>NC_083317.1:58550336-59155342 GCF_963455315.2 Globicephala melas | reverse complement strand
GAAAATAAATATATCTATAATTTCAACATAGTTCAATGAAAATACCTGATCCTTAAAGGGATACACGGAATGCATGGTTATCCTATTCACGACCTAGTCTTCATAATCAGAAATTGTATCTTCTATAAAATATGGGAGATACGCTATCATCTGAGTTTTTCATGCTTCCAAAGAAATTCAGGAAATCTTCTTTCTCATCCAAACCTGGTTTTTAAGCCTGTTGTCTTGTTAAATAGGCCTCCAACATGGAGACCTACAAGGAAACCTCCAGCTCTTTAATATTTTCACATCTTTCTCTGTCAATAAATATAAATCTCCTTAAAGGCTACTGAAAGGAAGGTCCTGTCTTTGAAGTCAGGCTGGGATACCAATTCAGGTTCTGCCATCAAATAGTTTGTGATCTTGAGCAAGTTTCTTAATTTCTTGGAGTCTCAGCTTCATAATTCGTGATTTAGGGGACAGGTGGAACTGGGGTTTAATGGTGTTACCAGACCTTTCTGGTTCATCTGAGACTATCCTGATTTTAAAACTAAAATTCTGCATCCCAGGAACCCTTTCAGTCCTGGGCAAACTGGGATGGTTGGTCACCCTATAACCCAGCAGAACTGTTATGAAGATCACATATAATGTAATAGTGCGTCTCATTTAGATGGATTGCTGTCCTCAGAGTAGCATGAATGAGTGGTCAGTTTTGCTTTGCTCCATGTCTCTACAGTTCCACTTTATTCCCAGCGATGCAGGGATCACCATCTGTTCAGTGGATATATCTGTGGTTGATGAGTTAGTCTTTTAAGTCATCTCAGCAGTACGATTATTAGGCAGAAAGTAAGAATTTTGAGATTGATCTGATATAATTCATCTTCTCCTAGTCTAGTCCCCAAAATGACCCTTTAAAGAAAACCTCTGTAATCTTCTTGCTATGAAAAGTCCTTGCCAACGGTGGACTGATTCTTTTATTACTTCTGTTGGAATAATCAGTGCAATCAGAGAGGCAGAGGATCAATCAAGCTATACATTCTATCCACCGCTCTGGGGACCAGCACGGAACTGTTCTCTCACAAAGGCTTTATTTAGGCTAACTTAATAAGAACCTCTCTTCTTAAAATATAATGTGAGTTTAATGCTGATGACAAGCGTTGGACGGCAAGTGCAGAACCAAATCTTCTATGTCTTGAGAATGTTCAGCTGATGTAGCCACTGCACAAGTTTCTCTCCCCAGGTCTGAGGTGTGCAATCCTAACAGGTATGAAATAGCTCTAGGGAGGTCTGTTTGGTCTCAGGGACTCATTCCAACTCTGATGCCTCTACCACAGATGCCCAGTTATGCCAGGCAGAATAAATGACACTAGTAGAGGCAATGTTCAGGCTGACATCAACCTTTTTCCATCTGGAAAGAATTGAAATCACCACCTCATTTTTGGTAGTTTCCTAGGGAGTAAAAGTTGTGATTTAAGAAATTGTGACTTGGAACTCAATTTAGGACAAAAGATGCCTTTTTCCCAATTACACCGGATGGTACATACACAGCACCTTCATTACCAGCTCTTCAAGCACACAACCCTTTTCTAAGTTGGCAGGCCCTACGTGGTTGGAATTAATAAACCCAATTCATCCTGAAACATTACATGTTCAATGTGCTGGCTGGGAGGGAGGAATTAATGAGTCTCAGTTCTTCCTTTAATTCCACTCTGCTTCCCCCTACTTGTGAGTAAGTTACACTGGAGGTAGCAGTATGAAAAGCAAGGATTAGAAACCATCACAGTACCTGGCACATTGTAGGGGTAGTGGATGAGATGTGGTTCCAGCCCTGGCTGTGTCACTTGCTAACTGTAGGACCTTAGTGTCATTTTACCTCTTTGGCTCTATTTCCACGACTCTCAGTGAGGGGTTGGATTGAGTAACCTTCAAGGCCCTTTCCATCTCTAAAAGTCAATGAATTGTATGCTTCAGCATCTTTTCTACTCTCTCCTTTTCTTTGTTTGTGTTCCTCTCTGCCTCTCCCTAGAAACTGAGTAGGCTGATGGGATGACTCTGGTTAGGAATGAGGTGGGGATAATGATTAAGACTGGCTAGGAAAAAACACAGATGTTTCTTTCCTCCCCTTTGCTCAAGTCCTGCTCTCAACAGGAGCCTCCCCAAGACACCATATTGCTTTGCCCTCTTCTGGAGGCTGGCTTAACAGGAGCCACGTTAAAACCTAATCCCCAGTATGATAGTATTTGGAGGTGGAATCCTTGGGAGGTAACTGGGTTATAAGGGTGGATCTCTCATGATTGGGATTAGTGCCCTTACAAAAGAGACCCCAGAAAGTTCTCTCACCCCTTCCTGTCATGTGAGGACACAGTGAGAAGATGGCCAGCCACCTATGAACCGGGAAGGGGCCCCTCACCAGACACCAAGTCTGCTGGCACCTTGATTCTGTTGCTTTGATTTTTTAATGCACACATACATACCCATGAAAATATAATCAACTTTAACCTTCCATATTAGCATCTTTGAAAGGAGAAGGTGCTCCTAGAGCTAAACTTTATGCAGCATGAATTCCATCTCACACTGGAGTTTTCTTGTGGTCCATGTCAGTCTGTGATTTACTCAAGGTTTCCTTCTCAAAATTCCATTCATGGTGATCTCTGGGAATTGACCATCAGGTCAGAGGAAGATTTTAGAGACCAATCTATTATTAGAAAATCAGATACTGACTTCACAAAGGTTTAATAAATTAAAGAACCTCCTCTGTTGGGTTCTTCCTCTTTTTAGTTCTTCTCTTGTTTAACTTTTTCCCTAATTTTGTTGTGTAAGCTTGCTTTGCAGGGTCATGTCAGTTGTGGCTCTGGGACAAAATGTTCCTTTTCTAGGCAGAGATGTTTCATCTGGAGCCAAACCTGACTTTCCTTTCAGCCATAATGTAAGCATGAAAGTATGAAAATTAATAGCACAAATAAGGTTTTCTTGCTTTCTCTAGCAACGTCAAAAGCCAGGAAAGGCAATATCAGAATGCAGTCATTCATCCTCCTTTTCTAATCACTTGATTTCAATTTCTCTTCCAGAATAAATATTTGACACGTTTCTTCATTAGTGTGGAGCTGGAGAAAGGGCAATAACTTTGGCTCAGGTGGGTTAATATTGCTCTACCCTGGCAGTTCTGGCTTGTGGAGTTTAGTGTTGGGTTTGTGATTCCTACCAGGCTATATGGCAATGGTTAAATAAAGAAGGCGATGAAGTGGCTGAGTGATGGTCCAAGGTTGGATCAGCCAAGAGCAGACATCACAGGCCAAAGCTGAGGTGTGCTGGCAGAGATGTGCTTAAGACAAAACTGTGCATCCACTGGCTATACTCACGTGCAACGGCTGCACCACCTCACCCACCAGAGACCCTCTGGCTCCTGGAAGGACTGCTGGGACATACAGAAGGGCTGGAGAAGCCTAGACTCTACTCATGGGGAATGCACACAGTTGGCTTGCTGACAGTCAGGGCGGAAAGAGCCTTGCACTGGTGGCTGTAGCCTTGCCGCACTCCCCAATCCGAATGGGGTGAACACCCTGGCCCTGCTCACTCCATGCCATAGCCTCGTGGGAGATCAGGGCCAACCAGGCCATGGGAAAAGACTTGGTCTACTCTCACTTTGCCCCAGCTTCTCCCTCCCAGATTCACTTTGTTGTACAACAGAAACTAACACAGTATTGTGAAGCAATTATATTCCAATAAAGATCTACCAAAAAAAAAAAAAAAGACTCAGTCTAGCTACACAGAGATAGTCCGGGGGTGGGGGGCGGACCTGAGCTGTGATCCAGGTGAGGTGGTGGCAGCCATTGCCAGCACATGCTGGAGTGGCACCATGAGAGGACTTGCAGTTCTTCTCCCAGCTGAGTGAGAGGGCTCCATCCCCACGCACTCCACGTTGCAGCTTAGCGCTGGATCGGGAGCAGACAGGTCTCAGGAGAAGACTGCTACAGAGGCAGCCCAGACCTCTGGCAGCAGCACAGCCACCTCAATTCCTGCAGGCACGATGCTCCAACCCCCAGCCCCAGTCCAGCGAATGCTCTGGCTGTACCCACTCCACATCACAGACTTGCACTAGATCTAGGACCAGCACAACAAGGGAAGGGATGTGACCTTGGGCTATGTCTGAGCAGAGCTCTGGGTGCCTACACAGGTGACACATCAGTCCTCTGTGAGCACATGGGCCTCACTTCCTTCAGCACTCCCCACCGAGGGGCAGGGCATACACTCGAGGGGAATAGAACCTGATCGAGCTTGACCCTCAGGGCTTCTACTCCTACAACTGGGGACCACACCCCACCCCTGACAGGGTAGTGACTGCCAAGGAGCAGAGAGGAAGTCCCGCCTCACACCCTGCACAGGCTTTATGTCTCCCAACGCCAACCAAATCCCCTATCAAGGTGATAACAGCCAGCATACCCTGAGGAGAGAAGATATGGCTGGTGTCCATATCAAAACCAGACCTCACAACAAAGACACTGGACACACACAGTCTACATGGGGATTCTCCCACATAAAAATACGCCTTCAAAACCACAATAGATAGTTGTTTCTCCTAAATTCAGAGACAGAGAAAATTAAATAAAATTAAAATGCAGAAGAACTGTTTCTAATTAAAAGAGCAAGAGAAATCCCCTGAAAGAACAAATAATGAAATAGAGCTCACCTGTCTACCAGATTCTGAGGTCAAAAAGGTGGTAATAAAAATGCCAATTGAATTAAGAAAGATTATCAATATAAATGCAGATTACTATAACAAGGAACTAGAAACTATATAGATGAACCAATCAAAAATAGGTAATTCAATTTCTAAGGTAGAAAGCAATCTAGAAGCAATAAATAGCCGACTAAATGACACAGAAAAACAACTAAGTGATCTGGAAGATAGAACAATGGAAATTCCCAATCAGAACAGGAGACAGAAAGACAAATGAAAAAGAAAAATGAAAGCAACATATGAGACCTATGGGATAATATAAAGTGTGCCAACCTATGCATAATAAGGGTCCCAGAAGGTGAAGAGAGAAAGGGATCTAAAATGTACTTGAAGAAATTATGGCCCAAAGCTTCCCAAATCTAAAGAAGAAAACAGATATCCACATATGGGAAGCACAGAAGGACCCAAACAAGATAAACTCAAACAGACCCACACCAAGACATATTATAATTAAAATGGCAAAAGTTAAAGATAAAGAGGATCCTCAAGACAGCAAGAGAAAAACAAAGAGTCATTTACAAGGGAACCCCCATAAGGCAGCAGCCAATTTTACTACAGAAACTTTGCAGACCAGAAGGGAGTGGCATGATATATATTCAAAGTCCTGAAAAGGAAAAACCTGCAACCTAGGTACTCTACTCAGCAAGATTATCATTTAGAATATAAGGAGAGATAAAGAATTTCTCAGATAAGCAAAAACTAAAAGAATTCAGCAATACAAAATCTACCCTACAAGAAATATTAAAGGGTCTTCTCTAAATAGAAAAGAAGCACACATCTATAGGAAAGGTAAAATCACAACAGGAAAGGCAAATATATAGTAAGAATTGAAGGTCACTTAAATAAGTCAGTATGTAGATGAAAAAGTGATTTAAAAAATTGTAAAAGCAATTATAACTACAATTAACAGTGAAAGGATAAGCATGAAGCTTTAAAATAGGATACCAAAATCACAAAATATGGGGGAGGGAAGCATAAAAATGTAGATCTCTGACAACGTGTTTGAACTTGAATGACTATCAGTTTAAATCAAACAGATATAGTTATGGATCAACAGCTATGAACTCCATGGCAACCACAAATCAAAAACATAATAGATTCACAAAAACCAGAAAGAAAGGAACTCAAGCATACTACAAAAGAGAATCATCAGACCACAGAAGGAAAAATAAAAAGAAGAAAAGAACAAATAAGAACTACAAAAACAACTAGAAAACAAGGATTAAAATGGCAATAAGTATATATCTATTAATAATTACTCTAAATGTCAAAAAACGAAATGCTCTGATCAACAGACAAAGAGTGGCTGACTGGATAAAAAAACAAGAACCTGCAATATGCTGCCTACAAGAGAGTCACTTCAGGGCAAAAAAGACACATATAGATTGAAAGTTAGGGGATGGAAAAAGATATTTCATGCAAATGGAAATGACAAGAAAGCAGGGGTAGCAATACGCATATCAGACAAAATAGACTTTAAAACAAAGGCCATAAAGAAAGACAAGAAGGGCATTATACAATGACAGAGGGATCAATACAAGAAGAGGATATTACACTCATTAACATATATGCACTCAATATAGGAGCACTGAAATATATAAAGCAGATACTAACAGACCTAAAGGGAGAACTTGACAATAATACAGTAACAGTAGGAGACTTTAACACTCCACTGACATCAATGGACCGATCATCCAGAAAGAAAATCAGTTGAGCAACAGAAATGCTAAATTATACAATAGAACAGTTGGATTTAATTTTTATCTGCAGGACACTACATCCAAAAAGAGCAGAATACACATTCTTTTTAAGTGTGCATGGAATATTCTCTGGGATAGACCACATACTAGGTCACAAAACAAGCCTCAACAAATCTGAAAGTACAGAAATTATATCAAACATTTTTTCTGACCACAACAGTATAAAACTAGAAGTCAATTATAGAAGGAAAAATGGAACAAACACATGGAGACTAAACAACGTGCTACTAAAAAACCAATGGGTCAACATTAAGAACAAAGAAGAGATCAGAAAATACCCTGAGACAAACAAAAATGAAAACACAACTTTACAAAATCTATGGGACACAGCAAAAGCAGTTCTATGAGGGAAGTTCATAGAGATACAGGCCTTCTTCAAGAAATAAGAAAAATCTCAAATGAACAACCTAATCTACCACCTAAATGAATTAGAAAAAGAACAAACAAGGCCCAAAGACAGAAGAAGAAAGGAAAAACTAAAGATCAGAGAGGAAATAAATAAAACAGAGATCAAACAAATAATTCAAAAGATCAATAAAATCAAGAGCTGTTGTTTTTTAGAGATAAACAAAATTGACAAACCTCTAGCCAGGCTCACCAAGAGGAAGAGAGAGGATTCAAATAAACAAAGTAAGAAATGAAAGAGGAGAAATAACAACTGATACCACAGGAAAACAAAAAATCGTTAAGAGGATACTACAAATTGGACAATCTGGAAGAAATGGACAAATTTCTAGAAACATACAGCCTGCAAAGACTGAGTCAAGAAAAACAGACAATTTGAACAGACATCATTAGAAGTGGAATGGAATCTGTAATAATAATAATTAAAAAAAGACATCAAACAAAAGTCCAGGACTGGATGGCTTCACTGGGGAATTCTACCAAACATACAAAAAACTTACACCTATCCTTCTCAAACTACTCCAAAAAACTGAAGAGGAGGGAACACCCCCAAATTCATTCTATGAGGCTACCATCATCCTGATAGCAAAGAAATGGAAATATATCTCATGCTCTTGGATTGAAAGACTTGATATTGCTAAAATGGCCATACTACCTAAAGCAATCTACAGATTTAGTGCAATCCCTATAAAAATACCCATGACATTTTTCACAGAACTAGAACAAATAATCTTAAAAATTATATGGAACCACAAAACACTCAGAATTGCCAAAGCAATCCTGAGAAAAAAGAACAAAGCTGGGTATAACTCTTCCAGACTTCAGACTATACTACAAAGCTACAGTAATCAAAACAGCATGGTATTGGCACAAAAACAGATAGATCAATAGAACAGAATAGAGAACCAAGAAATAAACCCATGCAGCTATGGTCAGTTAATCTATGAAAAAGGAGGCAAGAATATACAATGGAGAAAAGACAGTCTCTTCAAAAGTGGTGCTGGGAAAGCTGGACAGCTACATGTAAATCAGTGAGATTAGAACATTCCCTCCCACCATATACAAAAATAAACTCTAAATGCAAGACATGACACCATAAAACTCCTAGAAGAGAACATAAGCAAAACATTCTTTGACACTAATCATAGAAATATTTTCTTAGATCAGTCTCTCAAGGCAAAAGAAAGAAAAGCAAAAATAAACAAATGGGATCTAATCAAGATTAAAAGCTTCTGCACAGCAAAAGAAACCATCAACAAAACAAAAAGACAACGTACAGAATGCGAGAAAATATTTGCAAATGATGTGATGGACAAGGGGTTAACATGAAAATACACAAACAGTGCACACAACTCAATATCAAAAAACAAACAACCTGATACAAAAACTGGGCAGAGGACCTAAATAGATATTTTTCCAAAGAAGATATACAGATATATACAGATACAGATATACAGGCGCATGAAAAGATGCTCAATATCACTAATTATTAGAGAAATGCACATCAAAACCACAATGAGGTATCATCTCACACCGGTCAGAATGGCTATCATCAAAAAGTCTACAAATAATAAATGTTGGAGAGGGTGTGGAGAAAAGGGAACCCTCGGACACTGTTGTTTGGAATGTAAATTGGTGAAACTGCTATGAAAAACAGTATGGAGTTTCCTTAAGGAACCAGAAATAGTATTACCATATGATCCAGGAAGTCCACTCCTGGGTATATATCCAGAAAAAAACAAGAAGTCTCATTCGAAAAGATACATGCCCCCTGATGTTCACAGCAGTACTGTTTACAATAGCCAAGACATGGAAGCAACCCAAGTGCCCATCAATGGCTGACTGACTTAAGAAGATGCGGTATATGTATATACAGTGGACTATTACTCAGCCATAAAAAAGAATGAAATATTGCCATCTGCAGCAACATGCATGGACCTACAGAATACTACGCTCAGTGAAATAAGTCAGAGAAAGACAAATACCATCTGATATCACTTATATGTGAAATCTAAAAATTAATACAAATGAATCTAGATATAAAACAAATAGATTCACAGACACAGAAAACAAACTTAGTTACCAAAGAGGGGGGAGGGACAAATCAGGAGTATAGGATTAACAGATACAAACTGTTATACATAAAATAGATAAGCACCAAAGATTTACTGTATAGCACATGGAATTACACCCAATATCTTGTAATAACCTATAATGGAATATAATCTGCAAAAAAAGAAAATCACTATGCTGAACACCTGAAACTAACACAATACTGTAAATCAACTATACTTCAATTTTTTAAAAAGTGAGGAAGATGCAGAGGTGACAGGTAGAGAAGGCAGCTGGAAGGTTGGGGATTGGTTACCTTCAGCAAATAAATTAGTTGGCTGAGCAAGTATCAATAGACAAGTATATTGAGGAGAGTCAGATCCACATTTTTCACCATCTTTTCACTTTCACAAGATTTTCAAACACGGAAACTGGGAAAACTAAAAAGATACTGAGGTGTTGGATTCAAGTTGGAAGTACCAGTATAAACTTATGAACTTTTAAATACATATATATACATAGATATAGAAAAGTTATAGATATATGTAGCAATGAGCACACCAAATCCCCAGATTTTGGCTTTTAAATACCTCCTGCACTAAAAGGAGCCAGGATGCCTTAGAGGAATGGGTAGTTGTAAGGCTAGGGCAAGGAAAGAACAAGATGAGCCTGAATCATCTTGTTGTGACAGAAAGTAAAGAAATTCCCAAAGAATGATAGGGACATGTCAATAGGATAAAGAAGTCAGCTTGAAGGAGTCTGCACTGGCCAAATCTAGGACAACTACAGCGTCAAAATAAATGATGGAAATACTGGATTGAAACTCAATGAATAAAATAAGAATCCATAACTGCACCTGATACTAATAAATGAATGTATAAGTAAACAAATGAAAGAGAAGTTCTTCCTTACAGTAGAATTCCAACTGTAAAATGTGAAGGTTTGATGAATAGTATATTGGTGTAATATTCGAATATCTCCCCACAAAATACTAATTAAGTACAAAGAACAAATGGTAACTTCACAGTGGAGAACTTGGCAGACCCAAATTTGGCCAGAGGATCAAGACTAACATCACCAGCAGTGGGACAGATTGGTATAAGATAGCCTCCTAATGTGGTGCAGCATCATTTCTCCTAGTGTGCGCCGAGAAGGCGAGGCTTGAGTCGGAGGAAACATCTGACTGATTCAAGTTGAGGGTCATCCTAGTGAGTGAAAAGTCAATGCTTCTTTAAGACTGTCAAGGACACACAGCCAGGGGAGGAAGGAGGAAATGTCCCACACCGAAGGAGAACAATGAGATAATGAATGGGTGTTCCTGGAGAGGAATGAGGAAAAAGAGATGATGGGACAATTGGAGAAATTTGAATGGGGTCAGTGGATTGGAGGCTGTGTTGTGTTGACATTGATTTTCCAGAATGGAAAGGTGGTACCACAGAAGAATGTTCCTGTTTTGTGAAAGTAGACAGGGAGTATTTAGGAGTCATGGGTCATGATGTCAGAAAAAAAGACTCTCTCTCTCTCATATATATATGTATGTATATATACACACTTACACACATATATTTGCACACAGGCATATATACACATATAAGCAAATAAAAATTATATATATTTCTCAATAAATATATTTATAAATATACACATATATACACATATACATAGATACGTATGTGTGCTAGAGTTCCTAATATTAGCCTAAATAATAGAGCCCTTAGGGGAATAATCACGAAATGAATTGGTAACTTCTAATATTTTCCCCATCTTTACTTGTTGTCATTTGGATCACATGCTCACAAAACTTCATGGATCCATTCTACCTCCTCAGAGTCCCTGAAATACCCCTCTTTGGTTGTCATGTTAGAATGAAAAGCTATGACACTACTCTAGTCTTTCATTTATCTCAACATCTCAACGATCACTCAAAGCCACGAAGAGCACTGATTCACACAGCAAGTATTCAAGGAGCACTTACCATGTGCCAGCCTCTGCTCGGGTTCTTGGGCACATCAGTGAACAAGAGGTAAGATCCTCTGCTCTTGCGGTGCTTCTTCGTTAGGTGGTGATGTATGTGACATAAGGACAATGGTCTTCTGGTTGGTACCAGGTCACTCAGTTGAGACCATGCCACAACGGTGTTGAGACAGACTGTGTTCATTCTGAATGAAAGGGAAAACTGTTCATACTGTGGTACAGGCAAAACATTTGCATCAAACCAGGAAACCTCAAGAAACTCTTTTGTAACATAACCAAGTTTTCTTGGTGACCTGCATGGGCTGCACCTCTTCTCTTTCACACTGGGGGAACGCACATGACCTTCAAAACAGTCAGATGCTTGTCAGCACCAGCTGTCCCCTGAGCAGAGCCACATGCTCTGTTGTGTCTGAGGCAAATACACGTTTTCTGGGCTGAAAATCAGAACACTATGGCTTCCTCGTTGTAACTTCCAAATACATGGGCACAGGAGAGATGAGCACAAACCTTTACAAGTGCTTGGTCACTTCTGTCTTGACCTGAGGGTGGCTCTGACAGGTCCTGCTACTGGGGCTTAATGTGCTGCCAAGTAAGGAGAAGGAGCACATCTATGCCTTGGGCCCTGGACAGAGATTGGCAGTGCCAGAATGCTGCTTCTTCTCAGGGTCAGCTTTGGTAGGAGCTTGGGCCTTGCCCTTGAGCCTGGCCTCCCCCTGACCCAGCCTGCCACTGGTTTAGCCAGCCTTCCTCTGCATGAGAAATGCAAGTTAGGGAGATTGCAGCAGGGGAGACGGGTGCTGGGTGAGAGACTCAGCTAAAGGCTTCTTTACCACAGTGTAGACATTGTGGTTTTGTTGGAATCACATCCAGCTTAATGTGCATTTGGTTTTATGAAAAACCCAGGGCCATTTGCCCAGAAGTGAAATGAGTTGACCCAGCTCAGCCACAAATGATATTTTGGCTAGAGATAAGCTCCTGTAGGGAAGGGGAAAAACCTCCCTTCTCTAACTTTAAAGGCTCTCAAGGGTTTGGTGTGGTAAAAGAGGAAGAACACTGGACACCTGGCTTCTCCTGCTGCTCTGCCACCAATGAGCTGTGTGACCGAAGGCCGGCCAGTTCGCCTCGCTGTGCCTCAGTTTCCTCACCTCTAAAATGGGTGGTGGTAAGGAACTGATGACCTCTCAAAGCCCTTCCAGCTCAAACATTCTATGATTCTACACAGGACTGTCTACAAAATTTGCGGGGCCCAGTGCAAAATGAAAATGCAGGGCCTCTTGCTGAAACGTATTAAGAATTTCAAGACAGCAACAGCATAACACGAAGCCAAGCACAGGGCCCTTTTAAGCACGGGGCCCTGCATGCCTGACCAGACAGCTCGCTCAGTAAGCCGTCCTTGATTCTACAGGTGGCCCCTCACTACCCTTTGTTGATCACATATGATGGAGCATCTGCTTAATATCGTGAGAAAAATATGGGCTTTGCAGTTAGAAAGACTTGGTCTTTACCAGAAACTAACACAACATTGAAAATCAACTATACTTCAATTAAAAAAAAAAAAAGAAAGACTTGGTCTTTAATCTTGGCCCTATATACTAGTGTGTGACCTAGGGTTCCTCACCTAATTGCCCCTTGCCTCAATTTCCTTGTGTGTAAAACAGATGCATCACACCCACTCAGCAGGAAGATTGTGAGCACGTGTTGGGATTCAGTAAACAGCATCACCAGTGTTTGAAGGTACCATTATGCACATTAAACTGAATTCCATCTGAACGAGGGTTTCATGAAGCTGTTGTTTTTTAAGGCAAGGTCATGTGCTGCTAGAGAGACTGTCAGATTCAAAACAGACTTTCTTTTTGCCAAAACAAAGTCACGAGTGGTTTTTTTTTACAGTAACTGCATCTGTGGTGTTCTGCTCCTGGACCACACACTCTACGATTTAGGAAGTCATTCCATTCCCAACTGTAAATTATCTCTTGGGCCTGTTACTTTTTTCACTTAGCTCCCATCCTTCCACTCATTTCCCCTACTATTCAGGACTGCATATGGCTTTTAAGAAAACCATTTGAGTTTCACATTTGTTTCACGGCTATTCTTGTTCTCATTTGTTTTTACTTCACATGTATCCACACGTGCAGTTTTCCCCTAATCTCCCTCCTGAGGTCTCTCTCTGCGTTAATATACTGGAAGCAGAAGTCAGCTTCCACCGGGGGAGGAAATATCATTCATTCACACATCCATCCCTTGGTTCATTCACTCACTCATTATTTTTGAGCACTTACTGATAAATTATGACCTTTGAGAAGCTTAAAAACTGATGGGAGAGACAAATGAGTGAAACTTGAAATACAAGGTAAATACTTTTATAAAGGTTGCAGGGCCTGGGCGGGGCAGGGTGGGGGAGTAGGACCCCCGTGAGTTCAGTTTTCACCTGGGTGAGCCAGAGAAGGAAACATTTGAGCTGGGTCTTGAAGGGTAAGGAGCTTCCCAGGAAAAGATGTGCCCATCTGAAAGGAATCGTGGGGCCTCACTGCTGCTTTGCCACCCCTTCACTTGTCTCTTGTCATCTCCCTGATACATTTGTTTCAGGACTGTCCTCATGTAACTCCAGCTTCACAAACTGGGCACACCTGGGCACAGGGTTTCCCCTCCTGCTCTGGTGGATAAGAAAGTGTGGAGGTGAGGCCCCTCCACCCTCCTCTTTGCCTTAGTCATGTGATTCCTCACTCCTCCCGCTTTCTTTCCTTCTCTCTTGGAGGAAGAGGTCCTTTCTCCTTCCAAAGCCAGCCCTTCCGCCGAGACTCCAATCCTATCCCACCTCCTCTAAGACTTTGCTTATTACATTTTCTCTCTCATAGCTTCCAAATCTCCTACTTTCGAGCTCCTTTCCCTCTGTCAACAAACAAGTTCCAGTCTCAGGCACAACCTAAAAACAAACACAACCTTTCTGAACCCTGCTATGCCCTCAAGCTACTGTGGTACTGACAGCCTTCCTCTCACTGACACACTTGTTGAGGAAATTGGTTTCTTCTATCTTAGCCATTACATTCTCACTGCTCCTTCACCCCATACCTCCTAGCAGTCTGGCTTTCAGGCCCTCTACCCCACGAGTCTCATCCTCAAAAGGCAGCAGACCACCACATCAATATACCCACTGGCCTATCTGCAGCCCTCATTCTTACCATTCCTGCAGTGTTGAAGCCCTTGAAACGCTACTCCATGGAATTGTGCCCCCCTTCCCCTTCTCCCGCCCGCCTCCCTCACCAGCCCCTCCCCTCTCCTCTTGTCACAGACCCCACCCCTCCATCACCCTGTATTGCCCCTTGGCCTCAGCTATATGACTGACTCCCAAGCTCCGTCACTGGGCTCCCCTGCTTGTCTAAGCCTCATGCTCATCTTTCCAACTGTCTCTGTTATATTTCTGTTGAGGCGGCTCATGGACACTCAACTGCTGCACTCATTATCCTTTCCCCCAAAACTCTGTATTTCGGTAAGTGATGCTGTCATCATCCCAGCACCCAGAGTCAGGATCTGAATATGATTTATTCCTACTCCTCTCTCTCCCTTGTCTCATTTCGAGTTAGGTAGCAAATCCTGTACCCCATCCTTTGGAAATCGTTCCTGACATCTTTGTTATTATCAAAGCGATGGCTTTACCTCACCCTTGGACTACTGTGGTTACCTGATAATGCACCTCCATTCTTTCCTGACCCAGGTGAACTAATCTTTCTGAAGCTTCCCCATGATGGGTTGCAATCCCCTTCCTTTCTGTATACACTTACATCTGTCTCTGGATATGAACTATTTTTTTCTTATTGGAGTATAGTTGCTTTACAATGTTGTGTTAGTTTCTGCTGTACAGCAAAGTGAATCAGCTATACGTACACATATATGCCCTCCATTTTGGATTTCCCTCCCATTTAGGTCACCACAGAGCATTGAGTAGAGTTTCTTGTGCTATACAGTACGTTCTCATTAGTTACCTATTTTGTACATAATAGTGTATATATGTCAATTCCAATCTCCCAATTCATCGCACTCTATGTCTGTGTCTCTATTTCTGCTTTTCAAATAGGTTCATCTGTACCATTTTCCTAGATTCCATATATGTGTGTTAATATACGACATTTGTTTTTTCTCTCTGACTTACTTCACTCTGTATGACAGTCTCTAGGTCCATCCACGTCTCTGCAAATGGCACAATTTCGTTCCTTCTTATGGCTGAGTAACATTCCACTGTATAGGCAGAACAGTCTTTGACATAAACTGCAGCAAGATCTTTTTTGACCCACCTCCTAGAGTAATGAAAATAAAAACAAAAATAAACAAATGGGACCTAATTAAACTTAAAAGCTTTTGCACAGCAAAGGAAACCATAAACAAGAAAAAAGACAGCCCTGAGAATGGGAGAAAATATCTGTAAACAAAGCAACTGACAAGGGATTAATCTCAAAAATATACAAGCAGCTCATGCAGCTCAATATCAAAAAAACAAATAACCCAATCAAAAAATGGGTGGAAGACCTAAATAGACATTTCTCCAAAGAAGACATACAGATGGCCAAGAGGCACATGAAAAGATGCTCAACATCACTAATTATTAGAAAAATGCAAATCAAAACTACAATGAATTATCACCTCACACTGGTCAGAATGGCCATCATCAAAAAAATCTACAAGCAACAAATGCTGGAGACAGTGTGGAGAAAAGGGAACCCTCCTGCACTGTTGGTGGGAACTGAGTATTTTTTAAATAACCTCTGATTTTTTCTATTCAACAAATTCTTGATTAGTGCCTAGTATGTGCAAGTCCCTTGGTGAGGAGCTGCAGAAAGAGGAAGATAGAGTCTCTGCCTTCAAGGAGCAGAATCCAACTTTAAGAGAAGACCATTGGGAATAAGATGGAGAATGAGGAGAACTAGAAAAGAAGAGAAAAAAAGCAAAGATGCTTTCAGAAGGAAGAGATCATAGTGTGTGTGCATGTGAGTAAGTGTGTGTCTAGAGTTGTGAAAACTAGAGGTGGTGTTTAGGAAGATTTTAATTGGGAGAAATGAGAATAGATGCTTTCAGGGGAAGAAAATTTCAACTGTGGTGTAAAGATGGGAAATTACTATGCGTGTTTGGAAAATGGTGAGTAAACCAGATTTGCTGAAGCATAGAAGTCTAGTGGGGTCTAGTCTAATTTTATCTACTTGATAAATATGGAAATCCATGTATTCCTTTAGGAAATATAGAGTAAATGTTATAACTCAGGACTTTGGCTTGTGCTTACATAAACATCTATTTGAGTGCTGTGTATATTTGGTGAGACACACACACACACACACACACACACACACTGTGTTGGGTAGTGTGGATATAGAGACCTTGCTCTCGAGAAACTCACTCTCTTGAGAGGAGGGGATAATTGCAGCTCTGTGTGGTAAACACCATTAGTACTGGTAGTAAAGATGTGTGCAGTGCCTCTGGTAGCCAGAGGCAGGGAAGGAAATTATGCTGGCATAGATTGTAAGGAAAACTATACAGATAGACAGCATTTGATTCAGGCTTTCAATAATAAGTAGAGGGCTTCCCTGGTGGCACAGTGGTTAAGAATCTGCCTGCCAATGCAGGGGACATGGGTTCGAGCCCTGGTCTGGGAAGATCCCACATACTGCAGAGCAACTAAGCCCGTGTGCCACAACTACTGAGCCTGTGCTCTAGAGACCGTGAGCCACAACTACTGAGCCCATGCGCCACAACTACTGAGCCCATGCGCCACAACTACTGAAGCCCATGCACCTAAAGCCCGTGCTCCACAACAAGAGAAGCCACCGCCATGAGAAGCCCACGCACTGCAACTAAGAGCAGCCCCTGCTTGCCGCAAATAGAGAAAGCCCGAGCTCAGCAACGAAGACCCAACCCTGGGGTAGAGTATGACAGTTCTAGAAAGAAGTGGCAAGAAATGAGGTTGGAAAGATAGATTGGTGTTAATTTGTGAAAAGTCTTAAATGCCATATAATATAATGGAGGTTTCTAGGAAGATAAGAGTTTTATTTTTATTCATTTAATTGGTCTTCTTTTATTCAATGGTACTCATTTATAGTATAGTTCAATAAAAATAATGCTTACAAGTGACAAAGGAACATTTCCTTTATGAAATTCTAAAACTAAGCTTTGAGGTTAGCTGAACAAAAATTTTCTTATGGAAAAGAGTTTATTCCTATGTATTCCTTCCTTGATTACCAGCTAAATTCCTCTGCCCCCTGCAATTCCTCCACCTCCACCCCCACTGCCACCCAAGTCACCCAGGGTTATCCACTGAGCTTTCTGGCTGAGCTGAGCCATGAAGTACAAGGGCTGAGCTCTGGGTAAAGGTGGACCAGGTCCCTCAGAGACTAAAACCAGGAACTGATCACTTGCTTAGCTTACAGCTAGGTATGGGTTCTCAGGAAAGACTGGCTCTGGTCCAGGACTAATATATGATGTTTGTGGACAGAAGTCAGGGGATCACTTTTTCTAAGCCATATTCATGTTGGAAAAAATGAGTACATATTAGCATTACTTAATTCAATACTTTCCCCCCACACTCTTGCATTATGAATTCCTGCCCAACTCCCAGAATTGGGTTTTATCACCACTTCATGATCAGGAGGTTGATAATTCGCTGGAAATAACTCAGGAAACACAGGACCTCCTAAGCCTAGTTTCAACCTTCTCAACTAAGGTATCTGCCCAGAAATTATCTTCCAAAGTATAGGGGATAAAGAATATTATAGGGCAGACCCTTCATTCAGATAAAGCAAGGCTGATACCAGAGACTCTATACTAGTGGTGTTCAAAACTCTGAGTTCAGAGGACATTTCCAAATACTGGAATTTTCGATGGCACACCTAAAGGAATTAAATGGAACCCATTGTCATCATCATACTACAGTGGCATTTGTACATCAAAGTAAAAAAGATACAATCTGGGGAGACCTTCAAGATGGCACAGGAGTAAGATGTGGAGATCACCTTCCTCCCACAAATACACCAGAAATACATCTACATGTGGAACAACTCCTACAGAACACCTACTGAACGCTGGCAGAAGACCGCAGACTTCCCCAAAGGCAAGAAACTCCCCATATACCTGGCCGTGTGGCTGACATGGTCTTAGTGCTCCAGCTGGGTGTCAGGCCTGTGCTTCTGAGGTGGGAGAGCAGAGTTCAGGACATTGGTCCACCAGAGACCGCCCAGCTCCACGTAATATCAAACGGCAAAAGCTCTCGCAGAGATCTCCATCACACTGCTAAGACCCAGCTCCACTCAACAACCAGCAAGCTACAGTGCTGGACACCCTATGCCAAACAACTAGCAAGACAGGAACACAACCCCACCCATTAGCAGAGAGGCTGCCTAAAATCATAATAAGGTCACAGACACTCCCAAACACACCACTGGATGCAGTCCTGTGTACCAGAAAGACAAGATCCAGCCTCATCCACCAGAACACAGGCACTAGGCCCCTCCACCAGGAAGTCTACACAACCCACTGAACCAACCTTAGCCTCTGGGGGTAGACACCAAAAACAACAGGAACTATGAACCTGTGAAAAGGAGACCCCAAACACAGTAAGTAAAGCAAAATGAGAAGACAGAGAAAATCACAGCAGATGAAGGAGCAAGGTAAAAACCCACCAGACCAAACAAATGAAGAGGAAACTGGCAGTCTACCTGAAAAAGAATTCAGAGTAATGATAGTAAATATGATCCAAAAACTTGTAAATAGAATGGAGAAAATATAAGAAACATTTAACAAGGACCTAGAAGAACTAAAGAGCAAATAAACAATGAGGAACAACACAATAAATGAAATTAAAAATTCTCTAGAAGGAATCAATAGCAGAATAACTGAGGGAGAAAAACGGATAAGTGACCTGGAAGACAAAATAGTGGAAATAACTACAGCAGAGCAGAATAAAGAAAAAAGAATGAAAAGAATTGAGGACAGTCTTAGAGACCTCTGGGACAACATTAAATGCACCAACATTTGAATTATAGGGGTCCCAGAAGAAGAAGAGGAAAAGAAAGGGACTGAGAAAACATTTGAACAGATTATAGTTAAAAACTTCCCTAATATGGGAAAGGAAATAGTCAATCAAGTCTAGGAAGCACAGAGAGTCCCATACAGGATAAATCCAAGGAGAAACATGCCAAGACACATATTAATCAAACTATCAAAAATTAAATACAAAGAACAAATATTAAAAGCAGCAACGGAAAAGCAACAAATAACATGCAAGGGAATCCCCATAAAGTTAAGAGCTGATCTTTCAGCAGAAACTCTGCAAGCCAGAAGGGACTGGCAGGACATATTTAAACTGATGAAAGGGAAAAATCTACAACCAAGATTACTCTACCCAGCAAGGATCTCATTCAGATTCGATGGAGAAATTAAATCTTTTACAGACAAGCAAAAGCTAAGAGAATTCAGCACCACCAAACCAGCTTTATAACAAATGCTAAAGGAACTTCTCTGCATAGGAAACACAAGAAAAGGAAAAGACCTACAATAACGAACACAAAACAATTAAGAAAATGGTAATAGGAACATACATATTGATAATTACCTTAAATGTAAATGTATTAAATGCTCCCACCAAACGACAAAGACTGGTTGAATGGATACAAAAACAAGACCTGCATAAATGCTGTCTACAAGAGACACGCTTCAGACGTAGGGACACATACAGACTGATAGTGAGGGGATGCAAAAAGATATTCCATGCAAATGGAAATAAAAAGAAAGCTGGAGTAGCAATTCTCATATCAGACAAAACAGACTTTAGAATAAAGACTATTACAAGAGACAAAGAACACTACATAATGATCAAAGGATCAGTACAAGAAGAAGATATAACAATTGTAAATATTTATGCACCCAACATAGGAGTACCTCAATACATAAGGAAAATGCTAACAGCCATAAAAGGGGAAATTGACAGTAACACAATCATACCAGTGGACTTTAACACCCCACTTTCACCAATGGACAGATCATCAAAATGAAAATAAATAAGGAAACACAAGCTTTAAATGATACATTAAACAAAATGGACTTGATTTATAGGATATTCCATCCAAAAACAACAGAATACACTTTATTCTCAAGTGCTCATGGAACATTCTCCAGGATAGATCATATCTTGGGTCACAAATCAAGCTATGATAAACTTAAGAAAATTGAAATCATATCAAGTATCTTTTCTGACCACAATGCTATGAGACTAGATATCAATTACAGGAAAAAAACTGTAAAAAATGCAAACACATGAAGGCTAAACAATACACTACTTAATAATCAAGAGATCAATGAAGAAATCAAAGAGGAAATCAAAAAATACCTAGAAACAAATGACAATGGAGACACGACGACCTAAAACCTGTGGGATGCAGCAAAAGCTGTTCTAAGAGGGAAGTTTATAGCAATACAATCCTACCTCAAGAAACAAGAAATAGCTCAAATAAATAACCTAACCTTACACTTAAAGCAATTAGAGAAAGAAGAACAAAAAAACCCCAAAGTTTTCAGAAGGAAAGAAATCATAAAGATCAGACCAGAAATAAATGAAAAAGAAATGAACGAAATGATAGCAAAGATCAATAAAACTAAAAGCTGGTTCTTTGAGAAGATAAACAAAATTGATAAACCATTAGCCAGACTCATCAAGAAAAAAGGGAGAAGACTCAAATCAATAGAAATGAAAAAGGAGAAGTAACAACTGACACTGCAGAAATACAAAGGATCATGAGAGATTACTACAAGCAACTCTATGCCAATAAAATGGACAACCTGGAGAAATGGACAAATTCTTAGAAAAGCACAACCTTCTGAGACTGAACCAGGAAGAAACAGAAAATATGAACAGACCAATCACAAGCACTGAAATTGAAACTGTGATTAAAAATCTTCCAACAAACAAAAGCCCAGGACCAGATGGCTTCACAGGCAAATTCCATCAAACACTTAGAGAAGAGCTAACACCTATCCTTCTCAAACTCTTCCAAAATATAGCAGAGGGAGGACATTTCCAAACTCATTCTACGAGGCCACCATCACCCTGATACCAAAACCAGACAAAGATGTCACAAAAAAGAAAACTACAGACCAACATCTCTGATGAATATAGATGCAAAAATCCTCAACAAAATACTAGCAAACAGAATACAACAGCACATTAAAAGAATCATATACCCTGGTCAGGTGGGGTTTATCCCAGAAATGCAAGGATTCTTCAATATACACAAATCAATCAATGTGATACACCATATTAACAAACTGAAGGAAAAATACCATATGATCATCTCAATAGATGCAGAAAAAGCTTTCGACAAAATTCAACACCCATTTATGATAAAAACCCTCCAGAAAGTAGGCATAGAGGAAACTAACCTCAACATGATAAAGGCCATATATGACAAACCACAGCCAACATCACTCTCAATGGTGAAAAACTGAAACCATTTCCTCTAAGATCAGGAACAAGACAAGGTTGTCCACTCTCACCACTATTATTCAACATAGTTTTGGAAGTTTTAGCCACAACAATCAGAGAAGTAAAAGAAATAAAAGGAATCCAAATCAGAAAAGAAGAAGTAAAGCTGTCACTGTTTGCAGATGACATGATACTACACATAGAGAATCCTAAAGGTGCTACCAGAAAACTACTAGAGCTAATCAATGAACTTGGTAAAGTAGCAGGATACAAAATTAATGCACAGAAATCTCTTGCATTCCTATACACTAATGATGAAAAATCTGCAAGGGAAATTAAGGAAACACTCCCATTTACCACTGCAACAAAAAGAATAAAATACCTAGGAATAAACCTACCTAAGGAGACAAAAGACCTGTAAACAGAAAACTATAAGACACTCATGAAAGAAATTAAAGATGATACAAACAGATGGAGAGATTTACCATGTTCTTGGATTGTAAGAATCAACATTGTGAAAATGACTCTACTACCCAAAGCCATCTACAGATTCAGTGCAATCCCTATCAAACTACCAATGGCATTTTTCACAGAACTAGAACAAAAAATTTCACAATTTGTATGGAAACACAAAAGACCCCACATAGCTAAAGCAATCTTGAGAAAGAAAAATGGAGCTGGAGGGATCAGGCTCCCTGACTTCAGACTATATTACAAAGCTGCAGTAATCAAGACAGTATAGTACTCGCACAAAAACAGAAATATAGATCAATGGAACAGGATAGAAAGCCCAGAGATAAAGTCACGCACATATGGTCACTTTATTGTTGATAAAGGAGGAAAGAATATACAATGGAAAAAAGACAGCCTCTTCAATAAGTGGTGCTGGGAAAACTGGACAGCTACATGTAAAAGAATGAAATTAGAACACTCCCTAACACCATACACAAAAATAAACTCAAAATTGATTAAAGACCTAACTGTAAGGCCAGACACTATCAAACTCTTAGAGGAAAACATAGGCAGAACATTCTATGACATAAAGCAAGATCCTTTTTGACCCACCTCCTAGAGAAATGGAAATAAAAACAAAAATAAACAAATAGGACCTAATGAAACTTAAAACCTTTTGCACAGCAAAGGAAACCATAAATAAGACGAAAAGACAACCCTCAGAATGGGAGAAAATATTTGCAAATGAAGCAACTGACAAAGGATTAATCTCCAAAATTTACAAGCAGCTCATGCAGCTCAATATCAAGAAAACAAAAAATCCAACTGAAAAATGGGTGGAAGACCTAAATAGACATTTCTCCAAAGAAGACATGCAGATGGCCAAGAGGCACATGAAAAGATGCTCAACATCACTAATCATTAGAGAAATGCAAATCAAAACTACAATGAGGTATCACCTCACACTGGTCAGAATGGCCATCATCAAAAAATCTACAAACAATAAATGCTGGAGAGGGTGTGGAGAAAATGGAACCATCTTGCACTGTTGGTGGGAATGTAAATTGATACAGCCACTATGGAGGTTCCTTATAAAACTAAAAATAGAACTACCATACGACACAGCAATCCCACTACTGGGCATATACCCTGAGAAAACCATAATTCAAAAAGAGTCATGTACCACAATGTTCATTGCAGCTCTATTTACAATAGCCAGGACATGCAAGCAACCTAAGTGTCCATTGACAGAGGAATGGATAAAGAAGATGTGGCACATATATACAATGGAATATTACTCAGCCATAAAAAGAAACGAAATTGAGTTATTTGTAGTGAGGTGGATGAACCTAGAGTCTGTCATACAGAGTGAAGTAAGTCAGAAAGAGAAAAACAAAGACCGTATGCTAATACATATATATGGAATCTAAAAAAATTTTTAAAGAAAGTGGTTCTGAAGAACCTAGGGGCAGGACAAGAATAAAGATGCAGACACAGAGAATGGACTTGAGGACATGGGCGGGGACGAAGTGAGAGAGTGGCATGGACTTATATATACTACCAAATGTAAAATAAATAGCTAGTGGGAAGCAGCCGCATAGCACAGGGAGATCAACTCAGTGCTTTGTGACCACCTAGAGGGGTGTGATAGGGCGGGTGGGAGGGAGATGCAAGAGGGAGGAGATATGGTGATAATGTATATGTATAGGTGATTCACTTTGTTATAAAGCAGAAACTAACACACCATTGTAAAGCAATTATACTCCAATAAAGAAGTTAAAAAAAGAAAAAAGAGTCATGTACCACAATGCTTATTGCAACTCTATTTACAATAGCCAGGACATGGAAGCAACCTAAGTGTCCATCGACAGAGGAATGGATAAAGATGTGGCACATATATACAATGGAATATTACTCAGCCATAACAAGAAACAAAATTGAGTTAATTGTAGTGAGGTGGATGGACGTAGAGACTGTCATACAGAGTGAAGTAAGTCAGAAAGAGAAAAATAAATACTGTATGCTAACACATATATATGGAATCTATACGTGTATATAGTGTATACATATATACACTAATATGTATAAAATGGATAACTAATAAGAACCTGCTGTATAAAAAAATAAATAAAACAAAATTCAAAAATAAAAAGAGGAAATATTTTAGCCCTGTTTTGCTGTGTATTACTAACTCTGCCCTCCGCGCAACTCTCATTTCCTTTAGTTGTAGAGGCTCTTGTGACTGCTCCTCTACATGTGACTGCTCCTTTTTTTAAAAAGTCAGTGCTTCTGTGATGTTTTCCCACCTCCTGTTAACATTTCTATTTATTCATTCTTAAAGCCACAAGCGTTCACAAAATGCTAGCTGATCAATTGAAAATTATTGTTTATTCCTTTAGTATTTGTGCTAACTATAAATGTATCCTAGGCATCTTAATTTCAGTTTGGGGGCTTATTTTGGAGAATAATTGTTATTCTGTCAGAATTATATTTGCATCTTATTTTTTTCTTTATTCCTAAATCTGATTTTATGATTGAAGACAGAAAGTCGTCTTTTTAAAAAATTAATTAATTTATTTATTTTGGTTGTGCTGGGTCTTGGTTGCAGCAGGTGGTCTCCTTAGTTGTGGCTCGCCAGGTCCTTAGCTGCAGCATGTAGGCTCCTTAGTTGCGGCTCCAGGGCTCCTTAGTTGTGGCATGAGAACTCTTAGTTGAGGCATGCATGTGGGATCTAGTTCCCTGACCAGGGATTGAACCCCGAACCCCTGCATTGGCAGTGCAGAGTCCTGTCCACTGTGCCACCAGAGAAGTCCCCAGAAGGTCTTCTTAAAGGACTTCTTTCCCCCATAAAAATATTTATTTTAGCAAGAGCAAATAAAGATTTAAATGAGAGGAGCCTCCAATTGACCTTCAACTGATGGTCACAATAAAATTAAAAAAAAAAAAAGGTTCTGAAGAACCTACAGGCAGGACTGGAATAAAGATGCAGATGTAGAGAATGGACTTGAGGACACAGGGAGGGGGAAGGGCAAGCTGGGATGAAGTGAGAGAGTAGCGTTGACATATATACACTACCAAATGTAAAATAGATAGCTAGTGTGAAGCAGCCGCATAGCACAGGCAGATCAGCTCAGTGCTTTGTGACCACCTAGAGGGGTGGGATAGGGAGGGTGGGAGGGAGATGCAAAAGGGAGGAGATATGGGGATATATGTGTATGTATAGCTGATTCACTTTGTTATAAAGCAGAAACTAACCATTGTAAAGCAATTATACTCTAATAAATGTGTTTAAAAAAAAGATACAATCTGTGTCACCCGAGAGAAAGGTCACAATTACTTAATTAATTAATTTAATAGAATTTAATTAATTAATTTATTTATTTTTGGCCACGTTGGGTCTTTGTTGCTGCATGAGGGCTTTCTCTAGTTGTGGCGAGTGCAGGCTACTCTTTGTTGCGTTGTGTGGGCTTCTCAGTGCAGTGGCTTCTCTTGTTGCAGAGCATGGGCTCTAGGCGCATGGGCTTTAGTAGTTGTGGCACATGGGCTCAGCAGTTGTGGCTTGCAGGCTTCAGAGCACAGGCTCAGTAGTCGTGGCACACGGGCTTGGTTGCTCCGCATGTGGGAACCACACGGGCATATGGGATCTTCCCGGACCAGGGCTCGAACCCGTGTCCCCTGCATTGGCAGGCGGATGCTTAACCACTGCACCACCAGGGAAGTCCAACAATTAAAAAGTTAGACAATTCTCCCACTATTTTGCTCAGGAAGAGCAAAATGCTGTAGTATATGCTGCAGATTAGGATTACCAGATAAAATACAGGACACCCAGTTAACTTTGAATTTTAGTTAGTGAATTTTTTTTAGTATAAGTCTTTGTCCTATGCTAAATTCACTTATCTGAAATTTAAATTTAACTGTGCATCCTCTATTTTTATTTGCTCAATCTGGCAACACTACCCCAGAGAGAGTGTGAGATGGGAATCTTCACTTATTCAGTCAGCATCTGTGCCGATGGGGTAAACAGCTTGCCTCTCTGGATATGACTGTTGTTAAAGATGCATACAACATGGTCCCTTGACTCAAGACAACTACATCAGCTAGTGTTCAACTGAAGAAATCATGATCTGCTTTCATGCTGGAGGGGGTGAAAGATTATCTGAAATGGACTTACTAAGAGATGTTGGTCTCTGATGCGGTAACTTTCTTAAGCACTTTTTTCATTTGATATATTAACTGAGCATCTGAACTGTTCTAGGCATTTAGCTCAGAAAGAGGAACTGAATAGCTTCTTGTTAGAACAAGGAACTAAACATTCCTGTTCTTGTGATGCCTACATGCTCATGGGGGGAGATTTTCCATGCCAATTTTAATATCCTTCGTTTTTATTCTAGAGTTGACCTGAGTTAGATGTGACTCCATGTACTGGCTTTATCACACTTGAGTACCTTGTCACTATTTGAATACATCTGCTTACTGCCCTGATCATGTTTTCTTATATATTCCTGAGGTAAAATTCTTGCTATGCCAGCATCTCTTATAGTAGATTTTATGAGAAGAGATAGCAGTAAATACTGGTGTAAAAGAGAGAAAGCTTTCAGGACCATGATTCTCCTGAGAACTTTTTGTTTCTTGGCAAGTGTGCATCTCTGTATGTGTGTTTTTGTGAGTGTATCTGGGTGCACAGATGATGTGTCTCTTGAAAATGTCAGGTGTAGACAGACTATCTCCTTTCTGAGTGAACCCTAATTTTCAAAAACATTTTCTTGACCAGTTTAGTCGCAAAAGCAAACACTTGAAAGAGTCCAGTAACAACTTCTTGGGCAGAAAAGATGGCCCCTGCTCAGAGCTTGTTCAGCGGCAGACACTGAAATGTGGCTTGGCTCTGTCCCCTGGCTTGGTACTAGGGTGTTATGTTCCACTAGAGGCCCTGGTACCTTTTCAGCAAGGCGCCGAGTCAGGCACAGACTTGCTGGCAGCCACGGCAGAGGGATTTTACTGATCCATGCCCGGATCTCAGGAGGTAACTGGCAAGAGAGAAGAAAGCAAAACAAGCAACCAAATCCCTATACACCTTATAAATTTGACTTGGAAATTTTGCCTCAAGGCTGTCAAAGAGCAGGAATAATGATTTCACTTTCTCCAAGGTCAGTTCTTGGGCATTGAGTCTTTAATGTAGAAAAAAATATATCCAATTATCTGATTATCAACTTTTTTTTTTTTTTTTTAAGTCTTGCCATTCCCAGGTTCAAGTGACTCTGCGCCTTGAAAATAAATTTAGGTTAAGCCACTCCTGGCCAAAACTATGCCTTCAGGTCACATGACTTGCTTCCAAGTTAGGCGCAAAGCCTTGAAATCATGTGCATCTACTTTGCTGTAAGACGTTTCTTTGATAATTTGCATCTCTTCTGCCAGGGATAAGTCGATTTGTCTCCATTCTGTCTGAGGTTGTGAAGCTGGGATTCCACTGGCGAGCTGGAATGTAGATTAGGCTCTGCTTGGCTTCTAACTAAACCAGGAGCCATTAGAGAGTAATCTGGGTACAGCCTCTTGCTGCCCCCTGGTGGAGAGGTGGGTATTGAGCAAGCCATAACTGCGGACTGTGGATTTCCTCAGCAAATGCTGTTAAGGTGTCTGTGTAAAGGTCCGTGGGGAATAATTACACTTAAAGCTATTAAGTTATACTCTATTGTGAAGCTAAATGTTATAATAAAATATATATTGAATGGAGTTTGAAAGGTTGCTCTATAAGAGTCTGATTTCTCAATAATGGGTGCTTTAATTCCACTCTCCTTTTACTTCTGTTTTTTGGGAACTCATTTCTTATCTTTTTTTCTCTAAACTCTTCATTTTCTTCAATCATCACTTCATGTATCTTTAGATAATTATAAGATTCTTGTAAGGGGTTATCTTTACACATTTCCATAAAGTGAAATTCAGCATTTGACCCAAGAAAATTATAATTCTTATATACTCCAGATCTTAAACTGGGATTTATACCTATACATTCAGATCAAAATCCAAACCAAAATTCACTTCAGGAATTCAAATGAAACATGTTAGTCTTATATCTTCTGAAAGTTCCGGAGTACAAGTCAGAGGCTGTCTCCTTAAGGCTTTTGCGTGCAAATTACATTTTGAAAGAAAATGTTTGTTTTTGTAACAGCCCTAAAAATGCCAACATTTTCAAAAAGTATAGTCAGGTAGAAGCATGCTTTTTAAATTAAAACCTGTGACAGGATGCCTTTTAGAATCAAGGAAAATTTTTGGAGACTATCGTGTGGGCTATCAACACATTATGCCTATGTATGCCTAGCCTTTCAAATGTGTTCCTGTGACTTCTAGAACGACTGTGTTTCTTGAATTAAGAAATTCTTGATGCCAGGCTAGTATTTGGTTCTTATTGAAAGACTTTTTTTATTCATTACTTAATTCATCCAGTATTTATTCAACAAGTATTTACTGAGCACCCATGTGCCAGCAGGAGGGAGGATATCCATCCCTGCATGAAAGTGCTTACAGAACTCGGTACAAATGTCTCAAGAACAAGGCAGACTGTGGGCAGTCAGTATCATAAAAGAGGTAGAGAGAAAGTGAGATGGGAGTTCAGAGATGGAAGAGATAAGTTCCAGATTTTGGGGGAGGTGAACAAGGGGCAGTGGAACTAGGAATTAAAGGATGAAGGGGATTTGTACATAAAATTATTCTAGATGACAGAAATTTATTCTAAAGGAATTTATTTGGAAATTTATTCTAAAGGAAGAATTTTTCTCAGGAAAATAAATTATACACAGCTAATACGTGCATGAAACGACTTTCACCCACTCAGGTGACTTCTGAAATGTAAGAATTATTAACAGTTCAAATACTGTCAATTCTTGATCAACCTCTGTCCTTTATGTATGAGAAAAATTCTGCTCTCCTCCTCAAAATATTCTTCTCTCTTCTGACCAAAACAGTAAAATAGGATAGGAAGAATAACTCTTTTATTCCCTTTCTCTGTCCCTATCTTTTCCTTAACTCACCAAAGCTATTCATTTGATAAATACTGTGCACTTGTTATGTGCCAGATACTCTGCTAGGTCCTGGAGGCAGCAGTTAACAAGCATACATGACCCTTTTTCTGCAAAAGCTTTTACTGGATGGAGACAGGCAGTGAAGGGATTCACCTCAGGTGAGGGGAGGATCGCCTTACGCATTGTAACTGGAGGAATGGAAGATAGGATGGTGGAGGCACAGGTAAATTTGTAGGTTTGGCATTAGTAAGTTGAGAGAGTTCTTGTCTGAGGACTTCAGTTTTTTTCCCCATAATTACAGAAAATTCAGAGAGTGGAATTAATAAAGGGTTGGACTTTGGCTAGGCAAGAGTGATGGAAGTAACGGGGAGAGGGGATTGATAACGTTGGCGTGCAATGGACTGGGAGAATCTAAGCTGTATACAAAGAAGGGTACTGATGTGAAGACAGTAAGAGGTTAAGGACTGGTGATCCAGTAAGGTTCAAGATCAGATTTATAAGAAATAACTTGAGTAAGAAAGTTGAAAAGATAGGACGCTATCATCAGAAAGAAAAATGTCTGAATTTATGATATCAGATATGGAGTAATTCTGGATGATGGCAAGATTTGGGATATGATTTGAGAGCATGTGACTGAAGTGAAGTGAATGTGAAGGTTACTGGAGCTGAGGACAGTGAAGGAACTGGGATGACAGAGGACTTGGGATGGAGAGGAACTAAAGTATTCAAGATCACTACGTCTATGAAGGGGAAAGTGAATGGGAAAAACATCTCTTCCCCATCTTAGGAGTCCCTAGCATTTCTCCCATCATCCTAATCTGACACCCCACCACTATATCTCCCTCAGAATCCTGGGTCTTAATGTGATCATGCCGCATGGGGACCCCTGCCCAGGCCTAGAACCCAGCTCTCCCCTCCACCTTCTTGCTCCCACCATGCCAGGGGCTCACTGCTGAGAGATCTCAGCTCCCACTTCCCACCTGGTAGAGAAACTGGTTCTGGGAACATGGCAGGATGTAAGCTCCCACTCTGAGTGCCAGAGCTTGTTAGGGGTGAGGGTGACCCAAGCTGAGGGAAGATTTGCTCCTGCTGTTTTAATCTTGATGGTGGAAAGTACTTTTCTGTAACAATCCTGGAATCCATAGTTGTCCTCTATAGAACCAACGGCCGGGACACCATTGGCCGGAACCGATCACGTGAGTGATTGGAGGAAAGTGGCTTTGGGGGGTTGGCTCTGGTTCCTCATCATCATGTTTTACGTTCACTTTATGGCCGAAGATGTTCAGTTTCAACAATGCACTTAGACATGGCTTTTCTAAATTAGGAATTTTCTGTATTAAAATTGTATGCTGGTCCCTAAATACTTCAGAAAACAGAGTGGCAAAAATAATGCTATCATCAATGGGCATTTTTTCTTTACATTTCTATGAGCTTCTAGGAGTTGACAGATTGATCATCAGCAACAATGCTAAAAGAGTGCTTTGAGTTTATAACTTAGATATTTTAACATTAAAAAAATTATTTATCATGTTATGGAGGTCATTTGTGTTCACTGAATACAATTCTGAAAATGAAAAGAACAGAAGATAAAACTTTTGTACTCTCACCAACCAGAAATAAAAATCTTGGTACCATTTTCACTCCAGATATACATTTCTCTCTGCCCCTTCCCCAACTTGGAGTCATACAAAGTTTTGTAATGCCTTCCATTCATTTAATATAATGTGAGCATTTCCCTGTGCCATTGCCTATCTTTAAAAAATGATGGTGGCAGAGTCTTCTAGCTGTTCATCAAAATCCATTTTCTTCTCTTTGGGCATGCAGCTAGACTACATTTCCAGGATCCTTTGCAGTTATGTGTAGCCAAAAGAATAGGAATGCATGTGATGTGTGCTATTCCTGGGCCAATGCTTTTAAGAGGCAGGTGTGTATCCTTTATGTTATCTTTTCTTACAGCTAGATGTAGATGATGACAAGGCCCTAGGGGAATTCAAAGTCAAAGGATGGAAGGAGCCTGAATTTTTGAATAATCATGTATTGAACACAATGTGGGTGAGAATAAACATCTATTGTGCTTGAACCATTATATATTAGGGGGTCTGTTTGTTACAGCAATTTTGCCTACTCTGTTTTTCATTGTATGGATGTACCTTAATTTTTTAAGAGATATGTTTCTTGTTAGCCTGTAATAGATTATTGAAAATGGACCCAGTGACTGAATTGGGTCTCTCTGTGTCCACACCTCTTTGCAATACGTCTTTACTGCTTTTTCCAACAAGAGCTCGTGCTTGTTTCCCCATTTTTTGAATCTATTCTGCCTTTCTGACTTGTTTTGACCAATAAAGTGTGATGGAAGTGGCATTTGGGGACTTCTGAGTTCAGACTCTAAGAGGCCGTACAGCATCTGCTTTTGCTCAGGGTGGATCCATCTGCTGCATAAAGAAGTCCAGGTTATCCTATTGGAGAGGGAGTCTACGTGGGGAGATGGGTCCTAGAGGATAGATGCCATGTGGAGAGAGAAACCACACAGAGGAGAATCAAGGCCCCACACATATGTGTGAGCCAGGGTAATGCCACGGAAAAAGAGAGACCCAGCCATCCCAGTTCACCCTCAGTCATTTGAGCCATCCCAATGGGAGTGCCAGACTTGTGAGTGAGGCCATTGTAGGTCCTCTAGACCCAGTAGAGCCCTCCCAGCCAACACTATGTGGAAGAGAGACAAGCCACCCCTTCTGAGCTCTGTCCAAACTCCTGACCCACAGAACTGTAAGTAATAAAAGTAATAAAATGATTAAGTCGTGAATATGTTGACTAACCAGCAATAAATAACATGGATACTTATATGTTTCTAAAGTTTTGTTCCTGTAAATGACACTGATAAGCATCTTTGTACCAGCTTCCTTGGTCATCAAGAGATTTTGTGCTGCTGAACTTGTTTAAGTCTGGAAATTGAGTAAGGAGTCATGTCTCCTCTCCATTTTGGTGCTCAGATTAGGTTTCTGGTCCCTGCTATATAAATGAAGTAATATTTTAATAGGCTGCTATCTATTCAATTCCTACAGGCACCACGATCAATTAGCTACTACTAAAGATTCCTGCTAGTCAAAATATTTGGTTAACATTTTGTCTCTATTGCCCATTATAGTAAATGCACTAACCTCGTCTCTTGTAGTTAATTGTTGCCACTTGGCCTTTGTCATTCTGGGATCCCATCGTTTTCACTGAAATCATGGAGCCGATTTCAATGGCAGTATCTTCTACCATCACCATAGCCTACAGAAGACAGCCATCACAGAAATTTGTGAGGACACAAAAGTAGTCCATCATTAATGCCTTTCTCAATGCCTCAGTGGGGTGAGTGACCTCTCAAAGGACACAGTTGGGGGTGGGTGGGTGTGCAAGTCAGATTATATATGCACCCCATCATTCCAATCTCTCTGAGTCTTTGACTCCTCCTTCCACATTGTGCCAGGAAAAAACTTACCTTCAATGAGTATAGGCTATAGTTGAGTTCAAGTTTTTTACCTTCAATTACCTAGGATGTCATTACCTAGGATGAAGAGCTGTTTGGCAACACTACCAGGAATAAGAAAACAAACAGGAACTTTCCTCCTCCTGCCTTCCAATCTCCTTCTAGTGGTCCATATGGGTATAACCACCAGCCGGCAAAGACCATGTGGTTTTGCAGAATCCCAGCCCCGCATCACAGAGCAAAGTATAGACGCATGAGATTAGAGCTGAAAGACCGTAGCTGGATGGGCCAAAAAATGTATGTCTCCGAATATGCTGGTGTATGCACACACACACACACACACATCCTAAGAGTTTGATACACACTTAACGTTAAAAATAATTTTTTCTCATTACAATAGCAACATGTATTTCTTTCCTTCAGAAAGTACAAATAAGCTCATAGAAGAAAAAAAGATCCATCCTACTGCTGAAAAGATAATCTTTGTTAACACCTTCATTTAGATCCTTCCAGACCTTTTTCTCTATGTGTGGAGGTATATTTTTGCATGTAATCACATTGTACATAGCGTTTTCTAAACTGCTTTAGAAAACACCTTAATGTATGGTAAACAATTGCACACATCAACACATATTTATTTATTTACAACAGTGGATTCCAAACTGTCCCTAGGAAGTGTCTTATGAGGTACTTCTAGGAGCCTGGGAAGGAGGCCTTTATGGGAGGGCCCTGCGTTCTCCTTTGTACCCTTAACCACTACAATTCTGCTTTTACTGTTTTATATATTTGATTTCTGTGTTAAGATTTTGTGAGGGAAAAAGAATTCCACTGCCAAAATATTAGAAAACCACTGACTCATTGTGTGAATATATCATTTTCCATTTTCATGATTACAACAACAAAGGATCACTTTGTATCTGAATTTTTGTCCAAAGTCCTAGTAACATGAGACACCATGCTTTTACTGTGTCTATATGACAATACCGTGAAATTATTTTAATCTGTATTTTTTGAAGTGCTAATGAGATGGACAAGGTTCTGTCTATTTCATGGTCATTTGTGTCTGTGGCAGTCTTTCTTTGCAAATTTGAAATTTTAAAAACATAGCTGTAAATCCTTACTTTCTCCCTAATATACAGAACACACGCCTCTTCCATATCCCCCAGTTCAAGGAAACTCTGATTTTAAATATCCACTGCTCGCCCAGAACCCATCTCCCCGCCCTCCCCTCTTGGTAATGATCTTCCTTCACTGACAACATAGGAGCTCCCTCATCTTTCTGTTACCGTACCCCAAACATAGCCATGTCTAAAGCTATCTTGATTTTTCTTCCTGGCTCAGAAGATAAAGGCTTGTTGATCTTTAAGACAACCCCTCTACCTGAGCTCTTGATCCCACCTTTGCTTGTCTCCTCTGGGATGATGCTCACAAACTTGGTTGAATGAATGGATCTTTCTTCATCAATTCTCTCACCTTTATCTCTTTAGTAGGTCCAGCTTCTCTCACTCTTTTGGCCCCATTTCTCTTACCCTGTTCAGGTGATGAAACCACTTTCTGTCTGTGATGGTCAGTTTTATGTGTCAACTTGACTAGGCTGGGGCACCCAGTTATTCAATCAAACATGAGTCTAGGTGTTGTTGTGAAGGCATTCTGTAGATGTGATTATCAACTACAACCAGCTGACTGTATGTAAAGGAGATTATCCTGGGTTATCTGGATGAGCCTAATCCAATCAGTTTAAAAGACCTTGAGAACAGAACTGTGGTTTCCCTGAGGACATGAAGGAGAAGAAATTCCATCTGTAGACTGCAGCTTCAGCTCCTGCCTGAGTTTCCAGACTGCCATTTACAACAGCCTGCCTTATGGACTTCAGACTTGACTATTCAATCCCTACAGGCATGCGAGCCAATTTCTTTTCAAAAGTGTATATATATATATATATATATATATATATATATATATATATATATCTCGCCTACTGGTTCTGTTTGACTGGTGGAACCCTAACTGATGCACTATCCTTAAAATTAGAACAAAACTATACCCTGCTTGATCCTACATCTCTCTGTTATCACATAAACTCGGCCTTCCCTTCTCATCTAAGCCGCTAAAAATGTTATCCTATATTCATCATCTCTACTCCCTCCCTTTGCAATTACCCTTTGAGCTACAGTCCCATTTATTCAACTGGCGAATTGGACATACTCTTGTGGGCAGCCCATGGGCAATCTCAAACTCAGTACATCAAAAGTTATCTCATTATTCCTATTATTTAGATGTATCTAAATTGGTTCTTCTTTTGGATGCCACATGTCACACTCAAGGCAAAAGTCTGGAAGTCATACTAGACATTTAAATACCTAAGTACCAGACATCTAAATAAGTCATACTGTCCATCTTCAGTGCCAGTGTTGGAATTCAGGCCTTCATTATCTCCTGCCTCAGCTTTTGTAACAGATTCCCTTAGGTCCCTTCCTCCAGTCTCATCTCCTTCAAACCTGTTCTCCAGAGTGCTCGTCCTCTGATGCAAGGTGCCCAAATTGCCCAGCCTAAATCTCAGTGACTCCTTTGTCACCTCCAGAAAGGGATCCCTAAAGCAGACCACCATCACAAGGAGCTTTTAGAAAACCCAGATTAGAGCCCTACTCAGACCTAATGAATAAGAATGTGCGAAGTGGGGCCTGAAAATTTTCTAAATATTTAAAAAAGACTATCCAGGTAATTGTGATCAGCCAGGTCTGGGAATCACCAGCCTTCAGGGTAAATCCAAATTCTGTCCCTGATCTGACACCACTACTCCCAGCATCATCCCTCAGAACACATCATGCTCCAGCAATACTGACTCAGCCAGGACTAATGATTCTTCCAACTCATGTTGTTTACCACCTCTCTGTCAGGAATGTCTTCTTCCCTTATCTGCCTGGGAAATTCCTACTCGTCCTTCAAAAACTCTATTCAAGCATCATCTAGTCTCTTATTTAGCCAGTAAATATTGACAAACTAGTAAAATTGTACACATTAACTATGTGCAGTTCTCTGTATATCAATTGTACCTCAACAAAGCTGTTAAAGCCTTATTGAGGTCTTACTACACACCAGGCTATGAGCTAAGCATTGTGATATAGAGATTAGTAAGCTACACTGGTAGTACTGCCTTCAGTCAGCTCACATGTCATTGGAGAAAGAGACATACAAATATACAAATGAATACAGTACAGTGAGGTAAATTCTGTGAGTCTGTGGTAGCCTGAATAATGCCCCCCCCACAAGACAGCCACATCCTAATCACCCAAATCTATGAATATGTTTACTTACATTGCAAAACAGATTGTGTAGATATGATTAAGTTAAAGACTCTGAAATGAGGAGAGTATCCTGGGTTATTCTGGTGGGCTCAGTGTAATCACTAGGGTCCTTTTAAGATGAAGGCAGGCAGGAGGGTGAGAGAGAAAGAGAGGCTGGAGGGAGATTGGAAGATGCTGTGCTACTGACTTTGCAAATGGAGGATGGAGACATGAGCCAAGGAATGCAGGTGGCCTCTAGAAGCTGAAAAAAGCAAGAAAATGAATTCTCCACTAGAGCCTCCAGAAGGATCCAGCCCTGACAACTTTAGTCCAGTGAGATCCATTTTGGACTTCTAACCTCCAAAAATGTAATATAATAACTGTGTTGTTTTAAGTGACTATGTTTGTAGTAATTTGTTACAGCAGCAATAGGAGGCTAACACAGAGGCCAGCACAGGGCACTACGGGTGTACATAAAGTCGTCTCTACATCAAGCTATGGAGTGGGAATGGGATGCTCAGGAAGAATTACCTAGAGGTGATGACACCAGAGCTGAGGGAGATTGTGTTTCAGGGAAATGGCCCAGATAGAGAAATTAATATGTACAAAGGCACACACAGAGAGCATGCAAAGTGTTTCAGTGTGGCGTGGCTATTTGTATTAAACAGTAAAAATATCAACAATACGAATTCTGCTAACAGTAAACACTGTTTGTATGCCAGACACTATTCTAAAGCACTTTTTAACTGTGAGCACTTTATAAGTTTGTATTATTATCTTCATTTTACCTGTAGGAACACTAAGATTTGGAGGAGTTAGGTAACCTTCCTGAGATCATAGAGCTAGTAAAGGGCAGATCTAGAATCAAAACCTTGCTGGTCCGTCTTCAAAACCCACTAACTGCCTCTCTAATACATTCGCGGGGGGCCTTAAGTAAGCTGGTATCAGGGTAGCTGAAGATAAATGAACTATTAGAAAGATATAAATGAGGTGAGGATCAGGAAAGCTTGGTATATCGTCTTGTTTTGGACACTGACAGAAGATGGGGTTGATGGAGAGTCAGACGGCCTCCAAGTTTCTATGATCGTGGTTTTGCTGCTGCTCCAGGTAGAGCCTTCCTTGACTAACTTAAATTACTTCTGCGTTACAAATGCACACTTTGCATAAGCCTCTTTATTTCATTTCTTCCTTTTCCGCTAATGGTTGAGGTGGAGATGGGGGCGTATGCACCAACTCAACTGCGGACCTCACTTTCCACATCTGTAAAATACCTTGAAGTAGCACCGAAACTGGTTGTGCTTCCGTGGGGAAGCATAAACACAAGGCGGATTCCTCGCCCCATTCCGAGATTCTGATTGAGTAGTACAGGGATGCGGTTCCCCCAAATTCTCCCAAGTAATTCTGATACGCGGCCAGGTATTAGTGACCAGGGGCTGGATGACTCTCTGGGTTCTTCAGGTTCACCGTACTTGGTCCACTATTTCGTGAAGGACCCGCCCCTTTCCCCTCCCGGGCCCCGCCCCCGCCCCACCCCTTGCCCTCTACCTTCCCCTGACGTCGGCTCATCGCCCCTCCTTCGGTCGCTCCACTGGGTCTCGCCCAGGTCCACCTTTCCCAGTCCCTCTCTTGCCTCCCAAGATGGCTGCGCTGCTGCCGGGCCCGCAGCCATGGAACCGCGTGAGGCTCCCTAAGGCGGGGAGCCGCAGCACAGTGACCGTGCAGGACCCCGGCGCGGCGCTGGGTGAGTGAGGCGCCCGGCGAGGGGTGCAGGCTTTTCCGGAGGAGGCGTCAGGCAGGCGCACGTGCGCGGGGTGGGGGCGGGACTTCCGGAACCCGCGGGACGCTGCGCAGGGCCGCGACCGATAGAGGCCTGGGTCCTAGAGCTTGCTGAGGAATTTTGCAGGCATCGCCGTTCCTCGCTGGACCCATCGAGTCTACCGCAGGGCCTGGCTGGGGCCCAAGATCCAGCCCCGCACCGAAATGGGAAAGAGGACGGACGCAGCTAGCGTCAGGAAAAATTGCTGCTTGGGGACCCTGCGTTCACTCAGGCCACCAAGTGCTGTGGTTCCCCCTCAGTCTTTCTCGACCTCTGCCTCTGAGAGGCTGCGGGTCGTCACTCAAGCACTCTGCAGTTAAACCGCAATCTTTCTGGATCCCTCGTTTCTTATCTGTAAAATGGGGTTAGTTTTCCCTATCACCGGGTTGTTCGGAGGATCTAATGATGTCATTTAGGAGAGCGTGGTCTAAAGTGTTCTATCAAGGTATGGTGGCATTGCCGTTATTAGGCAGTAGGGCAGTACACGCTGGGCTCAGGAGCCAAATTGCCTGGGTTTGAATCCTGGCTCTTCTCTCTGCTGGAGCTGGGGTGAGGAGTGGGAAATGTCATTATTTAACCTTTCTGGGCTTAAGCGCATTTTCAAATGGGGATAAAAATAGTACTTGCCTCATAGAGCTGTTCTGATGAAAGAATTAACATTATAGGTAAAGCATTTGGAACAATGCCTGATACAGTAAATAAACACTCAAATGACAGCTGTTATTATTAAATACTTGTAACTTATCTAATCATCACATCCCCCTCCCCATCCATCCATCCTGCTCAGTTTACAGATTAATCTTACCCCTTCCTCTATTCAAAGATTCTTTAACAGGATTCTGTTAGGCGTGGAAATTCACCAAGTCTCCCCCCACCCCAAAGGCAGCCCATTCTGGCCTCAAATAGTTCGTATAGTAAGAAAGTTCTCCACATTGTGTGTAAGTCTTCCTTTGCGTTACTGCCACTTAAGATGCTACTGCTACCCTTAGAGCCATAGAGAACATATTTACTCCCATCTTCTGTTCACAGCTTTTTCAGACTAGGAGGCTGTTACCTTGTCTTACTAAATAAGCACCCCGTGTTCAGTCAGACATTCATTATGTAATATAATTTCCAGCTGTTATAGTGATTTCTCTTCTGAATATATTCTTAAAGTGGTAGAGAAGTATACAACACGTCCCACCTTTAAGGTACTCGAAGTGTTAAGTGTACACCAAATGACTGCAGAGTATTCGTATGAAAGATTATTAAGATCATGATAAAATGTGGTGTAAAGATGTACATTCTACTTTAACACATGTTCTCTTAATGATTTCCTGGACTTGATATCATCTGTCACTGTACGATCACTTCCTTCCTATGTCACTTCTCACATACTTGGAAACATTAATTATGTTCTTACAGGTGAGGCTGATTATGTTAATTTGTTCTTGATTTCTTTAAAACATAAGGAAATATGCTTCTTTCATTGTATTTTTTATAGAATATACTTAATGTAGAAATGCATATTAAGTCTTACGAAACATCTCTGCTTTAGACCTTTGCATTGCAGCTGTAATTAAAGAATGCTGTCTCGTTACATTGTCACTGAAGAGCCAAATCTTAGATGCAGAAACAGATGTATTATGTGCAGTCCTTTACAGCAATCACAACAGAATGGGCCGCCACAAGCCCCATTTGGCCCTCAAACAGGTAAGGTGGGAGCCCTGTGTTTAATACTCAACATGTTTGAGTTGATGAAGATGGAGATCACACTGCCATTTAATATTTTGTAACTTAATCGCAGTAACTTACTTGTGATTTATAGGTCATCTTGCAATTGCATGTGGGCTTTTTTTTTTTTTCTTCCCCTGAAAGCATTTCAAAAAACAATTTAAAAAGGAACTATGTTGCATTCTTTCCCAGTCTTGTTTCTAGTAGGTAGGTAATTTTTTGTTTTTATGTTTACTTTTTATTTATTTATCTTATTATAGGTAATTTTTATGAAAAATTTTCTTCATTATATGCAATCTATAATAAAGTACCATGCCTCTGCCTAGTTTAAAGATTGAGTACTTTGATCAAGACAGAGTTTTGGATTAAGAAACAATTTTCCTGACCATAATCAAAATCCCAAAATCATAAAAAGAACAAAGTTGCAGTCTATATATTGTGGGGTATGTAATCTAATCGGTAATATATTGAATGAGTATACAACAAGTTGTGTAAAGTGGTTTTGTGTAACTTTTGGAGTTAAAGACAAAATTGGGCCCTCCAGCTCAGGGACTACACCACAGAGTAGAGCCTCCTAACCTGAGTTCCTTACGTGTCCATTCATTCATTCATTTTATTAATTCTCCAAGTATTTTTGAAACTTTCTATGTGCCAGGCACTGTGCTTCGTGCTAGGTGTACAGGATGAAAAAGACAGACATAGTCTCTAACCTTACAGATTCATGCTCTCTGGTTAGTTTTCCACTCCCATTACTTAAGGCAAAAAAGATGAAGATTTTTTCATCAAAGGAAGATTTGGGATCATGGTCTTTCTTAAGTTTTCTTCTCTGGGGCAGCTTTTATCTCCTTCTGAGTCTTTAACGCCAAAACCAAACTTACCATCTCAGATCTAACATACGTATTTCTCCTCCCGGCTTCCAAGTTGCGAATAATTATCCGGTCAGAAAAATTTGGTGTTCTGTTTTCTCTGCTTCTTTCTTTTACGTAGCTCTCCTATCCGGCCAACTGATCAGTCAAAACTTTCTCTGCATCTAGTCCCTTTTTAGTTCTGGCTGCCATTTCTTTTTTCTGACCTTGTCAGTTGTTAGTCGTCTTGCAATTCTGACTGATCTTTCATCTTCCAGTCTTTCCTCCACTCTGGCATATTCATGTGTACCAAAGCCAGGTTAATCATCCTAAAACACAGCTTTAAGTTTTAATATTTCTCCACTGTCTCCTGAATAAAGAGGAAGCCTCTTAGGTTAACTTACAAGATCCCCCGTGATCTGGCCTCTTCAGTTTTCCTTAGCTCAGGCTTCTCTCTGGTCTTCATCTTCATATATTTTGTATTTCAGACGGCCTGAACTCTTCGTGAGTCCTCCTACTCACCACATTCGTTCCCTCCTCTGAGCCTTTGCTCACCTGGTCCTGTATGTTTACAATGCCCAATCCCTCTATCACTTGATCCCTTATGTCTGTGGCACTTACAGACTGTTGAAATTTAGTACTTAATAATTTACTGTCTTGTTTTAATAGTTTCACTATTAGAAATCATGTTGCTTCAGAAAAAATAAAATCTTGAGAATAATCTTATACTTACCTTGGTCCCCTTTATAGCATCAAGCACATCCTGGCATGTAGTACAATAAATTCTTAGTCATAACCTGATTTGAAGAATTTATTTGGCTGGATAAATTTCAAATTTTTAACCAGAAGCAATTGCTTTGGGCTATGGGTTTCTTTACCCTTAAAAAAAGGCATTCTTTGGCATTGAGTGTATTTCCATACTTTGAAATTTTGTATTTCTTTGTTTTCCTGGTCACATCAGTGGCTTTGTCTGTGTCACACATGAGCTGCTCTTCCCCTTTCAGGTTGAACAATGTTTAAAACGCTTGAAAAACATGAATTTGGAAGGTTCAATTCAAGATCTCTCTGAGTCATTTTCTTCTAAGTAAGTGGTCCAGCTGCTTTGTAATGGGCTTTTTGGTGGGCTGGAAACCCAGTGTCTTGCTGTGATCTCGCTTTAGACTTGCTTCACTTATTGTTAGAATATAAACAATTATACCTTAGCTGTACAAATTTTGTTTCAATAAAAGACCCCTGGTATTCTGTGGTAATCTCCCTCTCTCGGCCAGTGGGAGGAAATGATGTGACATTGAAATCTGGGTCATGGTAGATTATTTTGAAACATAAGTGTCAGTCAACTTCAGTGAGTCATTATTAAACATAACTACCTCAAATTGAGCTTAAAGCAAGTCTGCACTTGAAAACTGCTATATAAGTGCTTTATATTTAAGAATGAAAGTAATGTACTTTTCTATTTTTGCCAAGTGAAAATCAGCCTGTAAATACCAAAGCATGTGTCATCCCTAGCCAACCAGTGGTGGAACTGGTGTTGATGAAGATTTTGGGAGCCTGCAAGTTGCTACTTCGCTTGTTGGACTGTTGCTGCAAGACATTTCTGTATCCTTGAATCAACTAAAGTACCTTCTTCTGAATTGGAATTGTTGGGATATATTTAATAGTATTTCTATTTGAAAGCTAGGGAGTCTGTAGGAGTTATAACTTATGGGAATTCTTAAAATTTTGCTCTTTGGCTTCCTTTTCCTGGGATTTGCCTGATATAGCCATTGCCAGAGACTTCTGTCTCTACCTAGTATGTATTATCCTAAGGGCACTGACTGTTAGAAATTCTTAATCTTAGAAACTAAATTTATATGAGACCTCTAGCAGAGTGTGTATTACTTTATTTTTCCTCTAGCAGAGTGTATATTACTTTATTTTTAAGCTTCCGTGACTTAAATAGAACATGTTTTAAGGTTTTAGTTCCTTCAAGAAAATTCTTTCTACTTCCAGTCTGTTTTTTTCATAAATGTAACTTAAAGAAACCTAAATTCCTTTGATTCTGTTTTCCAATTTTAACTTGATTCTCCAGCTTGACTGTGAAACATCTAGGTTTGCAAGAATTCATTATTTTAAACCTTGTGATGGTTGGGCTGGTAAGCAGGTTATGGTATGTATGTATGTACCTTTGAAATCCTTCATTTCTCTAACTCAGACTAAGTTTCTTATTAGTAGTTTTCATATTTGCTTTCCCATGGGATGCTGAAGGTGCAGGAATTCTGTTTCTTCATTTGATCAGAGTTTATTTGGGGTAGATTGGGAAGCTAAGTTTTGATGGTTATTTCAAAGGATTAGGCTTTGAATCTGAATCCATGAGATCACCTCAACACTAAACAACTAAGCAAATGAATTCCTAGGATTAGCAGCTGGAATTTAAAAAAAAAAAAGGGTTCCTCTAATCATTCAGCAGCTGGGCCATTTAAAATGAAGGTGTTCCTGAGCAGTCTGTATCATTTGTTTCTGCCATTAGGTTTCTAACTTTTAATGGCAATTACCTTCCTTATGTTTTCTAGATTCCTTTCTTCCACCTGAACCACCACTGCTTTTTGAGCCATAGTTAGTTGATGTAAAGAACACTGATAATACTAGTTGCAAACCAAAGAGCCCTTCCCTTGCATCTCACAATATATATTATGAAACTTATTTGATGGATAATTGGATTCAAAATCTGCCCATATTTATAAGGAGAACTGTTTTGGGCCATTTTAAACAATTGGTTTGATAAGCTCTAATTTGAATGAAAGCCAAAAAAAAGAGAGAAAATTCTCTCTAAACCTTGCTTTGATATCTTAACCTGGATATCTCAAGTACTATTTCCAATCATCTTATTTTTTATTCTGCTTGTTTTTAGTACTAACAGTGTTAGAATTACTAATTGTATTATTTTAAAATATCAAACCTTCATTATTCCTATAATGAAAATAGCTTTGATTTTTGCTGATTATAATAATAATACATGGTTATTTTAAGAAACTTTTAAAAATAGAAAAAATGCAAAGAACCTGAAATTTGCCTAAAATCTCATCATCTAGATAAAACCACACTTAAGATTTTGAGGCACATCTTTTGAGATATCTCTCCATGTAGTACTTTATTTGGTTTTATATAGCATTTTGTACTTGCATTTTTCTGTTTAGGCTGGACTAATCTAGCTCTTTGCAAGTGTCCGCTTGAGCGTTTTTTTAATCTATAGTGGCAGATTCACAGGCATTATTTTCAGCTTTGACTCTCTTATTATTTTTTTTTTACTTTTTTTACTTTTTTTTGTGGTACGCGGGTCTCTCACTGTTGTGGCCTCTCCCGTTGCGGAGCACAGGCTCCAGACGCACAGGCTCAGCGGCCATGGCTCACGGGCCCAGCCGCTCCGCGGCATGCGGGATCTTCCCAGACCGGGGCACGAACCCATGTCCCCTGCATCGGCAGGCGGACTCTCAACCACTGCGCCACCAGGGAAGCCCTGACTCTCTTATTATTATGTAATCTGCAAATGATAATTACTAGCTAATTCATGAGATCCTTCTTCTTTCTCTAGGGTTCTCTATAAAGATGTTTTAAAAAGGCTGGTTTCTTTATATGAGCCATTGTTTGGATTACTTCAAGAGGTCTCCAGGATTCAACCATTGCCTTACTTCAAAGGTTTTACCTTTCCTTCTGATATTGCTGAATTTTTAGGAGAGCCCTACTTTGAAATCTTTAAGAAAAAAATGCCTACAGCTTTTGCAGCTAAAGGAGTAACTAAACTGCTAAATAAACTATTTTTAACAAAAGAGCAATCACAGAGGTCCAGTGAAGAAACATTACTTAGAATTTCCAAAAAAGCTAAACAAATGAAGATCAATACTCAGAATAATGTGGATCTTGGACAGCCAGTAAAGAATAAGAAAATCTTAAAAGGTAATTTGCTTTGATATGGCACATACTCTAAAAAAAACAAACAAAAAAACTTTTGAAATTACAATGTAGTCATGCATTGTGTAGGAAGAAATTCAGCATCTTCTTAACTCTGATTATTCTTAGAGAGGTATGTTAATACCTGTGTTTTCTCAGCTTGAGCATATAAAGTTGTTTCTGTTGTTGCTTCATAGTTCTTTGCTTGCTTAATTCCCTGTTTCTCTTGTAGTAATTTGGCAAGAAATGTAGTCATGCACATAAGAATTTGTTGATTTAAAAATAGTATGCCTAAGTTTTTGTATCTGTGATCTTTCCATCTTCACAGAAAAGTCATCAGAATTTGACGTAAGGGCTTTCTGCAAACAGCTGAAACACAGAGCTATTCAGGTTTGTCTGGCTTATTTTAATATAGCTTATGATTTCTGCTGATTTGTAGAGTAGATGCCACTTACCAATGGCAGGGACTGAATCTTCTGTTTTTATCCCCAACTCTAAGAGTAGTGCCATCTTAGTTCTCAGTGTGTGTTTCTGAATGAATAGAGGCATTCCCAAGGGATTTGAGTGCATGTAGTTAATTCAGTTAATACGGTGCCTTCAGAAACATTTTACTAAGAGTTTTGCTAGAATTTTAAAGTGATCCTAGGATCCATCATAGGAGTGGATTGTACTGCAGCTTAAGAGTATGGGCTTTACAATCAAACAGAAGTGGTTTGAGTCCTGGCTTTGGTTTGTACTACTCTGTGACTTATGTAAGTTTCTTGGCCTGTCCATACCTCTGTTTCTAATAACAGTATGTACCTCATAGGGTTGTGCCAGTTTTAGTTCATGTAAAGTGTTCAGCACAGAGTCTAAAGTGTGGTAAGCATTTAATTGGTGTTAGATATTGTTACCGACTTTCATCGTCATTATCGTCATCCTCATCCTTTGTCATGAGGCTTCTATGTCTTTCTTCCTGTCAGCATTCAAGCTTTAACCTGATTCCTCTCCTTGGCCAGTGTCTGCAAATTCTGTTTGTTCTGGACCTGACATGGATAAGTACATCAATGTCATCCTTTTTCATCAGTAACTTCTTGACTTCTTTTACCCTTTCTCTTTTCAAAACTGTTTTCTTCTGGTTTCCTTCATGGGTTATTTTTTCCATTCAAGAATTCTTAATCATTTCTAATGAGTCAGTGCTTTCTTGAAGGCTTACAAGGATTCCAGTTTGCATTTATATTTTGTCCGATTCACAAGTTCCAGAGGAAGATATGATCATCATCACACTTACGTTGCATTTACTCTTTGCCAGGCATTGTTCAAAACACTTTATATGTGTTAACTCATATAATCCTTGCAAAAGCCCTGTGAGGTAGGTGCTATTATTACTGTTGCCATATTTCAGATGAGAAAATTAAGGCACAGAAAGGACAAGAAATTTGCACAGGCCACACAGCAGATATGGGGCAGAACTGGGATTTGAATGCAGGCAGTTTGGTTTCATAGTCTTTGTCCTTTATCTTTACACCAGTCCTCCAAATAGTTTCGTCAGCTCTCTCTCTTAATAACTACGGCTCTCTGTGACTCTTGAAACTTTCTGCAGTCCGTCCACCTGTTCCTAGGTGAGCTGTTTCCAGCATGACCAATGACTACTATATTTTTAGCATTTAGCACCAATATGCTTATCTTACTTTTAGGTCAAACTTTTATGGATCACCAACACAAAGTGTTGATAGGTCTCTGCTTTCATATTTTCTACTACTTTATGTTCTTGAGAGTGAGAAATTTGGAAGAAGGTAAGTTTTGAACAGAGGATGGAAGCAGACCTACTAGGTGGCATATTTCAATAAACAGTAAAAGTTGATAAAATTCAAACTTGACTTGATATAGAAAGATGAGGTTGAAGAGACCAAAGGTGCCACATCAAAAGATGGTTGGATTGGAGTTGGAAATGTTGCTCAGTTAAGCATTTTTAACATACATTCAGCAATCATCCCCATTCTCACATGTTTTCAATAACATTTATGACCCATCATTGAGGAGGGTGACTCAGGATATAGAAATAAATGAAAAACAAGTTGTGGTAGTCCAGTATTAGAGGAAGAGGGCTCTTCAGTGATTTTTTTCCCACTAGATAGGCTTTGACCAATACTTAATCACGTGGAGTTTTATTCGTATGTATAGGTTAAATAAATAGATATGTATGCAAATATTTATATTGTCACCTGTATACAGCTGAATTTAGCTATAGATGGGATCTGCTGTAGCACAGAGGGGAAAAAATCTTGTGTTAGGAGCAGTGAATAAAAACATTTTTAAGAAAAAGGAAGGGAATTCCCTGGCCATCCAGTGGTTAGGACTCTGCGCTTCCACCGCAGGGGGCACGAGTTCAATCCCTGGTTGGGGAACTAAGATCCCACAAGCCGAGCGGCAAAAAAAAAAGAAAGGAAAGCATAGTGGGCTGAAAAAACTTTTTTTCCTTCTTTTAAAAAGACATATTTTCAAATTTTTATAGTCTGTGAGTCAGCTTCTCTCTGTTGTTATGTAAGTCAGTAACAAATCCAATATATTTTTCTCATCGTTCCATATTTCAGGCGAACAGTTTTGAGTTTAAATGTTCTCAATCCAAACTAAAGGCAACCAAACGTTCTTCTTGGAAAGCAATAGGAACTCCCTGTGTAAAAAGTCTTGTGCAAAGATTCCGAGAAACTGACACTTTCCTACAACTTTCTGAAGAGATCCAAATGGCAATTCTGTGGTGTAGGAGCAAAAAACTCAAGGCTCAGACCACCTTTCTGGGTAATAAACTTCTTAAAAGCAACCGGCTTAAACATGTGGAAGCTCAAGGCTATAGGTAGGTACATCACAAAAATTGTATTTCTTTACTTTTTCTATTATCATTTAGGGCAAAAGTATATATATTCAAGTTAGCCTTTTTAATGTCCAGTAGTCTAAAGTTGAGACCTACTTAAAGTACAGTTTTGTTAAACCTATTACAGTACAGTACTATATAGTCGATTGTGTTAGTTGGGTACCTAGGCTAACTTTGTTGGACTGACGAACAAATTGGACTTAAGAACATGCTCTCGGAATGGAACTCGTTTGTATGTAGGGGACTTACTCTATCTATTCAGGGCTTTATAATGGTTCCCGTGGGTGAATCACAGTCTAAAATTTGTTAAATTTTCTTAAAAAATTTATGGAAAAGATATTCCTATTTTAGTAAAAAATATATATATTGATGGTTTTATAGCAAGTTTTCATTAAAAGCTGTTGGGGAAGTTAAGGGTTTTTACATTAAATTCTAGAGTAGAAACTCAGCCTAAGATGGAGGTGTTCTGTTCAAGACTGCATGTAAAGTCAGAGGTAGATGAGGCAGAGATGATAATTAAAAGTTAATGCAGAGGGTAAGAAACTAGTAGTTATTTGATTAGACCATTATTTTGCACCCCACAAAAATATAGTGTCCATTTATTCTGCCCTGGTTTGCTGTTTCAGTAATATATTTGTAGTACATTTGAATTTTATTTAATGTCCACAATAACTCTGTGAGGTAGGTAGTATTATTCATATTATATAGATGAGGAAATACAGGATTTTACTCAGGGTATTAGAGCTGGAGATCTAGAACTCAGTGCAGATCCTCTGATCCTTCTGTTTTCATTCTTCCTATTTCCATTTCAATTGGGAAGTACACCTACCCTCTCCTCAATTAAAGATTACTGCTTATGGTAAGACAAAATGGTTTGGAAACAGAGATCATGAATTACTACATTAAAATGGGCTTCCTCAAAGTTCTATATTTGTTTAAAAAGGAAGAGGGTAATGTAGGAGATACAGACTCATGCTAATCTTTTGCAGTCTATCACAAACAGGCAGTTAGCAGGGTACCGATGTACCTTGTGGCAGTGTACCCTATTCAGAAGCAAAACACCTAAAGTAACTGGCCATTTGAGTTCCAAATTCCCAAATTTGAAGATGATATATGAATCACAGTTAGGGTAGCTCAAGGCTGTCATTATGTCTATGCCAGGAGCCCTGTTTTCTCATTCTACATAAACTCCCTCTTCACTTTTATTCCTTTTTCTTTGTTCATTTCCTGCCGTAATATGAATCTGTTAATCCAGAAATGGGTTGATGCATCCTAGCAATTTTTCTATTTGTGATTCATCTTTTCCCCAGTTCCATTCCTATTATATTATGAACAGATTAGCAATTATCGGGGAAGAGCTCTGGCACTAAAATATGGAGATATCTCACCATTCAGTTACCTTGCTACTTGTAGGAGCTACTTTACTTTGGAAACATAATGGGGACACATTTGCTCACAATCTAAATCAGAGGGAAGTTGTGCTCTGAAAACACAGACTTGGGTTGAAGCTCCTATTTCCTTATTTTTCCTTATGATTCTGGAGTTGTACACAGGCATAGGACTTATAAATATTTTTCAATTGGAAGTTGGTAAAAGGGAGACAAAAGTTTCTGAGAATGTTTTTCTGCATCTTAACAATCTCCAATTTTTCCTCTCTCTGTCTTAAAGTTTGCCAAAGAAACTAGAGTGCATAAAAACATCAATTTGCAACTGCCTTCTTCAAGGCTCAGGTAGCAAAACTTTGAAGAATCATCTGAGACGAAGATCACAGAATAAATTTTCATTGAAACGAAGGAAACCACAGAGAAAGTTGCAGTCGACTCTTTTAAAGGAAACCCAGCAGCCCCCTCAAGGGACTCAGAGCGCTACCGATATCATTAAAGGGAGACTCTCACACCCTACAGTTTGTACAACTGATCTCTACCCTAACAATAAGCAAGTGTTGAGTAGAAGAGTTTCAAGTCCTGTCATACAAACTAAGGAGAAACAAATTCATGAAACTCTTATAGAAAGCAATGAAAATGAAACTGATTCTTGGACAATGATGCAAATAAATAAACATAATACATCAGGAATCACCAAGGAGACAGACGACATTGATGATATTTTTGCTTTAATGGGAGTTTAGATGCTCATATGTGAGACTTTTAACTGGTTAACCAACTGCTCCAGTGTTCTGTTTTAAGTAGAACAGCTGAGATCTGGAAAGATCTGAAAGTACCATTTGTACTCAGAGGAGCTGCTTAAGTGCAACATTGTAGAGCAGTTCATTTTAGTTCAGTAAACGCTTGTCATAGCTTTGTGTCATTTAACTGACAAGTATTTGACTAACAGTCAATTTTTGACTTAATTAGGATCTGAATAATTAGGTTTGCAAAACCTACACTGTGCCTTAGTAGCAAGGAATCACCAAAAAGGTCACTTGAGCCTTAATGGCTCCATTGTAGCTAAGTGCTCTTCTGAACACCAAGGTTTGTAACTTTTAACAGTTGTGCCCTCTTCTGTCTGTTAGAATTATCATAGAAGTTTTGCCACTATTACCAGGGAGTGGTCACAACCATTATTTCACTTCATTTGTTAACCTTACCACACAGGAGGGCATATTAAAATGCTTTTGGAGTTCCACAAAGTTTGTGGGGGCTTTTGTTTATTTATTTGGGTGCTAGTGACTGAGTCCAAATAAAATTTTTTTCAAAAAGGATGTAAAGTGACTTGTGGTTATACACAAAGTAGAAGGAGGCGAGAAAGTTAGATGAAAAGATAAAGCTAAGGAGACACAAAATCAACCAACCCAATGAGGCTAAAAATAAATTCATAATTTGGTGCTGATGTTGTCATCTGATTATTTGTATGTTGCTCATACAATTGCTCTGAGAAGGTAAATCTTACATATTTTCAAATAATGATGTGAAGTTTGAGGTATCTTTCAAATGTTCTAGTTTTCTAGAATTAGGTTAATAAGCTATTTGTTCAGCAGGTTATAGTCTTAAGTTTTCTGTTTATATACAGTAATTTATAGAAAAATGAAACAGTGCCCTAGTATATACTGCATCCTTCCTTTCCTCAGCCATCCTATCATTTTTTAGCATCCTTTTTTTTCTTTATCTGGCCTTGTTCTTTCCTCATCTGCTTTCTGTATATCTTCCCACTTACCTACAATACTGTATCAGAGGTTCTCAAACTGTAGGATGTTTTGAGAATCACTTGGTGGGTTATTTAAAAATGCAGGTTTTGAGTCCCTTCCAAAGAGATCGATAAATATGGTTAGGGGAGAGGACCAGAAGCCTGCATTTTTATTAAGGGGCTCAGGTGATTTTGATGCAAGTAGCCCAAAATGCAAAGTTAGATAAATGCTGGTTTAGCTTCCTTTTCTGAAGCCTTGCTAAATATCCTATTTAATTCAGAGTTCTTAATCAATCTCTAGTCACTTTTTATTGTTTATATTTCTCCTGGTTTCCTACAAGGTGGTAGAGCTACTTAGTGCTTTAAAACATGGACAATACCAAGGAAGTCTCATTCATGACAAGTCTAGAAATAGCCACCAGCTTCTAAGATTTAAGGTCAGGTCTTGCGTCTATTTTTATTTGCACATGCCTCCAGTAGTCGTGTGGAGCTAGTAGGTTTCCCTGGGCTTAGGTCCCTCCCTTTAGTGGCATTATTGTCTAAGAATCATAAACTTTTACAGCCGGAAGAGACTTTGGAGGTCATCCTTCGCTGGAAAAAAACAGAGTAGTTCAGTGAATTGTCTAAGGTAAAACTGGATTAGACTATAAGCCTAGCATTTTTTTCTACTTCATTAATGTTCCTTTGGAGTATGTTTCTTTATCTCCTCCTCCCATCTGACCCTTAAAATTCTGGGAAAAATGTAAAGAGCTTCATGTGTCCATAAAATGATAATTTATATATAAGGAACATAGTATTCTATGTTATTTTTTCCAAACAACTTAAATTCAAATGTTTTAAATTTTTAAAAGTGAAATCTTAAATATACAAACCCATAACTTATCCAGTAAATTAGATTAGAGAATACTGTTAGCGTCATCATAGTGAATACCAATTTAATCACTTTGGGTGGCATTAAAACACTCTGGTCATTTTAAGAGCAGTGTGGTAGACCTCCCATATGTCACTTCAAATCCTCTTGGCCTCTTACCTGACCACTAGTATGGCAACCAGTTTCAAGCAGGACTGGGCAACTGCACCTTGCCTCCTGGCTTCTGACAAGCTACAGGAACTGCTTGGCATCTGGACATATACAGCTTAGGAGAGGTGTGGCACTGTCCTCTAACCGCCCTTCAAAGACAATTCAGAGGCACATTTAATAAGGCTGCTCAAGATCAAGCCCTAGTACTATGTTGTTTCCAACTCAATGTGTCCTTGATTGGCTTTCCTGCCATCTGTTTCATTTCCCCTTCACTCCTGTTCGCTGGGATCACATCCCCAGTAAACTACTGGATGCAAGCTTTTGTCTTGGGCCGTGCTTTTAGGAGAACCAGAACCAAGGCTAAGACAAGCAGTAAAAAAAACACTGGCAGGTAGAAAGATGACTTTTAACAAATTCTGTTGTTACATATTTTACTCGGTGAATGCCTATATTAAAAGTTACTTTAAAAATTTATTTTTGGCTGAATTCAGTCTTCGTTGTTGCTTGCAGGCTTTCTCTAGTTGTGGAGCACGGGCTCTAGGCACATGGGCTTCAGTAGTAGTGGTGCACGGGTTTAGCTGCTCCGCGGCAGGTGGGATCTTCCCGGACCAGGGCTCAAACCCGTGTACCCTGCATTGGCAGGCAGATTCTTAACCACTGCACCACCAGGGAAGCCCTTAAAAGTTTTTTTTTTTTTTTTTAATCTTAAATCACTGCTGATTAGAATAAACCACCACAACTAACTATAAAACTGAAAACATATCCAGAATTGAATTTTCTAAAAGAAGTCACAAAGCTGTTCTACAGAGTTAATTTTTTATCCAGTGCTATTGCTGTAACATTATAATATTCAGCTTCACTTTGAAAAGCTAAGCCACTTATATGAATAGGTCAGTAGCATCTTCATAAAAATATTTTCCATTAACATTAGTTCAAAGTAAGGCTTTGTCTTTCCATTCTGAATCTTTTTTTTTTAACATCTTTATTGGAGTATAATTGCTTTACAATGCTGTGTTAGTTTCTTTTTTATAACAAAGTGAATCAGTTATACATATACACATGTTCCCATATCTCTTCCCTCTTGCATCTCCCTCCATCCCACCCTCCCTATCCCACCCCTCTAGGTGGTCAGAAAGCACCGAGCTGATCTCCCTGTGCTATGCGGCTGCTTCCCACTAGCTATCTATTTTATGTTTGGTAGTGTATATATGTCCATGCAACTCTCCCACTCTGTGCCAGATTACCCTTCCCCCTCCCCGTATCCTCAAGTCCATTCTCTTGTAGGTCTGTGTCTTTATTCCCGTCTTGCGCCTAGGTTCTTCATGACCTTTTTTTTTTTTTTTTTTAGATTCCATATATATGTGTTAGCGTACGGTATTTGTCTTTCTCTTTCTTACTTCACTCTGTGTGACAGACTCTAGGTCCATCCACCTCACTACAAATAACTCAATTTTGTTTCTTTTTATGGCTGAGTAATATTCCATTGTATATATGTGCCACATCTTCTTTATCCATTCATCCGATGATGGAGACTTAGGTTGCTTCCATGTCCTGGCTATTGTAAATAGAGCTGCAATGAACATTTTGGTACATGACTCTTTTTGAATTATGGTTTTTTCAGGGCATATGCCCAGTAGTGGGATTGCTGGGTTGTATGGTAGTTCTAATTTTAGTTTTTTAAGGAACCTCCATACTGTTCTCCACAGTGGCTGTATCAAATTTACATTCCCACCAACAGTGCAAGAGTGTTCCATTTTCTCCACACTCTCTCCAGCATTTATTGTTTCTAGATTTTTTGATGATGGCCATTCTGATGGGTGTGAGATGATATCTCATTGTAGTTTTGATTTGCATTTCTCTAATGATTAATGATGTTGAGCATTCTTTCATGTGTTTCTTGGCAATCTGTATATCTTCTTTGGAGAAATGTCTATTTAGGTCTTCTGCCCATTTTTGGTTTGGGTTTTTTGTTGTTGTTGTTGAGCAGCATGAGCTGCTTGTAAATTTTGGAGATTAATCCTTTGTCAGTTGCTTCATTTGCAAATATCTTCTCCCATTCTGAGGGTTGTCTTTTCGTCTTGTTTATGGTTTCCCTTGCTGTGCAAAAGCTTTGAAGTTTCATTAGGTCCCATTGTTTATTTTTATTTCCATTTCTCTAGGAGGTGGGTCAAAAAGGATCTTGCTGTGAATTATGTCATAGTGTTCTGCCTATGTTTTCCTTAAGAGTTTGATACTGTCTGCCCTTACATTTAGGTGTATAATCCATTTTGAGTTTATTTCTGTGTATGGTGTCAGGGAGTGTTCTAATTTCATACTTTTACATGTACCTGTCCAGTTTTCCCAGCACCACTTACTGAAGAGGCTGTCCTTTCTCCACTGTATATTCTTGCCTCCTTTATCAAAGATAAGGTGACCATATGTGCGTGGGTTTATCTCTCGGCTTTCTATCCTGTTCCATTGATCTATATTTCTGTTTTTCTGCCAGTACTAAACTATCTTGATTACTGTAGCTTTGTAGTATAGTCTGAAGTCAGGGAGCCTGATTCCTCCAGCTCCGTTTTTTGTTCTCAAGATTGCTTTGGCTATTCGGGGTCTTTTGTGTTTCCATACAAATTGTGAAATTTTTTGTTCTCGTTCTGAGAAAAATGCCAGTGGTAGTTTGATAGGGATTGCATTGAATCTGTAGATTGCTTTGGGTAGTAGAGTCATTTTCACAATGTGATTCTTCCAATCCAAGAACATGGTATATCTCTCCACCTGTTTGTATAATCTTTAATTTCTTTCATCAGTGTCTTATAATTTTCTGCATACAGGTCTTTTGTTCCTTAGGTAGGTTTATTCCTAGAAATTTTATTCTTTTTGTTGCAATGGTAAAGGAGAGCATTTTCTTAACTTCACTTTCAGATTTCTCATCATTAGTGTATGGGAATGCAAGAGATTTCTGTGCATTAATTTTGTATCCTACTACTTTACCAAATTCATTGATTAGCTCTAGTAGCTTTCTGGTAGCATCTTTACGATTCTCTAGGTATAGTATCATGTCATCTGCAAACAGTGACAGCTTTACTTCTGCTTTTCTGATTTGGATTCATTTCTTTTTTTTCTCTGATTGCTGTCGCTAAAACTTCCAAAACTATGTTGAATAAGAGTGGTGAGAGTGGACAACCTTGTCTTGTTCCTGATCTTAGTGGAAATGGTTTGTTTTTCACCATTGAGGACGATGTTGGCTGTGGGTTTGTCATATATGGCCTTTATTATGTTGAGGAAAGTTCCCTCTATGCCTACTTTCTGCAGGGTTTTAATCATAAATGGGTGTTGAATTTTGCTGAAAGCTTTCTCAGCATCTATTGAGATGATCATATGGTTTTTCTCCTTCAATTTGTTAATATGGTGTATCATGTTGACTGATTTGCGTATATTGAAGAATCCTTGCACTCCTGGAACAAACCCCACTTGATCATGGTGTATGATCCTTTTAATGTGCTGTTGGATTATGTTTGCTAGTATTTTGTTGAGGATTTTTGCATCTATGTTCATCAGGGATATTGGCCTGTAGTTTTCTTTCTTTGTGACATCTTTGTCTGGTTTCGGTATCAGGGTGATGGTGGCCTCATAGAATGAGTTTGGGAGTGTTCCTCCCTCTGCTATATTTTAGAAGAGTTTGAGAAGGATAGGTGTTAGCTCTTCTCTAAATGTTTGATAGAATTCGCCTGTGAAGCTATCTGGTCCTGGGCTTTTGTTTGTTGCAAGATTTTTAATCACAGTTTCAATTCAGTGCCTGATTGGTCTGTTCATATTTTCTATTTCTTCCTGGTTCAGTCTCGGCAGGTTGTGCATTTCTAAGAATTTGTCCATTTCTTCCAGGTTGTCCATTTTATTGGCATAGAGTTGCTTGTAGTAATCTCTCATGTAGTAATCTCTCATGATCCATTTTATTGGCATAGAGTTGCTTGTAGTAATCGCTCATGATCCTTTGTATTTCTGCAGTGTCAGATCCTTTGTATTTCTGCAGTGTCTTTTTCATTTCTAATTCTATTGATTTGAGTCTTCTCCCTTTTTTTCTTGATGAGTCTGGCTAATGGTTTATCCATTTTATCTTCTCAAAGAACCAGCTTTTAGTTTTATGATCTTTGCTATCGTTTCCTTCATTTCTTTTTCATTTATTTCTGGTCTGATCTTTATGATTTCTTTCCTTCTACTAACTTCGGGGTTTTTTTGTTCTTCTTTCTCTAATTGCTTTAGGTGCAAGGTTAGGTTGTTTATTTGAGATGTTTCCTGTTTCTTAAGATAGGATTCTATTGCTGTAAACTTCCCTCTTAGCACTGCTTTTGCTGCATCTCATAGGTTTTGGGTTGTCATGTCTCCATTGTCATTTGTTTCTAGGTATTTTTTTATTTCCCCTTTGATTTCTTCAGTGATCACTTGGTTATTAAGTAGTGTATTGTTTAGCCTCCATGTGTTTGTATTTTTACAGATCTTTTCCTGTAATTGATATCTAGTCTCATAGCGTTGTGGTTGGAAAAGATACTTTATACGATTTCAATTTTCTTAAATTTACCAAGGCTTGATTTGTGCCCTAAGATATGATCTATCCTGGAGAATGTTCCATGAGCACTTGAGAAAAATGTGTATTGTTGTTTTTGGGTGGAATGTCCTATAAATATCAATTAAGTCCATCTTGGTTTGTTTTTGTTTTTGTTTTTTGGGGTTTTTTTTTTTGCTGTACGCGGGCCTCTCACTGTGGTGGCCTCTCCCGTTGCAGAGCACAGGCTCTGGACGCACAGGCTCAGCGGCCATGGCTCACAGGCCCAGCCGCTCCGCGGCATGGGGGATCCTCCTGGACCGGGGCATGAACCCATGTCCCCTGCATCAGCAGGCGGACTCCCAAGCACTGCGCCACCAGGGAAGTCCCCCATCTTGTTTAATGTATCATTTAAAGCTTGTGTTTCCTTATTTATTTACATTTTGGATGATCTGTCCATTGGTGAAAGTGGGGTGTTAAAGTCCCCTACTATGACTGTGTTACTGTCGATTTCCCCTTTTATGGCTGTTAGTATTTTCCTTATGTATTGTGGTGCTCCTATGTTGGGTGCATAAATATTTACAATTGTTATATCTTCTTGTTGGATCGATCCCTTGATCATTATGTAGTGTCCTTCTTTATCTCTTCTAATAGTCTTTATTTTAAAGTCTATTTTGTCTGATATGAGAATTGCTACTCCAGCTTTCTTTCAGTTTCCATTTGCATGGAATATCTTTGTCCATCCCCTTACTTTCAGTCTGTATGTGTCCCTAGGTCTGAAGTGGGTCTCTTATAGACAGCATATATATGGGTCTTGTTTTTGTATCCATTCAGCCAGTCTGTGTCTTTTGGTGGGAGCATTTAGTCCATTTACATTTAAGGTAATTATCGATATGTATGTTCCTATTCCCATTTTCTTAAATGTTTTGGGTTTGTCATTGTAGGTCTTTTCCTTCTCTTGTGTTTCCTGCCTAGAGAAGTTCCTTTAGCATTTGTTGTAAAGCTGGTTTGGTGGTGCTGAACTCTCTCAGCTTTTGCTTGTCTGTAAAGGTTTTAATTTCTCCATCAAATCTGAATGAGATCCTTGCTGGGTAATCTTGGTTGTAGGTTCTTCTCCTTCATCACTTTAAATATGTCCTGCCACTGCCTTCTGGCTTGCAGAGTTTCTGCTGAAAGATCAGCTGTTAACCTTATGGGGATTCCCTTGTGTGTTATTTGTTGTTTTTCCCTTGCTGATTTTAATGTTTTCATAAATATTTAATTTTTGATAGTTTGATTAATATGTGTCTTGGCATCTTTATCCTTGGATTTATCCTGTATGGGACTCTCTGTGCTTCCAGGACTTGATTAGCTATTTCCTTTCCCATATTAGAGAAGTTTTCAACTATAGTCTGTTCTAATGTTTTCTCAGTCCCTTTCTTTTTCTCTTCTTTTTCTGGGACCCGCATAATTCAAATGTTGGTGCATTTAATATTGGCCCAGAGGTCTCTGAGACTGTCCGCAGTTGTTTTCATTCTTTTTTCTTTATTCTGCTCTGCAGTAGTTATTTCCACTATTTTATCTTCCAGGTCACTTATCCGTTCTTCTGCCTCAGTTATTCTGCTATTGATCCCTTCTAGAGTATTTTTAATTTCACTTATTGTGTTGTTCATCCTTGCTTGTTTCCTCTTTAGTTATTCTAGGTTCTTGTTAAATGTTTCTTGTGTTTTCTCTATTCTATTTCCAAGATTTTGGATCATCTTTACTATCATTATTGTGAATTCTTTTTCAGGTAGACTGCCTATTTCCTCTTCATTTGTTAGGTCTGGTGTGTTTTTACCTTGCTCCTTCATCTGCTGTGTTTTTTTCTGTCTTATCATTTTGCTTATCTTACTGTGTTTGGGGTCTCCTTTTCACTGGCTGTAGGTTCGTAGTTCCCGTTGTTTTTGGTGTCTGTCACCAGTGGCTATGGTTGGTTCAGTGGGTTGTGTAGGCTTCCTGGTGGAGGGGACTAGTGCCTGTGTTCTGGTGGATGAGGCTGGATCTTGTCTTTCTGGTGGGCAGGTCCACGTCTGGTGGTGTGTTTTTGGGCGTCTGTGGCTTTATTGTGATTTTAGGCAGCCTCTCTGCTAATGGATGGGACTGTGTTCCTATTTTGCTAGTTGTTTGGCATAGGGTGCCCAGCACTGTAGCTTGCTGGTCGTTGAGTGAAGCTGGTTGTTGGTGTTGAGATGGAGATCTCTGGGAGATTTTCACCATTTGGTATTACGTGAAGCTGAGAGGTCTCTTGTGGACCAGTATCCTGAAGTTGGCTGTCCCACCCTGATGCCTGGCTGGAGCACCAAGAGCCTTTCATCCACACAGCTCAGAATAAAAGGGAGAAAAAAGAAAGGAAGGGAGGGAGGGAGGGAGGGAGGGAGGGGATAAAATAAAAGAAAGTAAGAAAAAATAAAATAAAAAATAATTATTAATAAAAAAAATTTTTAAAGTAAGAAACAAAAAACTACAGACAGACAGGACCCTAGGACAAATGGTGAAAGCAAAGCTATACAGACTAAGTCTCACACAGAAGCATACACATACACACTCACAAAAAGAAGAAAAGGGGAAAAAATAATATATCTTGCTCCCAAAGTCCACCTCCTCAATTTGGGATGATTCGTTGTCTGTTCAGGCATTCCACAGATGCAGGGTACATCAAGTTGATTGTGGAGCTTTAATCCACTGCTTCTAAGGCTGCTGGGAGAAATTTCCCTTTCTCTTCTTTGTTCGCACAGCTCCCGGGGCTCAGCTTTGGATTTGGACCCACCTCTGCATGTAGGTCACCTGAGGGCGTCTGTTCTTCGCTCAGACAGGATGGGGTTAAAGGAGCAGCTGAATTGGCGGCTCCAGCTCACTCAGGACAGGGGGGAGGAAGGGGTATGGATGCGGGGTGAGCGTGTGGTGGCAGAGGCCGGCGTGACGTTGCACCAGCCTGATGCGCCCCGTGTGTTCTCCCAGGGAAGCTGTCCCTGGATCACGGGACTCTGGCAGTGGCGGGCTGCACAGGCTCCCAGGAGGGGAGGTGTGGATAGTGACCTGTGCTTGCACACAGGCTTTTTGGTGGCTGCAGCCGAAGCCCCAGCTCCCAGCCCCCGCCTGCCCCAGTGGGTGAGCAGACAAGCCTCTTGGGCTGGTGAGTGCCGGTCGGCACCAATCCTCTGTGCGGGAATCTCTGCGCTTTGCCCTCCACACCCCTGTTGCTGCGCTCTCCTCTGCGGCTCCGAAGCTTCCCCCCTCCGCCACCCGCAGTCTCCCCCCATGAAGGGGCTTCCTAGTGTGTGGAAACCTTTCCTGCTTCACAGCTCCCTCCCACTGGTGCAGGTCCCGTCCCTATTCTTTTGTTTCTGTTTTTTCTTTTGCCCTACCCAGGTACATGGCGAGTCTCTTGCCTTTTGGGAGGTCTGAGGTCTTCTGCCAGCATTCAGTGGGTGTTCTATAGGAGCAGTTCCACGTGTAGACGTATTTCTGATGTATCTGTGGGGAGGAAGGTGATCTCCGCGTCTTACTCTTCCGCCATCTTCCTCCCTTCCTCCATTGTGCATCTTAATGAACCAATTATAAACTGTCCAATCAACTTTTTTCTCTTGTCCTTTGCAAATCACCTTCTCACCTAAAACTTCTTTTTGGTCTTTCATTAGATAAAATGTTACTTCCTCTATGACAGGATGTTTTCTGTGATAAATCTACCTGTGAATTTTGCTATATACTTGAGTTAGTTTTGCTTTACAAATACTTAGAATATGCAGATGTCCTTTTCACATTTTAATCTTCATAGCTTTTGAGGTAAGAGTTACAAAAGAAGTTCAGAGAACTCAAGTAATTTGCCCAATGTCCAACATGTAATAAATATTAGAACTGGAACTTGAATTCTGGTCTTCTGATTCTGAACCCTGTGAAGGTGACTGACCCCAGCCTGAAATAACTGGTACTTCCAGTATGGACTGACTCAAATTTTATGAAGAATAATTTTTTTTATATTCAAATAAGGTCTCTAAAAAAAGATAAGTTATAGCCATACATATAAGAATTTGTCTTCAACCTATCTATTAGTGCTTAGCAGAAAAGTAGCCCCTTTTTTACCTAGTCCATTGTAATATTTTAATAAAATATACATAATAGACATTCCTTTAAAAGACAAAAACCCAATAAATAATATGGCAAACCTTGTCTACACAGTAGGCAATAGACTTGCATTTTATGGACCTCTATATGCTCTTGTTTGTCAGTTTGTTAAAACAGGAAAAATGGCTGGTATCTCTTCTAATGAACAGCATAATTCAATCATGTATAAACCTTTCCCCCGCTGCAGGCACAAATTCATTCTTGCTTTGGGAATATGCAGGTTTTAAAGCTGAAGTGATCCTGCAAGTTACAGATACACAACATTTAAAACAATGTTGAAATTCTAAGTCTTTAACTTCAGTTGGCATAGACAATTTTGAATCTTCAGCTAAACTGGAAGCCATTAGTCTCCAGATTTCCTGTTATATTTGCTATAAAGCATCTCAAGAGATGGATTCCAGAATAGGTCACAGCACTGTGGAAAAAAAAGAAAAAAAGCAAAATCATTTTCTTCCTTACTTCAGAGGTAGTAACAGATCTGAATTCATCTAACTCAAAATCTGTTTACAGCCAGGTGCAGTGGCATGCGCCTGTAGGCCCAGCTACTCGGGAGGCTGAGGCAGGAGGATTGCCTGAGCCCAGGAGTTCTGGGCTGTAGTGCGCTATGCCAATCGGTTGTCCGCACTAAGTTCAGCATCAATATGGTGACCTCCCGGGAGTGGGGGACGACCAGGTTGCCTAAGGAGGGGTGAACTGGCCCAGGTCGGAAACGGAGCAGGTCAAAACTCCCGTGCTGATCAGTAGTGGGATCGTGCCTGTGAATAGCCATTGCACTCCAGCCTGGGCAACATAGTGAGACCCCAACTCTTAAAAAAAAAAAAAAAAAAAATCTGTTTACAAACTCTTGTGAGTTCCATGTATGAAACAGAATGTCTTAATCTGTCCTACTTTTCCTCTCTTCCCCCAGCCTCTTGAAGTATCCTAAATCTGGAGATCCACATTATCGGATCTATGTCCTTCATGATTCTAAAAATTTCACATCTACTGTTTTGCCTTTTATTTTCCAGACTAAAAGTGTTTTTCTGTTTGTTTTGTTTTGTTTTTTATTGCAGTATAATTGACACATAACACTATATTAGTTTCAGGGGTACAACAATTCGATATTTGTATATATTGCAAAATGATCACCACAATAAGTCTAGTTATATCCATCACCATTTATAGTTAAAAAATATTTTCTTTTCTTGTGATGAGGACTTTTAAGATCTTCTCTCTTAGCAACTTTCAAATATGCAATATAGTATTACTGTAGTCACCATACTGTACAATACATCATCCCCATGGCTTATTTTAGAACTAGAAGTTTGTACCTTCTGACCTTCACCCATTTCTCTTACCCCCAACCTCTACCTCTGGCAACCACCAATCTCTCCTCTGCATCTATGAGCTTGTTTTGTTGTTGTTTTAAATTCCACATATAAGTGAGATCACACAGTATTTGTCTTTCTCTGACTCATTTCCCTTAGCATAATGTTCTCCCAACCATGTTGTCGCAAATGGCAAGGTTTCCTTCTTTTTTGTGAATGAATAGTATTCCAGTTGTGTATACACAATGACCCTTCAACAACATGGGTTTGAATTCCATTTATATGTGGATTTTTTCTATGGTAAATACTACAGCATTACACCTGGTTGGCTGAATCCAGGGATTCGGAGAAAATGTGGATATAGTGGGTCGACTATAAGTTATACTTGGATTTTCGACTGGGCCAAGGGTCAGAGCCCCTAACCGCTAACACTGTTCAAGGGTCAACTGTATAATACCACATTTTCTTTATCCATTCATTCACCGAGGGGCACTTAGGTTGTTTCCATATCTTGGCTATTGAAAATAATGCTGTAACAAACATGGGAGTGCATATATCTTTTCGAATTAATGTTTTCATTTTCTTCAGATATATATCCAGGAGTGTATTCCTGGATCACATGGTAGTTCTATTTTCAGTTTTTTGAGGAATCTTAATACTGTTTTCCTTAGTGGTTGCACCAATTTACATTCCCACCAATAGTGCACAAGGATTCCCTTTTCTCCACATCCTTGCCAATACTTGTTATTTCTTGTCTTTTTGATAATAGCCATTCTAACAGATGTGAGTTAATATCTCACTGTGGTTTTGATTTGCATTTCCATAATGATTAGTGAGGATCTTTAGTGAGGATGATTAGAGGATCTTTTCATATACCTGTTAGCCATCTGTATGTTCTCTTTGGAAATATGTCTATTCAGATCCTCTGCCCATTTTTTAATCCGATTTTTTTTTTTTTTGCTATTGAGTTGTATGAGTTCTTTATATATTTTGGATATTAACCCCTTATCAGATATATGACTTGCAAATATTTTCTCCCATTCAGTAGGCTGACTTTTCATTTTGTTGATAATTTCCTTTGCTGTGCAGAAGCTTTTAGTTTAATGTAGTCCTATTTACTCATCTTTGCTTTTGTTGCCTTTGCTTTTGGAGTCAGATCCAAAAACTGATCACCTACACTGATGTCAAGGAACTTAGGGCCTGTTTTCTTCTAGGAGTTTTATGGTTTCAGGTCTTAACATATTCTTCTGCATGTGGCTGTCCAATTTTCCCAGCACCATTTATTGAAGAGACTGTCCTTTCCCCATTGTATATTCTTGGCTCCTTTGTAAATTAATTGCTCATATATGCATGGGTTTATTTCTGGGCTCTCTATTCTGTTCCACTGACCTATGTGTCTGTTTTTATGCCAATACCGTACTGTTTCATTACTATAGCTTTGTAACACAGTTTGAAATCAGGAAGTGTGATGCCTCCAGCTTTGTTCTTTCTTAAGGTTGCTTTGGCTATTTGCAGTCTTCTGTGGTTCCACACAGCTTTTAGGACTGTTAGTTCTATTTCTGTGAGAAATGCCATTGGAATATCTTCTGTTTTGCTTTTTATTTCCCAGACTAAAATTCTGATTTCTTTAATTTGTTCTTTTTGTCTCAAAGATTCAATTACCATGATAATGTAGACCTTTTATCATAATTTTTAAAAAAAAATCATCACCATTATTGTGTCTATTATTCGATCTATCTTACTGTATCCATCCATATCCTTTCATCCATTTATCAGCATGGAAATGAACACATGGTTTCTTGGGATATGTGGACTTTTATGGAGACACTATGACGTTTATGGATACATGTATGGTGTATACCTGTATATAACACAGGTAAAATATTTTCTGCTGTATTGCTAATTCTCTTTTTGATAAAGTACAGCATTTTAGACTTTTTGACCAAAGCTGCCTACTTGAGAACAGTGCATAATGATTCTCAGTTATAACTGAAGTTACACATGTACAGTTTACAGGAGCGATACAAGTTGGATAGTCCACACACTATGGCACCGTGAACTGATTTGCAACATTTCTGTCAACTCATATGATTTTCTTTGTCCTTAAGACTCAGTTCTCATTTGCTTTAAAACCACAGAAACAATTATATTGTGCCTACTTATATATTTCTTCCATACCATTTATAAAAACAGACTGATCCCAGAATCAATCTTTAGGGGTCTTTCACCAATTTTATTTCTCTACTCAGCTGGGGCAGAGTTCAGACATGAAGGTTAGCACTTAACTTTTGCCAGCAGGCTTAAAAGCCAAACCCTGTTGGACTACATGTCTACCCACACTTCCATCTTTCTCCTACCAAGATCATACAGGAAGATAAGGAAATAAAACCTGACTTACTTTATAATAATTATTCTGTGAGTAGGCCAAATCCTCTTTTGGAGGGATGTATTGGGACTTGGTCAAGCAAATAAAAGCAAGCAGTATAAATAACTCTATTTTCTGAATTGGGTTTTGAGAACTACAGAGTACAACCTGACAACTTCCTGTATGTTGTCACTGTGGTATGGTGAACATTGAAGTTCTTGAAAGCCAGCAGCCTCCTGCGTGTGTCTCAATTCTTAAGACCTTGAGTGCTGTGTGGCTTCTGCAGTGCCTTAGTCACTTAGTGATACAGTGGCAGTGATTCCAAGGTCATGCAGCAGAAAATGCTGGCACATCTAAAGAAGGGTACGCCTCTAAAAAGTACTGAGAATCTGATAGTTTGGGTTGTTGGCCTAACCCTGCCATTCACCGACTGACCTTTGGGAAGGAAAGAAACTAACATTTATTATGTGGCTAATGTGTGTATATCAGTCACAATGCATTTTATTTAATCCTTCTGTCATATTTTTTTACTCAGAAAATGAAATAAGTTGCTTTTCTAAAAGCTACTGCCAAGAAGTAGGGGAACCATGCAAAACCATGGCTGTCTGACCCTGAGGTCCATGCTTTTTTTTTTTTTTTCATGCTCTTTCTATTTCAGCAAATACCTCTCTGTAACTCACTTCACTTCTCCGACTTGTAATCGTATCTGTGAAACAGGGATGCTTACTTTGTGGATCAATTAAGTGTTTTGAATGATCTAGTGACATAACCTCCCCCAAGACCATCTGTTTTCAGATAGCTCTAGTTGTTCTTAATGTCAAGCCACAATCTAGCTCAATTGATCTGGTAGCATACAGCTTATAGCAGTGTGAGACTACTGTTTGATCATTCCCTTGTTTTGAACACTATAATTCTAATAAAGTAGCTCAAGAAAACATTGTCAGTTTTTCCCCAGTCCCACTATACTATTTAACTCAGCTTACAGTCAACTAAAACATTTTTTTTCAATAAATGCTGCTGTTAGGCCATAATTTGCCCATCTTATGTTTGTTTTGCCTTTTTAGAGGAAGTCTCACTTCCTTCTTATTAAATGTTTAAAAGAAACAGATATATTTCTATGCCAATGCTCAGGGCTCTAAGAAGAATTAGGATTTCATTCCTGCCCCTAGGAGTTTCCACTGTATATATGGGACACAGACAAATGAACAGGATAAATACTTGAATGTAAGACAAGGGGGAAAAACATTTTGTAGGAAAGAATGAAGATGGATTTAGACTGGCATGTTCATAATTACCAACAATTTGTGATCTGGATTTGTAGGAAGTAGAATGACTGTTTAGAGGACAGTTTCATATACAACTAAGTGTTACTTGGTTTCATTATTTTCTCATAGAAACTACAATAGTGTCAAAGAAGTTAGAGTCAGAAAATCACAGGGAAGTGGCACTGCATTTCTGCTAGTATATAGGTTACTTACTGTACCCAAACTGTACACTGAAAAGACAAACTCATGTTTCATTGCTAAACCACATCCAATATCTCAAAAATTGCTGCTCAGGAAATAACCATCCTGTCTGCTACTGATGCTTAATTCTAACTTATACGAAGCATTTCTTCTTTGCACATCGTCCTTTAAAAGGAAAATTCTTATCCTTCACAGCCTGAATGAGCTTTCTACCATAAAGATGAGTTGTTTTTCTTTAGAATTGAGAAAGAGATGGTAGTATCTTTATTATGGCTGTTGTTTAGGTGATTTAAAAAGTAAAAAGTTTTCACTTCTACTGTGGTCTAGGGTTGAAATAGGCTGAGGTAGAAAGATCATGAAGATACTACAGGGAAGATTTAGCAAGAATCTGCAGAAAAAAGAAAGAATAGAGGGAAGAAAAAAAGTGTTGATGGGTTGTACCAATAAATTATGGCTAAGTGCATAGTCTTCCAAACTCCTCTAATTTTAAGTGATACCTCAGATACACTGTTTTAATACTAAAGGTTGTTAGTACATAAAGCTATATGTTAGTACATAAAGACAATTCAACTCTTACCTTACAGGAAACAACTGAGGAAAACATCCTTGTGTTTTAGTGTCAACAAATTTCTGGATCTGAAGGACTTGTTTTAAAAGATGTCCCTTGGAAGATTTGTCAATTTTTGTCAATACCATCTGTAGGAAAACAAATATTTAAGCATTAGAAATAAAGTACAGGTGACCCTTGAACAACATGAGCTTGAATTGCAAAGGTCCACTTATATGCATATTTTTTCAATAGTAAATATTACAATATTACACGATCTGTGGTTGATTAAATCCACAGATGTGGAACTGCCAATATGGAGGAACCCCCAATAGGGAGGGGTGACTGTAAGTTACACTTGGATTTGTGACTGCAAGGAGGGTTGGCGCCCCTAACTCCCACACTGTTCAAGGGTCAACTGTTATTTCTTACTCTACAGTTTTATACATTTTAGTTACAAATTTCAGTAACAACTAGGTGACCTATGCAAGTTTCTTAATCTCTCTGTACTTGTTTCCTCATCTATAAAATAAAAGCAATACCTCCTAAAGGAGTTGCTGAGAAGATTAAATGAGTTAATGTATGCAATATATAAAGCATACACTATATATGTTTGCTGTTTCCAATGCTTTAACTACATAGGGCCATAATATCTTTGATTCAAGACCAGTGAAAAGCACCCTGGAGCCATGTTTGCAATTGCCATATGCCAAATGTTTCATACGATCACTATATATCTTATGGTCTAAGATACAGAAGTGAATATTATTAGGTTGATCCATATAAAACTGCCAACTTATAATCATTTTTGAACTACATAACTGTTCTGCCTTATATGTAAAATTTAAAGGAAAAATTAGAAATCAGGCTAGTTGTAGGTTGTAGCCACTAGAGTTATATTCCAAGCTATACCGATATATAGTTATATTCCAAGTAAGCCTAGATTCTACTAGGTTCAACAGTAAATACTTTGAATAATTTACTTACTCAATGACAATTATCAATACATACTAGAGGAAGGTCAATGCATGGATGATTACAAAATCAATTAAAAAGTAAAAGCTTGAGGGCTTCACTGGTGGCGCAGTGGTTGAGAGTCCACCTGCCGATGCAGGGGACACAGGTTTGTGCCCCGGTCTGGGAAGATCTCACATGCCGCAGAGCAGCTAGGCCCGTGAGCCATGGCCACTGGGCCTGTGTGTCCAGAGCCTGTGCTCCGCAACGGGAGAGGCCACAACAGTGAGAGGCCCACGTACCGCAAAAAAAAAAAAAGTGAAAGCTTAATGTATCTGTCAGAGGTTTTCCTAGGGAATTTCTATAAAATTAAATTTCCTGATTAATCATTTATGCTTTTCAGTTATAAAAAAATTAATGATTGTAAATCAACTATACTTCAATTAAAAAAATATTAACGGTAAAAAGAGTGAGAAGCAGAAAGTGAAAGTCTTCTTTCATAAAGGCAAATATTTAAAAGGAGACATAATTTCTCTATCACAACTTCTTTTCCAAAGAAGAAAGGTTAATATTTCCTTAAAGTTAAAACTGAGAAAAATATATGATTCCACAAAATGGTATCTATGATATCAAATTAGGAGTACTATCACTGTCACTTAATATAACCGGTTGCACAATATTTGGGCTTCTTTTTTTTTTACTACGTAGACTATGTTTATCAATCCTTTGGCTCCTCATAACCATAAATTATCTCTAATGTTTCACAGGGCTTTTGCAAACCCCAAGAATTCCATAACCCCAAGAATACAGAAAAGTTTCTGACTGGTAACATGGTTCGATTTGCATTAAACTCCAAAACCACTACATTTTAGTGGTTTTCTGACTTTTTTTTGAAACCAAATTATAGTCAGTGGGCTCTTTTCCTTAGAGAGGAACTTTAAGACTGCCATTTTATCTGGAAAACCTACAAAGCAAAATAAATGTGGATACCAACCTACCAATCTGTATTCCATTCTAGGGTAAACAACAGTAAGAACTGGTAATATATTCTCATAAGAAATTTTGTTTTCCTTAAGAATATAAACATCCTACTTATGTGTGCTGGAGCCTACAATATTCTTCTGATGTTCTTAAATTCCAGATTAGTTTAGCAAATTTTTCAGTTGCAGTTTTGTTTACATTCTGATAAGTACTATCTGCCAACATGCTGATAAGGAGCTACAAATGAGTCTTAGCAAATATTTATATTGTCATTTAAAAAAAAAGCAAAAAACAAAGAAATGCACTTAGGAACACTAAATGAACAGTTTAGAAAACTTCTACTTTGACTATAATTTTGAAAACTTAAAAGCTAGGAGAAGGAAAAAGGAATAAAAGTACCACAGAACTTATTTTAATATTAATGGCTGATAATTGAAAAGATTGTTTAAAAGGTACTCCTTTATCTTTTGAGGAGGCAAGACCTACTCTTTCATTAAAAAGATGTACACATGTGCACATGCACACACACACATAGACACACAGGGAACTTGTATTTCTAATTGCAACTATGATTCAAAAGAAATACTTACCACATAAGGTAATGCAAATTCTTCACACATTTCTATGGCAATGTTGTCTGTTTTCTGAATTCCAACAACACTATCCACTAACAAAAATGTTCTCATCAAACTATAAGAATGCAGAAAAGAAGATTAACGGCAATATAAAATATACTCATTCATTTCTTCCCCCCAACCTTCACTATACTAAGAAATTTTACTTTGAATAATTATCAATTCAAAATTTAAAAATTTCTTTAAGCAAAAGGAATTCTCAATTCACTATGAAGTCCATCCTACAGTCCAACAGGTCTCAATGTTTACATTCAGTAACTAAATTCATTAATATTAATTTATTTCAATAGCATATATTGAACATAAGATATTCTGCCTAGAACTGGATACAAAGATGAACGAGCCCCTTCCTCTAAGAGCTTGAACTCTAGTGGGAGAAAGAAACAGGAACCCAATGAACTATAAGTTACCATAAAAATGTCTAAATTTTCAAATATTACTTTAAGACTAACAGATAATAGAAACCAAACGTTATATTTTTCATTTTCTTTTGCAAGTATTTTATCTTAGTTTCTATGTAAAGCTACAACAAGCAAGATACTTGTAAACACTTTTTTATTCTTCAAAAGGTTAACATTAATTTTTCTATATATTGTGCAATGCTTGAAACATAGACCTGCTACTTGACTACCTATGGAGATTAAAAAAAGGTAGTATTTACAGAGGCTATGATGTCAGAAGTATTTTAAGGATAATCAGAATTTACTGAAGTTTATTTAAATCTGGTAAATACCACATTAACCAACATTTTTCATTTTTAAAAACAGCCAGCTTAGAGTTTGGTATAAAAAAATTAATAAAGTCTGCTGAATTACTATTGATAGTCTCAATTTAGGAAAACAATTGAAATTAAGTTTAAGCTAACTTACAGGAAAAAACTAAGCAGGCAGTATATACCTTGCTCCTAAATACTGTATTGTAGAATATTAAGGGAATAAAGTGGACTTTCTAAAAAAGTCATTTGATAAAACTGAAGTGTTCATCATGTGTAGAATGTCCTAGTCATGAGAACTTTGGGGGGTTCAACATAACAATTATAAGAAAAATGTTTTTCTTACTTCTTTCGTTCTTTTAGATAGGTTTCTACCATGTCAACAAAATCTTCAGGTGCTCTATAGCCATAACCTGGCATGTCCACCAATGTAAAATATTTTCCAACTTTGAAAAAATTCATTTTCTTTGTGTGGCCCTGATAAAGTAAATGGAAAAATAAAAGCTTTCTTAAAATATGTCCTTTATATATTTCATGACTCAAAATATTTTCTGTTCAATTAACAACTACTTATTAAAAGCATAAAAGTATTCTGTATATAACCCTATGCTGATGATGATACAGGAAAAGAAGACAGAAGACAAGTGGCTGGAGATAAGCTTAGATGATACTACTACTTCCCTCCAATTCATTTTTTAAAGAGAATCTATATGATTTAAGAACTTTAGATTCCATATTAGAAATAACGTAGGCAAAATATTTTCGAGTCTTTCCTACTTCATTAGCTCCCTCTCTGTGAAAAAGTTATACTGTTCTAAATAGTACGACTGCATTAGTCAATATTCTCTGATGAACAATATAACTCCACTTTAAAGAAGAATGAATTATGGCACAGATAGGTTAAATTAAATGCTTACTATCAGTCATACAAGTTTGCATAACACCTAGATGCAAAGCCTGATAGTTTATTATGCCTAGACTATAACTTTCCTAAAATCAAGATGTTTTGCATGTTTTATTAGTTGGGTTTAGTGCTTTCATTAAGCATTTTTTAAAAAGCATGTACAACTATAAAATGTGCAACTAAAACTGATGTAAAGATGATAAAAAGTGGTTTATTCATGTGGTTTCGTGTCCACGGACATTATTAATCAGAAAAGGAAAGATTAACACAAATAACTTTAAAAGTCAATTGTTTAGAACTTAGAAGAATTATTTTCAGAGGAAAGATTTTATAAATGATGCTTAGGTTCCCAGGCAGCTTAAGTGTCTACCTATAGGAAAATAATTTTAGAATTACAGATTAGGAATGTCAAGAATACATTTCTTCCATTGTCCTCTCCCAGCAGAAAGGGAACAACCCTACCTAGAAGTGAGAGTTTAGCTGGGGTATTTGGTGAGGCAGGGCAGGAGGAAGTAAAGCTAGGAGGGTTAACAAATGACTACAATTGTCAGGGATGGTATCAGGGAATCAACCATAGGAAAAACTGTGGAGCAAGAGAAGACCAGTGAAGCCTCAGGGAAGGGTTCCAGTGCAAGGCAACAGAGGCAGTGAGCACTGGGTTGGTGTGAACATTTTGCCAAGGATAGATAATAAGGTGAGGAAAACTGAGGTGAGTTTTGAGGAGAGGATATCTTAAATATTGGTAGAGTCTGCATTATTGAGAAGGAAGCAGAGGAAATGAGAAAATGACAGAAAGCTACTACAGCAGGCTGGCTGGGATATTAGGCACATAATTTGGCCCTGGGTAAACTGGGAATTGCCTGATGGGTGTATATATTTGAGTTAGCAAGGTATAAAAGATTACAGGAGGAAAAAATAATACACTTTAAAGCTGTTTTCTTTAAAATCAAAGTAGAAGCAGATGATCATTCTCAAAGAAGCAAATATAAAATGACACTAGAACAACTCTTTGGAAAAGACTGGACCAAGGAAGATTTCCCCAAGATACTGGCAAGACTACTAAAATAACTCCAGATACACTTCCTTTTCTTCAGAGAAACACACAGGCATTAATGAAATGTCTTACATTAATACTTGTGTGAAAGAAATCACTTTTCTAGGAACTTAGCAATGATGGTTTCTTCTACCCCCTCAACATTTATTATTCATCTTAGTCAATTCAGAGATAGTTAGATATATTTTAAATTTTAACATACCGGTTTTTTGGAGACTCTAACTTCAACCTCTGGGGCAAGTGAAAATAAAGCCTTTATTAGAGACGATTTTCCAACATTGCTTCTGCCTATAAAACACACCTTATACAAGCAAAAAGAAGATAATTGAGTACTAGTTTATATATATATTACTATATAATGTATTAGCTGCAAAAATCTGTGAATACTACTCAGTCTTGCCTAACCATAAAAAGTGGCTTATAGTTAGTCAAACCTCAAATTCTAATAGACAGCTACTATCTACTAAATGATTTCAATGTGGCAGGTACTGTTTTAAAAGCACTTAACATATTTTCTTATTTACTTTTTACAATATCTCCATGAGACTGATAATATTCGTATCCTCATTTTACAGGTGATAAAACTAGAGGTAGAGAGAGGTTAAATAACTGGCCCAAAATTATACAGCCAGAAAGTGAAGAAACTGGAATCTGAACTCAGGGCATCTACATCCAGAACCTGTGCTTTTAGTTACACTATGACACTCAAGAATATCTGCAACATTTATTAAGAATTCCATATTTATAAAGCTTTTTTTTTTTTTTTTTTTTTTTTTTTGCGGTATGCGGCCCTCTCACTGTTGCGGCCTCTCCCGTTGCGGAGCACAGGCTCCGGACGCGCAGGCTCAGCGGCCATGGCTCACGGGCCCAGCCGCTCCGCGGCATGTGGGATCTTCCCGGACCGGGGCACGAACCCGCGTCCCCTGCATCGGCAGGCGGACTCTCAACCACTGCGCCACCAGGGAAGACCCTACAAAGCTTTTTTTGAAGTTACAAACTAGACGTGTTTCAACAGAACTGGCTGTGTTTGGAACTCCATTTCCCCACAAACTCTCAAAGTACACCATAGCACCATTATAATTACTCCTTTCTCTTGACCTTTCTTGTTCCAATTAAGCTTTTCTCCTTTAGTCTGAATGTAGAAAGCAACAAAATATTTCTAATATTAACGATTAATACACATGGCTCGTCTTTTTAATACAGTATTGAAGAGGGTACATTTCCAATCAGTGCTTCTAAATGAGGGCAGTACCGCCCCCTGGGGTGTTTTAGAAATTTGTAAGGGCATTTTTGGTTATCAATAGGATTGGGTGGCATTTAGTGGGCAGGGGCCAGCAATGCTACACATTTTGCAAAACTGGGGTCAGTCCTTCAGAATGAATTGATTTGGGTCCTGCAAAAATTTCAAATGCTCTCCCAGATTAAATCCAATGATAATATACAGATAATAAAACTGAATTGAAAAGCCAATTACACAAAAAGTCCAATAATTTAGAAAATTGAAAATCGATGCTATCTCAAAATCATTAAGTGATTTATGTACTCTTAAATTATTACAGCAGTTCTAAATATATTAGCAGAAAAGTTTCAGTGCAGTGGTACCGTTATCACAAGTATGTAAGGAGGTCAGAGCCTTCATTTAACAGACAGAACAAAATAATAAACTGCAGGACATGAATAAAATGCACACTCACTGAATTTCACTTAAGTTGTTTTAAAAAATCTTATACATTATTGCCATCTATATATAAATTTTTTTTGCCACGATAGGAAATTTAGATTGGGTGAAAATTACGTACTGATAAGAATCACTTCATTTGTGAAACTCCTATACTTTTCATTTTCTTCACTTTGTCTAATTTGCCTCGGCATGTATTCTCTACTGCAATTAATTAGAAATAAAGATAAATGGTTAAGTTTTTAAACGCCTTTTAAAGTCTTTTATATTCACTACCAAAATAATTAAAACTATATCTGCTTACTTTGTTATAATAATGATATGCGTCCACAGAAAGCTAGTAAATCTCGCCGGTCTGCTGACAAGAAAGAGACGACAGCAAAATCCCAGCCCAAGTCCTCAGCACCCACATCCGGCTGCCGTTCTCACCTCCGGGCGGCGGAGGTCCGGGGCGTGGTCGAGACGCACGGCGGAGCTGAGGTACTCGATGCGGTTCCGCGAGGAAGCCGTGAAGACGCTCTCCGCCCTCGCGATGTCATCCAGGCTTGGGTTGAAGATTTTCAGGTGAAGGTCGGGCCTCGAGCCCGGGACGAAATGCCGCTCGAGTTCTTGCAGTGGGAACACGAGCTTCGTCAGCTGCTTGCTTGGCAGCCGTAGAACCTCCGTGAAGGCCTGGGACGTGCAGTAAGCTCGTCTTCCGCTCCCCAGCTCTGCCCCCATCGCAAACAGCCAGCCCACGTCAAACCACAGCCGGCGTGCTGCCATTTTCCTCTCCTAGAAGCCCCGCCTCGGGCCTTCGTTCCGAAGGTCTGAACTGCGTGTGCGTGACCCCGCTCCCGTTACGCCTGCTGGGAATTGTAGTCTCCGCTGGCCTCGCTGGTTCCCGCTTAAGCTCTTCGCGTACAGAGAGTCGGGGGCAGGTGTTACTTCGCAGGGGGAAAAAAGTTCGCTGGGTGCCTTTCACACTCTAGCCCTGACACCTGTGCCTTTGACTTGTATGTCGCTGTGGGGAGGCTGTTTAACGATTTTCAGAGGTGAAGAGACATATCTGGCTGTGTGAGCCTTGAGGCTCAAATGAAGAAGAAAACCTGTGCAGCTCTGGTGGGTTTCAGGCCAGTTTGCTCTTCACAGTTTCTGGTTGTCTCACGGACGTTAACGTTGTACAAATCACTAGGAAAAACACTTTCTCAACAATGAAAAGGGCTGGTGAGAAATGTAGTTGAAAAAGCGCCTGTTCATATTTCATTCAGCCTTCTCTACAGTTGCAGGAAATGTCATTAAATTTTAGAGATTTCTTACAGAATAAAATAAAAAAAACAGTTTGCACAAGTGTTCGAGTTGTTTCATTGAAGTTATGTAATGACATCTTATTTCAAAAGTTTCTTTTCAGAGCAATTCAAACCGATCACTGCTGGAATGGGAGATACAGGTATCATGACAAAATGAGTATCTGTAAGATATTCCTGCTTAAAAGACGATGGTCTTCTAAAACCTTAGCAGCAAACAGCATACCAATGTTAACGCACGGTCTTTTGAGCGATTCCCCAGGTTGTTCAGTGACTGATAAGGGCAATTCTTGAATTAATGTTACAGAAAAGTTAATGAACAGGACCAACGACTTGGAGAGTAGCCTGACCTACTGCCGGCCGGCTAATTTTTTGTTGATCTTTGCATTGGGCTTTGAGGCTTTCCTCCTTCCCCTAGTCTCTCTCCTCCAAAGAAAACACTTCATTGTAAACATCCAGACATTCTGGATATATATATTACCATGTATGTATTTTAACTCAAAATACTGTTCTAAAGCCTTTAAAATTTTTTAAACAATATATTTGGAAGTCTTTTTATATCAATACGTACCGACCTACATGATTTAAAAAAACAAACAAACAAACAAACCCTAAACTACCATAAAAACACAAAGTCCTCATTCACTCCAAGCACTAGTTAGATATGAGAGGGTGGCCTCTTCTCTTGTTATCATTGTTCCCATGTGGTTTTCACATTGTCATAGTAACATTTTCCTACATGATTGTTTTTAATGGAGGCATATTATTCCGTTTATATCTCCAGTGTCTTATTGATCACTAATTAGGTTTTGTTATTACAACAATGCTACAGTGAGCACTCATGAATAGATATCTTTGCACACTTGTGGAAGTAGGATAAATTCCTAGAAGAGGACTTGATAGGTGCATAAGGTGTGTGCACTTTTTTTGTTTTTAAAGAAGATGTTGGGGGTAGGAGTTTATTAATTAATTAATTAATTTTTGCTGTGTTGTGTCTTCGTTTCTGTGCGAGGGTTTTCTCTAGTTGTGGCAAGCGGGGGCCACTCTTCATCGCGGTGCACGGGCCTCTCACTAACGCAGCCTCTCTTGTTGCGGAGCACAGGCTCCAGACGCGCAGGCTCAGTAGTTGTGGCTCACAGGCCTAGTTGCTCCGCGGCATGTGGGATCCTCCCAGACCAGGGCTCGAACCCGTGTCCCCTGCATTGGCAGGCAGATTCTCAACCACTGCGCCACCAGGGAAGCCCAGGTGTGTGCACTTTTATTTTTCATATTTCTGTAGAAAAATCATCTTCTAAAGAAATTGCAACAAATTACTCCCTATAGCATCAAAACAGGCATTATAAAAGTAGGGTATTATAATGTTATATAATATTGCCATACATAGATGAAAAAATAAAAAAAACTATTTTTTGTTTTAGGTAATATTTTCCTGATTATTAAAGAAGATAAACATATTTTGAGATTTTGGTCATTTATATTTATTTTTGTAATCATGTTTTCTATTAGGTTATTCACTTAAAAAATTGATTTGTAATAACTGTTTCGTTATTGAGAATGTTGATCTCTTGTCTGTCATGTTTTAAAAATATTTTTCCCAACTTGTTTACTTTTGACTTTCTAATGGTACTTTTTTTTTTTTTTCTTTTTTTTTGCGGTACGCGGGCCTCTCATGTTGTGGCCTCTCCCGTTGCGGAGCACAGGCTCCGGATGCGCAGGCTCAGCGGCCATGGCTCACGGGCCCAGCCGCTCCGCGGCATGTGGGATCTTCCCGGACCGGGGCACGAACCCGTGTCCCCTGCGTCGGCAGGCGGACTCTCAACCACTGCGCCACCAGGGAAGCCCCATGTGCTATTTCATTTCTAACTTTGGGGTCCCAGGTGTGGAGATAAACCCGAGCATGAAGGACTTTTGCCAGTTCTTACAAGGGTTTGAGAGGTGTTCAGGGATTAATAGACATCACAGTACTCGTTTTGTAATCCTGCATGAGGCATTCATAGCTGTGAGGCCTGCTAGTCAGAGGGAAAAAGCTAGAAACTGGAGGAATTAGTGTAGGGGAAATAACTCTGTTGTGGAACTGCAAAGGAAATCATCGGGTACCCAGGGAATTGTCAAAGTCCAGGAAAATCAGGCCAAATCAGTATTGAAGGGAATCCAGTCTGGTGGATGAATGTTGTAATTGTATTATCTGTTTTCTGGCAATATTCTGCCTCTGACTGTAGGCAGCATCTTTGTTCCAGGTGGTCTGTCTGCATAAAGTAGTACCCTAGCTAACGGTTTTGGATTAGGAGTCAGGATCCTCCTGGATAGGCAGGGTGTCAGGGATACCATTCAGAATAGGATTTAAGTCCTAGTGGGAAAAAGGAGTGTGAATTAGGAAACCAAGCAGCTACTTAGTCATGCAGATTCCATAGACAAAACAAGGATGTGAGATAGGGCTTGAATTGATCTAAGGGCATCTTAGCACTCCTCCCAGAGAACTGTGGAAAACCCACACTTGGTTTAGTTCCACAGCACTGAGGTCAAGACATACTCACTAAGCTGTGGTACCCCAGGGAGGCTGATAAATGAGGACTGTATTCATGGACTGTACTGTTCTGTACTCCTGCCTGTATAATACTGTAGTGTACATTATCTAATACTGAGAGTGATTAGGCACCCCTGGTCAATTCCACCATTTGTTCATTCATCAAATATCCGTGCTAGGCACTGTACTAAGAGCTGGAGGTGTAAGACAGTAAATGAAACAAAAAAGTTTCTGTTCTCATATGTTATGGTCTTGAGACAGTAAGTAAAATAAGGGTATATTAGATAATGAAAAATGCTTAGGAAAAAGCTAAAGCTGGGTAGGGAGGTTAGATGTGTATGTGTGTAGAGATGCAGGAATGTTGCCATTTTAGTGTGATTTTCACTGATAAGGTGACTTTTGAGCGCAGATGTTAAGGAAGTGAGGGAATAACCATGTGATTATCTGGGGGAAGTATTCCAGGTGGAAGTGTGAAGGCTCAGAGACAGGAGTGTGTATGGCTTGTTTGAAGAATAGCAAGGAGGCCAATGTGGCCAGGATGGAGTAAAAAAAGGATGGATTCTGGCAGTGACTCTAGCCAGCTTTGGCTTCGATATAGACATTTGAAGTGAATGTATGCATAAGTTATTTTTAGCTGGTTGGCATCCCTTGTGTAGGGAGGAACCTCCTACATCCACTCTATGTGGTTCTAATAGGCCTATCAATTAAAGAACTCCACTCTTCTGGTCACAGGAGGTGGGATTTGGTTATACATTGTGTGTGTTATGACAATAACGATTACTTGGGTAATGTGCAGGTGATCGCAACCAAGCCAGTCATGATGTTAAAGTTGGACAGGCAGCTGGCTCTACCATTAAACCTTGTGTCATGATGTTGGAATGTGAGGCCTACACTCATGATGGCTGATGGCTATTCTTCACTGCTACATGAAGGATACCTATGGGGATTTAAGAGGGAATGAAGCTAACACAGAAAGAAAAACAGTATTGACAGGTGGGGATGGGAGGTGGCGTAACTCCTGATGACCTATGTTGAATCATGTTCTCTGTCCCTCTGCTGTCCAATCACACAAGTCAGTATGCTCCTCTCCTTGTTTACTGAAACTGATTTGACTTGGATTTGATGGCAGCCAAGAGTCCTGTTTAATAGAGCATTTTAAGATGATGTGTGGTTCCTTGTGTAAATTCAGAGCCCTCAGACTACCATGCAGGATAGCTGGAATGTCCTATGTAAATTTCAACCCTATTATAGAGGAGTCACGGTAAAGCGTTAGGGCTTAGATTGCCTGTGGCTGCAGGTTAAGCAGAGCCAAACTATTACCCTCCCTTCATGTAACAGCTGGACTTTAGGAGGCTTAAGAATTTTCCTTCCACTCAGGATATTTCCTCATCCAGTGGATATTCATGATCTTTGGTAAAGGTCAGTAATCTGGTTATGTTGTGAAAATCAGCAGAGTTCAGGATGTGTTTATAGTCATCCTTCTGAGAAAAAGTACCTTCTGTTTGACAGCTTAGGAGGTAGTTCACCACAAAGTTAACAAGATTTTGCTATTTAATATGATTTGGGAGGGCATTACATACTTTATATACACTCCTTAGAACCAGCTTTCATTGCTAAAACCTATCTGACCTAAATGCTATAGTTATACTGTCATGTTTATCTAATAAGAATGCAAGGAACATAGGTAGAACAGGGGTGGGATCTTACCATTAGGACAGGATCATCTCAATTATTCCTTCAGTGATGTCTGTCTCTATAACGAATTGCCATAGAATTCAGAGTGATCTCAATTTATGTCCAAGTTCTGTAAGTGTTAAATTTAGGGAATCCATCAAGACATGAAGAAGGAAAACATTGTAGGCAGAATCGGTAACATCAGAGAGTTAGCAAGCATAGAATACACATAGATTAACTCTCATCCTAGGCTAGAAATGGTTTGAAAGCTCTAACAGAAGCAAGGGCAGAGATTCTAGGAAAACGTAGAGAGAGGTAATGGATTAGGTCTCAGTGTCCAATTTACACAAGACCTTTTCCTACCATACTTTCCCCCTTGTTTTAAACAACAGTAATTAACGTTTATTGATTGCGTGCCATGCCAGGAATTGACCTGGGTGCCAGGAATCAGAAAAACGTGGTTATAATCTAATTTGGATCTCAAAGTCTTGTATTAGGAAGACACATTGTATGAATGAGAGGAACATGGAAGAGCTTTCCACGTGTAACTTAAATTGCTTGAATTGTAATAACTACTATCTGAGTGAATACTATAAACTAAAAATGCATTTAATTATACTTTTTAAATTTTTCTGTGCAACAGCTGATTAAAAAATTAAATTACATATCACCTAACATGTTGACACAAATTTACGGCACACATATGTAACATGATGTATGATTTGTCCACCTAATTTCCTAATTAGGTTATAAATTGTTATTCTTGAAATTTATTATTTGACCATCATTCAAGAAACAACAGAGACATAATTCTTATAATTCTCTTCCTTGGGAGCTCATCAATCACTTAGTTTCAGTTTATATTTCATTAATGTATCTTTAGAGAATATCTCTAACAGGTATTTTTTTTCCCTTCAGATAAGCTTTTTGAGCTTTCTTTTAAGGCTATGCCTCCTGTACTAACAGATTTCTAGAAAGATCTGGAGATTAAATGTCAGACCTTGATCACGTGTAGGAGGTGAGCTCTTAGAATGATTTGGGTTTGGAGGAGGAGGAGTGTAGAGCTTCACTTCCTTCAAGGTTGTTTTTCTCAATAAAGAGAAAAACACTTGTTTCACGTAGTCAGTTGTTCTCACTTGTAACTGTGTATTTGCTCTCTCTGCCATACTAGTGCTATTAAAATATTTAGAACTCTCTTCAACGTGTGTTTTTATATTATTCCGTTTTTATTTTTGCTGTTGTTGGAAAAAAGCATTTTGCTGTTCTCACAGATAATTCATTAACATTTAAATTCTTATTACCTATTAGGCAAGCTCATTTTGATGGGCAAGTTTACACTGTATCAATAGTATGCCTCTAATTTATATCTTCACTGCCTGACTGGAAGTGAATGGTGTGTTCTCTGGCACCCTGAATAGACGAGATGACATTCCAGAGGCAGAGATGTTGAGATATATTCAGGTTCTTTAACTCAATCACAGGTAGATTGTGTCAGTGGTCCCCAAGACGACTCCTCAAATTTGGTGATTCACTAGGTGGGCTCACGGAACTCAATATATGGGTGTACTCATGGCTATGATTTATCCAAGTGAAGGGATATGAAGCAAAATTGGTAAAGGGAAGGGCACTCAAGGTGAAGTCTGGAGGAAACCAGTCACAAGCTTCTACGAGTCCTCTCCCAGGGGAGTTGCACAGGATACACTCAATTCTGCCAGCAGTGAACTATAACGACACGTGTGAAATGTCCACTAGGAACATTCACCTGAGCCTAGGACTCCAGTGTTTTATCGTGGGCTGGTCATATAGCACATAGCGCTTGTGTGGCTGACTGTGGTCACTGAAATTCCAGACTCACAGAAGGAAAACAGATGTTCAGCCTAAACCACATTGTTTGTACAAACAGTTTAGGTCCACTGAGCCACTGTTATCATTTAGGGGACGTTTCCTAATCAAGTTCTCAGAGGCCAATCTTGCAAGCAAGACTTTTTAAGGATAGCAGTCACAGGCCTACTATGTTAACTCTTTTCTGCACAAAGATTAAAAGGTTAAAATTTTTTTTTTAATGAGGAGTTTCTTATCTGCACTTGTTGTGAGAGCATATGCTCGTAGAAAAGCTATATTTCAGGTTTTGCTCTAAATACAAATGATTTTTCTAGAGATTTTTGAGAAAGGTGGGACAAACCTGCTCTAGTCATTTGAGTGAAACATGGCAAAACTAGAACTCTTTATGCTGAGGGAGGTTATAATCAACATTGCTGTGCCATCTACCTGTCATGAAGTATGGAGACCCTAAGAGCAGTGCAGTTAACATTAATGGTTGAATTGGTAGGAACAGCAGAGCCTAGGGTGACTAAGTGAATCCTGGGGTATTTAGCTGCAGCTGAGTGCAGTTAGGTTCTGGAATATTCCCTCCAACCTCCTTACTCACCCTCCGTCATGAGCTGGACAACACATTTCAAAGAATGTTTTGTGATTACTTTTAGAAAGGATGCTTGGATAGAAGTACAAGGCAGTTACCTGATAGGCAGATCTCATGAGTGGAGGGCATAGAAGGAGTGGCTGAGCCCAGAATGTAATACAAGATGGTCTTCATGCTGTGGGGTACCCCTCTACTGCCCAACTACTACAAGCTAGGGCTTAATTCACTCTTCTCACCCTGTACCTGTATCTGTTATTTGCCAATGTAACTAACTGATTTTACCATGATAATATGAGCTCACAAACTTACATTACAAACCCACAAGCCAAAAAAAAAAAAAAAAAATAGATAAAAGTAAAAAAAATCATTCTAGAGGTAATCAGAGTGAACAGATCTGGTAGACAAAGAATTTAAAATAAAACCAGTGAATATTCACAGAGAGATAATGGGGAACATGAAAAACATGAAACAGGAAGCTTCAAAGAAGAACCAATTGGAGATACTGGATATGAATGTATTATTGTTGAAGTAAAGATCTCAATGGATGGACTTGCTAATTGAATAGCAGAATGAATACAGCCAAAAAAAATGGTGAGGTGGATGATCAAGTTAAAGAACAGTCTAGGAAAGCGCTGGGAAGGGGTAATAAAATGAAACATAAAAAAATTAAGAGCTGTGGGGAGTAGAAGAAGAAATGTTAGTATCAGTATTATTGGAGTCACTGTAAAATAAATGGAGGAAAGTTAGTATTTTAAAAAATAATTATTGAAAAAATTTCCAGAATGGGAGATGAGAAACCTCAGTTTGAAAGGGCTTATACAACAGAATAGATGAAAGAAACTTTATGCCTAGTCATGGTAAATTAACATTTTAGAGCACCAAGTACAAAAAGCAAATGTTAAAAATTTCCAGAGGATAAATGCAAGTCAACTACCAAGCAATAGGAGTCAGATTAAATCTTCTGGGTAGCAGCACTGAATGTGGGAAAATAATAAAGTAGCATTACTAAAGCACTGGAGAAAATGAACATCAAGCTCAGTGTATTTTACTGTTGACTAAATAAGCAATGACACACAAAAGCATATTCTAACAACCCAGAACTAAAACTCTACTCTAAACCACTGCTACTCTAAGTGCAAGTCCAAGAAGTGTCTGTTATCCATCTGGATGAAACAAGAAGCATATGCAGGAAGATAAATGAATACACCGTTTCCTTTTTTTTTTTTTTGATAATATCTTGTTAGGGAAAAAAAAAAGTAAGCTGGACTAAACTGTGTGCTTAGAAATACAGATGATTTAGACTCTGGCACAAAGTTCTTTTTTCTAAAAATATCAAAACTGATATCAAACAGTTTGTAGACTAGTGCTGGTTCAGGGACCATATTTTGAGTAACCTGTTTACAGAGGATATCATTATGAGGTGGGTGTGGACTGGAGGTGCACAAGACCATAGGAAAATGAACATGAGCTTGGGTATTTGTCTTGGCTTCGTGGTGGAAAGAAGTTTTAGATATTGATAAACTTTAAAACTTTATAGAAAAAATAAGCATAAATATGAATCTTATTAAGTTGGGCTATCCACCGTAAGAATAAAAATAGGATGTAGATCTTTTAAAATAGAATGAGAAAATGGAATTCTTCTAACGGGCGTATTAGAAAAAGATAAGTAAATTTTAAAAGTATGGTAAATAGATAACTGGAAATAAGATGGCTGAAATATGATCTAATATCACAGCAATATAATAAATATAAATAGTTTAAACTAACCCATAAAATGATACGATTCTCACATTGGTAAACAACATAAACAAACACAATGAAAATGCAACATTCAAATTCATTAGGTAATTCTATATGCTGTCTTTGAGACAAAGTTTAAAATAAAATATGTAGCCTTTTAACTTCTTTTAAACTATTGGAAGCAGACAGATGGGGTGGGCCCAAGCCAGGAGGTAGCTGAGGTGATTAATATCTTGAATATAAGGAACTTCAATATATCAACAAAGATTATAGTTTAACTCAAGTAGAAGGAGAAAAGGCTAGGCAAAGCATATTAATGGTCAGTTTACTGAGGAGGAAAACTGAATTGTATAGAAACAAGAAAAGGATTTATGACATAATTACACAGTGGCTTATGAATTATATACGTTTTATGACTCTTTCGAACATAGATAGACAATCAAGAGAAGACTCAGAGTTACATAATAGTAATTGAATTTGACCATCTCTGATATTTTGCCAACATTTGGCCTTATACAAATCATAGGTTTACATTTTAAAACTTTTTTGTTTTGAAGTTCTATTTGTTAAGGTAGGGGGATAAAACACACTTTATTTAACAATTTGTTAGCTTGACTTATAACTTTAAAATATTTAGACATGTGCTATGTGGGCCTCCATCTGTACTCTCACGTGGGCCCAACAAATATTAGGAGTGGACTGATAAAGGAGAAAGAATAATAAAAAAAATCATAGCAGGCCTTTGTACCTATTGTGGAAGACTATACAAGCATAACAGTGGTTAAACAGTGTATTGATTTTCTGTTGCTGCTCTAACAAAATACAGCAGTTTAATGGCTTAAAACAACTCTTGTCTTACAAATTTATTGTCTTACAGTTCTGGAGGTCAGAAATCTGAAATGGCTTTAACTGGGCTAAAATCAAGGTATCAGCAAGGCTGTGTTCCTTCTAGATGTTCTAGAGGAGAATCTGTCTCTTTGCCTTTTCCAGTTTCTAGAGGCAGCCTGCATTCCTTGGCTCTTGTCTCCTTTCTCCATCTTCAAAGCCAGCAATGTAGCGCCTTTCATCCCTCTGACTCTGAGTTGCTTCCCTCCCTCTTTCCCCTATAAGGGTCCTTGTGATTATATTGGACCCAACTAGATAATCCAAAATAATTTCCCCCCTTTAAACTCCTTAACTTAATCACATTAGCAATGTCCTTTTTGCCATAAGAAACCTATTCACAGGTTCTGAGGATTAGGATGGGCATGTCTGGGGGAAACATTGTTCTGTCTACCACAAATGGAGAGTGGAAATGAGAAGGCAGGTAGAAATTGGAGCATTTGGAGGAACAGTTTCATTTTTTACTTTATATAACTTTGTGCTACTGTTTCAATTGCTTTCGCAAAGAAGATACTACTTTTATAATAATAACATTAAAAATATATTTTGATCCCTCTCCATTTTTTGTTTCTTTTTATAGAAAGTATATTTTATATCATGCATCTCTTTGCCTTGCAGGAGAATTATTTCAAATGGCCTCTTAAAGTCATTGTGTTTAATCCCATTTAATAGAGATACAAATTGGTGTATATAGAGCATAACTGAGTTACCTAATATATATATATATTTTCTGCGGTACGCAGGCATCTCACTGTTGTGGCCTCTCCCGTTGCGGAGCACAGGCTCCGGATGCGCAGGCTCAGTGGCCATGGCTCACGGGCCCAGCCACTCTGCGGCATGTGGGATCTTCCCGGACCGGGGCACGAACCCGTGTCTCCTGCATCGGCAGGCGGACTCTCAATCACTGCGCCACCAGGGAAGCCCTGAGTTACCTAATATTTATACTTGAATAAAGGGACAATCTTTTGGAAGAAGAATAACAGTGGAATAAGAGACTATAAGTAAGATTTTTAAAAAGATTCCTTTCAGCATGTCACTTCTCCAAAACTAGTTCCAATCTGAGTCTGATTCTGAATAATACTGATACCCCAGGGCTCAAGGAGTTGTTATTTGCTTCCAAATGGTCCCAAGTTAAAATTTAAGTTAAATACCTGATGACATATTCCTGGGAAAGCTTAACTCTTTTAGCGGTAGTAATAGTTTATTTCTCTTTTTTCTTGATCCTCTCACGTCAGCAAACCAGATTTAAGCAGTCATAAAATGCATTACCTTAGAAGAGAGATTATTTAATACATGCACAATGGACAAAGATAAAAGCAGCCTACCTTTCACATCACTGCCCACATCTCTTCTCCCAAAAGTTTCTCCCAAGACATTCTAATGGTCCGGGTTTCCTCCCTCTGGATGGAGATGCCTCATGATAGATACTGTGGTGATGATTTGCTTTGGAAGATGGAAGCGTGGCTGCTGTGTTCCCACTGCCGTTGGTTCTGGGGTTTTCGTTTTGAAAAATTAGGGTTTATATATCATTAGGTGATGATACATCACCTAATGCTTCATATATCACCTATTAGCTTCATCATTAGGTGATGAAGCTCATCTCTGATTCATTCTCCCCAAGGTTGGTGCATCTCCAGCAGGAGCTCAGTCATAATTGGCCTAGGACAAATTTGTTAGAACCAGGGCACCACTTCTTATCGGTATGATTGCTTTATCATGTTCACCTAAGGAAAATGTAGAAACACTAAACCAGATAGATCTTATCTACTTCCTTTTTTTGATACAGAGCGTTCAACATCTAAACAGTCTCATAACCTTCCCCCCCACCGACAAATGTGAGAGGATCGTAAAAATATTCATTAGAAAATTCCCCTAGACACACTTTCAAGTCATAGTAAACCACTCCGAAATTATTGGCAGTATATTAAATAAGATGAATTAAAGCATACAAGAAAGAAACGTCACTAGTAGGAAAATAGTCACAGAAACATAATTTAGACAGATGTTAATACAGCATAAATGATTTCAAGGAAAAATAATGTAGGACTTCTGACTTTTAAAATTCTTAAATTTGATGTATGGAATATCTGAGCTTTTAGGTTTCATTAACATAGTCAAGTCTACAAGTGACCAAAATAAACAAAGATTTTAGTAGAGCAGATTGCAGAAAGGTGGGATAAAACGGAGCAGCTACCAAATGCAAGGGTTCTTCAGCTTCTGCTATCTGTTTATCTTTTTGCTACTGCCCACAAGTTAAATTTTAAAAAAAGTGCTTTTGAATTAAGAACTTTAGTCTCTCTCTCTTTTTTTTTTTTCTGATCCAATACAGTGGAGATTGGTAGAATGGCCAAGTTAGGAAATATTTTTAAAGTTAATTTAATTAATTAATCTTGTTATACAGCAGGTTCTTATTAGTTATCTATTTTATACATATTAGTGTATATATGTCAATCCCAATCTCCCAATTCATCACACACCCCCTCCCCCACCACTTGGAAATATTTTAAAGGAGGAAACAAAAAGACTTGCTGATGGATTGTGGGAGATAAGGAAGAGTAAAGAATCAAAGGATGGGACTTCTGTATCAGGTAATGCCAGATAGAAATTTAGACCAACCTTCCCACTGAAGACAAGTAGAAAAGCTAGAAATAGTAATAATAATAATAATCAATCTGTTGGAAGGTATCAGAGAACTCACAAGGTGATGAAGAATTACCTGGTCAATATCCAGAAAAAGAAAGAAATACAGATTGGTGAGGCTAGCACCTGTAACTACTTTTACCTTGGGGATATTTGTTGATCTAGATGAGCTGGCTGAAAAGTTAAGTAGTGCTTTACAGTTTCTTGGGGCAGGAGAGGTGGGGAGGCAAGGAGAAAGTAAAACCATTCCTCACGTAGACTATAATCCAGCTTTCAGGCCCCTGGTGGCCTAGAGAATCTGTCCTTAACGTTGGATTAAGATGATGCCAGATTGCTAATGTTCAGATTCTGGGCAGAAGTAAATGAAAATCTTCTCTGGAGACAGATAAAATCATACAGGGCCTCAAATTTTTTCTACACTTTGGAAAACAACACACAATGCTTGGCACATGAAGAAACCTGACATCACAGAAAGAAACAATAGAAACAATAGATAATAGAGATTTACTCACAGCCACTCTAACACTGGAATTCTCAGATACTTTAAAATATTCTTTTTCTGTTCAAGGAGACAAAAGACAAAGTCAAAATTTTGGCGGAAAATGAGAAATTAAAAAATGACAGCAGATTTGAAAAAAAGAATCAAATAGACATTCTAGAACAGAAAAAAAAAATGCAGTAATCAAAAACTAAGCAGCAAAACTGAAGTTTGAACCCAAGAAGTTCAACTTTAGGGACCATGGTCTTAACAGCTACTCTGAAAACTAGGAAAAAAATTGTTAACATTCTTAAACTTCCAAATTTAATGAGAGTTTAACCAACTTAAACTACATTCTGGTTAATCATTGAAAACATTATGGGATGTCATAAAAAATAGACAAATATGTAGTATGGTCAAATATGTAGTTTGGGAATACAAATTTTAAGCCACTGATATAATAAAACCATGGTCAACAGAACATTTGTCATTTCCCTGAAAAAGTTTCATTGAAAATTGAATGAAATTGTAGAGAGATACCAGCTTCTATGAATGATATAATTTTCATGTTTCATATTCTTTTACCAGAAAGTTGCACAGAAATAATTTATTAATTTAATACTGTCTAAAACTTTTAAGGTGATCCCATTGAGCTCAGTCTGGAAAATTTATTTTTAAAAGTTCCTGTTCCTTCTTGACTCTAGTAATTAAGGCGTTTTGGAGATTAGATAATATGTGTCTCTTTTCAGAATACTTTGCCTGGATATTGGTTTTTAGCCAAGGTATATGACTTGGCTTTTCATTCTTTTCAATTCATTTCTGTATTCTTCTGGACTTCCCCGTCCCAGTTGTCACTCATAGATGAAAATAACATAACTTCCTCTGAAGTTTTTTTTTTTTCCTTCTTCTCTGAGAATTGCCAGTTTTACCCGAAGTTGCCAAAATCATCACCAAGATTCACCAAGCGGTGTGTAAGGGGAATTAGGAGGCTCAAACACTGATTGAGGGGCTGGTCAGGAGTTTGGAAGGAGGGGGAAATGGGTTGGGGAGGTCCCCAGCTGTCCCTCCCCTTTCTAATGCCACAGAAAAGGGATGTTTCTCTGGTCAGCACTCCTCCCCCTCCCCCATATCCAGGTTCTCTTTGGGAAGTGGAGTAACATGTTAGAATGTTAACATACTTTGTAATCAAAATCTCAGTGTAGCTGTTACTGAATTTGCTAATAAATTGATTTGTAAAAATATTAGCTTTGGTTTCACCAAATTATCCCCAGGGGGCAGCAGAGAGTGATCTTACTGCAAATAGTGATTAGAGGCAGAGCACAGAGTTTCTCCCTCTGTCTCTGTCTCTCTGTCTCTGTCTCTCCGTCTCTGTCTCTCCCTCTCTCCCTCCATCCATACGTCCACGTATCTCTCTCTCTGTCTCTTTAAAACAAACTATTAAGTTGTGAGAGTGCCCAAATGGAAGAAAGAATGAGTGAGTAGAACAGATTAAGGAAGGGTGATAAGTGTGGGAGATCTATTAGAGTCAAGACAGAGTTAAAAAATAGGTAGTAAAGTAATTTGCCACATAATTAAGAGACAGACTTGGAGTGAGATTTCTTAGGCTTGAATCTTATCTCCATCACTTATTAGCTGTGTGACTGGACAATTTACTGACTTTAGTAAACTGTAAAATGGGGATAATGTTTTTACTTCATAGGGTTGAGAGGGTTAAATGAGGCCATATTTATAAAATGCTTAGAACAGGATCTTAACTATTTACTATGGACAGAACCAGTGAGGTCTAGAATTGATATTTTAACAAGATATAAATATATAAAATGTGTTTACTAATTTCTCTGTTCTGGTTTTACTTGTTTACTTGATATTGCATACATTTTATTTTCAAATATTTACTTCTAAATTTTCTTTTTGTACAATTTATGAACTTATATTGGAAAACAATGATTAGCTCTTATCTATCTTCTAACTTTTAAAGGAGAATTATGGAGGTATAGCATCAACTGTATATTGAAAGTGAAAAATTTCAAGGTAAATATCAATGACATAGTAGAATGTAAAAAATAGAAATATACATTTTGTGAGGCTTTCTTAAGTTACTCATCAGTACATTTAATGACTGTGCATGGAAGAAGATCCAGGACTTCAGATGGGTCTTCAGAGCTTGGATCAGGGAGGATTGCAGAAAAGTGAATTAGAGAATAGGGAAATAGGAAATGGCTAGGAGACCAGCCATTTTAGGCAATCATAGATTGAATTATAGTGGCTCTGTGGTAATTCATTAGCCTCAGATCTCTAACCATTGTACCATGAGGGCAGGGAGGAAATAAAATAAAGAGTGGAGCATTGTAGAGTTTGAATTCTTTGAAATTCTTCTCATTGTTGGGCATTGTTCTTTCACCTCCATGAAATAGTTACATTAGCAACTGGGTGGCAGTAGGACAGGGTAAACTGAGGGACTTGGGATTAAGCGTTTAGTAGTGTGCATGTGAGTTTGTGTGTGCGCGTGTGTACGCACATGCAAATGGAAGGGTAAGTCAGGCCACATATCTAAGCCAGAATGTTCACAGAGAGCAAAAATGACAAGTAGGCATTGGCCCATTACTGCAAGGATACACATCCAGAAGATTCAGCTAAGGAAGGAGGAGCAGGCAGGTACTTCAGTTATAGGCAGTCAAGACTCAAATCCAAGAGGTGAAAGAGCAGGCAATGGAGAACAAGGGGTCAGAAATAAAAGGCCGTTAGAGTCTGTGCAGTAAATATTCAAGGTCCATGCAAAGCCTTTATATAATGGGAAGGGGTCCCAAGGGCAAGATGACAACATCTTCTTGACTGGTTTCAGTTGTGGCTAAGCACGACTGTGACACAAGACAAAGAGATACACCTGACTGGAAGAAGTTTACTTCAAAAGCATTTATAGGCAGATGAATTTTTTTTTTTTTTTTTTTTTTTTTTTTTAGTAAATCAACAGTGCAAATTGGGGGCATTATGTCTTAAAGCAGCTCTAACTTACTAAAGCTTACTAGGCCTTTTTGTCTTGGCTACTACAACATTAACCTGCATAACATTGTTCTGTTTGTCTCTGTGGGCACTGATTCATAATTGGCAGTACTGAAGAGGAGTTGGAAGACTGGTGGAGTAAAAGGTTTGAGTTTCTGGTTTGAGGGGTACCTTCCTCTTGATCTTGTTTCCATCTTTTGCTCTGCTTTTTGGGACCCAAGGGGCACACCTAAGGAGACTCTTTGAGATTTTTCAGAGACCTGCATATACAAGACAATCACATTTTTCTCTCATTCTGTTGACTTTCACGGCTTATGTTTGGTGGATGGTTATGCTAACAAACCTTGGTCTCTTTATTGTTCTTCCAAATACTTGCTCTGCATAAGAGGTCAAGGTGGGAGTTGGGAGGTTGGGGGGATGGGGTTTTGGGATGGAGGGGATGTAAGAGTGTGAAGAGAAGGTCTCATCCCGCCAAATCTACTTTGAGAATTCTATGGTTTTTCACACCACGCGCTTGACTCTTAACATGCTGATTGTACATTGTGGTTGGACCTGAGATGAGGGCATAGGAGTGTGTCTATTTAAAGCTGTTGCCTGAAATTTCAAGCCAGAGGAGTTAACTGGAAAGAACAGAGGGCTAGTGAACTTGAAATGTGAGTTTTACTCCCAGCTTTGTCACCAAGTCACTGGGACCTCAGGCAGATCATGTAACCCTTCTGTGCTTTAGTTTTGGCTGTGTCATTGAACAGGCATTAACATAAATGATCATCAAGAATTTTTGATGACATGAGAAAATGCTCATATCAATATAATATTAAGTGGAAAAAATAGGTCATAGACTCAATTAAGAAACTTGCCTAGTATCATCAGATTAGTAATTGCCCAGCAGAAACTCAATCCATGGTCTTCTTAAATATTCCATGCCCTCAAGCACCTGATTTCACTGTCTTAAATTGACTCAGTGGAAGGAAAGCTTGAGAAGGGGAAGAGGGGAAATATATATAGTTTACTCTTTGGCAAGAGGCAAGATGGAACTGCTAGCTTAAAGAAAAAAAAATGCATGTTATTTAATTTTTTTCCTGTTTGCAATGTTTTCTTCCCCTTCCTGGGGAGTTTTGCCTTGGGGTAGGAAACTCTTAGCACATACAGGAGTTTATTCCTCCCAAACATAATCTAAATACCTATGAATAGTCACATTAAGGCAGGTGTTTTTTGTTTTTGTTTTTTGGTAACTCTAAATTCCAGACGTGTGGCAACTAAAGATGAGTATTTATTTGTTAATTTGGTTCAAATGATCGTTCTAGCTCTTCAAACATGAAAGTGAATGGGAATAAGTACTGAATTGTGATAGACAGTATTATGCTCCCCCCAAAGATGTCCGTGTCCTAACCCCTTGTATATGTGTAGCCTTACACAGGAAAAGAGACTTTGCAGATGTGATTAAGTTAAGGATTTTGAAATGGGGCTATGATCCTGGATTACCTGGGTGGTCCAATATAATCACAAAGGTCTCTATAAGAGGGAGGCAGGAGACTTACCACCAGAGAAGATATAACAAAGGAACAGGGGTGGGAATGATGCAGCCATGAGACACAGAATTCAAGTGACCCCTAGAAGCTGGAAAAGGCAAAAAACAGATTCTCTCCATGTGTCCAGAAAGAACACAGCCCTGCCAACACCTTGATATTAGCTCTATAAGATCTATTTTGGACTTCAGACCTCTAGAATTGTAAGATAATTAGTTTGTGTTGTTTTAAGCCACTCAGTTTGTGGTAATTTATTACAGTAGTAATACACTCATGATGCTTCTAGAGTTGTATGTGACTCCCATTATAGACAGTAATCACATAAGAATTTTCAAGGGAAAAATCTTTTATTCTAAACTTGATTACTGAGGCTGTACACCTCTTCAAACTGGAGATAACTGCTAAAAGTTATGATGACTGGGAAATTTACAGGATGGGTCAAATATAGAGAAATATCCTGTTTTGCTTTGTAAACCAAATTTAGACAAATCAGTTTATCTTGGGCACGTTCAATGCCTTACTGTAAAGTTTATCTGTGTACAGCAGAAGTGAGAAGAGAACCAATGAGCTGAAAGATAATTCAATCAATCCACTTCCTCCGTCTTTGCTTCAGTGCTTCATACAGGAAATCTATTGCTGTGTCAAGTTCCAGAGAAGTTTCTTCTGTTCCAAGTTACTAATCAGGCTGAAACACATAGTATTGACGGAAGGGGCTATGAGGAAAGAAGTGTCGTCGTGCTGCTAATGGGCTAAGAGGATCCAGCACGGAGAAGTGGACGAGAGAGAGCCTCACCATGTCCATAGCTCCTTTTACACCTGTGTGGAGGAACAGTGCTGAGTGAAGGGCAGAAAATAAGAAAACAGAAATGCCCTGCACTTGGATAACTTCTGATCTTCAGCTACTACTGATTTTGACTCTCTACTTAGTTGCAGGTGGGTTTGAATTCTCTTTGGGAGGGTGACAGGAGAATGACTGGTGAGAAACCCGGGCTAAGCTTTTCCTGAGCTTTCTTTGCCTTTTTTGTGAAGCAGAGCATGATAAATGACATCTGAGATATGGGGGATGGGGTTTCCATCTAAATTTACTTCACTTTATTATTCTTATTTTCCTCTTTGTCTTACTTATTTTATTTTGTGTCCTACTACACTCTACATATCTCTATAATTTGCCCCACTGCCCATTTCCTTATTCCCCCTCCCCCTTTTTTGAGCGAGATAGAATAAATTAATTTCTAGTAGCAATTCAAGTCACCTGAAAAAAGTGGCGCTATTTTCGTCTCCCCCTCTTAAAAAACTTAAATAATAATCCCAACCTATTTATGCTCATATTGTTAACAGTATAAATTAGTAAAATTTATTGCTTTCTTGTCACTTTCGATGACCAGGCACTTTTAAAAATATAACACGTTCCGAAGTTTGGTGGTGCGTCTGTGATGTAGGTCTGTATTTATCTTTAACATGTGTGGGCTGTCAGAGACAGTTTCTGGGTTAGAAGACACGTTCTTCAACATCTAGGTTCCTGCAGGAGTTGTGGAGAACTTGGGGCTATTGCGGGGCTGTCCGGGTTTCACTATAGAGGGTTGGTAGGAGTGGGAGGGAGTTTTCAGGTTTCACTTGTAGTAGGTGGAAGCAGCTGCAAGGAAACATTTGGTTTTAAATTTTATAGTTTGGTAATTGAAGGAAGAAAAGTATTTTTTCTCATATAAATGACTTTAAAATACTATCTTCCAGCAAAACATCTGTTTTTCTGCATGTTAATCTTACTGGTGAGCACACGTGAAGTAACTATACTGTATTACTGTACTTTTCTATGGAGCATTTTCACATACTTTTTCTCCTCTGCTCTGCACAGCAACCCAGGGAAGCAGGCATAGAAGACATTTCTCCATCTTACAAAGGTAGAAACTGAGGCATAGAGAGGCGAAATGATTTTGTCCAAGGTTACAATACTAGTATATGACAGTCATACCCAGTAATAATATACATCTGTAAGCATCACTAAACATTTGAATAGGCAATTTTCCTCAATACTTAGTCATTATGCTTTTCACTAACAACTGCCACTAAGCCAATACTTAGTTATAAACTGAATGGAGTATTTACTCACTTAAAAAAAAAAACCAATTGATCTGAATCTTTCAATAGTTGAGGTCTTGTTGTGGAAAGTTCTTAAAGAAACCTGTGCAGGACCCAACTTGGCAGGGAGTGTCAGCTAGGCAATGAGCTATTTATGTCAAGTTGCAGTATGACTTTTGGGTAAAAGAAAAAAGATCAAGATTAAAACATAATCAATAATTTTGAATTTAATGCTTTAAAGGTTTGGATTTAAAAACTATTTCTAACCACAACTAGGCGATACTACAAATATCAAATCTCTGAAGTCTGTGCTTCTATAATTATAATGTTATCAGAATGTTTAGGAAAGATATGGAAAAGCAAATTACTTTATGTGCAGTGATTTCGCATGATAAATTCACCATGAAATAATTCAGAATAATGATACGCAAAGCACTTGGGGCATGAGTTTATAACTTTATCACTAATATTTTGTTATTAATGCTGCCAAACAGAAATAACTCACTTTATTATACAAGACAAACTCACAAAGGAGAAAGAGAGCTAATGACTTCACTGTAAACAACATACTATTTTTAAAAATCCACTTACTTTATTTTTACTTATTTGCTTATAAATTCAAGCAGTGTGGTAGTTGATAGGCAAGATTTATTACGAAAATACCTGAGAGGGAAAAATAAAAACAATGCTAATCCTCCACTGCAGAGTAAAGCTCTCCAACCCTGTGTCTAGTCCCCTTCCCTCAAACTCCCTTTACCCCACACCACTTCTTTTTTACTTTATTCTATTGTCTTCTAGATTTTTTTCTTGTGTTCAAATTATATTTTGACGTCCCCATCAAAATCTTTTATAAAAGATTCTACCTTTTATAACGATATATAATCTCACAGATATTGAGATTATGAGGTTACTGAAAAGGAATCCTCCACCTTTTTTCTTCTTTGGGCTAATTTTGACCATTTGTTATGATCTCCCAGTAGGGGGCAGGCAGTAACAAGAAGAGGAGATAAAAATCAAGGCAGGGCTGTTTGGTAGCTTCCGCAGGTTTGCAAAAAACCGAAAAAGAGATTAAAAGCAATTGAGAAAAAGAAGGTGTTTGTCCTCATTAATTTCAGTCTTCTCTTCCTTTTCTAATTTGTGATAGCTGTGAATTTACACATTATGGTAATTTTTAGGTGTGGTTTCCTCTAAACATCCATGCTTAAACAATTGATAAATGAACCAAAAGTCTTTATATAGAGTCTTGTGTATAGAGTGTGTGTGTGTGTGTGTGTGTGTGTGTGTGTGTGTGTGTGTGAATAGGGCCTAAAAATTGTTAGCAATCTAAATTAGAGAGATCAAGCTAAGATGAAACAAACGGAGAACATTTTCAATCATTCAGTCTTGAAACTGTGTATGAATCTAGTAAAAATCCAAAGATAGGAGAAATTATGGTGGGTTGGACTTACTGAAGCCTTTATGGAAGAGATGGGTCTTGAATGATAGGTTTGGATAGATGCGGAAAGGCAGAGATAGAAAGTGGGAGGAGGAGACGTGTAGCATGGTCAAAGGCAAAGTTGTTCAGGGAGAAAAAGAACTCTTAGCTTGATGGATCAGAGATTGTTTGTTATATGACTGCAGGAAATAAGGCTGAATTTCAGGGGTCCTTGATCTCTAAACAAAGAAACTTGGATACTGTACACTAGTCAGGAAAATAATATAATAAAACAATATTTTGGAGAAAAATGTGGCATCGGTATCTCACTGAGTGGGAGTGGCACTTGGTAAAGCTTTATTGTGAAGCAGAGGCAAGAGCTCCTACCCTTGAGTTTACATTTTAGGAAGGCCCATGACATTACTGAGAGGCATTGGCAGCTGAGAAGGGAAGTTTCTTTGCGGAGGAAGATGTTAAATTCAGTATAGAGAGGGCAAACACATAGGATGAAAATCCCTACGAGTACTTGGAAGTATAGCACATCCAGAATTTGTGGATGGAGGATCCCACAAAGAGAGTACACATGAAGAGATAAAAATAATAGAATAAACTCTAGAGATTTTTGGATTTGGGTCCTAGGAGTGATAATTATTTCTTCCTCTCTATAACAGAGAGTAAGATCTGAGAAGAGATGGGAAGGGAGACAATCTGACGTATAAATGGAATGCTTCACTTTAAATAAGAGGACAGACACTCTTCTGAAATTTCAGAGTAAGACGAGAAGTTGGATGTAAGGACGCTAATAGGTTGAGGATAGAAATAAGGAAATGGGAACAAATGAGAGTTCCACAGTAGATAAATTCCCTCCCAATAAAGTCATGAGTATTTCAGTTAATGGTGCTAGTTAATAAGATAATTCAGTTTTCATTTGGTTTTATGTTGTACCTGAATAGGGATTAAAATATAGTAACTTTTAATATATACTTTTGCCTCTTCCCCCTTGTTGTCATCAACACACATTTGATAATTCCTAAATGGGATTAGGGAGCAGATCTGTGGTTATGAAATGACTTTGGACTGTGTGATGCTAATTGCTCCTAAGAATCAAACCATTACTTTTTTTTATAGTTATAAACATTAAAAGTTGAGTTTTGAGCAGAGAATGTTTATTAGCGAGGACACTTGGAAGAAACAGCTGGAAAGTAGGACAAGGGAGCAGAGGGAGAAGTCCATCAGCAATCTTAACCATGACCCTCATCTGACCCCTCATGGGGGTCTCTAGAGTTAGAGTGGCTCCAGAGAGACTCTGCATTGAATCAAAATGGCTGGGGCTTTATACCTCCAAATTAGTCAACGGATGTGGGCTGCCCTGGGAAAAGCCTGACTGTGAGTGAGATAACTGAGGTGATCTCCGAAGATGCTGAGAACTGAAGGCTGGCTGCTGACAGTGCTCCTATAGCAGCAGGAGCAGAAACTCATTCCTCGAATAGGATTCGGGTACACATACTATCTCCATCATAGCTGCCATTTCCAGGGCTCTTCATTCCTTCCTGAATTTCTGAGTTTCTGTCTGGTGTTATTTCCCTTCAACCTAAATAATTTCTATTATCATCACTAGTAGTGTAGTTCTGCTGGTGAAGAGTTCTCTTAGTTTCATTTTATCTGACTATGCTTCATTCTTGCATATTTATTCTTGCATATTTTTGCTGGATGTAGAATTCTGGTTGACCTTTTTTTCTTTCAGCACTTTAAAAATGTTGTTTCACTATTTCTGATGAGAAGTTGGCAGACTCAAAACATTGTTCCTCTGACTATAATGAGTCATTTTTTTTCTGGCCGCTTTAAAGATCTCTTTATTGTCAGTTTCACCACATATAATGTGTCTATGTATAGTTATTTTCATATTTTCCTGCTTGAGGATTACTGAGATTCTTGAATCTGTAAATTTATGCTTTTCAGTAAATTCAGGGAAATTTTTAATCACTGTTTTCTTCAAATATTTTATCTATCAACTTTCTATGCTACTTCATTGCAGGTCCCTATAGCTATTATAGGTTTTTTTTTTCAGTTTTTTTTTTCTCTCTGCTCTTCAGATTGGATAACTTCTATTGATATATTTTTAAGTTTGCTAACAACTTCCTCTCTCACTTCTCTTAAGGCCATCCACTGAATATTTTATTTCAGATATTGTATTTTTCAATTTTAGAGTTTCCATTTATTTTGTAACTTGTCTCTTTTCATTCTGTTGAGATTTTTTGTTTTTTCATTCATTGTGAATCTATTTTCTTTTATATCACTGAGCATAGCTTAATATTTACTTTATGGTCCTTTTCTGATAATTGCAGTATCTGTGTCAATTTGAGGTTGATTTCTCTTTAATGTATTTTTTTTCTTCTAAGAATGGGCCACATTTCCCTGGTTCTCTGTAGGGTGAGTAATTTTGTTTAGATTGTGAATATTACATCTTAGAGGCTATATTCTGTTATATTACTTTGTTGATTTTTTTCCCCCAGAAAACATTTACCTTGGTGGAACTCAAACTAAAAACTCTCTCAGACAGTATTTTATTTCATTATTTTTTTTTTAAAAAATGTATTTATTTAGGCTGCACCAGGTCTTAATTGTGGCATGTGGGATGTTTGTTGTGGCACGCGGACCTCTTAGTTGCGGCATGTGAACTTTTAGCTGTGGCATGTGAAATCTTAGTTGTGGCATGCATGCAGGATCTAGTTCCCTGACCAGGGTTTGAACCCGGGCCCCCTGCATTGGAGCGTAGAGCCCTACCCACTGGGCCACCAGGGAAGTCTGATCTCTTGGACAGTATTTTAAATCTCAGTGCTTTTACCTTTAGCTAGTTGGCTTCAAGTGTGCCCTGCCATGTGGGGCTTGGGGTCAGCCAGAGAGGTGGGTACAGTTTATACACAGAATTTAGAACTCTAGCTCTCTGCCTCTCTCAATTTCAAGAGACCAAGGTTGCCCTGAAATTTATATTCTTGTTCTTCAGAGAACTGTGGGTTTTCTATTAGAGTTTTAGCTGTCCAGTGTCATGCCAACTGCAGCCTTTCCTGGGACTAGAAGTGGTAAATATGGGAAATTTTCTTTCTTTCAAGGATTGATACCTCTCAAGAATCTTCTTGCTTTTTCTACTTGCCAGTGGCTTCAAATAGTTGTTTTTCTATTTGGTCCAGAATTTGTGGTTGTTATGTGTGGAAGCTTACTTGTCCATAAACAAAGTAGAACTTTCTTCAAATCTATGTCTTTTTAATATCATTGTGTTTTTACCAAGTGATATTGATTTGATTAGTTGTATTATCTTGGACATTTAGATCGAATGTATTATATTATTAAATGCCTTTTTGTTTTCTAAATTTCATCCATGCCTTGACTATTTTGGTGCTTTTCATTTTTCTCAAGAAAATCTCACTCTCCTTTCCCTCGTTTTCTAGATTCTTATATATCTCTGTATTGGACTTAAAGATCCGTCATGAGATATAATTCTAACCGCTAGCTATGTCATCTTTAAGAAATTACTTGCCCCCCCTTTAAACAGTAATTTCCTCATTTGTGAAATAAAGGAGATGCATGACACTATTGAGAAGTATTGAGTTTTCAGACAGGAAGGATTTTAGAAACTTTCAAATTAAATTCTTTCATTTTATACATGGGCAAATAAAGCTCAGAAATGTTTAAGGAGTTACTAAAGACATTACCCAACTTTTTAGTGGATGAGCTGAGCTTGGAAATCCTCCATAGCACCAAAAAATAGAGGGGAAAATGGATGTGGCAAGTATATGTGGGAGAATCTATGATTTTTTAGATGTGATGTACTTGAAGTAACAGCAAGCATTCAAGTGAAGAGAAATAGCAGCTTAAGGGTTGAGATTTTTGTTTAGGAAAAATAAGTCAAGGCTAGCATGTGAGCTAGTTTTTCTGTCAGTCAATAAGTAAGTGGGTGTCTGCCATGTGTCAGACACTATGCTTCATGCTGCAGATACCTGAATAAGACAGACATTGATCCTGCTCTCATGGACCTTAGAATCTGGTAAGAAAGGTAGATATTAACTAAATCATCGCAAATAATTAAGCAATATGAAATGTGTAAAGAGAAGTATAGGGTGGCATGGAAATGTGTAATTGGTAAGTCTGATCTGGTCTGAGGGTCAGGGAAGACTGCCCTGTGGAAGTGAGGTTTAAGATGAAGATGAGCAGAAAATAGCTAGGCAAGGAGGGTTGAGGGGATGAACATTCCAGAGAGTCAAACAGCCTGTACGAGGGCAGAGGGAGCTAAACTCTGACTGAAGTGGTGAAAGAAGGAGAAAGCAACTGTGTCGAGGCCCAATTCAAATTCTGGAGGTGGGAAAGGATGGTGAGAGAAGGTGTAAAGGGAGAGAGGAGCAGGCGAGACTTGGGGCAATACCTTTATTAAGGTGCCTGAGGAGACAGGCAGGCTTGCAAATGAGGAGACAGAGAGAAGCACAGGGTACTGGTAGAGGTGAAGGAAGGGGTTTTAGAGGGAGAGGAAAATAATAGCATCAAAGTATGCCAAGCAACTCAGGAACATAAGCACTGAAGAAAGGTCTAAAGTTTGAATGTAAAGGGCCTGGTGACCTTCAAAATTGTGGTTTGAATGGAAGGGTATAAGAGCCACAAATTGCTGACATAGAGGATGGAGTGGGTGGGGGGGAAACTGAGACTGTGGGCTTAGACCACTAATTCTATGTTAATTTTCTATCAACATAGGGGGAGCCTGAGTGTGTTCAAACTGTGTCATTGGAGAACAGTCAGTGATTCGGTAAAGATATTTTCCCAAACAGGGTGTTTGCATATGCAGTTTTAAATTGTTTAGTGATTTCTTTTCTTTGTCCTTGCCATTTTGTTACTTTACCATGAAATACTATGACATCTTTCCCTACAATTTATCTATTACGTAATATGGGAGTATCTGGTTATAGGATTTATTTTTGTGGTATTGACAATTTTTGAAAAAATGTTCAAGTAGTAAATAGTGGTAGATTCAAAATTATTAAATCTAGTTGTTTTTATTCTCCAAAATATCATTCTATCTGCCTTTTATTGGCTCTCTCCTACATGTTACCCAGAAGTTGTTCTAAGCCAGTAATTTTAAGCTAGTTGCCGGACAGTCACCCGCAGGGCCTAAAGTATTAAAGATACAGTGGTGGCATCTTAAGCCTACTTAATCAGACCTTTCAGGGCATCTGGACTTTCACAAATCTTTGCAGGTTATTCTGATGGGAGCTAGGATTAAGAACACTGTTTTAGGTCTTTCTTCATTACCCAAACTATCCCTGTTGTCCCAGATCTACAGGCTGCTATAGATCAGATTCTGTTCACCTTCAGATTTACCCATCATCCAATGTGGACTTTAACTTCCCCAAATGATAAGGTTTCTGAGGGCCAACGCCTTGCCTTATTCATTCTACCATCCCCAGAGCTCTGCACAGCTACCTGAAGCTGAGTACGTATACTCAGAAAACGTCTATCAACCTAAACTTCCTCAAAATGTCTCTTGTATCTGTAACCACTCTTGCCCTTTATGCTTCTCTCTCAGAAACCAAGTGTCAGTCTTCAAAAGCAAGCCTCTACTTCGCGTTTGTCTCATCTCCTCCCACTACCTTTAGGATCCTGCTTTACCAGTTAGCCTCCTTCATTCTTGTAACTTCTAGCGCTCCCTCCTTCTGTCTACAAATATGCTATGTTCTCCTCTCTTCTTAAATACCCTCTCAGTCCTCATAGTTCCAGATATTGCCCCATATCTCTCTTTCAGGTTTGACATGAAAGGATAAAGCCACTGTCCCATTCTCCCATATCTCCCATACCTTCAAGGTCAAACTTCTTGAAAGAGCAAGTCTACATTTGTTGACAATTGCTTCTGCTTGGCCCCTTGCAATCTGTTCTACCCCTCCCTCTGTACTATAACACTACTTTCTTACAGCTCCTAAATGTCTCTGATGACCTTGTTAGCAAACCATAAAGCCTCTTAGTCCTTACTTTAAGACTTTTCATACACGATTTGACCTTGAGTATTTCTGTCTTGAAATCTCTTTCCCTGGCTTCAAGACACTGCATTTACTTTTTACTTTTCCTCATCATTTCTGCTAACTTCACTTCCTCCAACAGATCCCTAATTTTAAATGTTTTCAAGACTCTGGTTGTGGCCTCTTCTCTAATTTCCACAACAGAGACAGCAATTTGGCAGCCCACGGGCTGGATCTGGCTTGAAGAGACTTTTGACTGGTTCATGTAATATTTTTAAAAATTTGAATTTGTTGCCAATATTTTTAAATTGGGAGATTTTACCCCAAAACCCTGAGATAATGTCTGGGGTTGCTGTGAGGATTAAGCTAAATGATATATATAAAACACTTAATAATGTGTCTGAATTTTACAAACATTAAAAAAAATCGTATCAATAATTATTTTGCAGTTTCCAAAGCTCTTTCATAGATATTATTTTATAACTTATTTAATTGGCCCCTACAGATAGACTTTTTGGTTGTTTCTAGTTTTTTTTTTTCTTGGAATTAAAAACTATGCTGGAATTAATATCCTAGAACATAAGCCATACCTTGGAGATATTGTGGGTTCAGTTCCAGACCACCACAATAAAGTGAATATTGCAATAAAGTGAGTCATACAAACTTTTTGGTTTCTCAGTGCATATAAAAGTTATGTCTACACTATACTGTAGTCTATTAAGTGTGCAATAACATTATGTCTAAAAAACAATGTACATACCTTAATTTAAAAACGTTATTACTAAAAAATGTTAACCATCATCTGACAACACAGGGTTGCCACAAAACTTCAATTTGTAAAAATCTTAGTAAAGTGAAGCACAGTAAAAGGAGATATGTCTGTATCTTTGTATATTTGATATGCACATATATTCATGATCTGTCCACTGAACACACTGACCCTTGTGATCACTGATACACATTTGTACAACATCTTCCATGAGCTAGGGAACAAATCTGTCTTCATTAACTAGTTTTGGACTATGTGATGGTAACTGCCTCAAAAAAAATTAGCCCAACAATATGGCTTTCATTAATACTGTGTCCTAATAAAATGATGCAGACTTTGTGACTATCGTCACACACACAAAAATTATTCCCAGAAATATGGTTTTTATTATCATTGTATCCTATCCATGTTTCTTTTCCAAATGGCTAATTAGTTCTCCTAGTATCATTTATCAGTGATATAAATAATCATCCTTCCCCTTACGAATTTAAATGACCACTGTTATCAGATACTAAATTCCCATATGTGTAGATAAAGCAGCTGAGGTTCAGAGAGTAATCTGTGCAAAATTACAGAGGTAATAAATGGAAGAGCCAAAATGTTAGTTGATTTTCTTACTCTAATTTTGGTGTTTTTTTTTTCTATTTTTGTCTCTGTTAAAACTTTGGGTTTTTACCCGATATTTTGTTTACTGAACACCTAATTAGGTGTTGTCTGCTACTAAATTAATGTATTTTAAAACATAAATCATTTTCACACTGTAAGAACACGAAATATATGTTGTGATACCAGGATCAATTGTTGACATTATTATGTTAAAAAACGTAAGTATTCTTGTGTTTCTTTGTACTTATTTTAATTTTCTTGTATAGTGACATATATAATATATATTGCAGAGTATGATATATGTGCATTTTAAAGAACAATTATACAGTGAATATCTATGTAAATTAAGACATAGACTGTTGCCAATTCTTCCTCAATTATAGCTCCCAAACTTTGCTCTAAAGGTAGCCATTATCTTTTGGGATAATCATTCTCTTTGGTGTATAATCATTCCCTGTTTTTTTTTTACATTTTACCATGTACATATGTAGTCCCTAACAATAAAATTTATTTTGCCTTTTTTTTTGGTATTGTGCATAAATGGAATCATACTATGTATATTATAACTACATTTATTTAGTCAATATTATGTTTGAGATTTAACTATATTTAAGTATGTAGCTGCTGTTCATTAATATAAATAATTTTTATCATAAAGTTTTAGATGTTTGCAAAATAGTTTTTTTTCCCCTGGAAAAATTCTGGTGCAGAAATAACAAATATGATTTAAAATAAAAAATTTCGTATTTTACATTTCAGTTTCTTTCCTTTTTGGAGGCAAGGATCATGTTAATTGAAATATTAAGCTATGAGACAGATGAAGGAGATAGTTTTAATTTTAAAAGGCATGTTTCATTTTATATTGCCAAAATGTCAAACATTTATTTTTTTTTTCTCTTCTGTTTCCGTAGGAAAATACATTTGTCTCAGGGAAAAAATCCTGAAATCATTATGGGAGACTAGATTTATAGCAAAAGCTGAAACTATCTTTTTTTTTAGCCCTGGTCTTTCTTCAGATCCTAGTATATTCCCTCCGGATACATGTTCTCTGCACATAAAATTACTTTTATTTGGAATATTCTCCTCTCATTCTCTTTCTTATTATCAGCTTCTTGTTCATTGGGCCATGTATTAATCACCTATCACTGCATAATAAATTAGCCCCTAACAAATATTTATATTCTCACAGTGAGCCAGCAGTGAGTGAGAGAGAAAACACCAGGACAGAAGCCACAGTCTTTTTATAACTTAATCTTGGCAGTGACATTCTATCACTTCTGCTGTATTCTATTTGTTAGAAGTGAGTTAGTAAATCCAGCCCACACTCAAGAGAAGGGGATTTTACAAAGACACGAATACCAGGAAGAGGGAACAGTAGGTGCCATCTTAGAGGCTGCCTACCATGCCTCAGTACTAGGATAAGTTACTCAAGGTACATTTTATGTACTTTTCATTTATTGCTATTGCAATTTCACATCATTATTTGATTATTTGGTTAATGTGTATTGTCCCCATTAGATTGAAAGCTCCATGATAAATGGGCATTTATTGAGTGCCTAGCTATTGTAACTGAATAAATAAATATTATTAATGCAGCTTCCAGTTTCCCTCCACCAGTCCAAAAGCTCTTATATATGTGATAGGTGGTCACTAAGATACCATCTCAATGAAAACTAGTGAAAGAAGGCAGAAAGAAACCTATTTCCTTTCTTCCAAAATTTCTTGTAAAATTAGTGCATTACTTTTCAGGTAGCTTTAGTAGAGAAAAAGATCACATGAGTCTGTTATTCCAACCATTCCTGCTTGCTATTTAGAAAATAAAATTGGGGGGAAATTGGCTATGCTTTCAATTATTCTTACAGGGGTGGGAGTACTTTTAAATTATATATCAGAAAAAAAAATTGTAAATTAGGATCCCTTCCCCCAAAGTTACAAAGTTTATGGATTTTCTGGCCAATTATCATGGACTTCCACTAGTTCCCAACATGAAAATCATTGCATTAGAAGCAGAAATAGAATTAGACTATTTGGATGACAATTCATCTTATTTTCAGGACCTCTGAAGAAAACAATTCAATGTCTCTTCTTGCTTGAATCCATTCATAACTCTAAAAACTGTTGGGAAATAATACTTTTATGTCTAACCTATATCCACAATATGCAGTTTTATATAACACAGTACAAACATACTAAGTAAAATGTTAAGCTTGATATTTTAAGCTTTCTGGAGCCGAAAAGTTATAGTAAAGTTTTCTATACTGTATTTACTTCACCATACTGGTGATTAGAAAAAGTTATGTGCTCAGTATAGCTAAATAAAGTTCTTCTGGCAATGTAATTTTAATTTTCTTTGTGTGATTAAGATCTCAGTCTCAGAGTTGCATTTATTTTAAATGAAACTTGAATCTTTAGGAGAGATGTACGGTTTCCTTTTTACTGGGTTTAAAACCTCAGTTTGTAATGTTCATTGGATACCTTTCACTAGTTATTCCTTACTTATTAAGTAAGGATGACAGTCTGTGTTTTGCAGAGGAGAGAACTAGAGTAAATAAATTCATTTAATTATTTATAATGATTCAGGGAAGAAGCACAGTAAGAAGTAAAACTCATATCCCTCATATTTTCCTGCCACTGCTTAATCCAAAATCGTCCAGTTCTGTATTTATTATGATAACTTGCAGAGTTTTGAAGTCTGAGAGCTTGAAACACCAAATATTTTCCTTGTGTAAAATATCAGAATATTCTCACAGATTTCAGTGTATTGAAATATATTCAATATATTTGTATTCTATGTTCCTTTTCTAAAAGAGTTGATAGTAAGTTCATTAAATGTTAAATAACAATAAAGATGACAAGATGCAAAGACCATAATAAGCAATAAGAATGACTTCTAATTAGTTCAATACTAGCATAGAAGCCTCAAGTTTTGGAGAGAAATATCAGAAGAAACGTAAAAATAAAGCTATTCTACATTATTCTCTTTTACAGCTATATGGTAATTTTATTAGAGCATAGCCAGATACTTTAAGCTACAGTTTTGCTTCAATTTTAGAATTCTTTTAGCTTAAAATTCATTTGATCAGACTCTTTACTGCTTGTTTGTATTCTCCCAAAACCTTGCCAATGAATGAAAGGGCAGAAAAATCTTTAATTTTTTGTTTTCCATCTTCATACATTAGAAATAATAATCTAAGGCACTATACTGACTATTTAAGTATGGCATAATCCATGTTCTATTTTGGTTAATAACAGTTACTGAATCAGAGGTTTTTATCGAGAATGGTGAAATTATCAGAAATGCCTATCTCTAACTTTTTTAGTCAGTAGAGCCCAGCAGAGCACAGGATTTTACAATAGATAAAAACTGTTAAGTAGCACAAAAAAACCACGTGCTGTTTCTGAGAGGCTTTTTCACTCACTGGAGGAAGCCTTTGGAGTATGGGTTTGCACAGTCAATGCCTATACAGTGTCTACTGTGTGGGTGGTATATGCTTGCTCAGGCATATGACAAGGACGATTTGGGAAAGAAAACTCAAAGTGAGTGCTCAAAGTGACTAAGAGGTTTCGTTAGTAGTCAAATCACAAAACATCTTACTTCTACTGATGATTTTGACTTAGATGGAAAAGGGTTTTTTTTAAACAGTATTTTCAGTGCCAAGGTTTTTCATTTGTATTTTCTTTTATGTTTATTTGTGTAGAAGCATGTTCTAATATTATGTATGTTACAACCTGATGTTTCTGATATTATTTTAAATTAACTCTAGGGATAATTTATGTACAATTAACTGTGTCCGTTTAAAAGGTACATTATGATGAGGTTTGACAGTTGTATATATCTGTGATCATCATCGCAAACAAGATACAAAACATTTCTATCATTCCCAAAATATTCCTCCATGTATATTGGTAGTCCATCCTTGTCTTCATTCCCATATCTTCAGGCAACCACTGATCTGCCGTTTGTCACAATAAATTAGTTAGCATTTTACATTAGTAGTACTCTTTTGTGTAGTGTGTAGTGTACTCTTTTGTGTCTGCCTTATTTCACTCAAGGGAATGATTTTGAGATTCATCAATGTTGTGTGTATTCCTTTTCATTGCTGAATAGTATCCCATTGTATGGATAACTAATTTATCTATTTGCTGACTGGCATTTGGGTTGTTTCTAGCTTCTGGTTATTTGTGAATAAAGCTGCTATGAACATTCATGCACAAGTCTTTGTGTGGACATATGTTTTTATTTCTCCTGGGTAAATACTTAGGATTGGAATGGTGAGGTTATAAATGGGCATATGTTTGACTTTTGAAAAAACTGCCAGAAATTTTCTAGTGCAGTTATACTTTTTTACATTCCCATTTATAATGTGTGAGTGTTCCAACTGCTTCACATTCTTGCCAATATATATTATCAGTCTCTTTAACTTTAGCCATACTTATAGGTGTGTAATCATTATCTCACTGTGATTTAAGTCTGTATTTCCTCTACGATTACTAATGTTGAACATCTTTTTGTGTATTTATTGGCAATTTGAATATATTATTGGTGAAGTGTCTGTTCAAGTCATTTGCCTGTTTTTTAATATTGAATTTTAGAATTATTGAATTGTAAAAGTTCTTCACATATTCTACATAGCAGTCTTTTGTTAAATACCTGTATTATAAATACTTTCTCCTAATCTGTGGTTTCCCTTTTCATTTTCTTAATGTTCTTTTACAAAGACCAAAAGTTTTAAATTTTGATAATGTCCAGTTTATCAAATTTTATTTCATGGTTTGTTATTTTGTATTATAAGAAATCTTTGTATATGCCAAAGTCACAGAGATTATCTCCTATGTTTTCTTCTAGAAGTACTACAGTCTCAGCTTTTTACATTTAAGTCAATAATCAAATTTAAGGTAATTTTTTGTATATGTTATTAAGTAGTGGTTAAAGTTTTTTTTTCGTCTCACATACGGATATCTAGCTGTTCCACCACCTGTTGTATAAAAGACTTTTCTTTTCCTTTTAAATTGCCTTAACATTTTTGGTGATAATCAATAGACCACAAATGTGTGAGTTTATTTCCAGACTCTCTATTCCGCTCTATTGAAGTATGTGCCTATCCTTTAGCCAATGCCAGACTGCCTTGATCAGTGCAGCTTCAGAGTAAAGCTTGAAATTAGGTAATATGAGTCTCCCAGTCTTATTCATTTATTAACTGTTGCTTTGGCTATTCTAGGTTTGCACTCCCATAAATATTTCAGCTTCTTAATTTTCACAGAAAAGGCTACTAGATTTTAATTAAGACTGTGTTGAATCTGTAGACCAATTTGAGTTGACCTCTTGAGTCTTTCCATCCAAGAACAAGGTATTTATCTCCATCTATACAGGTATTCTTTAATTTATCTTAGTAATATATTTTGTAGTTTTCAGTGTATAAGCCTTGTGCATCTTTTGTTAAATTTATTCCTAAGTTTTTTCTTTTGCATTACTATAAATAGAATTGATGTAAAAATTTTATTTTCTAATTATGTGTTGCTAGTATACAAAAATATAATTGTTTTAAAACATTATTAGCATTTTAATACTATGACCTTGCTAATTTCAATTAATTCTAGGAGCTGTTTTATAGATTTCTAACAATCATGTCATCTGCAAATAAAGACAGTTTTACGTTTCTGTTTCTGATCTATATGCCTTTTTTTCCTCTTGCTTTATTGCAATCGCTAGAACCTGTAGTACAAAATTAAAAAGAAGTAAGAGCAGAAATTCTTGCTTTGTTCTTGATTTTAGAGGGGAAATATCTCATTATTAGTATGATGTTAGCTATAGGATTTTCATAGATGCTCTTTAACTGTTTGAGGAAGTTTATTTCTATTCCTAGAGTTTTAATAATCATGAATGAGTGGTGAGTTCTGTCAAACGCTTGTTCTACATCTGCTGAAATGATCATGTTTTTTCTCCCTTATTATGTTAATGTGGTCAATTTCATTGATTTTTGAGTATTCAATCAACATGCATTCTTGAGAGAAACCTTATATGATCATGTTGTATTACAAGTGCTAGATTTGATTTGCTAATACTTTGTGAAAATTTTTTTTGTCTTAAAGTTTATAAGGGTTACTGCTCCATCGTTCTTCTTATTTGTAATGTGTTTGCCTGGTTTTGGTGAACAGTGTATTCTACACTCATAAAATGAGGAGGGAAGTGTTCCCTCCTTGTGTGTTTTCTGAAGGGGGTTTGTGTGTAGAACTGGTATTACTTTATTAAATGTTTGCTTAAATTTGTCAGTGTAGCCAATCTGATGGGAAGATTTTTATCAACAAATTTAATTTCTTTAATAAGTATAAGGCTCTTCAGATTATCAGTTTAATCCCAAATGAGGTTTGAAAGCTGTGTCTTTCAATGAACTTGTCCATTTCATCTGTTACTGAATTTGATTAGCATAGTTAATATTTGCTTGTTATTCTTTTCATGAATGTAGTATCTATGTTAACGTCCCTTCTTTCATTCCTGATATTTGTGTTCTGTTTTTTTCTTGATAAATATGGCTATTGGTTTATAAATATTGAAGAACTTTTCAAAGAACCAGCTTTTTTTTTTTTTTTTTTTGGTCACACCATGGCTTGCAGGATCTCAGTTCCCCAACCACGGACTGAATCCGGCCCCCGGTTGTGAAAGCACCGAGTCCTAACCACAGGACCACCAGGGAACTCCCAAAGAACCAGCTTTTGATTTTGCTTGTTTTCTGTTTTGTTGATTTCTGCTCTTCCTTTTATTATTTTCTTCTTTCTCTCTTGTTTTTAGCTTCTTTAAGTGGATTTTAGATATTTCTTATTTTGTAATTAATATTTAAAGCTATTAATTTTTCTGTAAGCATTGCTTTAGCTGCATATCACAAAATGTGATACTGCATACACTTTTATCTGTCCCTCTTCTTTCATTAACAATATGCCCTGGAGATCACTCCATAATAGTAATATAAAGATATCTCTCATCCTTTTTAGGAGTTTCATTATACTTCATTTTGTGGATGTCCCATAATTTAGACAACTAGTTCCTTACGGGTGGCTATTTGGGTTATTTCTAAAAGTCTTGCTATTACAATGTTGTAATGATGAGTCTTCTGTATATATATTTTTTCATACTGTTGCCTGCATATCTTTGGGATAGATTCTGAGAAGTGATATGGCTGCGTCAAAAGGAAAATGCATATGTAACTTTGCTGTTTACTGTCATATTTTCCATTATCGAATCGGTAACATTTTACATTCCCACCAGCAGTATATTGGCATGCCTCTCTCTCTACAGTTGTGCAAACAGAGTATGTTGTCAAACTTTTGGGTTTTGACTATCTTATTGGTGAGAAATGGCATTTCTGCATAGTTTTAATTTGCCTTTCTTTTACCATAAATGATGCTGTGCTTCTTTCTAAATGACTAAGAGACATGTATACTTCTTTTTCTGTAAACTAACTGTCCATATCTTTAGTCCAGCTTGCTATAGGGTTGTTGACCTTTATTTTTAACCCACCTTGAGCCAGCCACCTGCCAGGGAGCTGCGCAAATCACTCTTTTAAGCACTGAGGATGAAGAATGAACAACATAGATGAAAATCCCTGCCCTCCTGGAGCTTACAATCTTGTGAGGGAGTGGTGGGTTTGGCCCATGAATTTTGGCAATTGTCTCAAATCTTCCTCCTTAGCTTAACTATTCCCATTCATATCCAGCATTCATAATGCTTGTATCCATGTGCCATTATAATCCTGATTTTATGGACTTGCCTTTTGATGTGCTCTTCCAGACGGTTGTCTATCAGTATTTCTACAGAAACATGGCTTGGACTACCTTCTCCAACTCCCTCAATTTGGGTGAATTTGGGCAGTGTATTTATCCTGGTGTATTTCTTAGGATCCGACCCTTCGTTCCTACTCACTGCAGGAAGAACTACTCGCATGAAAATAACTGGGCAATTGGAGCAGCTTAAAAGTTGGGTGGCCTTGGCCAAATTGCTTCATCACTGTGTATCTATATTTCTTCATCTCTAAAATGAGGATGATAACACCTGTCCATGTGGAGAGACTAAAATGAATAACATGTGCAAATTACCAAAAATCTGTTTCTAACGTTCAAAAATTATTATTTATCAATGTTTTGTAAAAGAAAATGGTAGCTAAGAGAAGTAGTGCATTCAAAATTTCTCCAGAAAAACACTGTGCACTGAATTTTACTGTAAAATGTTTCTCTTTGCTGGACAGATATATCCATTGTAGGTGCATTAGAAGTGTATCATTTCCTTGTGAAAACTTTTAGGAGTGTTGTGTCTTCCACAGTTAGAGCCCGCCAATATCCAGCCTCAATTCTAATCACACATCCAGTTTTTCTCACATAATGGCAATATAATACATAATGTGTAGTTCTTTGAAAATCCCGTGGCTTCATGCCTTCTTCTAAATGTCATTCTTTGTGCAATTTTCTTTTTCCTTCTACCTTCCTGGAAAACTGACCTTCTAAGATCCAGCTCAAATATTATCTATTGTAGAGTCTTTCCTAATCTCTTACTACTGCACTCTTAGAATGAAACATCTCTTCTTTTTATCTTCTGGACATTATGTATACTGCTATCATCATACCAACAACTTTATGTTATTATTGTTTACATAGCTAATTTCTCGCCTGGACCTTAGGCTCATGGAGGGAAGAAGCTATTGTTTATTCTGATGTCTCTATGCCTAGTGAGTATTTGCCAGGAGTTGATACCCTAAAAATGCTTATTCTCACTTAGAGCTCACCTTATAAAATTTGAACTTAATAGACAGCTGTCTATACGATGTTACCTCAACAACATTTAGGAAGCTCCTTTTTTTGCTCTATACCAGCATCCAACCAACACATCACTTCTAAACTTCTTCTACCTCATCACTGGTGCCTGAAAAATCTGTACCAGATAGTAAAACACTTTTTCACAATTGGAGATAGATTAAATGCATATAAGCCTGGGAGAAGAAATACTTTGACTTGAATATAAAGACAGGAGGGTGGTAAGGGGCACTCTGGACTGAAAGTAGGGGTATGCCAAACAGGTAGGAAGATCAATTCAAAAGTTCATACTGAGACAAATTTTTTATGAGACTTTTGCTTGCCTGTCATAATTGATGTATTTATTGGCAACTGCAACCCTAAAATAGCCCAAAGGATGTGAAAAAATGTGATTTTAGGTAGGAGTCAGAAATACTAATGCATATTCCTCTCTTTACTTCATATGCCTTTTCAGAATGCATAAGCGCAGTAATGGAAGATCTTGTTACATCAAACAACTCATTAATGCAGCAGATGGTCAAGGACAATTACAGTTGGGGTAATGCTCACCTTTTAATGATAATTCTAATAGAAGAATACTTGATGCTTGTATAGTTTTTATGTATAGTTTTACTTTTTAACCCCAAGGTAGGTGTATTAGTCAGGGTTCCTGAGAGAAACAGAACAGGATGTACATGTGTGTTGGGCATACATCCTGTAGAGAGAGATTCAGAGAGAGATAAATAGAGATAGACATAGAGATAGATAGATAGATAGATAGAGAGAGAGAGAGAGAGAGAGAGATAGATAGATAGAGAGAGAGAGAGAGAGAGAGAGAGAGAGAGGTTGTGTTACTTTAAGGAATCGGCTCACACGATTGCAGAGGTTTGGCAAGTCCAAAATATGCAGGGTAGGCCAGCAGGCTAGAGACCCAGGGAAGAGTTGCAGTCTGAGTCTGAAGGCAGACTGCTGGCAGAATTCCCTTTCCCAGAAGGTTAGTCTTTTTCTATTAAAACCTTCAACTGATTGGATAAGGCCCATCTACATTATGGAGGGTAATTTACTTTACTCAAAGTCTACTGATAGAAAGTACCTTCACAGAAAAATCTCAAATAATGTTTGACCAGGTACCTGGGTACTGTGTCCTAGCCAAATTGTCACATAAAATTAACTGTCACAGTAGAAAAATGGGGGAGAAAGACGGATGAACTATTCTTCTCAATTCTGGTTTCAAAATTCTTGAGAAAGTACTCTGATTTGTCCTGCTGGGTGAGGTGCCTACCACTGGACCAGACCATTTTAATCAGGGTGTGGCATCTGGAAGAAGGACTATCATCAGCCCAACTCATGTGAGGTGCCCATGATGGACGAATCCATTATGACTACGGAATGGGTGGAGGCTGCGTTACCTTGTACAGAATAGTTTTACGTATAAAATGAGGTGTCACATAAATGGGGAATCATTGATTAACAGCTTATAAATGTAATTTTCAAATGTTCACATATATAATGTTTCACATATAATGTTTCACATATAATGTTTCCATATAGTGATGGAACAGCTTCTAATTCTCTTTTTCAAGGATTTTTGTGTAATTTTAGTTATGGTTCGTTGATTTTCTATCATGTTGTATACAAGCTCTTGTGGAGAAATAATGGTTTCCACTCCATTTAAATATCTAAAATTGATTTCACCTACTTTCCTCTGAATATTTTCTAGCTTCAACAATTACTTCATCTATGGACAGAAAGCAGAGCACTGTAACACCTCCTGCAGAAGGTAGTATGCTGTTTTTGGTTTTTGTTTGTTTGTTTGTTTGTTTTTGAGGCCAGCACTGAAGCGTGGAATGTTGAGCTTCCTTAGAAACATAGTCGATGGTCTGGACCAAGTCCAGCCTTGTGCCCAGTTGAAGAATATGGTGGTCTGAATGCTGTGGGATGAGGGACCTGAACGACCTCACCCATCTTCCCCTAAAACAGCTCAATTCCACTGGAAGACTGTGGAGCTTTCTCTATCAGGCACTGTGCTGGGCTTTGTGGGGAACATAAAGATGAGCAAGACTATCAGAGAGCCCCCAGGGAGCTCAGTTTTGTGGGGGAACCCTGACAGGAGCACAGTTATCACACAGGCAGAGGAGGGAAGCACTCACATCGAGTGTACCAGGAGTGTACAGAGGGGGTGATTAAGCACCAAGGCTTAGAGAAGGCCTCACAGATGAGGTAGCATGTGAATCAGGTCTTAAAGGTAGAGTACTTTAATAGAAAAAGAGCATCGTGTAGGGCACCTTAGAGAGTGAAAACGATGTGAGAAATGACATAGAAATGGAATTGTGCTTGGTGTTTTTTTCTGCAGTTTGGGGGAATGTAGTGGGTGATAAGATTGCAAAGTGAGTCAATGTGAAAAAGAGGGCTTTCAAAGCCAATACGAAGACATTTGAACTTATTCTTCAGGCAGTGAGAGATCTCTGGAGGGTTTTAGAGTTGAGGGAACCACATCTGTGTTACAGAATGATGTACTGGCTGCAGTGTAAGGTATGAACTGAAAGGAGAAGGGTTTTGAGACAGAGACAGAAGTTAGGAGGCCTTTGCAGCAATCCAGGTACATGGCAACGAGGACTTAATCTAGGTTATGGTTGTGAGAAAAGAAAGGAAATGCCCCAAAGCCAATGAGGATTTGTCAGTGTGCATAAGGCTAGATGAGACTGGAAGATATTTGTAGGCAAAGGATGCAGAAAAGATGGGATGTGACTGCTGGTTTGGGAGCAGAGATGAGAATCTACTATCTTCTCAGTGAAGCAAGAAGTGAAATCACCCTAGCTGATCACAGGAGCATATGGAGAATATATCTGTCAGACAGGTGCCAAACCCACTGAGTGTTGTAGAGGTATCGGCCATTGTGTAACTTATCACAACAGGTATGAAAAAGGAAAGAAGAGGATGAAGAAAGGGTGAAAAAATAACACTAACATAAGTACTATCATTATAGGTGTAGGGTGATTGACTGAAGTTTATAGAATGGAGGAAGGTGAAAGAACAGAGAATATCTGCAGTGCTTGGAATCCTCACCATTAGAGTTACTTCTTCGGATACTGTGCCCCTGTTCAAATACATGTTTATTTGATTAGCAAGAACTTTCTTTTACAAAAATGAGTCAGATATTGAGGTTAAATATTAAAGCCTTATATTGCTTATAAGCTAAACTTCCAAATCCCAAGAACAACAGGACATTCACAACTTGCTATCTCGCCAGTCTCTTATTTTTCTGGTTTTATCTTAATCCCGATTCCCTTATGCACATATATGCTTCCCACACCCAACCTCTAGCAGTTCTCTAACAAGCCATGTTCTTGCTTCTCTCCAAGCCTTTGCCAAATTGGAGTTTCTTGCTATGAGGGGATGCCACTTGGAGTGATGGAAAGAGCATGGATTTACCTGCCCTCTTAGATCTGCATTAAAATCCTCCCTCTTCATCTAGTAATATGATCTTTATTTGGCCATGAAATGCAAAGGCTTGAGTACATCACAGAGGGGGCAGATGACACCAAAAGAGGATAGAAGAAATGTTAAATGCAAAGTTTAGAAAAAATAAGCTTCATCCACGTAAAAATTTTGCCATACCACAGCTGGTTCTGTTTATGTTAAACTGATGAAATCAATGACGCTCTCCTTCGTTACAGGTGACTTGTGACAGATACACCTAATCACCTGTCAGCAAACCCCTTTCTGTCAGGTACACATGTCAGCTTATGGGAAAGCGTGAGCTTCTACATTAGGAGATGCTTGCCGGTCTTAATTTGTACTTTAAAATATGGAAAAATAGGTCAATGCTATATTTAATCCTGATAATGTTATTGAATGTATGGAAACAAAATCTGTGAGCAAGGTTCACAGCAAACTGTCAGGGAGTATATGTGTGAATGAATAGGAAGGAAGGGGAACTCATTGAAAGGCCATATTTGATACTATTACATGCTTGCAATAAAATCCTTTTTATAGAAAATTTACAGAGTAAACTAATCCTTGTTTTTGCATTGATTTGTATTTATATACTATAGTACTTTTTTTCTAGAAGAATACTTCTAAGCATCTCTTACCACTTGGCATCATCATTTTTCATTTTTGTGAGGTGGTTGAACTAAAGAAATTACAGATTATTTAAAAATCTGTTTGTTTATTTATTGGTTAATTTTTATTGGAGTATAGTTGCTTTACAATGTTGTGTTAGCTTCTACTGTACATCAAAATGAATCAGCCATACATATACATATATCCCCTCCCTTTTGGATTTCCCTCCCATTTAGGACACCACAGTGCATTAAGTAGAGTTCCCTGTGCTTTACAATATGTTCCCATCAGCTGTCTATTTTATACATGGTATCGATAGTATATATGTGTCAATCCCAATCTCCCAATTCCTCCCACCCCACCCCTTTCCCCCTTGGTATCCATACATTTGTTCTCTATGTCTGTATCTCTATTTCTGCTTTGCAAATAAGGTCATCTATACCATTTTTCTAGATTCCACATATATGCATTAATATATGATATTTATTTTTCTCTTTCTGACTTACTTCACTCTGTATGACACTCTCTAGGTCCACCCACATCTCCACAAATGACCCAATTTTGTTCCTTTTTATGGCTGAGTAATATCAATTGTATATATGTACCACATCTTCTTTATCCATTCCTCTGTTTATGTACATTTAGGCTGCTTCCATGTCCTGGCTATTGTAAATAGTGCTGCTATGAACATTGGGGTGCATGTGTCTTTTTGAATTATGGTTTTCTCTGGCTATATGCTCAGTAGTGGGATTGCTGGGTCATATGGTAGCTCTATTTTTAGTTTTTTTTTTTTTTTTTTTTTTTGCGGTACGCGGGCATCTCACTGCTGTGGCCTCTCCCGTTGCGGAGCAAAGGCTCCGGACGCGCAGGCTCAGCGGCCATGGCTCACGGGCCCAGCCGCTCTGCAGCACATGGGATCCTCCCAGACTGGGGCACGAACCCGTGTCCCCTGCATCGGCAGGCGGACTCTCAACCACTGCGCCACCAGGGGAGCCCTATTTTTAGTTTTTTAAGGAAGCTCCATATTATTTTCCATAGTGGCTGTATCAGTTTTCATTCCCACCAACAGTGTAAGAGGGTTCTCTTGTCTCCACACCCTCTCCACCATTTACTGTTTGTAGATTTTTTGATGATGGACATTCTGACCGGTGTGAAGTGATACCTCATTGTAGTTTTGATTTGCATTTCTCTAATAATTAGTGATGTTGAGTACCTTTTCATGTGTTTGTCGGCCATCTGTATGTCTTCTTTGAAGAAATATCTGTTCAGGTCTTCCGCCCATTTTTGGATTGGGTTGTTTGTTTTTTTGATGTTGAGCTGCATGAGCTTCTTGTATGTTTGGAGATTAATCCTTTGTCAGTTGCTTCATTTGCAAATATTTTCTCCCATTCTGAGGGTCGTTTATTTGTCTTGTTTATGATTTCCTTTGTGGTGCAAAAGCTTTTAAGTTTAATTAGGTCCCACTGGTTTATTTTTGTTTTTATTTCCACTACCCTAGAAGGTGGATCAAAAAAGATCTTGCTGCGATTTATGCAAAGAGTGTTCTTCGTATGTTTTCCTCTAAGAGTTTGATAGTGTCTGGCCTTACATTTAGGTCTTTAATCCACTTTGAGTTTATTTTTGTGTATGGTGTTAGGGAGTGTTCTAATTTCATTCTTGTACATGTAGCTGTCCAGTTTTCCTAACACAGCATTGTAAAGCAACTACACTCCAATACAAATTAATTAATAAAAAAAAGAGTGAGATCGATGTAGATATACTGATATGGTGATAGGTCTATTATATATCAACAAAAAAGAAAAAGACTTAGGACAATATACACAGTATGATATGCAATATACATCTCAATTTATATATATATATATAAATTAAAATATGCATGTTTGTATGTAAATACATACTTAAATGTGCATATTTACATCTGAAAGACAGAGCAAGTGCTTCTCATTGTTTTGTAGAGTTAGGAAGTACATCTGAGGTGTTAGGAAGAATAAAGGAAATTTTTATTCTTTACATAAATAAATAAATAAAATCTGTTGATTTAACTGATTTTGTGATTCACTGAATAAAAATTAAACAAAATAATTTCCACCTTGTTCAGCCTGATTGCCATCTTAGCTATTTTTAATGAAAGTACCATATCTTTCCACATTTATGTTTGTCTGAATTGCCACCCTTAAGGATAGGTGTTTAGTTCTGATGTTACTGATTTTTCACTTTCATCAAAACTTAGGAGGAGAAAACCACATCACTAATTATTCCATTTTTTCCCCCCTGAGGAGCATGAGTTGTATGATCAATCTAATAGTCTCTGAAGCCAAAAGATTAGGTTTAGAAAACTGCCTTTGTCTTTTAACTTAGATTCTGCATTCTCATCTGTTTGTCTTATAGATCAAATCTCCTGAATTAATTTCATAACACTTTAAACAATTTTGTCACATATATAATTCATGTTGTTTTCCTAATGATGCATAATACTGGAGGAAGTTGGTTAATCTTTGGATGGGTTTAATACTTTATGTATATTTCATGAATGTTAATTTCTTACATAAGTCTAATATTTCTGGAATAAGACCTTGCTAAGTAATGTTCAAGTACAATTTCATGTAATATGCTGTGAATAAATTTTAACACTGAAATTCTTTATCAAGCTTTTCTCTTATTATTCTCTGTATTTGTGCATGTGTGTCTGTGTGTGTGTGTGTACAGTTAACACTTCACTATCAGTACTAGTGGGTACAAAGGCTGTGCTCTTTTGCCCTCTTGAGCTGTGTACAAGTATACTGCTAACAACATGGGAAATAGTCCTCAGAGACAAGTTGCCCTGCTTCAGAGCCTTCAGGGGTGATACAAATGAGACCAAGGGAGGAAACTGCACCGACAAGAGAATAACCTGGGCCTCCAGACTTGACGAGAATCCTGCCCTTCAGATTGATCCAGTGGCCATCACTCATGATGGGTATTACAGGTGTCAAATGGTAACACCTAATGGGAATTTCCATCGTGGATATCACCTCCAAGTGTTAGGTAAGGAACGTCATATATTGTGGTGTTTCAGGTAACCAGATTTTGGGCTGAAACAAATCTCCGAATTCCATGTCCCATGTGTTAAGACTGAAGCATTTCCCCTACATTTCTGCAGTGCCCCCTGAGGTGACCCTGGTTCAAACTGAGAATGGAACTGCAGTGTGCAAGGCAGTTGCAGGGAAGCCAGCTGCACAGATCTCCTGGACCCCAGAGGGAGATTGTGTCACTGAGCAAAAACGTCATTGGGACAACGACACAGTGACCGTCCAGAGTACATGCTACTGGGAGGGCCGCCATGTACCTAATGTGTCCTGCTCTGTCTCCCACTTGACTGGCAACAAGAGTCTGTCCATAGAGCTGGATCAAGGTTAGTAATTTTTCTAGTTTTGTTTTTGATTTTTCCATTCTTTCAGAAGAGTTACCTTAAGAAGAAAAAAGGAGTGTGCAGAGAAATTTCATTCAAGGATGTCCTTTCCACCCTCCACTTTATCTCCCTTTCCTCCTCAAAGTAAAAAGATTGCCTGGAAGAATAATACAAAAATTTATTGTAAAAAGCCATATTATCAAATGCAGTTTATTCTACTTCTTTTTTTTTTTTTTTGGCCATGCTGCACAGCTTCCAGGATCTCAGTTCTGGGACCAGGGATTCGAACTGGGCCATGGTAGTGAAAGCCCGAATCCTAACCACTAGGCCACTAGTGAACTTCCCAATTTATTCTTCTTTTAATGTTCTCTTCTGTACTACTAAATTGGCTTGTGTAGTGTACTTTTACGTAAATATTTATGGTTTTAATAGAAGGATAATGGGTAATTTTAAACAAATAAATATTATTTTATTAGAAGAATAACGTTGCTCATAAATTATCTTCATGAATTTTCAGTCTGGTAGAATTTTCTCCTCCAGGGTCTTCCAGTGAAATTTCTTTAATGTCTTATAATAGTATCTATGATTCGGTTCATTACAGTTTAGTTTCTCTACTCTCTGCTGCCATCTACTCTTATTTCTTGTTATAAAAAATATTATTCTAATCAACATAACTCATATAGTTTAAAGTCTATGTTGTTCTATAGGGCTACCATGAAAAACGTTAGCCATCTCTCTGCCTCTCCAACCCCACCTCTCCATTCTTACACAACTCTCTAGAGACAAGTACTTTCAGATCTTCAAGTGTTTCTTCTAGTAATTGACTCAGTTTTTATAAACAACATGGTTGTGCTGCTATTTCTTAATATAACAAATTTAAACCTAGTGTACCCACTTCCTCTTATGGTAGATGAGGATTTAACTTTACCTTCTCTTCCCTCACCATTCATATGTAGTAAAATAGCAATTTTTGTTTAAATTAAATAGCCAGTGTTTACATTATTTTGAACATGTATGTTTTGTTAAGCTCTGAATCAAGAAATAAACTCATACTTTCATTTTTGAATAACTTTTTGTTTTTCCTGGCCTTAATTGCTTTCCTTTTTCATTTCCTTAATAATGCATGTACCTATTATTAATTATCACTAACACTAAAAACAAAACAAAACAAAACCCTAGAAAACGCCTCTTAATACTGCTTTCCACATGGTCAGATTTGTTAGGTAATGTCAGTTCAGTTCCATTTTTTTTTCCTTGAAGACATTCTTTCTTGAGTTTTTACATGCTCTTGTTCTAATCTGGCCTGGTTGGTCACGAGACATGCTGCACAGCTATTGTCCTGGATGTTCTCTTTCCCTCAGTCCTCTGGTTGATGCCACGTCTGTGTAATCTGAGTTCCTTCTGCCTTCCTGACATTTGTTTGTTTTAATCTATCTTCCACATACAAGGCTTTCCATAACTCCTTGGCTATCCGTTCACTTAAAAGTGAACACTAAGGAGCTGATTGGAAGTTATATTATCTGTGAGTGGGTTTGTTAGCTAGTAGGTTTCTATAGGGTGAAAACAGGTGACTGTGTTAAAATTGGGGATTCCTTATTTCCTTAGGTACCTGAAGGTCTTTTCTCTGAGGCTATTCAGACTCTGCAGAAAATAACTCTCCAGTCTCTTGCCTGGGAGGGATAATCCTGACTATCAGTGTTCTGGGAGCAGGGAGGAGAGGGGAGTGTGTGTGTGTGTGTGTGTGTGTGTGTGTGTGTGTGTGTGTATGACTGTTGAGAACTCGACTTTCTTTTAATGACACTTCATCTTCACCCTCCATTATGTCTGGATCCTTGACACTCTGGAGTTTCTCCAGTTCATCTTCTTTGGGTCACACTTCCTGTTTTCTGCTGGTCGGGGAAGGTATGATAACGTGGTTGCACGGGCTGGGAGGAGACTTGGCAGCCCATCTGTTCTTAATACAGACTTTCAAGGAAGCTTCCAACTTTAGCTCCACGCTTCACTCCCTACATTCCCCCTTCTCTATATTTGGTCTTTCCTACTCTAGAGTCTTCCTGGAGTTCACTAAGGTTTATACTTATTTCACTCTGAATTATTGGCCATTCTTCTATTCATTTTTCACCCTAAAAACAAGCTGAAATCTTTCATCTGCTCTTGTCTTCATCCATGTTCTCTTTGTCTTTGCAAGTCTATAGTTTAAAAAATTCTCTGCTGATGTTTTAGTAAGTGTTAAGAAAGGAGAAGAGGAAAACACATGGGTTTAAACCACAATTTTCTAATATCTATTCTTAAAGTTTTATATACATATTAATAGTTTAGCAGTATTTACTGAGAAGAGTAATTGCCACTGGTTATGTATGAAGTCCGACCACCCAGTATTACAATATGATGTCATATTTATAGAATCTCAGAACTGGAGGGACTCTCTAGTCCACTCCCACCCAGTGCAGATATGTCTTCCTCGCAGGGTGGACCTTCACCTGTGCTAGTGCACTTCCAATAAAAGAGAGCCCATTAGTTTGAAAGAGAGGGTTTCAAAACAATGTGGTCATTTTAAAATGCAAAACCAAACTTCTTTTTCAAATAAAAATCCAATGTTTAAAAACAAAGTATTGAAGGAAGGTGGAGGGACTGGATGCGGCCTCCACTTACCTCCCTCTGCTGCCCCAGCCGCGTTCACGAAACACCAGGAGCACAGTCTCAAAACCTCTCAGAGCTGGCAATTCCTTGGTTGACTTGTCCTCCGATCAGATTGAACTTTGTATTGCTGCCAGCAGTCAGTGAATAGTTTAAAGTTGCTGCCATGCATTCATTTCAGTTTCAATGCCCTGGAAGAAAGGTGACTTCAGAATTAGGGTTATTTATCCAAATAGTTTCCTTACAACTCTATTTATTTCTGAATATTGGAGATGAGAAACACTCTATTACTATAACAGAGAGGTCTAAATTTCACATCTCTCTTACAGGAATTCACCACATGAATCCTTAAAGCAATAAAATACTGATACAAGATGATGTCTTGAAAACTTAAGAGTCTGAAATGATAAAACAATTTAATTATAACAATTATTTGAACTATAAATGGATCAAAAGTTTTCAAATAAAATCACAGAAATGAATTTCATGTATTGTGAGACATTCTTGAACCATGCTATATATATAGTTTTTAAACAGACTTTATTTTTTAGAGCAGTTTTATGACAACGGAGTATTGAGTGGAAAGTACAGAGCTCCCATATAACCCTTGACCCTACACATGCATGGTCTCCCTGTCTATCTAAATCCCCCGCTCCGCGGTTGTACCTTTGTTATAATGAATGACCCTACGTTAACACATCATTATCACTCAAAGTCCATAGTTTACATTAGGGTTCATTCTAGGTGCACATTCTATGAGTTTTGACAAATGTATAAATGCCATGTATTCACTGTTATAGTATCATATACTGTAGTTTCACTGCCATAAAAGTCCTCTATGTTCCACCTATTTATCCCTCCTTCCACCTTAACTTCTAACAACCCCTGATCTTTTTACTCCATAGTTTTGTATTTTCCAGAATGTCATATGGTTGGAATCATACAGTATTTAGCCTTTTCAGATTGGTTCCTTTCACTTAGTAATATGCTTTTAATTTTCCTCCATGATTTCATGGCTTGATAGCTCATTTCTTTCTACTGCTGAATAATAGTAAATCATACATTTTTGTGTCTACATTTACAGATGCCAAAACATCAGCACCCTTAAGAGTTTTACGTATCGTTCCCCCTATTTTTATTATCTTGGTCATCGTTGGATCCATTTGGCTTTTGAAAATCAGTGGCTGCAGGTACTGACTGATGCTTTCTCTTCTCCTGCTTTATTGGATTAGAAAAGAGTCAAAAAATGGAATTGACTGGGTAAAAAGGGAACTCTGCTCAATATTCTGTAATAACCTAAATGGGAAAAGAATGTAAAAAAGAATCGATATATGTATATGTATAACTGAATCACTTTGCTGTACACCTTAAACTAACACAACATTGTAAATCAACTATAGTCCAATATAAAATAAAAATTTTAAAAAAGATGTTAACCTCAGTTCTCTCATAATCAATAAGTGTGTCCTGAAAATAACAGACTTGGACTACACTAATGACGAGGGGGATTTTTCTAGGTTACTTAGACATGCAAGCATAGTGAATTAGACATGCAAGCATAGCCCACTTAGGGCAGGATCTTGGGAGAGACAGTGCATGCTATTTTCTATTTGAGAAAAGAATTACAGTGATTCATTTCATACACCAAATATGAGGTGTCACATATATTCTATTACATCAAACTTCTTTGCATAATTTCACTTCCTTTTCCAAAATCCAGAATTATCTTATTTGGACGAATTAACTTACAAGCAGCATTCTTCACTCATTTCTGGTAGTTCATTTCTGATTTATTAAGGCTTCTATCAAAATGAACCACAATTGTCAATAGCATACTGTTTTGTTTTTCCATTTTCAATCTGAATAATAATGTTTTGACATTCACTCAAGCTAATTTTTATTTTTGCAGAAAATTGAAAAAAACAGAACATACTTCAGTTTTTGAGGAGGTAAGATAACATTAAAAAGAATATTTATAAACTTTTAAGCTATGTAGTCTGAAAATCTAGTCACATAATTTGTAATTTGCATCATTATTAGTATTTTAGTTGAAAAGCAAAAATTCTAACTTTACAGTGCTGTCAGGTGTACTTATTCTGTTAATTATCCACCAAGTACTATTTATATACACTCCAAATCCATATTTTTATTTCAAGAACTGCATCCTACAAAAGACATAATGTTTGCCTCATTTGGGCTGTAATCTTTGGAGAAGTTGAATTGGTACTTCCTCTCCCACTAAACCAGCTCTAATTCTTGACTTCCTTTTTTCAATACCATCATCATTTCTCTCTTACCCAAGCTTAAAACCTATCCAGCTCTATAATCTCTTATAGCCAATAGCTTACTAAGTCTTTGACACTCTCCTCTGAAATACTTCTCATATCACTCCATTCTTCTCCACTCCTACTTTCAGACAACTGTTATCATGTCACACTGAGACTTAAATAATCAATAATTTTTTGATAAAATATTAGAAAAGTCTTGCTCTTATGTTCATGTAAGCCCAGAGACTACTATTGGTAGACACTAAAGCTGTGGGCCCTTGTTAGAAAAACATAGGTGGTTACTGATTTCTGGCTTTTTTGAATTGATTTTAACTTTGGGTTATTTCTTAGGATGAAATGCAGCCCTATGCCAGCTACACAGAGAAGAACAATCCACTTTATGATACTACAAACAGGGTGAAGATGTCTAAGGTGTTACAAAGTGAAGTTGATGGGATGAGTCTCCATACTGTATATGTTCCTGAAGTGTAGCACCAGGACAAATGAATCAAGATACAGTACAGATACTGTTTTGATTTTCTTGGAGTTCTGGAATGGAAGGCTTATTTTGAAATTAGCTTTTCAAAGATTCTTAGAAAACAGAGACATTCTAGAGGATTTCCATTCATATCCTTATACATTTGAAATTTTAGAATTTTAGCTGTTACTATGTAGTTCTTTGAAGAACTGATATTATTACAAAGAAAGCTCATGCTCATGATAAAATATTCAAATTGTTCAATACAGTAGATGATGAAAACTGAGTTACCTCAAGTAACTCCACAGAACGAACAATTAACCAACAGTTTTTATGTAATCTTCTAGAAAATTTCTATGTGCATATGTCATATCTATATGTGCATGGTATATGTGTGCACTTATATGTCCATTTATATATACATACACATATCCTTGTCAAGACACAAATGGGGACATACCATAGTTTTGTTGTGTACTTACAGAAAGCTAATAATGTAATATATCCTGAAGATCTTTTATATCAACACAAGCAGAGCTACCTCATTCTTCCTAATGGTTACAAAAAATTCCATTGTATGTAATGGAATTTAATTTAATTAACCACAACTCTAGTGGTGGACATTTAGATTAAGCTTTGTTTGTTTTGCTATTATAAACAATACTACATAGAATGTTTCTTGTGACTATATCTCTTTGTATGTATTTGAATATATTTGTAAGATAATTTCCTTGAGTGAAATTGCCAGGTCAAAGGGTTTGTGCATTTCTTTTATTGACTAATATGTCAAACTGTGTCAATTTACATTCCCTCCAATGCTGTTTGAATGTGCCTTTTCTGTTATTTTAATATCTGTAAAATGCCAACCTACTGTTAGCTAATATGATATAAGATTATAATAAGAATTTCACTATTTAATAAAACTGAATTTATATTTTCCTTTAATGCTTGTGTGTGTGTGTGTGTGAAAGAGAGAGAGAGAGAGAGAGAGAGAGAGAGAGAGAGGGAGAGGGAGAGAGGGATGGAGGGAGGGAGAGAGGGAGGACAGACATGTGAGGACATTAGCTTCTTCTGAACTTATATCTCTATAGAGGTATTGCTATCTAATGCCTCATAGTTTTGCAGATGTGATAAATTGGAAATGTGTATTTTTATGGTGTGCACTTTACTGTGATGCATTTATCAAATAACAAATTTTTATAACCAGCTAAATATGCATTATGGAGGACTTGGGATATTTATAAAATATGATCTATGTGCTAAGGGAATAGCCATGGGATGACATGACCCTTTTCTACATTTTTCTATGGAATAAAATATTGGGAATGTGTATATTAATCATTTTTAATATTATTAAATATATGTTTTAATTATGAAAAATATGTCTATTTACTCCATAGCAGGAAAAAATGATACTGAAAATTAAAAATTTTCAACATGGTAGAAATTAAAACAAAATCCATTTCATTCTTTAATTGTGCCATTTGAAATGTTTAAGACAGCTATTTTGTTTTGTTAATATGTTTGTCTCCCTGAAGATATTTTGGTTCCTCTAGGCTTTATCCTTAAAAGAATTTTTAGTCTATTTTGGATGTAAAACTAATGATAACACCTGACATGATATTTTGTGTATATACGTACCACATCTTCTTTATCTGTTCCTCTGTTGATGGACATTTAGGCTGCTTCCATGTCCTGGCTATTGTAAATGGTGCTGCAATGAACATTGTGGTGCATGTATCTTTTGGAATTATGGTTTTCTGTGGGTATGTGCCTAGGAGTGGGATTGCTGGGTCATATGGTAATTCTATTTTTAGTTTTTTAAGGAACCTCCGTACTGTTCTCCATAGAGGCTGTACCAATTTACATTCCTACCAACAGTGTAGGAGGGTGCCCTTTTCTCCACATCCTCTCCAGCATTTATTGTTTGTATATTTTTTGATGATGGACATTCTGACCAGTGTGAGGGTGAATTTCAACTTTTAATAAGAGAATTTAAACCATTCATATTTGTTGTGATTACTTACATATTTGGCCATATTTCTATAATCTTATTTTACATGTCTCATTTACTATGTTTCCTCCCCCAGCTCTGTTTTATTTTTTCTTTTACTCTGCTTTGCTGGATCGATTATTTACAATAGCTAAGACATAGAAACAATCTAAGTGTCCATTGGTGGATGCATGGATAAAGAAAATGTGGTAAATACCCACAATGTACTATAATTCAGCCATGAAAAAGAATGAAATCTTGCTATTTGTGACAACATGGGTGGACTTTGAGGGCATTATGCTGAGTGGAATAAGTCAGACAAAGAAAGATAAATACCATATGAACTCACTTATGTAGAATCTAAAACAAAACAAAACAAAAAAAACCCAAACCAAGTTCACAGATACAGAGGATAGATTGGTTGTTGCCAGAGGTGGGGGGCAGGGGGTGGGTGAAATGGGTGAAGGGAGTCAAAAGGTATAAACTTCCAGTTATAAAATAAATAAGTCATGGGGATATAATGTACAGCATGGTGACTACAGTTAATGATACCCTGTGCTTCACATTTGAAAGATGCCAATAGAGTAAATCTTAAAAGTTCTCATCATAAGGAAAAAAATTGTAACTATGTGTGGTGACATGTGTTACCTGGACTTATTGTGATAATCATTTTATAATATATTCAAGTAACAAATCATTATGTTGTACACCTGAAACTAATATAATGTTATATGAGTTAATTATGCCTCAATAAAAAATGAAAAGGCAACCTACAAAATGGAACAAAATATTTGCAAACCATATATCTATAGGAGGTCAATATTCAAAATATGTAAGGAACTCATAAAACCCAATAGCAAAAACAAAACAAAACAAAACAAAACCAAATACTCTAATTTAAAACTGGACAAAGGACATGAGTAGACATTTTTCCAAAGAAGACATATAAATGGCCAACAAGTACACCAAAATGTGCTCAACACCACTAGTCATCAAGGAGATGACAATCAAAGTCATGATGAGCTATAACCTTGTACCTTTTAGGATGGCTATCATCAACAAGAAAAGAGGTAACAAATGCTGGCAAGGATGTGAAGAAAAGGGAACCCTTGTGCACTGTTGGTGGGAATGTAAACTGGTAAACCACTATGTAAAACAGTATGGAGATTCCTCAAGAAATTAAAACTAGAACTACCACATGATTCACTAATCCTACTTCTAAGTATATATCCAAAGGAAATGAAACTATTATTTTGAAGAGATATCTGTACTTTCATTTTCACTGAAGCATTATTCATAATAGCCAAGGTATGGAAATAACCTAAGAGTGTGTTGGCGGATGAATGAATCAAGAAAATGTGGTATATACATGTAATGGATTATTATTCAGCCTTTAAAAAGAAAGGAAATCCTATCATCTGTGACAATATGGATGAAGCTGCAAGGCATTATGCTAAGTGAAATAGGTCAGAGAGAGAAAGACGAATGTTGCATGGTATCACTTATATGTGGAATCTAAGGGGAAAAAAGTCAAAATCATAGAAACAGAGTAGAATGGTGATTATCAGGGGTTGGGATGTTGGGGAAATGGGGAGATGCTGGTCAAAGGGTACACACCTTCAATTATAAGATGAATAAGTTCTGGGAATCTAACGTACAGCGTGGTGACTATAGTTAATGATACTGTATTGTATACTCGAAACTTGCTAATTTCAAGTATACAAAGAAAGGTACTATGTGAGGTGATGGGTTTGCTTTTAAAAAACTTCCTATGACTGATGTTAGAAATGACAACCACCAACTCCCAAATACTATATTAAATCTCTGTCAGAGATACTAAAGAACAATTTTGAAAGGGTGTGAATTCCTCTAAAACTTAGGTGTAGTGATGAACTACAGAATATCCTAATTCATTAGAGGTATCCCTTATGGATGGATCATGTATATAATAACACCTCAAATTATTTTATTCCATCCATGTGTTGCAGCTTCTGAAATTAGGCCAGTAAGGTCTGTAAGTTTGCAACCAACTTCCTTTCTATTATCCTAAATTTACTAACATCAAGATTCGAGATATAGACCCCAGTTTCAATTTTTTTTTTCAGCGTACTTCCCACTTTTACTAGACACACCAGATACACACCAGATACATATTTTTAAAATGGGCTTTACAATGTATAGTTTTATCACCTCGTTTACAATTAAATATATTGTGAACATTTTATCTTCTACCACCGTTAAAATAATTGCATAGTATGGAGAAATCATAATGTATTAAGCACTCTTAATACATTTGGGGACTTTATATAGAATTTTTTTTTTCAAGGAGACTTTATTCTCTTTTCAAATCCTTGAGAAAACCGGTGCCCTTGTCTTATACAGCTTCCTACAGATGATAGAAACTTGTCCTTCAACTTAGCTTTTTAACTTGCTTCTCTATACCCATCCGATCAACCAAGTAATCCATTTTATTTTCTCAACTCTTTCTCATTTGTTCCCACTTTAATATCTAGTCTCCTAGGGACACACGCACACTTCCGTTTCTCCAGCACCCTGTCTCTCACCTCCGATATCTGCCCCTCTCTTCTCCTTTGCTCCCTTTACAGATACTTCCTTTCCTTTCCTTTTCAACGTATTACCTTAATTGATTGTGATCAACTCTATTCAGTGCTTTATACTCAGTTCCACACTGGGTGTAACCTTTAATAATCTGAAGATAGAATTCAATTGTTTAAAGGAAACTATTAATAAGCCCTTGCTAGAGTTACATGTATCAAGAAACATAGGACTTGGGCACAAGATATGGGTTACTTTTTTTTTTTTTAAGTAGTTTTTTGGAGAGGGCAGGGCAGAGGAAAGTAGTTGGTACTTTATGGAATGTTAGGGACCATCTATTCACTATTTCACTGTGTTAGGGAAATCTATTCACTATTTCAAGGCAACTAACAAATCATCATCTCTCAGGTGGGACATTGGAGGACAGCCTTTACAGGTCATGAAATTTGTATGACAAATGTTGCATGCAAACATGGGTTAATTATAACTTTGTATAGCAAGGCAGATGACAGGTAGCATAAGAGCACATGCAGACAGTGTTAATTCTGGAGTCCCAGAAGCTGTGAGGTGGTTATCCATCACAACCAGGTAGGAATGACCGAGGAAGGCAGCAAAGCTGGCCATGCCAGCACTTACACATGGAACACTTCCTGGGCCACCAGGTGTGATGGGGCACAGGTCCACAGTTCTCTTTGTGCAAGTCATGCTCACAGTTCCGTCCATAGAAAGAGGGAGGGCAGGCAAAAGGGACCCCAGGATGCAGGTTTCCCCATACAGACAGGAGCTATTTAGCTCCTTACTGTCCTGGATTCCCATGGATGGTACAAACTGGGAAGGTTGATGATGAATTGCAGGCTCCTCCCAGGACTGAAGGCCATCATCTCCAAAGGCCAGGTCTCCCTGTGATGGATGGGCAAGTTCATGGTGGCCCAATCGAGCAACTAGTTCAAATGCTCTGGAAAAAGCCATGATCAAAATCACACTGGAAGAGAAGCACTCCATCTTTCTTCAGTCCATGTCTCACAGGTCAGTCCTAATAAACGCTTTGACTATAACCTTCAGGGAGATTCTCCTCCCTCAGCCACACCTGACTTACAATTTTTTTCATTGAAATAATTAAATAATTATAGATTCACATTAAGTGTAAGAAATAACACAAGAGATCCCTGTGCACCATTCTCAGTTTACCTCAATGATAACATTCTGCTAAATTATACTATATTGACAGTAACCAAGATATTGACAGTAATAAAATTCACCAATTAAAAGAATCCCAACTTTCATCTTCAAATGTGTAGAGGAATTATCTATCTGGTGACAAGAAGCTGATCCTGATGTTTTTCACAAGAAGCTTTCATTAATCATTCCTTTGGATAATCAAACTGAAACCTATGTTAAACATTTGTTAATAGAACAAACCCAAAGGGAAGGATTATCATCTGTTCAAGAAGATGTAAGGAGAATTTATAAGCAGAAACTTCTGCCCACCAGTCCAGCCCCTCAGTCTTCACTGTCTCCTTCCACACAGAAAACCCAGGTTAACATTGCATTGAATCTGTAGATTGATTACCCTACCCCGCCACCCTCTATTTTGTGGTAGAAGACAGCATATCCTAAAATGCCTTAGCCAGAAATAAACAGAATAAAGAAGAAAAAAGAAATAAAGTGGAAATTATGAAGTAGAAGTGGGTAACATCATCAGCAGGGTGTGAAAGTGTAAGGGTGAATGTTTAGGCAGGTCGGGTGGAGGCAAGGAGGACCTGGCCTCTCCCACAACAGGTCTGAGCTTGTGCAGTGGGCAGTGGTGTCCTCTGTTAGTTTGTGGCAGGGATGACATTCCACTAGGGCCATGTTCAGAAACAGCAAGGGGGCAGCTGCGCTGGAGCCAGGTTGCAGGTGCCTCAGAAATGCCACATGCAGCATTATCATGGACCTGGTCCCCTCCTCACCTGTGGAAGACAGAAGTCCAGGGTTTGCGCATAGGATTTCTTGGATGGATCAAAGTAAAATTCCCCCAGGTGGGCTTTAATTCCTGAATGCAGACTGACCTCTAGCCCCAGCCTAAGCTTTCTACTTGGAAGGGGGTCATATGAGTGGAGAACTATTTGTATTATGGCGTTTTGGAGTGTTTTACTTTTAAATACTCTCTGCCTCAGTGTTTTTTGTATTAAAGTGCATACTTCTAGAGGAAGAGATCATGTTTGTCATCTCTCATAAACCACAAAACAAATTACCAAATATACATAGACACACACAGACACATGCACACACTCACACACACACAATACAATGCAAGGGAAGAAGAACTATCCAGGAAAAGATCACGGTTTCTATCCTGTTCTATAGCTCTGTCATTAATCAAGTTAGGATAAGTTACTTAACTTTTCTACTTCTTTATTTATAAAAATGAATATACTGATACATGCCTCATAAGAATCATTTTTTAAAATAAATTTATCTATTTTATTTATTTTATTTTTGGCTGTGTTGGGTCTTTGTTGCTGCATGCGGGCTTTTCTCTGGTTGCAGCTACTCTTTGTTGTGGTGCGCAGGCTTCTCGTTGTGGTGGCTTCTCTTGTTGGGAGCACGGGCTCTAGGCACGCGGGCTTCTGTAGTTGTGGCACACGGGCTCAGTAGTTGTGGCTCACGGGCTCAGTATTTGTGGTGCACAGGCTTAGTTGCTCCACGGCATGTGGGAACTTCCTGGACCAGGGCTCAAACCCTGTCTCCTGCATTGGCAGGCGGATTCTTAACCAATGTGACACCAGGGAAGCTCCAAGAATCATTTTAACATTGTCTGGGCTATAACTCAAGTGATTACCATTGGATCTGAATAGTGGGTCAAATATATATGCTTCATTGGAGAGAAATAAATGTATAAAAGCACAAACCAGGAAGTTCAGTCATTATCACCTCAACTCTCCAAACAGGAAATGCTTCTTCTTAAATTGCTCACTAGCCAGAAATACAGTGGAGTAAGACAGTAGGGGATTTCTCATCAGTGCTTATGGGAGAGATCAGGAGAAGAAAAAGACCACAGCTAGGTATATGGTATGGTGGAAAGAAAACAGAGAGGTAGAGATAGGAGGAAAAAAAAAAAAAAAGAAGAAGGCGGGAACTCCCTTCAGAATATGTCTTCAGCTTTTGGGATACTTTTCACAATTTTTCTCCCTTTCACAGCTGGTAAGTCTGTTCGGAGTGGTGGAGGGAAGGGTGAAAGGTATTGGAGTGAAACAGAGGAAACCATCATGAGAAAGATACTTTAGATTGTTTTCCACCAGAATTTTTCTGTCTTTGAAAATGCTCAGTTTTATTCTTCTCTTTCTAGTTTCCTTGGCTAGCAATTTTAGAACAGTCCTTGTCTAGGTGCCTAATGCTCTGCATTTCTAACAAGCTTCCAGGTGAGACTGCTGCTGTTGGTCTGTAGATCATACTCAGCAGCAAGGCTTTAAAGAAGTCTTATTTTTTGAAAAAAGACACTTGTGATAATTCTCAGACTGCATCTTTGTGCCATTTGCAAAAACAAAGAAACAAACAGAAACCCCCAAAAGGAGTCTAAGAACAAGCTCACACATAAACATAAATCTCCTTATAAGTGGGTATGTGTTATTTAAGCCATGTTAGGGGATTTTTTTTTAAAGCATTCCAGAGGCAGTGTGATACAGAAAAGTCATGGTTGTTCCCTGTGCCCCCCCCCTGCTGTCTGTGGAAGGTTTGGGTTTGAGTCTCTGCTCTGCCCTTCAGAGGTAGATTCCTCATGTGTACAACCGGGATAGCCGTTTCTCCCTGTTAGACAGTTTGTGAGTACTCAGTCTTGAAGTGCCTCTCACATACTGGATGCTCAATGAAGATGAGTGTTCTAATCTCTTTTCTATCTAATCTTTTGAAGAATCTATTTATTTATAAATAACTACCATTTTTACATTCAAGATAATTTTAATTTCTTATCTTTTTATCAATTCTTAGTGCATTCTGACAATGCATTTTAATTATTACATTGTTACTGTACATAATTAAAACTAATAACACCATTTATTCTAAAAAGTGTTAAAAGTGCTTTTGCACTAAGGTAGAGTGATCTTCTTTCCAGTTATTTTGGATTATCAAGGAAGTTTTGATAGACGAATACTGGGCTTTAGGTCAAAATAACTGACTTAAAGCTGTCACTTACTAAGATGACCAGGATGCTTTGTCTTTTACCCATCTTTGTATAATTCATGGCACCTATCACAATGTTTTAAATATACTAATGATGATATTTATTGAGAACTTATTACATGCTACATGCTCTTCTAAGTACTCTACATGCATTAGTGCATTTAGTCATAATAATTCTAAGAGGAATATTATTCCTATTTAAGAGAAATGAAACTGAGGCACAGAGAAGCTAAGTGATATATTTCACTATATCTTAGCTGCAATATTTGTTTCACATTTTAACATCTCCAAAGTAGGATGTGTATCAGTCAGAGCAGCAGCAATAAACAAACAGCACACTTTGAGTAACTTGAGGAGAGTTTTATAAAAGTACGTATGCTTTAAAAAGAAGCGGTTTCCCTAACCAATAAGAGATAATGAAGGACCTGGTGGCTTGCATCCTCTGGAAGACATTCCACTCCTTGGCCTGAAGTTACACGATGAAGGAAGCTGAAGAAAGCAGTGGTTTTGAGAGGGCTGCGTAGAGGACTATGGCTATTGTAGTGGTATATAAACAAACCCTGACACCACCACAGGAAAGATATAATACCCTGACCTCACTCTCTTCCCACCTCTGACCTACATTTACTGCCAATTCCTCCAATAAGTCAGCCTCTTAGGACCCAGAGAATGGCAGAAGAGATTGGAGAATGGATCTGGAGAAGAAAATGGAGGATATTCCAGCACAAGATGCACCTTACAGTAGAGAACATGTCATGAGTAATTGGCAGAATTTTTGTTTCCTACTGTCACATAATTAATACATTACAAATTAGTATTATTCTTTTATTTGATAAGCACAGAAACTTGTTCAAGATTACACAGTTAGGAAACAGTTGTGGCAGAATTTGGACCCAGATAATCTAACTCCAGAGCCCATGCCCTTAACCAACAGGCACTATAAGTAGATTCTTAATAAATATTCATGGATAAAATTTTGTTGCTTTTTTAATATTAAACTTGAACAATTTTTTTCTGTCCTCATCTACAGCAGCTCCAGAGGTGACCCTTCTTCTGGGGAAGAATAAATCTTCAGTGTGCAAAGCACTTGCAGGGAAGCCAGCAGCACAGATCTTCTGAGCCCCAGAAGGAGATTGCACCACTGAGTATGAATCTCAGATTCACAGGAAAGTGACTGTCCAGAGCACATGCCACTGGGTAGGCAACAATGTATCTTATGTGACTTGCTTTGTTTTACATTTGTATGGGAATAAGAGTCTAACCATAGGTGAGTAGGCTTGCAGCAACTGATCTGATTATGAAAACTTCTTACCAAACAAGTCATCACCTATTTATGTACTCGGTTATCTCCTCAGGAAATTCTAATTGACTTACATTGAATTTTTTCATTCTATCTTCCATTTACTTTATTCCCTCTTTCATGTTTTACTTTGCTTTATGTCTTATTATTGGACTGAGGTTGATTTTCTCAGAACAAATTTCCACTTTAATTTTTTATCTGTTTATCAATTCTTAGTGCATTCTGACAATGCATTTTAATTATCAGGTTATGTTACCACTTTACAATTTTTCTTTTCAATTGTGTCTAATCTGCTTTTTAATCCACCCCCTGAGATTTAATTCCAATAATTGTATTTTTCATTTTAAAAGTTCAGTTCTTTCATTTTATTTTCTGTTTCCTCTTTTCCCTTTTTAACCTTGTTAACCTTATGTTATTTTATGGTGATTTTGGTACTATCCTATTATTTCTAGTTATTGTGTTGCCAATTCTCCTGTTGGTTGCTGTAATAGAATTACAGAATTATAGAAGAAACAGTGACCCTTAAATGGTAAATGGGAGTGGGGAGAATTTAGAGAGTACTTTATACAAGGGATAAAATTTGAATGAGGCCTGGAGGATAGATAAGAGTTTAAAAAGTTAATTAGACTGACAAAGTAAAAAGAGGGCATTTTATTTTACTTTCAATTAATTTTTATTGGAGTATAGTTGATTTACAATGTTGTATTAGTTTCAGGTGTACAGAAAAGCGAATCAGTTATACATATACACATATCCACTCTTTTTTAGATTTTGTTCCCATATAGGTCATTACAGAGTACTGAGTAGAGTTCCCTGGGCTATATAGGTTATTATTAGTTATGTATTTTATATATAGTAGTGTGTATATGTCAATCCCAATCTCCCAACTTATCCCTTCCCTTACCCCTTTTTCCCTTGGTAACCATAAGTTTGTTTTCTACATCTGTGACTCTATTTCTGTTTTGTAAATAAGTTCATTTGTACCATTTTTTTAGATTCCACACATAAGCAATATCATATGATATTTGTCTTTGTCTGACTTACTTCACTCAGGATGAAAATCTCTAGGTCCAACCATGTCACTGAAAATGGCATTATTTTGTTCTTTTTTATGGCTGAGTAATATTCCATTATATATATACATCTTGTTTATCCATTCCTCTGTCGATGGCCACTTAGGTTGCTTCCATGCCCTGGTTATTGTAAACAGTACTGCAATGAACATTGGGGTATATATATCTTTTCGAATTATGTTTTTCTTCAGATATATACCCAGAAATGGGATTGCTGGATCATGTGGTAGCTCTATTTTTAGTTTTTAAAGGAACCTCCATACTGTTCTCCATAGTGATTCTACCAATTTACGTTCCTACCAACAGTGTAGGAGGGTTCCCTTTTCTCCACACCCACTCCAGTATTTATCGTTTGTAGATTTTTTGATGATGGACATTCTGTCCCGTGTGAGGTGATACCTCATTGTAGGTTTGATTTTCATTTATCTGATAATTAGTGATGTTGAGCATCTTTTCATGTGCCACTTGGCCATCTGTATGTCTTCTTTGGAGAAATGTCTATGTAGGTCTTCCACCCATTTTTCTGATTGGGTTGTTTGGTTTTTTGAGCTGCATGAGCTGTTTGTATATTTTGGAGATTAATCTCTTGTCGGTCATTTTGTTTGCAAATATTTCCTCCCATTCTGAGGGTTGTCTTTTCATTTTGTTTACGGTTTCCTTTGCTGTGCAAAAGTTTTTAAGTTTAATTAGGTCCCATTTGTTTATTTTTGGTTTTATTTTTATTACTCTAGGAGATGTATCAAAAAAGATCCTGCTTGCAATTTATGTCAGAGAATGTTCTGCCTATGTTTCCTCTAAGAGTTTTATAGTATCCCATCTTACATTTAGGTCTTTAATCCATTCTGAGTTTATTTTTGTGTTTGGTGTTAGAGAATGTTTTAATTTCACTCTTTTACATGTAGCTGTCCAGTTTTCCCAGCACCACTTATAGAAGAGAGTGCCTTTTCTCCATTATATATTCTTCCCTCCTTTGTCATAGATTAGGTGACCATAGGTGTGTCGGTTTATCTCTGGACTTCCTATACTGCTGCATTGATCTGTTATTGTGCCAGTACCATACTGTTTTGATTACTGTAGCTTTGTAGTATAGTCTGAAGTCACAGAGTCTGATTCTTTCAGCTCATTTTTTCTTTCTCAAGTTTTCTTTGGCTATTTGGGATCTTTTGTGTTTCCATACAAATTATAAATTTTTTTGTTCTATTTTTGTGAAAAATGCTATTGGTAATTTGATAGAGATTGAATTGAATCTGTAGATTGCATTTTTACAATACTGATTCTACCAATCCAAGAACATGGTGTATCTCTCCATCTGTTTGAGGGCATTTTAAATAAATATGACTGAATATACAAAGACTTAGAATCATCAACTTACTTGAAATCACTTGAAAGAAATGCAGTGTGGGGAGAGTGGATGGTGACTAGGTCAGTGGTGTTAAGGAGTTTTAGGAGACAGACAGCTAACATAGAGGAGTCTAAGTGAGCTAGATGGTAAACTGTGGCAAAATGGAGAGCAATATTCCACGTAAAGCATGTGAGAATGTATAAGAATAATTTAACACTTCAGGTCCAGCAGATGATTTCCATTAGAAAATGAGGGCTCAATATGGCCACATCTTAAAATTTCTCAAAAGAGCTTGACATCTAGATTTTTATGTAAAATTTTCTTATTTGAAAAATGTTGTTGTATCAGCTCAAAACAAATTCAAGTATCTGCAGTTTAGATTTGACCAGTGTTTCTAATCTCTCGACTGAGATGTAAGTCTTGAAAAATAAACTAAGGCCCAGTTGTGAAGAGCCTTCTATGCCATTCTAAGGAATTAATATGTTATTCAATAAGCAATAGAAAGGCAATAGGGGGTCTCAAATAAGGGAATGACATGATATGGTTTTCATGGACTAGGATTAAAAGAAGTTAGTGGCAAGGAGATCAGTTTGCAGTCTATTTTAATAGTCTAGGACATAGATAATAAGGGCTAGACTTGGACATAAATAATGGTAATATAAAATATTTGGAAGGTATTTTGGTTGCAGGATCAATAGGATTTTTATATCAATTAAATATGGGACTTAAGTAGGAGTTACATGACTGGGTATTTTATGTCAGTAAATATAGATGATGATGCCATTGCTTACATATGGAATGCAAAGAAGGAAGTGAAGATGATTTGTTTGGATTCAATCTGTTTTACAGATGAGTTGGAAACACAGGTTTGAAACGTAAGAAGTTAAAGTGGGATTCAGATTTGGGAGTCATCTTCTTTCAAGCAATGGATAAGCCAATGGGAATGAATCAAACTTTTCTAGGGAATGATGTTGAGTTGGATAGAGAAGCAAGCACAAGATGGAATCTAGGGAACACCACATTTTTAGGAGTGGGCCAAAGAAGAGAATCTAATAAAAGAGGCAGAATGCAGTCCATGGGGAAAGAAAATCTATGGAAACCAACAGAAGAGTTTGAGGGAGGAAGAAGCAAAAATGTCATGTTCCTTCAAGATGTCAGGTGGAATAGGAATTTTAAATGTTCTTTGAATCAATCAGTGGATCACTGATGACTGTCATAAAAGCAGTTTTGGGGGGTGGTGGAAAGAGCAGAGGAACTGTGTAGGAATGGGAAGGGCTAGCTTTTCAGTCAGCTTTTGATTATTTTTTTTAAAAAAATTGTGAATCATATCAGGAAATATCCCAAAATACCTTACTGATGTTCTTTTTTATGATATCATAATATTCATTTTCTAGGAATAAAACTCTTTAAATAATTTTAAATAGCACATTGGTCAAAAATATTTTGATCAGAATGCTAACATTTGATGTCTTATTTACAGACTCCTTTCCAAGGAACTTTTGTGGAACATTAGGCAAAATTTCACTAGAAATTCTTAAATTTTTAAGAGAGAAGCAAAACACCTTTCTCCAGATTCCTTTGCTACTTTGAGCAAAAAGCATTATTAGTATCAATGATACACTATAGATCAACCTGACTTGTCAGTACGGAATGTACCTTTAAGGCATTACTTGTGCTTGTATTTAAAGGTCTTGAGCCTCCAGGTTATTCCACCCCCTGGACTCTGCATAAGTCCCTCTTTCCTTCTGGGCATTCTGCCTGTTGTGGGATCCACTGCTTTCTGGAAGTTTACTGGATGCAAGTTATCTATTAGTTAATTAAAATGGACTGTGAATTCAAAGTACGTTTATTGAAATGGGAAATTCATAGGCAACAAAATTTGTGATCCTGCTATGCTACCCCTGTAGTCTTAGTATTCAATACTTACAACAAACAGCAATAGCTGTCATTATTTGAATGTTTACTACTCTTCCAGGCACTATACCATATGCCTCACATGTCACTTAAACTATTTTTTTCTTATTGACAGGGATGGAACTAAATATTGGGGGTAACTGACAATTTATGTGAAAAGCTTTTATGTCTTATATGCATGCATTTTTCGATATGTCAAGGTACAGCAGTGATCTTTGTGGGGGGAAAAGAACATATAATAAAAAAAGCAGGTTTCTCTTTCAAAGTGTAAATAGCTTTTTATTCACAGTTGCTTTGCCAACTAGAATTGTTAAATGAAAAATAATGGGACTAAATAAATGAAATTACATTTTTCTTTTTTCTACATTTTCCTCCTCCCTAACATTTTTTGGCGCACAAATGGATAAAAGAAGAATAATCTTTGAGCTTTCAAGCTTGTTTTAGCTTAGCTCTAGTTGAAATGTGGTCCAAGGAACCCTTGCAGGAGGTTTTCAAGGTTGTTTATATTTTCATAATAATACTAATAAGTTATTTGCTTTTGGCACTTACATTCTCTTGCATTAGTGCACATTAGTTTTCTAGATGCTACATGGCATATGTTGATAATATTGCCTTAATGGCTTATGGAGTATTTGTGTATTTGTGTGGGTGTGTCTCCAAATTTTTCTAAGGCAAATTCTTTGGGATTCTCAACAATTTTTAAGGGTATAAAGAAATCCTGAGACCAAAAAGCCTGAGAATTGCTGTTTTAGCCAATATGAAATACATATTAGGATCACTTATGACTGAATTAGTTTTAAGTTTGGAAAACATAACTTTAGAAAATTATATAAAATTATAAAATGTTATCAAGTGTGAAAAAATAATGAAAATGCATAAGCTGTATCATTTGGTTTACCTGAATTGATTGTAAATTACTGAGTTCCTGGCTGTGAGTCTCTCTCTCTCTTTTTTTTTTTTAGAGTTATAACAGGTTCTGATAGTTAAGACTAAAACTCATTCCTTAGCTTCAGAGCTTCCTCTCTTTCTTTGTTTTTGTCATGTTTTATAAATAAACATTTAGATTTTTATTAGCCACTTTCTTTAAAATTAACACAAGCATAACCTCAGTTTTTGTTGACTACCAACAAACACACCTTCCAACCTTAATAACCTGCCGTTTGGACAAACACCATGTGGTTAAGCCAGTCAGTCTGTGGTATTTTGTTACTGCTGCCATAGCAGAAGAGTACACTATGGGACTTGGTCTAACCTGCCTTAAGTATGGGTTATGTTTGATGTAAATACTTTCCATTTTTAGCCTAAATAAACATTTGAAGTATTCCATTTATCCCACTTATTCTTATCTTACCAAATCTAATTGTTTACTATATCTTTCTCTTTTTTTTCCAAGTCTCCTGCTGTTTTCCAGGAGAGCTTTCTAAGTCAATTCTGCCAAATATGTTATAAATCAGCATTAACACTTACTGTGGAAATATTTATCAGTGGCCCCTAAGGTGTATAATTTTCTCTTTAGTTTTTTTTTTAAAAAAATAATGACATTTTATTTTTGTGAGATGAAACATTTATTATAGGACATTCAGGCAATACAGAATAATGTAATTTCTTCAAATTCCACCACTCAAAACAACCAGTGTTAACATTAGCTGAACACTTTTCTATGACTATATGTAAAAAGAAGGAAAGACAGAAATTATTTTATAAAAATTATTTCATATAAGCATGTTTAAATAAAAATTACTTTAAATAAAAATTATTGTTTATTGTTACTTTATTTTAAGCTAGCGAAAGAAGCAGAAGTCATTACTGAATGTGAGATAAAAATGTCTCTACCACATACAAAAGTGAACATTAATGTGAATTATGATCTTTGAGTGATAATGCTGCATCATTACTTGTTCACTGATTGTAACAAATGTACCACTCTGCTGGGGATATTTGCAATCAGGGAGGTTATGCACGTGTGGGGGTAGAGGGCAAACAGGAACTCCTTGTACTTTCTGCTTAATTTTTCTGTGAATCTCAAACTGCTCTAAAAAAATTTAGCTTAAATATAAAAAAGTAAGCTCCTTTTCAGAAGCAGTATTTTCTGGTGTATCATAATGATGTATAAGGCAGCCAATAAACTAAAAACCAAAACAAAAGCACAGCATGCCAAGTAGAGAAAGTGTCTATTCCAATGAGTTTGGACTATTGCCCCCTACATATTGAAAAAAAATATCCTTACCAGATGAGACACTCATTTCTAAAGGAGTTATGTAAGTTAAAAAAAGATTGTGAACAATATTAAGAGGATGATGTAACTGTACATTTTAAACCTGTATTTTCACTGTCACTGTTTCTGTTGACTCCCTGCCAACAGGGAGATAAGATAAAGACCAACTTTACACTTCTTCAAACAGCCTTTCCTCCCACTTTCTGATTTGTTGGTTATATATTATTTTTACATTTTGAAGGTTTAAAACACTTGTGTTCTTTATATGTAATTCTCTCAAGTATTTAGTTTTAACTATATATTTAAATGGATTTATTGTTCATCACCAATCATGATTTAAAATTTTTATTTATTTATCTTTTGGTGGGATATCACCACCTACAATAACCCATTGTAGCTCACCCTAGTCCAGAATATGTCTACCTCTCTGTCATGCCACTCACTGAATGTGTGGTAGGATCTATTATATCTGACAGTGTAATCATAGAGTTATTAGCAGAGCTAGTTTTCATTCTGAGAAAAAGAGATTAAAAAAACCCTCTCAGGATCAAAATAAAATAAAACATACTAACAAAGTCTTATTCATAGTCACAACAATTTAGAGACTACTGATTAAATAATATATTGCTAAAATGTTACAACAGTTATAGCAATTATAGCATTAACATAACCAACCACCTTGCCTGTGGTTCAGATGAGAAATAAGCAAAGAACAATTTCTTCTGAGCCATGATGTTTAATGATGACCACAATTGACCACACTGTGAAAACCTAATATTTAGTTTGTGTGTATGTGGTATATTTCCATTCATGCGTTTAAAGATATTAGATAAAATGTTGTATTAGTGGTGGAAATATCTGTGATAAGAATCAACCTGAACAGGAAATTCATGTAAGTAACTATTTCAGTGTTAAATATGCACTTTAGAAAGGCAGGTAGAAGAGAAAGATGAGAAAGGCTGTCCAGAGAATTGGGGAAGAAGTGCAGGGAGGCAAGCTGATTGTGGAGGGTGACAGACTACCTGGAGCCCCAGATAGGTCCAAGCAGAAGCAGCTTAAGCCATGTTGATGAAAGACTGTAAAGTCTCCAAAAGTGACCTTGAAAGTAAACAGATTTTGGTACATAGGAAATAGGTTATCTCCAATGCAAATAAAAATGTCTAAGTTTTGAGAACAAAGTCAGTATGTAGGATATAACATATGCAGGATATAATTATTATAAACATATACACAATTTGACAGAATTGAAAGGAGAAATAGGCAGTTCTACAATAATAGCTGGACACTTCAATAACCCACTTTCAATTATGAATACAACAACTAGACAGATAACCAATAAGGAAATAGAAGACTTGAACAATACTATACACCAACCAGACCTAGCAGAAATACAGAACACTCCACCCCCAAAAAGCAGAATACACATTTTTTGTTGAGTGTACATGGGACATTCTCCAGGATAGACTATGTGTTAGGCCACAAAACAAGTCTCAATATTTAAAAAGATTGAAATCACATGAAGTATCTTCTCTGACCACCATCACTGAATGAAACTAGAGAATTCAAAGATATGTGGAAATTAAACATCATTTTTTAAAACTAATAATGGGACAGAAAAGAAAAGGGAAATTATAAAATACATTGAGATGAATAAAAATAAAAACGTAAGATACCAAAACTTACGGAAAATGAAAACAGTGCTCAGAGGCAAATTTATAGCTGTGAAACCCTATGTTTAAAATGAAGAAAATCTCAGATCAATAACCTAAATGTACACCTTAAGGAACAAGACAAGAAGAGCAAACTATACCCAAAGCTAACCGAAGAAGGAAGTTATAAAGATTAGAGTGGAGATAAAATAAAGAATAGGAAAACAATAGAGCCAGTAAAACCAAAAGGTAGTTTTTTAAAAAGATCAATAAAATTAGCCAGTTGACTAAAAAATAAGAGAGAGAAAACTCAAGTTACTAAAGTCAGGAATGAAAGGGACAGTATTACCAAACTTACAGAAATAAAAAGTATTATTATTTATAGAATACTATGAACAATGGTATACCAAAAAATTGGATAACGTACATGAAATTGATAAACCCTTAGAAACACACACATTACCAAAACTGACTCAAGAAGAAATAGAAGATCTGAGCATCTGTAATAAGTAAAAAGACTGAATCAGTAATATAAAACCTCTCAACAAGTAAGAGTCCAGGGCCAAATGGCTTCATTGGTGAATTCTACTAAACATTTAAGGGAGAATTAATGCCAATGTTTCTTAATTTTGTTTTCAATAAACAGAAAAGAAGGAAACACTTACCAACTCATTCTATGAGGACAGCATTACCCTGATATCAAAACCAGACATAGACATCACAAATAAAGAAAACTACAGACCAATATTCTTTATGGATATAGATGTAAAAATCCCCATCAAAATACTATCAAATTGAATCCAGTAGCATGTTAAAAGAATGATACACCATGTTCAAGTGGGATTTATCCTAGGAATGCAAGGTTAGTTCAATACATGAAAATCAATCAATGTAATTCATCATTTGAGTAGATTGAAGGAAAAAAAGCCTACATGATCATCTGAATTGATATAGAAAAAGCATGTGACAAAATCCAACACTCTTTCATGATAAGAACACTCAACAACCTAGGAATGGAAGAAAAGTCCTTAACATAATAAAGGGAATTTATAACCCCTCCCCACAGCTAATATCATATTTAGTGATGAAAACTGGAAGCCTTATCCCTAAGATCAGGAACAAGACAAGAATGTCCACTTTTGCTACTTCTATTTTTTGGAATTTCAACATTATACCAGAAGTTCTAGCCAGGGCAATTAAACAAGTAAAAGAAATGAAAGATGTCCACATTGGAGAGGAAGATATAAAACTATCTCTGTTCACATATGACATGATCTTCTTATACGTAGAAAATCCTAAACGTAGTACTCCCCCACCAGTACAATTAGGACTAATAAACAAATTCAGCAAAGTTGCACAATACAAAATCAACATGAAAAATGAACTGTATCTCTATGCACTAGCAATGAACAATCTTAAAGGAAAACTAAGAAAACAATTTTATTTACAATAACATCAAAAAGAATATTGAGGAATAAACTTAATCAAGGAGTTGCAAGACTTGTACACTGAAAACTGTAAAACTGTTCAAAGAAATTAAAGAAGATCTAAATAAATGGAAAGACATTCTGTATTCATGTATAAGAGACGTAATAATTGTTAAAATGACAATACTCTTCAAAGACATCTGCATATTTAATGTAATCTCTATCAATATTCCAGTAGCCTCTTTTTTTTTCCCAGAAATGTAAAAACCTCAAATTCATATGGAATTGCAAGGGACCTCAAATAATCGAAACAATATTGAGAGAAAGGAATAAAGTTGGAGAACTGACATTCCCAATTTTAAAACTTCTACAGGTTTACAGTAATTGAAACAGTTTGGAACTGGCCAAAGAATACACATGTAGACCAATGGAAAAGAATTGAGAGTCCAGAAATAAAACCATTTTCCCACGGCCCATTGATTTTCAACAAAAGTGCAAAGACCATTCACTGTACGTAAGAAAAGTCTCTTCAACAAGTTGTGCTGGGACAAATGGATCCCCACATGAAAAAGAATACACTTGGATCCCTATTTCACATCATATTAAAAAATTAACCCCAAGTAGATTTTAAAAACCTAAGTATGAGCACTAAAGCTATAAAACTCTTAGAAGAAAACATCTTCAATCCCCTTAGATTTGGCAATAATTTTTAGATATGACATCAGGAGCACAAGCATCCAAAGAAAATATAGAGAAATCAGAGTTTACGAAAATTAAAAACTTTGTACACAAAGTTTTATGTCAAAATACACTACCAAAAGAGTGAAAAACAATGCACAGTATGTGAAAAAAATTGCAAATCATATATCTGATAAGGTTTAAGTATTCAGAATATACAGAAGATTTGTACTACTCAAAACCAAACAACCCAATTTAAAAATGGGTAAAAGATTTGAATAGGCATTTTCCCAAGGTAGATATACAAGTAGGCACAAGCACATGATAGGATGGTCAATATCACTAGTCACTAGGGAAATGCAAATCAAAACCACAATGAGATACCACTTAACACCCACTAGGATGCTACTACGATTACTACTACTGAAATGGAAAACAGGTGTAGGCAAGGTTGTAGAGGAATTGGAACTCTTTTTAAAAATTATTTATTTATTTATTTTGGCTGCGCCGGGTCTTAGTTGTGATATGCAGGATCTTTGTTGCGTCATGCTGGATCTTTAGTTCCGGCATGTGGGCTTCTTAGTAGTCACATGCATGTGGGATCTAGTTCCCTGACCAGGGATCAAACCTGGGCCCCTTGCATTGGGAGCATGTAGTCTTACCCACTCGACCACCAGGGAGGTCCCAGGAATTGGAACACTTATATATTGCTGGTAGAAATGTATAATGGTGCAGTCATTGTTAACAGCAGTTTGGTGAGTCTTCAATAAGTTAAACATAGAGAGGGAGATCAAGATGGTGGAATAGGAGGATGCTGCATTCACCTCCCCTATGAACACATCAGAAATACAATTACACGTGGAACAACTCTTACTGCAAACAACTTGGAGACCGGTAGAAAGGCTCTTCTACAACCAACACTGTAAAGAAAGATCCCCATGAAGTTGGTTAGGAAGGGAGGAGAAGCTATCAGGTCAGGACCCAACCCTTAACATGGAAACAGAAGAGGAGGGGGACATCATGGGCTGAGGGATCCTCCCTGAGGAGCAAGGATTTTGAGGTACCCCAGCACAAGGGTCCAACACCAAGAAGATGAATCCTCTTTGAAAACCAATGGGACTTACTAGAGAGCTGAAAGAAACCAAGATAACACTCTTGAAAAGCACTGCACATGCTTTCTTACTCCCGGGCACAGCATGGAAGAAGCAGATTGAAAACTGCCGGGGCTCTGGCCAGCTTGCCAGGGCAGCCCCAGTGTGCACCCTAGCCACATTGGGTGCCTGCTGTAGCCCCTCCTGCTCTGGTCCTGCTCTCCATTAGGGTGAAGGTTGCCTTTACCAAGGAGAGTATGTACACTTAGAGGAAACAGAACCAGCTCGGACCCAACCCTGCCTCGGACCAAGGTGGAGGCAGCCTTTGCCAGCAAACATGTTCCGGTCCACCTTTAGGAGGAGCTAAACTAGCTCCAGGGTAGAGACTGACATTGCCAGCAGGAGCAAAATTAGCTCAGTAGTGAGGCACCAAACCCTCTGGCCTGACCCAGTCTCTAACCAAAGTGTGCACAATGGGGAAAAAGTGACCCGGCATTGATATGCAGTCTCAAGCCCTCAGGCCCTTTCCAGTATCCCAACCAAGGCAGAGACTGCCATCACACACGGGAAGAAACCCAGCTCCCTCAGGGCTTCTGCTCCAAACCCTTGGGCCCTGCCCCTGCCCCTGATAGGGTGGTGACTGCCATTGGGCACAGGAGAAACCCCAGCTCACATCTGGCTCTGGCTCTACCCCTCCACCTCCAGCCCTACCTCTCACCAAGGTGGTGGTTGCCAGCATACCCTGGGGGTAGATGTGACCCATGCGCACTTCAGATCCAACTATCTCACAAAAGCCACTGGGCACAAGCAGACTGTATAGTAATGCTCCCACCCAAGGACATCCCTTTAAGACCAGGATAGGTAACTGTTTCACCTAACTTCATAGAGACAGATAAAGTTAAACAAAATAAAAAGACAGAGGACTGTGCTTCAAACTAAAGAACGAGAAAAAAATCCTGAAAAAAACTCAATGAAATGGAGATAAATAATTTACCAGATAAAAATGTTGAAGCAATAGTAATAAAAATGCTAAAAGAACATGGGAAAAGAATAGATGAACACAGTGAGACTTTTAACAAAGAACTAGAAAATATAAAAAAAACCAGTCAGAGCTGAAGAATGCAATAACTGAAATAAAAAATACACTAAAAGGAATTAACAGCAGACTAGGTGATAGAGAAGAATGAATAAGTAATCTGGAAGATAGAAAAATGAATATCACCCAATCAGAGCACCAAATGGAAAAACAAATTAAAAAAATAAAGATAGTTTAAGAGACCTCTGAGACAACATCAAGCATACTAACATTTGCATTATAGGGGTCCCAGAAGGAGAAGAGAGAGGAAAGTGTTGAAAATGTATTTGGTGAAATTATGGCTGAAAATTTCCTGAACCTGAAGAAATTCCCAAACAAAATGAACCCAAGAAGACCCACATGAACACATATCGCATTTTAAAAATCCTTTTCCATTATGGTTTATTACAGGATATTGAATATAGTTCCCTGTGCTTTACAATAGGACTTTATTGTTTATTGATTCTATATGTAATAGTTTTCATCTGCTAATCCCAAACTCCCAATCCATCCCTCTCTCACTCCCAACCTCCTTGGCAACCACAAGTCTGTTCTCTATATCTGTGAATCTGTTTCTGTTTCATAGATATGTTCATTTGTGTCATATTTTAGATTCCACATATAAGTGATATCATATGGTATTTTTCTTTCTTCTTTCTGATTACTTCACTTAGTATGATAATCTCTAGGTCCATCCATGTTGCTGCAAATGGCATTATTTCATTCTTTTTATGGCTGAGTAGTATTCCATTGTATATGTATACCACATCTTCTTTATCCACTCATCTGTTGATGGACATTTAGGTTGCTTCCATGCCTTGGCTATTGTAAATAGTGCCATATAATTTTATCTGGATAAATTATATTATAATTTTGTCCAGATATATGCTCAGGAGTGGGATTGCTGGATCATATGGCAACTCAATTTTTAGTTTTTTGAGGAACCTCCATACTGTTTTCCATAGTGGCAGGAGCAATTTACATTCCCACCAACAGAGTAGGAGGGTCCCCTTTTCTCCACACCCTCTACAGCATTTGTTATTTGTAGGCTTTTAAATGATGGCCATTCTGACTAGTGTGAGGTGGCACCTCATTGTAGTTTTGATTTGCCTTTCTCTAATAATTAGTGATGATAAACATCTTTTCATGTGCCTATTGGCCATCTGTGTATCTTTGGAGAAATTACTGTGTAGGTCTTCTGCCCATTTTTCGATTGGGTTATTTGGGGTTTTTTTGGTTATTGAGTTGTATGAGCTGTTTGTTTATTTTGGAAATTAATCCCGTATGAGTCACATCATTTGCAAATATTTTCTCCCAGTCCAGAGGTTGTCATTTCATTTTGTTTATGGTTTCTTTTGCTGTGCAAAAGCTTATAAGTTTGATTAGATCCCATATGTTTATTTTTGTTTTTATTTCTATTGCCTTGGAAACTGACCTAAGAAAACATTGGTATGATTTAAAACATATCATATTAAAATGACAAAGTTAAAGATAAAGACAGAATTTTAAAGGAAGCAAGGGACAAACAAAGGGTCACTTACAAGGGGGTCCCCATAAGGCTATCAGCTGATTTTGCTGCAGAAACTTTTCAAGCCAGAGGGAGTGACATGATATATTTACAGTGCTGAAAGGCAAAAATCTACAACTTTGGATACTCTACCCAACAGAGTTATCATTCAGAATTGAAGCAGAAATAAAGAGCTTCAGAAGAAAAACCTAAAAGAGTTCATCTAAAATGATCATACAAGAAGTGTTAAAGGATCTTGTTTAAGCAGAAAAGAAAAGGCTACAAGAACCAAGAATTGATAGAAAAAGAAAATTCTCACTAGTAAAGGCAAATATATAAAAAGGCTATGTATCAACCATTTAATTAAATGAGTATGAACGTTAAAAGACAAAAATTATAAAATCAAATATAATTACAATAAATAGGGGATAGATAAAAAAGACGTAAAATACGACATCAAAAACAGAAAACATGGGGGAGAATGAAATTTTGTCATTTGAAACAAGAGGGATGGACTTGGAGGGTATTATGCTAAGTGAAATAAGTCAGATAGAGAAAGATAAATACTGTATGATATCACTTTTAAGTGGAACCTTAAAAATACAACAAACTAGTGAATATAATAAAAAAGAAGCAGACTCACAGATTTACAGAACAAACTAGTGGTTACCAGTGGGGTGAAGGAAGGGGGAGAGACAAAATAAGGGTAGGGGATTAAGAGATACAACTATTATGTATGAAATAAGCTATGGAGATATATTGTATAACACAGGGAATATAGCCAGTGTTTTGTAATAACTATCAATGGGGTATAACTTTTGGAAGTTGTGAATCACTATATTGTACACCTGTAACTTATGTAATATTGTACATCAACTATATTTCAATTAAAAAAAAAGACACAGACTGAAAATTAGGGGGTGGAAAAGCTTTTTCATGCACTGGAAATGACTAGAAAGCAAGGGTAGCAACACTCATCTCAGACAAAGTAGACTTTAAAGCAAAGTCTGTAACAAAAGACAAAAAAAGGCATTATATAATAAAGGGTTCAATACAAGAATAGGATATAACATTTTTTAACATACATGCACCTAATATAGGAACACCTGAAAAAGTAAAGCAAATATTAACAGACATAAAGGGAGAAACTGACAATAATACAGTAATATTAGGAATGTTAATACCACAATTACATCAATGGACAGGTCTTCTAGACAGAAAATCAATAAGGAAACAATGGTCTTTAATGACACATTAGACCAGTTGGACTTAATAGATATCTATAGGACATTTCATCCAAACCAGCAAAATACACATTCTTTTCACATGCACATGGAACGTTCTCCAGATAGATCATATACTAGGCCACAAACCAAGTCTCAATAACTTTAAGAGGATAGAAGTTATATCAAGCATTTTTTTTCCAACCACAACAGTATGAAAGTAGAAATCAATTACAGGAAGAAAATGGGAAAAAACCCCACAAACATGTGGAGGCTAAACAACATGCTACTAAAAAACCAATGGGTCAATGAAGAAATCAGAAAATACCTCAAGACAAATGAAAATAAAAGCACAATTTTCAAAAATCTATGGGATGCAGCAAAAGCATTTCTAAGAGGGATGTTTATAGTGACCAGGTCTACCTCAAGAAACAGAAAAATCTCAAATGAACAACTTAACCTACCTAATTTCTTAAAGGAATTAGAATGAGAAGAGTAAGCAAAGCAGAAGGAAGGAATAATAATAAAGATCAGAGAGGAAATAAAATAGAGACAAGAAAGAAAGAAAGAAACAAAACAATAGAAATGATCAATGAAACCAAGGCTGTTTTTTGAAAAAGATAAACAAAATTGACAAAACTTTAACCAGGCTCATTAAGAAAAAAAAGAGAAAGGATGCAAATAAACAAAATAAGAAATAAAAGAGGACAATTTACAACTGATATCACAGAGAAATACAAAAAAATCATAAGAGAATACTATAAATATTTATAGGCTAGCAAATTGGACAAACTAGAAGAAATGACTAAATTCCTAGAGACAGTCTGCCAAGACTGAATCAGGAAGAAATAGATAATCTGAACAGACAGATCACTAGTAGTGAAATTGAATCAGTAATCAAAAAACTCCCAGCAAACAAAAGTTCACAACTGGTTGGCTTCACAGGGAAATTCTACCAAACATATAAATAAGAGTTAATACTTATCCTTCTCAAACCATGAAGAGGAGGGAACACTGCCAAATTCATTCTAAGAGGTCACCATTACCCTGATATTAAAACCAGCCAAAGACACTACAAAAAAAGGAAAATTACAGGTCAATATCTTTAATGAACATAGATTGAAAAATCTTCAACAAAATATTAGCAAACTGAATTCAACAATATATAAAAAGAGGGCTTCCCTGGTGGTTAAGAATCTGCCTGCCAAGGCAGGGGATACAGGTTTGATCCCTGGTCTGGGAAGATCCCACATGCCGCAGAGCAACTAAGCCCGTGTGCCACAACTACTGAGCCTGCGCTCTAGAGCTCGTGGGCCACGACTATTGAGCCCGTGTGTTAAGACTGAAGCATTTCCCCTACATTTCTGCAGTGCCCCCTGAGGTGACCCTGGTTCAAACTGAGAATGGAACTGCAGTGTGCAAGGCAGCTGCAGGGAAGCCAGCTGCACAGATCTCCTGGACCCCAGAGGGAGATTGTGTCACTGAGCAAAAATGTCATTGGGGCAATGGCACAGTGACTGTCCAGAGTACATGCCACTGGGAGGGCTGCCATGTACCTAATGTGTCCTGCTCTGTCTCCCACTTGACTGGCAACAAGAGTTTGTCCATAGAGCTGGATCAAGGTAAGCACCTGTTTCTTTAGAGTAGTGAACTTGATGCTCAGCCTTTTCCAGAAGACTGTGAACAACCAAGCAGAAGATAAGAAAGCTTATGCTCCTAATTTGAAGATATTCTCTAAAATTTAACTGGGTAATGCATTAGTATGCTAGAGAAATTGTTTGTATTCCTTTATCAAAGAGAAGGAATTAACTCAATAACTCCTTACTAATATATTCTATAAATACCTTTTATTCTGGCAGCCATAAAAATATTATTTGCTAATTTAGTGATCCAGGCTTTTACTTTGAGATTAATTATTGGTATAAAATATCAGTACTTTTATATAACTTAACAATACTTATTCAGTAGATAGTCAAGAACAATAATTATTTCCCTCCTGATGTTTTTGCTTCTTATAGTAGTCACCACTTTATTTGCTACTCTGAGTAAAAGTCAAGTTTTCCTTCTCTTTCTCCCTTGTCATCTGAAACCAATTCATTGGCCAGACATTGATTGAATGTTATTATGTGTTTAAGGCTGGTGATACAAAGATGAAAAGACAATACAAAGATGAAAAGACAAAGTCCATGCCTTCGTAATGTTCCAGGGAATATTATCTGTTGATTAGGAGCAATGCCTTTGGTAATACATGGCAATGCCTTTGGTGATACATGGCTTCTCATTTACCAACTATGTGACTTTGAACAGTATTTAATTTCTCTGTCTCATGATTTTGTTTTTTTAATTGATATATAACATTATATTAGTTTCAGGTATACAACATAATATTTCATGCTTATATACATTGTGAAATGATCACCAAAATAGATCTAGTTAATGTCTCATGGTTTATCTGTTAAATAGGATGAAAGTACCCACCTCACAGAGATACTGTGTTTATTAAATAAAATAATATACTTAACATGGTGCCTAGCACAAAGTCAGTACTCAATAAATATTAGCTATTTTATGTATTATATTAAATATTAACTATTATTATATTAATTATATTGTACACATTAGCTATTATACTCATTATTATAACATTATTAAAATAATCATATCTATTAATTATTCATCATAACATCTGTCATATTTATTTGTGTTTTTGCAACAGTTTTATTGAGATCTTATTTATATACCATACAGTTTGCCCATTTAAAGTGCATTATTCGGTGGTCTTTGAACATAGTTGTACAACTATCAACACAATCAGTTTTAGAACATATTCATCACTCCAAAACAAAACCCTCTACCCTTTAGTTATCACTCCCTAACTCCAACATTCCTCTAGTTTTAGGCAATCAATAATCTACTTTCTTTCACAATAGATTTTCCTATTTTGGACATTTCATATAAATGGAACCATATAATATGTGGCCTTTGTGACTGGCTTCTTTTATTTAGCATAATATTTTCAAGAATCACCCATGTTGCAGCATGTATCAGTATATTCACTTCTAATCTTTATTTTCTAGTATCCATCTCCCACTAACTTCAGGCTCTTATTTTACACTTCCTGTCTCTGACCCATGCATTTATCTCCAGTTCCACCTGACCTTCTCTTCTGTAGACCAAACATTCAACTTATACTCTATTTTCCTCTTTCATGTCCTCAGAAGCTGTGCTCCATTAATTATCCTTGCTCTGTTTTGTTCAGTTTTTTCTGTTTCACAAATCCTTTCCCTAAGACTGATTATATAAACATGACTGTTTTCCTCCCATATTTAAAACTAGATGCTATGACTTCCTCAAGCTCTTAGCTCTAATAATTAGCATCGCAAATTGAAATGAAAATCAAAACTACAATGAGGTATTACCTCACACCAGTCAGAATGGCCATTATCAAAAAATCTGCAAATAATAAATGTTGGAGAGTGTGTGAAGAAAAGGGAACCCTCCTACACCGTTGGTGGGAATGTAAACTGGTGCAGCCACTATGGAGAACATTATGGAGGTTCCTTAAAAAAAACACAAACCCACTCCTGGACACATATCCGGAAAAGATGAAAACTCTATCTTTGAAAAGTTACATGCATCCCAATGTTCATAGCACTATTTACAATAGTCAAGACATGGAAGCAACCTAATACATATATTAGTCCATTATACAATGGAATATCATTCAGCCACAAAAAAGAATGAAATAATGCTATTTGTAGCAACATGGATGGACTTAGAGATTGTCATACTAAGTGAAGTAAGTCAGACAGAGAAAAACAAATATCATATGATATCACGTGTATGTAGAATCTTAAAAAATGATACAGATGAACTTATTTACGAAACAGGAATAGACTCACAGACACAGAAAACAAATTTATGGTTACCAAAGGGGAAAGCAAGGAGGAGGGATAAATTAGGAGTTTAGGATTAACAGATACAGACTACTATATATAAAATAGATAAACAAGAAGGACCTACTGTATACAACAGGGAACTATATTCAATACTTTGTAATAACCTATAATGGAAAAGAATCTCAAAAAGTATATATTTAAAACTGAGTCACTTTGCTGTACACCTGAAACTAACACAACATTGTAAATCAACCATACTTCAATTTTAAAAATCTAAAAAAAAAAAGGATTCTATATTCAGTCTTTTCTATGCCACCTCACATCTACTCCTTAACTCACATGCATCTCTCTGCACATAAAATGTTCTAATAAAAAGCACTGAAGTTCTCCCAGATGCCAAATAAAATATAAATTTTAAATTCCTTGTTATTAATTAGCTTCTTTGTGATATTTGATGCAGTTTCTCTTCCCTTATCTGTTTTCCTCCCATATTCACTTAGTTCTCTTATTAACTTTCAGCCAACTTCTTAGTCTTCTTTAATAGATACCTTTTCAACTACTCATTCCATGAAGGAAGGCATTTCTATGAGTTCCATCACTGACTCTCTTTTCACCTTTACCCCTGTTCCTTGAGAGGTCTCATCCTTACCCATGACTTCCACCATTGTCTAATTCTTGACTCTTAAATCTATATTTTTAGCCCAGATTTCTCTCCTTGGCTACCCCATGATCAAAATCAATTTCCAATTGAAAAGGTTCACTGGAATGCATCAGAGACACCCCAATGTGCATATTCCTGAAACATAATTCCTCTCCTCTACCCATTCTGTAACTCCATATCTATATTTTATGTCTTGATAAATGACCCAAGCCAGAAAATTAAAAATATCCCACAATAGCACCTTTTCTTATTTCCCATAATGAAAATCAGTTACTATGTTTTGCTGATTTTACCTTAAATTCTTTCTTAAATCTAGACATTTTTCTTTCTCCTGACTACACTAATTGAGCACATGATCATCTCTCACCAGGGTTATTTCAGTGTCCTTTTAACAGGTCTTCTGTCTCCCAGCTTACCTCCCTCCATTCCCTTATACTGTGGCCAGTGACTTCCAAATTGAAAAACATGCTGCTCCCCTATTTAAGTGCCCCCAGTGACTTCTCCTTACCTCATGGAAAAGTAAATCACTTTGGCCTGCTGCTCTCCTTGCCTTGTGTCTTGCTATTCTCCAGCCTGTACCCCATGTATATGGGCCTCTTTGGGCTCCTCAAAAGTGTTATCCTCTTTAAGTCTTCTTTCTCTTTTACAAGCAATTTCTACTTCTTCATAGTATACTTCTTTCCCCAACTCTCTTCTTCCATTCCATTTGATCAATTGCTATTGAAGTTTTAAGACTTAGTTTGATATAATTCCTCTGGGATAATTTTCTCTTGCCCTGAAGTTTGGTTAGCTGTTCTTTCTCTGTGCTCACATAAAGGCTCATGCATGCCTCTGTCTGAGTACTTCTATAGCCCTTTAATTGACCGCCCACTTCTCTGACTCCCAGTATTGGGTAAGCTTCTTGAGAATGGGAACCATATCATTCATTTCTATATCCCCAGAGTTTGGCACAGTGCCTGACACAAATAACTGCAGACTTAAGTTCAGATCATCACAGAGTTCATCTCTATATATCCCACTCTATGCTCCAAATATGGTTAAAGTTAACTCATCTTCAAAACTTTGCTCATATTGTTTCTTTCCCCTGAAAAGTCTTTTTTCATCTCTTAAGCTATTTAATCCTGTTATCGGCAAGGCTCAGTTCAAATTCCACTTCACCCTGACCTCCCAGTTAGAGTTGATTAAGCTTTCTTATTCCTTAGATGATTTACAATCCTTAACGCTCACTTAGCGCTGTTTAGTGTCTTGTAAGTTATCTTTTCATTTGTCTGGGTCTGACTCTCCAACTGGATTGTGAGGTTTTTGAGGGATGTGACGTGTCTTCTTCTTCTTCCCTGACAGTGCCTAGGAGATACTCTTCTAGTTTAGGCCTTGAGCAGATTATTTAACAGGATGACATGACCTTGTGAGTGAAGAGTCAGACTGGTACTTAGAGTTCACACACTCTTTGGCCGCCATTTTCATAGGAGTAAAGACTTCAGAATGGTGGTCCTAATTAGTCCCATTTTATCTTTTCAGCAGTTCTTGGGACCATTTCACAGATGGATAAATGAAAGTAGGAAGACATAAAATACCCTACTAAAGGGGTGACAGCAACTCAGTAACAAAACCACTTCACTGTGTAGAAAGTACCATAAAATAGTGCTCAAAATATTTAAGAATAATGCCCCAAAAGACTAACATTTACACGGGAAGTTAGAAAGTACATTTCCTTTTTTCATATAAAACTGGGAAGTTTTTACAATGCTTACTGCGCATTTATTAATTCAGAAAATATTTACTAAAAACATACTATGTTAATGACTCATGATGACTCTAATACCATAAAAATAAAATATCAATATAATGCTAATTGTGTGTACAAAATGTTATCTAATTAGCATTTAAAAAAAAAATTTTTTTTTGCGGTACGCGGGCCTCTCACTGCTGTGGCCTCTCCCGTTGCGGAGCACAGGCTCTGGACGCGCAGGCCCAGCGGCCACGGCTCACGGGCCCAGCCGCTCCGCGGCATGTGGAATCCTCCCGGACAGGGGCACAAACCCGCGTCCCCTGCATCGGCAGGCGGACTCCCAACCACTGCGCCACCAGCGAAGCCCATCTAATTAGCATTTTAAATGGATTCAGGGTAACTCTTAGATTTGCTATTAAATTAAAATTGCCTTAAATTTGGTTTTGAAGAAAAGCAAGAGGAAGGGAAATTAACAAATGAGGTACTATACAAGATTATTTAAACATACCTCAATTAATCTCATTAATTCTTTGCAATGTGATTATTACAGAAGTTAATAGAAAAGGGAACAGAATTTCAGAGAGGCAGGTCCTTTGGAAAAACCCAGTTGGCAGAAGAGTTTCAAATTGCAAATGGAAATGTGATTTTAAAACATCTTCTTTGTCCTATAAGACATTGTAATCAATCAAGCTATAAACAAATGCTATTCTTCAAATGTCTGGAGTTGGGAAAGATTATCTGATAAAGAATGATATCAAGAAGTAATAAATAATATAACAGTCTAAACTATAAAAAAAAATACCATGTACAAAAACAAAGACACCATTCCTAAATTCTGTCTTGAAAGAATTATACACTAGCAGAATTCAAATTGTCATTTAGAAGGGGTTTTGACTATGATAGTCTGTGAACTTTTAGGAATATTGTAAAAGGCTCTTTTAAACTATAGACTCTAATTTTTTCATTAGGAGAATTTTTGAAATGGCTCTTCACCCCTGTCTGTGTTGCCTATGCTTAAAGGCGTCAGAACCCTGGGATTTCCGGCATCAGGCTTACTGATCATTCTCTATGTGAAATTCTCTCTTTTCTTGGTTATCCTAGTCACTGTGGGCTTCATCTACTTCCAGAGAACAAATGATTGCAGGTAGGAGATGAAGAGTGAAAAATACAGACTCATTACAAAGAAAACATTATTATAAGACTTTGCGTTTACAATGTCGTGGGAAAAGCTTGACCCATTTTTTGGCACACTGTTTGTGCCCCAGCTCCTTCTTTGACATAAAAGCCTTGTTAACAAGTGAGATCCCAGGCAGAAATTCTTGCATTGCTGGGGCAAGAGAGTCTGCTTCATTTCAGTTTTTCCCTGGGAAAGACCTGTCCTAGACCATCCTTTGAAAATTCTGTGGGGGAAATGAAGTTTAGCTGGGGCTCCTTCAGTGTTTACTTCCCAGTTTCTATACTTCTGAAGGCTTGCATTCATTTCTGCTTAATTTTATATTTTTTCCTAGAGCAAGAAAATAAAAAAATCTGGAAGTTAATTTAGACTTGATATCACAAAAAAGCAGCCAGCTGAGATCAGCCTTCGGGTTCAACGTCTAGCTCAACTGCTCCTGTTACTGTTAGATACATTTGTGTTTAGAATTCGTGTGATAGGTGTCAAACCTGTTTCAAATTCTTAGCGTATACGTATATACACATGCAAAAGCTTGTCGCCTTCCATTATAAATGCCTAGGATGACTCATCTACTTTCCCCTTGCCCTACTGAGTTCTTATTTCCAAAAGAGAAACACTCTGCTTCTCAGCGGAAAGAGGAAGATGGCTCAGCAAAAGGCAAATAACAATACTGTGCAGTTTTTCTACACCCATTGGATTCTTTGGATGGTGCTTTCATCCTATCTAGTTGTTTCCTCTACCCACTTGAGATGTTAATCAACGTTGCAATGGCTGGAACCACTACAAACACTGCTTTCAAGTCAGCCCATAGCTGACCTCACATCCTTTTCTCGCTTGCTAGCAATTACTGAGGTATTTGTATTGCATGTTTGACCTGATCATTAAATAAATGGCCAGGAGTCGTTTTTAGCAGCACCTGCATTTTTGATGAAGTTGTAAGTTGATCCCACATAAGGAACTGTTAGAGTCACTGGAGACAGTGCTGAATGTCACCTCACCTTTTAGAGCTCCAGTGTCTCAGTTTCTTGTCTGCACTATACAATGGGTTAACTGTGGTAACAGTAAGAGTGCTTGGTGAAACTCTAACATATTCTAGGGCCACTGTAAACTAGAACCTTCACTTCATTGATATTTATGGCAATCCTATAGTAAAAAATGGTCCTTTTAGTTAAAGGAAAATTTTATTGTGTAAAGTGGCAGGTGGTTTGGGTTTTTACTTTTATTTTAAGCAAAACTCTAAGAGAGAAAATGAATGCATACTACCTAGAGGATACTAACGTAAGCAGGATAGTCTAGCTGTTGACAAACAACCCCCAAATCTCAGTGTATTCATACACAAAAATTTAATTGTTGCTCACTTCACGTTCCAATGCAGGTTAGTGGGGCTAAGGCGGGTGGCAGGAAGAATTCTGCTGTAAGCTAGCATTTTATCCTATGGCTCTGCCCTTCTCAGAGTATTTTCCGTTCAGCTGGTGAATGGGAGAGAGATGGAGAGAAAGAGAGAGAGAGAGAGAGAGAGAGAGACAGAGAGAGAGAGGGAGAAATGGAGAGATGGAGGATTTTAGTAGTAATCGGTTCTGGTCACATTCCATTGGCTGGTGCTTGTTACATAGCCACACAACTTCTATGGAAGCTGAAAAATGTAGTGTAGCTGCCTTGGAAGAAATAGAATCAGGTTTTGGGTACATATATTATACATCCAGTCTCTGCCTACAGTAAACAGTAAGACAAATGCTAAGATTAATACCTACTCCATTAGTTAACTGAACATGAGTCAAGAAATAAATTAGTAAATAATGTCATGTATAACATATTTGCTCTTTTCTCTTTCTTTTTAAATCATAATTCCCTCACTTTTAAGACAGGGCATAAAATGGAAAAAAGCCTAGTACCACAATTCAATCACAGACTCAAAGATACAGTTGCACAGATTGCATTTGAACCACTGCCTGGTTCAATGCTCATTTTCTCTTTTCTCCTCACAGTAAATGATTGTATTCATGATTCCAAATTTTCTCTTCTCCCTCTACTCATGTAATTTGTCAATAACCTTAGAGTTCTTTTCATAAAGAAAGTGCATATTTTTCCACCGCATGTAATTTGCATTAGCCAATCAAATGAGGCAGAAGTGGCACGTACCAGTTTTGAGCCTAGGTCTCAAGAGTTCCTGCAAGTTTCTTCTGTTACTCCACAAGGACATGCCTGAGCTAGTCTTCTGGAGGATGAGAAACATGCAGAACAGAGCTGAGACACCCCAGGCTCATCCTCCACTTCACTGTTGAGGCCAGCCTACACAATCCAATAGTCGTCAGCCATCTCCCAGAAGTGAGAAGAAGCTCTGTCAAGATCAGAGGAGCTGCCTACCTGACCCCCCAGTTAATCCCTGACATCTGACCAATTGTCACAGTGGTTTTTGTGGTTGTTTGTTACAGAGCACTATTGTGACATTAGGTTTCTGATACACTGCTTAGTAATAGAACTCCAATTTTATTCAGTGTGGAGACATACGTAGCTAAAAGATATGTCTCAGTTTCTCTTGCAACTCAGTATGACCACCCACAAAAATTTTCAAAAATGAAGTGTAAGCAAACATTTTGTGTGATATTTTTAGGAAAGCTCTTTAAAGAGAAAGAAGAGGTCCTCTTTTGCTTTTTCTTCTTATCTCCTGGACTGCAACATTGGTGTGATGACTGGAATTCCAGCAGCCAACATGGGTCTTAGGTAACACTGAGGATGGAAGCTACTCATTAAGATGGTGGAAAAGAAAGATGGAAGGATCCTGGTCCCTGATGAGCATGGAGTAGCCATAGACTACCTACCTCTAAACTTTTGTGTGAGAGAGAATAAGCTATTTTGTTCATGGCACTGTCGTTTTGGGTTTTAATCCATGTGTAGTTGAACTTAATCTGATTGATACAAATATCTAGTTTACCAATCATAAGGTTTGCTGTCAATCTTGCAACATGGATTATGTTCTATTCATGTGCATTGTCATGGCCTATTTTTGTTCTTCCCTTAGAGATAATGAAACAGATGTAACTTCAGAATATAGTAATCATAGGTATGAGAGCCATCTCTATGGCAGTTCCAGAGGAATTGCTGTCTGTGTAAGCTCAAGGAATGCTGTAGGCTTGTGAAAGGAAAGGACGTGGGAATCTGGGGGTGTGCAAAGATGACCTAATAGTCAGCTAATCCCTAGACATGCGAGGACATGTCTGCATTATAGGATTGGGAAGATAAAGATACTGTTGTGGGCTCTTAGAGAGGATGTGAGCAAGGAAAACAGAGGAACTGAAATCTATGGGACTTTATTGTGTTAATTCTTTTTCCATGAAAAAGACTCCATCATTCCCTGAAGAGATTAATCCAAGTTCATGCTTCTTGTCTGTTCCATTCTCACTGCCAAGATTTTCTGGGCAGAGTAAAAAGCTAAGCTACTCCCTCTCAACCTCCTACCCCTACATAAGACAAAAAACATTTCTTTTTCTTTTCTGAACACATATGTGCATACACATATACATGCACAACAAATTAATTGTGGTCCTAAACTGAGGGAAATTGGGAGCAACTTTTATAAAACACAATTGAGAGCCACTAGATGGTGCTTCAACTTAATTTTTTTAACATTTCCAAGCAAGCTAAAATTTAACCTCAGACATTAATCCTGCATTTTTTCTTTAATTCTTCCGTACAACTGTCCCTCCATTTACTAATTCTTAGGTCTTCTTGGGTAGTTTTGAAACAGTTACAGAAGAAAGGGAAGATGGTTTAAATTAAAATTAAGGAGAAAAATCTTTTTTTCAAACTTGAATTGTATTACCCCTATCACTTAATTTTAGTTGAAACATTTTGTTTATCAAACCAGATAGGGGTCAGTATTAATAGTCTTATTTCAGGGAAAGGGGAAATATGAGGCTCTCAGCGCTTAAATCAAGATTAGTACTCACTTATTTCTTAAACTGGAGAGCTGAGATCACTCGATTACTAAAAAACAAATAGCGGCTGTTAGTGTTAATGGCAGCAGATGGTCGGAGATACAAATAAGATTAGCTGGCCTTTTCCACTTCCTGGATCCAACCCCTTATCTCCTCCCCCATCATCTTTAAGAGGCATACATGGTATCCTAAAGCTGGAAGGAAGCTACAGAAAAAGTAGGCAAACTTCCTAATTTTACAAAAGAGGAAACTAAGACTCTCAGAGTAAAGTGACAATTGGGTGTTACTCAGAAGCCAGCTGGAGTGTGAAATTGCTTTGCTTGCTGATGAGAGCATTCACAAAGTGGACTTTACAGTTTGTTCTGTTTGGATTGAGAATTAGGGTTCAAGAGAGAATTTATGGGAGTCTTCAAAAGGATCACAAGATGAAAAAGGGAAACAACACATGAAATATTCATGAGATTAATCACTATCTTCAAGGAAATATCGAATACTACTCTTGTTAAAGATTGAGTTTTGCCACATGCCAAGAACCTCACATACCAAGTATATCGCATCTAAACTGAGAAACAAGTGCAATGAGGAGATTTAAAAATTGCTCATTTAAATCTTACTTTAGTCTTTTCTACAATCTGGATGCAAGAAAAGAGACATGAGAGAAAAATTTGTCTTTTTAGGGAAATACACCAACAGTTTAGACAGGGAAGGTAGGGGTCAGGTTGTAGATTGCACTGGAAATACCAAAATAAAGGGAACTAAAATGATCAGCATAATTTAAAAAATGTTCTGAGATCCAGTAATAGGAATTTTGGAATCTCTTGAGGAATCAGGTAAAAGAAGAAATAGAACAGGTCTTAGCTACAACAAGAGAATTGGTTGGTCATAAATTCTCTGTGAAGGGATAGCTAAAGAATTTTAGAATTAAAGATGCCTCTCTGTTAATATTTAGTTAAAATCTGTTATATACAATAGCCTTCATGTGATTAACGGTGCTTTAGAAATGAAAGAAGAGGGAACTCTGCCCACATCCTGGGGGAAACAGAACAAAGAGGGCAGCAGTTGGCAGGAGTGCTGGTGTGAAACCAAGGATGACCAAGAATTAGTTGGAATTCGAAGTTGAGGGAGAGAGATGACAAGAAGCCAGCAGAGGAAGGCAAGTACTCCATTAGGCATTTTCAGAATGCTGGAGAGGGTGTTGTACTTCCCCAAACTACAGTGGCCAGTTATTTGAGTTATTTTATTTGAACATTAAAGGAAAAGATTTTCCCAGAAGACTGGAACTCTTAGGGACCGTTGGGAATTGCAAGGATGATTAGGAGAAGTTCACAGTCTACCAACAGAGATACTACTTGAACTCTGAACACTTGAACATATTATGTCCTGATAACAAGAACTCCAGAATCTTTGAAGGTCCTGGCTATATCTAGAGTCTGACCTTCTCCTGCCTTCTTCCCAGTGGCTTGCAGCGTGTAATTTTCTGGACTAGAAGAAAAAACGGGGAATCAAATAGGAATACTCAGAAATCCTTAAATTTCTAGAGAGTGTTCTCTTTTTAGGAAGCTGCAAGCTCTCTCCATTACTAAACAGCCACAATCGGCCAGAAAGACAATTCAGCAGATGTGCCCAGTGACTCTGTGTAACTAGGCCCAGTGGGAATCAGGGCCCCCAGTTCTCAGATGGGAAGCAGCACCCTCTGCTATTTTTCTCTCTTGGATGTGTGTCCACCTGTACTTCCTGGACAGAAAACTAAGCATTTCCTTGTCAGTGCTGGCCTATATGTTTATACTGAGAGCTGTAGTTCTGTCCATTGCCAGCTTCCCACATGCCCCCAGAAAGAGTTTATACCTGAAGTGGTATCAAAGGGCCAGAGGGCCCCCAATTTACATTGTGGAGGGCAGAATGGAATCTATACCAGCAGAGGACAGGGTATCTCTCTGAATTCCTAGGGGTTGGCATGGTGCCTGGCATTTCTGTGCATTGGATGGACAGATGGACAGATGACGGAAAAATCAGTCAGTCCTGGAAGCAGCGCCTAAAGGGCTAGGATCTCAAGGAGTTATTTAAATTGCTTATGCCTAAGGCTGCCTATGGCACTCACTTGACATATTCTGAGTAAATCCATTCCTTCAGTCATCAAATATTCATTAATTACTTGATATGTGTCAGCCATAACGCTAAACTCTAAAAATAAATAAGTAAAATGTGAATCAAATAAAAATATGATCCTTGAAGATTTCATAGTAAGGAAGATAGACATATAAGTGGATCATTAAAACCCAGAATTGATGTATTGATAGAGGTATATACACAGTGCTATAGCAATCAAAGGAAGAAATACCCAATTCTGACTGAAGGTGTGGCTTGTAGTTAAGGAAAAGCATTGGATAAATTAGGAGGCTTTCAGCTGCTGCAAGAAACAGAAAGTAGGGCTCTGGCAGTTAATAAGGCCATTTACTATCTTATATATGAAGGCATCTAGAAGTAGGGCCAACCTCAAGTCTGGTTGTTTCAATGGCTCTACAAAGCTTTGAAGAACTCAGATTTTTGTCCTTGTCTCTGCTCTGTTATCATCAGTGTTTGCTTCATCCTCAGGCTGGAAGTGAGGAGATGGCAGCCACCCCAAGGCCACAGCCAGACACAGCATGTCCAGAGGAAGAGGGCTGAGCACTTCTTCCTCAAATCCCATCCTACTTGTGAGGACCAAGAGCCCTTATATGTTTCCACTCTTGTCTGATTGGTCAAAGCTACAGATCCAATCTCTGGCAAAGGGGCTGAGATTATGCTTACACTGATGAGGCCTTCCAGGGAGCTGGGCTAAAGTCAGTGCCTTTCACCAGGCACTCATTCGGGTGGGAGAGGAGTAAGTGGAGACCTGAACAAAACTGGGACTTTGTTATGAAAGCAGAACTTGAGAATGCATGTGAAGCCTTGATGAAGGAGATGATAACAGTCAAAATGAGCTCTAAAAGATGCATAGGAATGCTACATGTGGACAAGGGCAGGGAAGAGAGGACAGCATGGGTAAAGGCAGGGAGCTGTGACAGGGTGTGTCTGTTTCAGGGCAATGGGAAACTGTCTGTATCATCTCCTCACACAAGTCCCACATTTCATGAAGTCATCTGGGGACAGAAGATTGCTATTCTATTGAGAATGCCAGGATACTTTTGCAGATCCAGCAAAACCTGATGAATTTATAAACTTGTTTTCTGAACAGAATGTCCAAGTCTTCTGACTGATTCACCCAACACTGATTTTAAGATCAAACAAGGAGCCAAGAACATTGGTTATTCACAGAGGAGAACCAAAGAGAGGCAGGGGACCTCAGGCTGGAGCAGCAGAGGGTCGACTGATTGATGTCCCTCACCTCTGAAGCGGGAAGACTTGGTTTCCAAGCTGGGTGAAGCTGGCAGAATTGAGGCACTTCTCCTTATTCTGGTGTCCCCTCATGAAATATGAAAATAATTCTTTATTTTTAAATTTAATTAAATTTAATTTTTTTATACAGCAGGTTATTAGTTATCTATTTTATACATATTAGTGTGTATATGTCAATCCCAATCTCCCAATTCATCCCACCACCACCACCATCCCCCCCAGGCTTTCCCCCCTTGGTGTCCATACGTTTGTTCTTTACATCTGTGTCTCTATTTCTGCCTTGCAAACTTGTTCATCTGTACCATTTTTCTAGATTCCACATATATGTGTTAATATACGATATTTGTTTTTCTCTTTCTGACTTACTTCACTCTATATGACAGTATCTGGGTCCATCCACATCTCTGCAAATGACCCAATTTCATTCCTTTTTATGGCTGAGTAACATTCCATTGTATATACTACCACATGTTTATCCATTCATCTGTCGATGGGCATTTAGGTTGCTTCTATGACCTGGCTATTGTAAATAGTGCTGCAGTGAACACTGAGGTGTATGTTTCTTTTTGAATTATGGTCTTCTCTGGGTATATGACCAGTAGTGGGGTTGCTGGGTCATATGTAATTCTATTTTTAGTTTTTTAAGGAACCTCCATACTGTTCTCCATAGTGGCTGTATCAATTTACATTCCCACAAAAAGTGCAAGAGGGTTCCTTTTCTCCACACCGTCTCCAGCATTTGTTGTTTGTAGATTTTCTGATGATGCCCATTCTAACCGGTGGGAGGTGATACCTCACTGTACTTTTGATTTGCATTTCTCTAATAATTAGTGATGTTAGCAGCTTTTCATGTGCTTCTTGGCCATCTGTATCTCTCCTTTGGAGAAATGTCTATTTAGGTGTTCTGCCCATTTTTGGATTGGGTTGTTTGTATTTTTAACGTTGAGCTGCATGTGCTGTTTATATATTTGAGAGATTAATCCCTTGTCCTTTGATTCATTTGCAAATAATTTCTCCCATTCTGAGGGTTGCCTTTTCGTCTTGTTTACAGTTTCCTTTCCTGTGCAAAAGTTTTAAGTTTCATTAGGTCACATTTGTTTATTTTTGTTTTTATTTCCATTACTCTAGGAGAGGGGTCAAAAAAGTTCTTGCTGTTATTTATGTCAAAGAGTGTTCTTCCTATGTTTTCCTCTAAGAGTTTTATAGTGTCCGGTATTACATTTAGGCCTTTAATCCATTTTGAGTTTATTTTTGTGTATGGTGTTACGGAGTGTTCTAATTTCATTCTTTTACATGTGGCTGTCCAGTTTTCCCAGCACCACTTATCTTTTCTCCATTGTATATCCTTGCTTCCTTTGTCATAGATTAGTTGACCATGGGTGCATGGGCTTATCTCTGGACTTTCTATCCTGTTCCACTGATCTATATTTCTGTTTTTGAGCCAGTACCATACGGCCTTGATTACTGTAGCTTTGTCGTATAGTTTGAAGTCAAGGAGTCTGATTCCTCCAGCTCCATTTTTTCCCCTCAAGATTGCTTTGGCTATTCAGGGTCTTTTGTGTCTCCATACAAATTTTAAGATTTTTTGTCTTAGTTCTGTAAAAAATGCCATTGGTAATTGGATAGGGATTGCATTTAATCTGTAGATTGCTTTGGGTAGTATAGTCATTTTCACAATGTTGATTCTTCCAATCCAAGAACACAGTATATCTCTCTATCTGTTTGTGTCACCTTTGATTTCTTTCATCAGTGTCTTATAATTTTCTGAGTACAGGTCTTTTACCTCCTTAGGTAGGTTTATTCCTAGGTATTTTATTCTTTTTGTTGCAATGGTGAATGGGATTGTTTCCTTAATTTCACTTTTTGATCTTTCTTGTTAGTGTATAGGAATGCAAGAGACTTCTGTGCATTAATTTTGTATCCTGCAACTTTACCAAAATCATTGATCAGCTCTAGTAGTTTTCTGGTGGCATCTTTAGGATTATCTATGTATAGTATCATGTCATCTGCAAACAGTGACAGTTTTACTTCTTCTTTTCCAATTTGTATTCCTTTTATTTCTTTTTCTTCTCTGATTGCCGTGGCTAGGACTTCCAAAACTATGTTGAATAATAGTGGCGAGAGTGGACATCCTTGTCTTTTTCCTGATCTTAGAGGAAATGCTTTCAGTTTTTCACCATTGAAAATGAAGTTTGCTATGTGTTTTTCATATATGGCCTTTATGATATTGAGGTATGTTCTCTCTATGCCCACTTTCTGGAGAGTTTTTGTCATAAATTGGTGTTGAATTTTGTTGAAAGCTTTTTCTGCATCAGTTGAGATGATCATATGGTTTTTATTCTTCAATACGTTAATATGATGTATCACATTGATTGATTTGTGTATATTGAAGAATCCTTGCATTCCTGGGATAAACCCCACTTGATCAGGGTGTATGATCCTTTTAATGTGCTGTTGGATTCTGTTTGCTGGTACTTTGTTGAGGATTTTTGCATCTATATTCATCAGTGATATTGGTTTATAATTTTCTTTTTTGTAGTATCTTTGTCCGGTTTTCGTATCAGGGTGATGGTGGCCTTGTAGAATGAGTTTGGGAGTGTTCCTTCCTCTGCAATTTTTTGGAAGAGTTTGTGAAGGATTGGTGTTAGCTCTTCTCTGCATGTTTGTTAGAATTCACCTGTGAAGCCATGTGGTCCTGGTTTTTTGTTTGTTGGAAGATTTTTAATCACAATTTCAATTTCATTACTTATGATTGGTCTGTTCATATTTTCTCTTTCTTCCTGGTTCAGTCTTGGAAGGTTATACCTTTCTAGTAATTTGTCCATTTCTTCCAGGTGATCCATTTTATTGGCATAGACTTGCTTGTAGTAGTCTCTTAGGATGCTTTGTATTTCTGTGGTGTTGTAACTCCTCCTTTTTCATTTCTAATTTTATTGATTTGAGTCCTCTCCCTCTTTTTCTTGATGAGTCTGGCTAAAGGTTTCCCAATTTTGTTTATCTTCTCAAAGAACCAGCTTCTAGTTGTATTGATCTTTGCTATTGTTTTCTTTGTTTCTATTTCATTTATTTCTGCTGGATTTTTATGATTTCTTTCCTTCTAGTAACTTTGGGTCTTGTTTGTTCTTCGTTCTCTAGTTCCTTTAGGTGTAAGGTTAGATTGAGATTTTTCTTGTTTCTTAGAATGGTTTTTGCTGCATCCCATACGTTTTGGATCACCGTGTTTTTGTTGTCTTTGTCTCTAGGTATTTTTTTTTATTTACTCTTTGATTTCTTCAGTGATCTCTTGGTTGTTTAGTAATGTATTGTTTAGCGTCCATGTGTTTGTGTTTTTTACGTTTTTTATCTTGTAACTGATTTCTAATCTCATAGCATTGTGGTTGGAAAAGATGCTTGATATGATTTCAATTTTCTTAAATTTACTGAGGCTTGATCTGTGACCTAAGATGTGATCTATCCTGGAGAATGTTCTGTGTGCACTTGAGAAGAAAGTGTAATCTGCTGTTTTTGGATGGAATGCCCTATAAATATCAATTAAATCTATCTGGTCTATTGTGTCATTTAAAGCTTGTGTTTCCTTATTAATTCTCTGTCTGGATGGTCTGTCCATTGGTGTAAGTGAGGTGCTAAAGTCCCCCACTATTTTTGTGTTACTGTCGATTTCCTCTTTTATATCTGTTAGCAGTTGCCTTATGTATTGAGGTACTCCTATGTTGGGTTCGATTATTGATACCATTACCATTTTCCTAATTGTTTTGGGTTAGTTTATTGTAGGTCCTTTTCTTCTCTTGTGTTTCCCACTTAGAGAAGTTCCTTTAGCATTTGTTGTAGAGCTGGTAGGGTGGTGCTGAATTCTCTTAGCTTTTGCTTGTCTGTAAAGCTTTTGACTTCTCCAACGAATCTGAATGAGATCTCTGCTGGGTAGAGTAATTTTGGTTGTAAGTTCCCTTTCATCACTTTAAATATACCATGTCACTCCCTTCTGGCTTGTAGAGTTTCTGCTGAGGAATCAGCTGTTAACCTTATGGGAGAAAAACAAGTTGTTTTTCTCTTGTTGCTTTTAATAATTTTTCTTTGTCTTTAATCTTTGTCAGTTTGATTACTATGTGTCTTGGCATGTTTCTCCTTGGGTTTATCCTGCCTGGGACTCTCTGCACTTCCTGGACTTGGGAGGCTATTTCCTCTCCCATGTTAGGGAAGTCTTCAACTATAGTCTTTTCAAATATTTCCTCAAGTACTTTCACTCTCTCTTCTCCTTCTGAGACCCCTATAATGCGAATGTTGGTGCATTTAATGTTGTCCCAGAAGTTTCTTAGGCTGTCTTCATTTCTTTTCATTTTTTTTTTTCTTTATTCTGTTCTGCAGCAGTGAATTCCACCATTCTGTCTTCCAGGTCACTTATCTGTTCTTCTGCCTCAATTATTCTGCTATTGATTCCTTCTAGTGTAGTTTTCATTTCAGTTATTGTATTGTTCATCTGCATTTGTTTGTTCTTTAATTCTTCTAGGTGTTTGTTATTTAATTTTCTAGGTCTTTGTTAAACATTTCTTACATCTTTTCAATCTTTGCCTCCATTCTTTTTTCAAGGTCCTGGATCATCTTCATTATCATTATTCTGATTTCTTTTTCTGGAAGGTTGCCTATCTCCACTTCATTTAGTTGTTTTTCTGGGGTTTTATCTTGTTCCTTCATCTCTTACATAACCCTCTGCCTTTTCATCTTGTCTATCTTTCTGTGAATGTGGTTTTTGTTCCACAGGCTGCAGGATTGTAGTTCTTCTTGCTTCTGCTGTCTGCTCTCTGGTAGATGAGGCTATCTAAGAGGCTTGTGTAAGCTTTCTGATAGGAGGGACTGGTGGTGGGTAGAGCTGGGTATTGCTCTTTTGGGCAGAGCTCAGTAAAACTTTATTCTGCTTGTCTGCTGATGGGTGAGGCTGGGTTCCTTCCTGTTGGTTGTTTGGCCTGAGGTGACCCAGCACTGGAGCCTACCCAGCTCTTTGGTGGGGCTAATGGCAGACTCTGGGAGGGCTGTCACCAAGGAGTACTTCCCAGAACTTCTGCTGCCAGACAAGTGTCCTCGCTCCCACGGTGAGCCACATCCACCCCCCACGTCTGTAGGAGACCCTCCAGCACTAGCAGGCAGGTCTGGTTCAGTCTCCTATGGGGTCACTGCTCCTTCCCATGGATCCTGATGAGCACACTACTCTGTGTGTGCCCTCTAAGAGTGGAGTATCTATCTTCCCCAGTCCTGTCGAAGTCCTGCAATCAAACCCTGCTAGCCTTCAAAGTCTGATTCTCTAGGGAATTCCTGCTGCCTTTGCTGGACTCCCAGGTTGGGAAGCCTGATGTGGGGCTCAGAACCTTCACTCCAGTCAGTGGACTTCTGTGGTGTGTTCTTCAATTTGTGAGTCACCCACCCAGCAGTTATGGGATTTGATTTCATTGTGAATGCGCCCCTCCTACCATCTCATTGTGGCTTCTCCTTTGTCTTTGGATGTGGGGTATTTTTTCTGGTGAGTTCCAGTGTCTGCTTGTCGATGACTGTTCAGCAGCTAGTTGCAATTCCGGTGCTCTTGTAAGAGGGAGTGAGCACATGTACTTGTACTCCGCCATCTTGAACCAATCTCTGAAAATAATTCTTGCTCTTAACACAGTTGAAGAGAGGGTTTTGAGCATAATCCTCCTATGTTTATATATGTCCTTGAGAAAGGTGCTATAGAAACACAAAGTCTTATTATTCATTTTACCTGCTTTCAAATGGTCCTTATGCACACATTGGTATGTAGAAAAAATTGAATGAAGTAGACTTCCCTGAAACTTTTCTTCTACCTGAGACATAGAGACCTCCACACAGGGACACCTCAGACATAGATTCCCATTTCCAATCATGTCCTCTCTACACTAAGCTTCCCACATATGGAGGAGAGCTTCTCAAAGGTATGGTAATCACCAGAGAGGAAAGAAATGATCACCTCTGTACAGGTAGAAGGAGGCCATGGGACTAACCAAGAGAAATCGCAAATTTAACAAAAGAGTGAAAAAAATACACAGGCTCAAAATCAGAAAAAATTAAATTTAAACAAGATACACTAAAACAAATATTAAGATTTTTAGGGGAGGAGAAATGAATCATTTTCCAAATTGCTATTATGACTTGCTTGTTGTTAAGAATGTGATCCTCCTGGAAAAAGTTGTATATGATTATGAGATTAATCATTTACCTTCTTCCTTAAGATGATGAAAATGTGCATCTTTTCAGCTTCTCTTCTATGTTACCTTTATGAAAACAGGAGCAAGAGACCTATTGAACAGGTGGTTTGTGGCTAACACAAGAGTTTTACTTTGTTTCTGAAGGGCATTGTGTCTACTTTGAAGCTTCCTGGGGTTCTAAGGGGGCCACAGAACCTGGGAAGGAAGCAGTCTCCTCCTTTGTTGGTGCTGTGTGGGCAGGTCATGCTACCGGAAAGACCAATTTTATATGTTGCTGCTGACCCTTGGAAAGGACGGGAGCATCTCTGTAGACCTGAATAATGCACTGTGGGAGACAGGAGATGGACCAGGTTGTGTATTTTGTGTCTGAATACAAGAGCTTACAGTCTGTTTACAGTTCATGCACTTCCAGTTTAAGGCTTTTGACCCGAGGACACCATCTGCTACATAACACATTTTAGAAAAAACTCACCCACAGACTTTTTCATATTCCATGTGATGGAAAATCACAACACAACACATTTACAAGATATTGAAAACCAAGGAACTGCCCAAGATGTCAGCTCCAAGAAACTACAGTAAATGTCTTGGGACTAGAAAGAATGATTAAACAACTAGCATTCCAACAAGAAGCATCTGTCTTTTGTCATTCTCCCCAAAGCAACATAAAATGTGCAGAGGAAGGCAGTCATTTCAGTGGGGGCGAAGGAGGTCAGCTGTTTGTAACATTTTCCACCGTTCCCTTACAACAAAAACCCAAATCCCATTACTTTCCAACTGCCTATCAGAGGAGGGTGTTTGCTGATGCGGTCCAAGGGGGTCTAATCTCTATCCATGGTTCCCCGTGGCAGCCCCTGCATCCTGGAGGATGATTAAATGGAAGAGCCTAGAGAGGAGCTGAATATGAAAACTTATCCCTATGCCAAATTCATCTTGGGCATTTAAATTTTTTGGTTTTTTAAAATTTTTCCTTTTTTTTTCAGATTTCTATCCAAAACATGCTTTCTTTGGCAGCTTCCCCAGAGGACTGTGAGGTCATAATGCATAAACTATCCAACTCTTACCTCTGCAGGATGGTAAAACAGACTTAAGACTTGCAAACTGCAGCTGTTGTCAGGCAAGGGCTCAGGCCAGCGAAAACCAGCAGATACCCTGGCAGTGCACACACACATGCTGAAGGTTCACAGAACAATCCATCTGCAGGCTGTCATCAAGCCAGAGGGCGAGGCTATCTATGCTCATCCAATCACTACAAATCTTTACTTCAATTCTCATAGTCGACAGTCTTCTTCTTTTATTTAATGGATACTTTTCAAGGAAACTAGAAGATGTGGAATTTATTACTATATTTCCTATTTATGGGTAAAGATTAGGATAGTTCCACCTTACCTTTTCAATCTGGTCTTCCACTATGTTTACTTCTCTTATTCCTACCCACATACCCACTATCCAGCTTTCCCAGAAATTTCTCCCCAGCACTTCCTAGCTGCATTTTCTGCCTGGCTTGTGCCTTTCTCCTTTGTGCTCACTCCTGCCTTTCAATGCTACTGCATCTGTGAAACCTTTCCAGGTGCCTTGTTCTGAGCTAAGCATTGCTCCACCAAATTAATTCTTTTTATAGGACTTTGCAGATTGGCTTTATAGGCATTTGTGCACATGTGTCTCCAACACTAAATTGTGAGACCCATGAAGGCAGATGTCAAGTCTCTATTTAAACTGCCTAGCACAGTGAGTTACACACACTGAATACTCAATAAATGAATGCTGAATTTGAATTTACAAACTCAAAATAATAAAAGAGGTATGATTATTATAGGGATATATGGATATATTTGACTACATGAATAAAAGAAGCTTTATATGATGAAGATAAAGACAAATAATGGGAGAAAATATTTGCTACATATATAAGATAAAATATTACTATCCTGAACACATTCGCGCCAAAAAATCAAAAGAAAAAGACAAAAATCCTATAGATATATGGACATAGGATACAAAAAGCCATTTTATAAGACGGGAAATATAAATGTCTGATACACATATGAAAAGATATTCAACCTAAGTAAGAATCAGCAAAGTGCCAATTACTAAAACATCCAAGATACCATTTTTTTTTCACATATCAGATTGGTGAAATTAACAATTTTGATAGACTCAACTAAGAGAGTTACAGGGAACAAGCAGTTTGTGATGGGAGTATAAATCATATAGCCATTTCAGAGAGAGTTTGCAAGCATGACCCAGTGATTCTAGTTTTTAGTATCTATTCAAAGACTATTGTTCATGTGCACAAGGAAGTAAATATTACAACGTGGTTTGTAATAACAAAAATGGGAAACAAACCTCACTATCCTTCTTTAGGGGAATGTAATGCTATATAGAAGCTGAAAAGAATGAAGTTGCCTCTGCAGAGAGGTCCCCTCTATCTAAAAAACCACCCCTGTCTCTATCCTTTTATCCCATTTTCTTTTTCTTAATTCCAGTCACTTCATATTATATTACTTATGCACATGTACAGTTGACTGTTATCTTTCCCCCAACATGTAAGACCAATGAGAATAGATACTTTGTTTTTCCAGTGCCACATATGTAGACTCCGGCACACAACAGAGTCTCAATAAATGATCATTGAAAGAATAACATAGGGCTATGTATAGCAACATGGAAATAACTTCAAGGCATATTGATTAAGGAAAAGCAAGTTATAGAATAATACATATAGGATGATATAATTTATGTACAGTAAGTACAAAATTATTTTTTTTCTTTTTTGCAATATCCTTCTAATAACCCCGCTCTGTCCGCATCCCTTCCTATGGCAAGCTTGGCCATCCCAGGCTCATTATCTCAGAAGAAAGATATATTTAGGCAGAAGGTAGAAATGTCACATACATGTTTCTTTCTAAGGCTGGTTTTCAAAAGTGTAAATTCTCTTAGGGGAACAGAGAGAATTCTGAGTCTTCTCCTCCCACCTTACTCCACAACCTAAAAAACAAAACAAAAAAAACCCAACACCCCACCTTGAGCTGAGGAGAAGGGTAAATGAGGCAAGTGATGAGAGTATAGATTCCTTTGAAGGGGGGAAACTCTCCCCCAGGCAGAGCCCAGGAGGTGAAAGACCTGAGGGAGTTCAGACAGAAGAGACCTTGGAAGTCATTGCAGGAATTCTCTCGTTCTACAGGCACTACAGGTAAACTGATTCTTACTACACCAATATTGATGTGGCAAAGGCAGTCTTCATTCTAAAGAGCTGGACGAGTAGGAACAAGGGTTTTCTCCACAAATGCCTATGGGACAGATGACTTAGAGGACCAGATGTTTCTCTAACTAACACCAAATTTAAATTCAGCCATGGTGAAATAGAGGACAGAAGGGGCTGATGGACTGAAGTAACTTTTTTCATGCTATTAGAATGAGTATGAATGAGTACTCTAAATATAAGTGATTTTTCTTTGCAACCCAGGGTAGAGGCTGAGTTTTACAGCTGTATCTACATATTCCAGTAGATACAGAGAAAAATGTCTGGAAGATTACAAGCATGCATAGAGGACTGTGGGTAGCAGTGAAGGGAGGCCTTAGCTTATCTGTAATGTTTGGATTTTGTACCCACAATGTATCCATGTACTCCGAGTAGTTAAAAATAAGAATTTCTGAAAGATTTAAAAAATAAAGAGTAAGATAATCCAATCCACTTTCTTGCCAAAAGGCAGGGTAAGACTTATAGGGATTTGCTAAGGCCATGGAGAGGGGGTGAGTTTGGAACTGACATGTTACTAAGGGTGAGCCCAATAAGGCTGGGGTGAAGCAGGTGAACTCTAATATACAGGAAGCTATGATTCTGCATTCTTATTAATTTTCTGTGATTTCTCTGGCCTCCTACATATCTGTTTACCAGCCTAAAAATATGAGAATTTATGAGAATTTTTAACTCAAGTATTAATCAAAGGCATATGAGGATAAAGATGAAACAAAGAATCCAAGTTCTGTCATGGATATGCCTTTTTAATTATTTGGGAAACAGTATAAAAATCTGATATTTATGACTGTCTAATACTTTTATAGCTGGTTTCAATTCAAGTACTTTAAGTTGTGTGTAAATAAAATTTAATTTTCTAAGAGTCCTTGCTTTAACCAGTATGGCTTTAAAATTAGTTTTGTTTTTCACTTTTGATGCCTCTTTTTTTTGAAGTACATGAAAGGTTTGAAATAATTTCAGTAAGTTAATAAACCTATAATTATAAAGCTACTGAACAAAAAGAATGTTTCATTTATAAATCACTAGTGTTCGGAGACAAGGGGAAGATGGCCAGAGTAAGACGCGGAGATCACCTTCCTCCCCACAGATACACCAGAAATACATCTACACGTGGAACAACCCCTACAGAACACCTACTGAACGCTGGCAGAAGACCTCAGACCTCCCAAAAGGCAAGAAACTCCCCACGTACCTGGGTAAGGCAAAAGAAAAAAAGAAAAAACAGAGACAAAAGAATAGGGACGGGACCTGCACCAGTGGGAAGGAGCTGTGAAGGAGGAAAGTTGTCCACACACTATTCCTAGTCTCCACCCCTTCGCAGGTGGAGACTGCGGGTGGAGACTGCGGGTGGCGGAGGGGGCAGCTTCGGGGCCGCGGAGGAGAGCACAGCAACAGGAGTGCGGAGGGCAAAGCGGGGAGATTCCCGCACAGAGGATCAGTGCCGACCGGCACTCACCAGCCCGCCGGGGTGTCTGCTGTCTGCTAACCCGCCGGGGCGGGCAGGGCTGCGAGCTGAGGCTCGGGATTTGGTCGGAGAGCAGGGAGAGGACTGGGGTTGGCGGCATGAGCATAGCCTGCAGGGGGTTAGTGCACCACGGCTAGCCGGGAGGGAGTCCGGAGAAAAGTCTGGACCTGCCGAAGAGGCAAGAGACTTTTTCTTCCCTCTTTGTTTCCTAGTGCGCAAGGAGAGGGGATTAAGAGCACTGCTTAAAGGAGCTCCAGAGATGGGCGCGAGCGGCGGCTAAAAGCGCAGACCCCAGAGACGAGCAGAAGACGCTAAGGCTGCTGCTGCCGCCACCAAGAAGCCTGTGTGCGAGCACAGGTCACTATCCACACCTCCCTTCCAGGGAGCCTGTGCAGCCCACCACTGCCAAGGTCCCGGGATCCAGGGACAACTCCCCCGGGAGAAAGCACGGCGCGACTCAGGCTGGTGCAACGTCATGCCGGCCTCTGCCGCCGCAGGCTCGCCCCGCACTCCGTGCCCCTCCCTCCCCCGGCCTGAGTGAGCCTGAGCCCCTGAATCAGCGGCTCCTTTAACCCCGTCCTGTCTGAGCGAAAAACAGACGCCCTCCGGCCACCTACATGCAGAGGCGGAGCCAAATCCAAAGCTAAGACCCTGGGAGCTGTGAGAAGAAAGAAGAGAAAGGGATATCTCTCCCAGCAGCCTCAGAGTCAGCGGATTAAAGCTCCACAGTCAACTTGATGTACCCTGCATCTGTGGAATACATGAATAGACAATGGATCATCCCAAACTGAGGAGCCGTGTGGATGAAAGGCTCTTGGTGCTCCAGCCAGGAGTCAGTGCTGTGCCTCTGAGGTGGGAGAGCCAACTTCAGGACACTGGTCCACAAGAGACCTCCCAGTTCCACGTAATATCAAACAGCGAAAATCTCCCAGAGATCTCCATCTCAACGCCAGCACCCCGCTTCACTCAATGACAAGCAAGCTACAGTGCTGGACACCCTATGCCAAACAACTAGCAAAACAGGAACAGAACCCCACCCATTAGCAGAGAGGCTGCCGAAAATCATAATAAGTCCACAGACACCCCGAAACACACCACCAGACGTGGACCTGCCCACCAGAAAGACAAGATTCAGCCTCATCCACCAGAACACAGGCACTAGTCCCCTCCACCAGGAGGCCTACACAACCCACTGAACCAACCTTAGCCACTGGGGACAGACAACAAAAACACGGGAACTACGAACCTGCAGCCTGCAAAAAGGAGACTCCAAACACAGTAAGATAAGCAAAATGAGAAGACAGAAAAACACACCACAGATGAAGGAGCAAGATAAAAACCTACCAGATCTAACAAATGAAGAGGAAATAGGCAGTCTGCCTGAGAAAGAATTCACAATAATGATAGTAAAGATGATCCAAAATCTTGGAAATAGAATAGACAAAATGCAAGAAACATTTAACAAGGACCTAGAAGAACTAAAGATGAAACAAACAACAATGAACAACACAATAAATGAAATTAAAAATACTCTAGATGGGATCAATAGCAGAATAACTGAGGCAGAAGAACGGATAAGTGACCTGGAAGATAAAATAGTGGAAATAACTACTGCAGAGCAGAATAAAGACAAAAGAATGAAAAGAACTGAGGACAGTCTCAGAGACCTCTGGGACAACATTAAACGTACCAACATTCAAGTTATAGGGGTTCCAGAAGAAGAAGAGAAAAAGAAAGGGACTGAGAAAATATCTGAAGAGATTATAGTTGAAAACTTCCCTATTATGGGAAAGGAAGTAGTTAATTAAGTCCAGGAAGCACAGAGAGTCCCATACAGGATAAATCCAAGGAGAAATAGGCCAAGACAAATATTAATCAAACTGTCAAAAATTAAATACAAAGAAAGCATATTAAAAGCAGCAAGGGAAAAACAACAAATAACACACAAGGGAATCCCCATAAGGTTAACAGCTGATCTTTCAGCAGAGACTCTGCAAGCCAGAAGGGAGTGGCAGGACATATTTAAAGTGATGAAGGAGAAAAACCTGCAAGCAAGATTACTCTACCCAGCAAGGATCTCATTCAGATTTGATGGAGAAATTAAAATCTTTACAGACAAGCAAAAGCTGAGAGAGTTCAGCACCACCAAACCTGCTTTACAACAAATGCTAAAGGAACTTCTCTAGGCAGGAAACACAAAAGAAGGAAAAGACCTACAATAACGAACCCAAAACAATTTAGAAAATGGGAATAGGTACATACATATTGATAATTACCTTAAATGTAAATGGACTAAATGCTCCCACCAAAAGACACAGATTGGCTGAATGGATACAAAAACAACACCCATATATATGCTGTCTACAAGAGACCCACTTCAGACCTAGAGACACATACAGACTGAAAGTAAGGGAATAGAAAAAGATATTCCATGCAAATGGAAACCAAAAGAAAGCTGGAGTAGCAATTCTTATATCAGACAAAATAGACTTTAAAATAAAGACTATTAGAAGAGACAAAGAAGGACAGTACATAACGATCAAGGGATCAATCCAAGAAGAAGATATAACAATTGTAAATATTTATGCACCCAACATAGGAGCACCTCAATACATAAGGCAAATACTAACAGCCATAAAAGGGGAAATCGACAGTAACACATTCACAGTAGGGGATTTTAACACCCCACTTTCACCAATGGACAGATCATCCAAAATGAAAATAAATAAGGAAACACAAGCTTTAAATGATACATTAAACAAGATGGACTTAATTGATATTTATAGGACATGCCATCCAAAAACAACAGAATACACATTTTTCTCAAGTGCTCATGGAATATTCTCCAGGATAGATCATATCTTGGGTCACAAATCAAGCCTTGGTAAATTTCAGAAAAATAAAATTGTATCAAGTATCTTTTCCGACCACAACGCTATGAGACTAGATATCAATTACAGGAAAAGAGCTGTAAAAAATGCAAACACATGGAGGCTAAACAATACACTACTTAATAACGAAGTGATCACTGAAGAAATCAAAGAGGAAATAAAAAAAGTACCTAGAAACAAATGACAATGGAGACACGATGACCCAAAACCTATGGGATGCAGCAAAAGCAGTTCTAAGAGGGAAGTTTATAGCAATACAAGCTCACCTTAAGAAATAGGAAGCATGTCGAATAAACAACCTAACCTTGCACCTAAAGCAATTAGAGAAAGAAGAACCAAAAAACCCCAAAGTTAGCACAAGGAAAGAAATCATAAAAATCAGATCAGAAATAAATGAAAAAGAAATAAAGGAAACAATAGCAAAGATCAATAAAACTAAAAGCTGGTTCTTTGAGAAGATAAACAAAATTGATAAACCATTAGCCAGACTCATCAAGAAAAAAAAGGGAGAAGACTCAAATCAATAGAATTAGAAATGAAAAAGGAGAAGTAACAACTGACACTGCAGAAATACAAAAGGTCATGAGAGATTACAAGCAACTCTATGCCAATAAAATGGACAACGTGGAAGAAATGGACAAATTCTTAGAAATGCACAACCTGCCAAGACTGAATCAGGAAGAAATAGAAAATATGAACAGACTAATCACAAGCACTGAAATGGAAACTGTGATTAAAAATCTTCCAACAAACAAAAGCCCAGGACCAGATGGCTTCACAGGCAAATTCTATCAAACATTTAGAGAAGAGCTAACACCTATCCTTCTCAAACTCTTCCAAAATATAGCAGAGGGAGGAACACTCCCAAATTCCTTCTATGAGGCCACCATCACCTTGAGACCAAAACCAGACAAGGATGTCACAAAGAAAGAAAACTACAGGCCAATATCACTGATGAATATAGATGCAAAAATCCTCAACAAAATACTAGCAAACAGAATCCAACAGCACATTAAAAGGATCATACACCATGATCAAGTGGGGTTTATTCCAGGAATGCAAGGATTCTTCAATATACGCAAATCTATCAATGTGATACACCATATTAACAAATTGAAGGAGAAAAACCATACGATCATCTCAATAGATGCAGAGAAAGCTTTCAACAAAATTCAACACCCATTTACGATAAAATCCCTGTAGAAAATAGGCATAGAGGGAACTTTCCTCAACATAATAAAGGCCATATATGACAAACTCACAGCCAACATCATCCTCAATGGTGAAAAACTGAAACCATTTCCACTAAGATCAGGAACAAGACAAGGCTGCCCACTCTCACCGCTCTTATTCAACTTAGTTTTGGAAGTTTTAGCCACAGCAATCAGGGAAGAAAAGGAAATAAAAGGAATCCACATCAGAATAGAAGTAAAGCTGTCACTGTTTGCAGATGACATGATACTCTACATAGAGAATCCTAAAGATGATACCAGAAAACTAGTAGAGCTAATCAATGAATTTGGTAAAGTTGCAGGATACAAAATTAATGCACAGAAATCTCTGGCATTTCTATACACTAATGATGAAAAATCTGAAAGTGAAATGAAGAAAACACTCCCAGGGCTTCCCTGGTGGTGCAGTGGTTGAGAGTCCACCTGCCTCACGGGACACAGGTTCGTGCCCCGGTCCGGGAAGATCCCACATGCCACGGAGCAGCTGGGCCCGTGAGCCATGGCTGCTGAGACTGCACATCCGGAGCCTGTGCTCCGCAACGGGAGAGGCCACAACCGTGAGAGGCCCGTGTACTGCAAAAAAAAAAGAAGAAAACACTCCCATTTATCTTTGCAACAAAAAGAATAAAATATCTAGGAATAAACCTACCTAAGGAGACAAAAGACCTGTATGCAGAAAATTATAAGACACTGATGAAAGAAATTAAAGATGATACAAATAGATGGAGAGATATACCATGTTCTTGGATTGGAAGAATCAACATTGTGAAAATGACTCTAATACCCAAAGCAATCTACAGATTCAATGCAATCTCTATCAAAATACCAATGGCATTTTTCACAGAACTAGAACAAAAAATTTCACAATTTGTATGGAAACACAAAAGACCCCGAATAGCCAAAGCAATCTTGAGAAAGAAATATGGAGCTGGAGGAATCAGGCTCCTGAACTTCAGACTATATTACAAAGCTGCAGTAATCAAGACAGTATGCTACTGGCACAAAAACAGAAATATAGATCAATGGAACAGGATAGAAAGCCCAGAGATAAACCCATGCACATATGGTCACCTTATATTTGAAAAAGGAGGCAAGAATACATAATGGAGAAAAGACAGCCTCTTTGAAAAGTCGTGCTGGTAAAACTGGACAGCTACATGTAAAAGAATGAAATTAGAACAGTCCCTAACACCATACACAAAAATAAACTCAAAATGGATTAAAGACCTAAATGTAAGGCCAGACACTATAAAACTCTTAGAGGGAAACACAGGCAGAACACTCTATGACATAAATCACAGCAAGCTCCTTTTTGACCCACCTCATAGAGAAATGGAAATAAAAACAAAAATAAACAAATGGGACCTAATGAAACTTAGAAGCTTTTGCACAGCAAAGGAAACCATAAACAAGATGAAAAGACAACCTTCAGAATGGGAGAAAATATTTGCAAATGAAGCAACTGACAAAGGATTAATCTCCAAAATTTACAAGCAGCTCATGCAGCTCAATATCAAGAAAACAAAAAACCCAATCCAAAAATGGGCAGAAGACCTAAATAGACATTTCTCCAAAGAAGATATACAGATTGACAACAAACACATGAAAGAATGCTCAACATCACTAATCATTAGAGAAATGAAAATTAAAACTACAATGAGGTATCACCTCACAACAGTCAGAATGGCTATCATCAAAAAAATCTAGAAAGAATAAATGCTGGAGAGGGTGTGGAGAAAAGGGAACCATCTTGCACTGTTGGTGGGAATGTAAACTGATACAGCCATTATGGACAGCAGTATGGAGGTTCCTTAAAAAACTAAAAATAGAACTACCATACGACCCAGCAATCCCACTACTGGGCATATACCCTGAGAAAACCATAATTCAAAAAGAGTCATGTACCACAATGTTCATTGCAGCTCTATTTACAATAGCCAGGACATGGAAGCAACCTAAGTGTCCATAGATAGATGAATGGATAAAGAAGATGTGGTACACATATACAATGGAATATTACTCAGCCGTAAAAAGAAATGAAATTGAGTTATTTGTAGTGAGGTAGATGGACCTAGAGTCTGCCATACAGAGTGAAGTAAGTCAGAAAGAGAAAAACAAATACCATATGCTAACACATATATATGGAATCTAAAAAAAATGTGGTTCTTAAGAACCTGGGCCAGGACAGGAAAAAAGACACAGATGTAGGGAGTGGACTTGAAGACACGGGTAAGCTGGGATGAAGTGAGAGAGTGGCATGGATTTATATATACTACCAAATATAAGATAGATAGCTAGTGGGAAGCAGCTGCATAGTACAGGGAGATCAGTTCGGTGCTTTGTGACCACCTAGAGGGGTGGGCTAGGGAGGTTGGGAGGGAGATGCAAGAGGGAGGAGATTCAGGGATATATGTATATCTATAGCTGACTCACTTTGTTATAAAGCAGAAACTAACACACCATTGTAAAGCAATTATACTCCAATACAGATGTTAAAAAGATAAAAAGAACTAAATATTTGAAATGATTCACTTGTAAGACAATAGGTAAATGGGTAAATCAAAGATAGCACATTCATACTGTGGAGTACTATGCAACAGTTAAAAAGAATGAGGCGGATATCTTCATGTTGATTAATACACACTGTAGAGTAAAAAGTTATTTAAGGATAAACTGTATTATTTATGTATGAATATACACTAATGAATCTATTTGTATTAAAGAAAATGCAGAGAAAAGAGTTCTGAAGGAATATACGATGAACTGATAACAGTAGTCAGTTTTTGGACTGACTACTATTTTGAGAAGGGAAGTGCTAATGAAAGGGGTTTAAACCTTACAGGGTTTAAACTTTTTTCAAGTAAGAATGTATTCATGTATTATTTAGAAATTAAAGAGAGTTAATTTTTTTCCAATGGAAGAAGACAAATTAACTTAAGCATTTTCTATTCATCAAACTAAAAATCTAACTCAAGTTATTGTCCTCTAGGCAATATTATGTAAACTTTCATGCATACCCCATGTTCTAGAATACCACCCAATTCACTGGGTCTGAACTCTTAAAGAACTCAGGCTTTCATAAGCATTATCCTTTGATTTATCCAATAATGCAGCCAATTAACTATAAATTTTGATTTGTAGAGTGGTCAGGAACTATTACTCAGACTCTTAGTAAAGGTAGTTCTGGGATTTAAATTATTATGGATTATTCCATCTTATTGAACTTGAAAGCACAAGGTCACAGAAGGTGGTAGCATTTCTCCAGAGATGGATAATTATCTTAATCATGGCTGTTACTACTGTTCTTTGTGGAGGGACTAGTATTCTGTTTGTCTTTGCATATAAAGTGTCCCCTCAAAGAGAACTGTAGAATTCCAGAACCTAGCTGTAATTCTTTCACTGGGTTCTTTTGAAGGCTATTCATTCCATTAGAAGTAGTGATTTGAGAAAAGAAAAATACATACTTAACAATTGTTGTTGTTACTTTTAGAAACAGAAGAAATACAGAATCTGAAGATTGAGGAAACACAGACAAACATTCCTTCTCTCAAAATCCTGGAAAGTGGAGTGAGAGGATATTATTATGTCCAGTTTGCACGTTAATAAGACTTAGAAAAGCTAAGAAATTTGTCCAAAGCCACACAGCAAATAATAGCACAATTTAGTTATTTTTCTTGACTCAAAGTCTAACACTTTTTCCACTCCACTATCATCCCTATCATCTTGAAATTAGGATCTGAAATTTGAAGATACATGTCCAAGTTGATCTACTGAGTCAACTAATATTTCACCTAACATTTGTTGAATGCTTGCTGTGCATCTGTCTCTGTTCCAAATTCTTTCATGGTATTCCCTTAAATCTTATCAGAACTCCTTGGGATACATATTATTATGCCTGCTTTACAAATGAAGAAAGGGAGACGTAGAAATTAAACAGTATACTCATGCCACATCACCAGGAAGTGGTAGAGTAAAATTTCAAACCTCTAATCTCTGGCTCAAGTAAGTACTTTTCCCATTAACATTAGGGTTCTAGTACTCCCAAGGAAGAGCTCTCATCAGCAGATGATGCAATCCTTGAACAAAGTTTACCCCTAAATAGACAAAGGCTCTTCGGTCTTGTTAACTACCTTGTTGTGGACACTTCTTAAGCAAATCAGTGTAGGTTAGAATGTTTTTATATATGGCTGGGAGACATCTGGTCATATTAGCAAAAAAAGCTATTGCTAAATAATGTCATGTGTGAGTCAACAAAATATCCATTCTTTCACTCCTCCTCAAGGGGCCTCCCAGCCTCCTCTGTCAGAATGACTGTTAGGGCTCTCCTCACAGTGACCCAGTGTAATTTGTTTTAATAATGTCTGAGCACTCTGAGGTAATGGTCTCATGACCTCAACTAGTACTTTTAAAAACGACAGAAACATGAATAAGTAGAACATTTTTATTTCTTTTTTTTTAAAGTTCAGAAGTAACTGGAAAGTGGACTATCCAAACAATGAATTAGGATGCATGTTACCATGAGTCTCGGGAAAGTGATTTGAATGAAAACATTCAGTTACAGGGCAAATTTGAAAATGTCAGACAGCTGGGAGAAAGTTAAGAGCTAGAAAAAGAATCCTAGACTGGTGATTTATATAAACCATGGCGACATTATTTATGAGTGTTTTTTTGCATGCCAAAAACACTTGGCATGTGGTAACTAATTCCATCCGTATAAAAATCCAGTGAGGAGGTTTGTCTTATTAGGTCCATTTTACAGATGAAGAAATCAAGGCTAGAAAGTGGCAAGGCTAGAATTGAAATCCAAATCTATCTCCCTCTTTGAATATCAGTGCCCCTTCTCCACCAGCTCCCAGGACTGAGGGCAAAGGCATGGAATCCACAATAGTGAGTTTCTGAGTGTTGCTGAAGAGGGTCCAGGTTTCAGATTTAGGACAGATTCACATTCTTCCAGAATAGAATCCTGTGAGTTGTCTTCATTGTCTCATCTGAGATATAAGTTCTCAGGTCAAAAGAAGGCAATGCATTCCAATGATGGGCACACCTTTGCTTTGTTCACTTGGAGGGGCCATGTTGATCTCAGGGAAATTTTTAAAAATCATGAAATGTTTCAAAAAACCAGAAGATGTAAACAGTAAAAGGGAAACACCTCAGTCATCTCCTAGCTTGAGAAATAAACTTGACAAACCCAGTTAATGCTCTCTTTGTGTCCTATTCAGATTTCACCTCCTTCTCTTCCCTCCAGAGATAACCACTGTCCTGAATTTGGGGTGTATCATTGTCATGAAATTCACAGTAGCTTCCACATATGTATGTATCCTTATAAAATATATTATTTAATTTTACATATTTTACATTTTATATAAATGGACTCACATTTATGTATTCTTCTACAATTTCTGTTTTGCTTCTCATTATGTCCACAATATTTATCCATGTTAATGCCAAGTAGACAAATTAATCACAATTTCACAATTTGTGGTGCCACCATTTTTACTTTTCAACATTCAAATGAGCTTTCTGTGAAGACCACTGTGATTTAAAGCCATCAATGTCACTTGTAGCAAAGTTTCTGTAGATACTTTCATTTTAGACACATTTGAACTTCAATGTAATTTTTCTTTAGGACAGAATAATCTTTACATGATTAGCTCAGAAGAAGTTCTTGCATATGATCTAATTTTATGTGGCTTTTTTTTTCATGGCCCCAAGAGATGAAAAAAGAGGTGTTTTCTGTAAAGCAATTAAATTTTAGTATCTTTCTTTTCTCAAAGTACCCAGCAGAAAGCTGAAAAAATACAGACTGCTTACGGAAAACAGTTCCCTTCAAAGCAAAGATTAGGATTACAGTTGTCCTCTAATCTGGAGGGATGGCTGATCACAGCTTGGTCCTTGGTCATCTAGTGCCAAAGCCCACCTCTCCTGTGTGGATAATTTATCCCTTCCCTAGTGTCAAGCTGGAGGCAGTATAGTGTAGTGATTAGGGCTCAAGCTGAGGTCAGAAAGCTCCATCACTTTTCACAAGGTTATTTAAAGCAAATTATTTAAAATCTCTCAACCCCAGTTTCTGTGTCCAAATGCGTGACAAATGCTGCCTATACACTGAGACTTCCTTGGCGATTAAATGAGATCATGTCTATATGGTACTTGTGCATAGTAAGCATTCAGTTAACGGTGGTTACTATTATTTCGTTCTAATGAAACCCTCAATCAACTGAAAAAAGTGCTTTAAGGATACTATAACTTCTCAAAAGGAAACATACCTCTTATTTCCCTCTTTAGAGGCACTTGTTCAGGACTAAGAATTTTTCTGAAAAATGTACACTTCTGTGAAAGGAATTAAAAAGCTCCTCCCCTCTCAGCACCCCAAATGAACTGTTAGTTTTGTTATACAACACGGGTACACAAGAACAGAGTTTATTAGGCTGGATCTTGAAGGCCAATAGAACCTGAAAATAACCTGCTCATACTAAGATGATGGAACGCTAACCCATGTTTCCCCTGGCAGAACACTTTGTTTGGCCACAATGTTTTTCAAAGCTACAGAACACTCTAGTTGTTCTGTTGTATACAATGTGCTTTTTCTTTGGCTTTACCCAGCTCTATATTAAGCTTATTTGTTTACCCCATGGACACCTCTAACACATACACACATACACAAACACTCCCAGTGTAACGCACTAATGCTTAAATTGAGCTAACAGCTCATAAACAGAAAGCAATTCTTTGTAAAATAATTAGGAGACTTCTTTAGACTTCTCTTGCCATCTGTGATCTACTAGTGTCTGCCAGAGACAGATAATTTGCTTAGAATTTAATAAAGACAAGTTTGGTTTTCCTAACAGGGATGCAGCCTCTCTTAATTTTAAGAAGTTCCAGTCTTCTTCAAGTATCTATCTTAAAATAACAAATAAACCTAAAAATGTTTTACTGAAATATATATCCAAAAAGGCCACAAATGGGTCAAGTCAACCAGAAATGTCAGCTTTTAATCCTGAATTATACAATTTACTACCTGTGGGACCTGAAAAGAGTCAGTTAATCTCTCTGAGCCTCAGTTTACCTTATCTGCAAAGTAAGGCTACTAAAAGAAATAAGAAGCAAGAGACTAAGGGTGTGGGTTGCTGTTTTCTTGTTTTTCTTGGATTTTTGAATTTTATTTTATTTCTTTTTTTATACAGCAGATTCTTATTAGCCATCAATTTTATCTACACCAGTGTATACATGTCAATCCCAATCGTCCAATTCATCACACCACCACCAACACGCCCCGCTGCTTTCCCCCCTTGGTGTCCAAACATTTGTTCTCTACATCTGTGTTTCAAATTCTACCCTGCAAACCGGTTCATCTGTACCATTTTTCTAGGTTCCACATATATGCATTAACATACAATATTTGTTTTTCTCTTTCTGACTTACTTCACTCTGTATGACAGTCTCTAGATCCATCCACGTCACAAAAAATGACCCAATTTCATTCCTTTTTATGGCTGAGTAACATTCCATTGTATATATATACCACATCTTCTTTATCCATTCATCTGTCGATGGGCATTTAGGTTGCTTCCATGACCTGGCTACTGTAAATACTGCTGCAATGAACATTGGGGTACATGTGTCTTTTTGAATTATGGTTTTCTCTGGGTATATGCCCAGTAGTGGAATTGCTGGATCATATGGTAATTCTATTTTTAGTTTTTTAAGGAATCTCCATACTGTTCTCCATAGCGGCTGTATCAATTTACATTCCCACCAACAGTGCAAGAGGATTCCCTTTTCTACACACCCTCTCCAGCATATGATGTTTGTAGATTTTCTGATGATGCCCATTCTAACTGGTGTGAGGTGATACCTCATTGTAGTTTTGATTTGCATTTCTCTAATAATTAGTGATGTTGAGCAGCTTTTCATGTGCTTCTTGGTCATCTGTATGTCTTCTTTGGAGAAATGTCTATTTAGGTCTTCTGCCCATTTTTGGATTCAGTTTTGTTTTTTGAATATTGAGCTGCATGAGGTGTTTATATATTTTGGAGATTAATTCTTCGTTCATTGATTCGTTTGCAAATATTTTCTCCCATTCAGAGGGTTTTCTTTTCGCCTTGTTTATGGTTTCCTTTGCTGTGCAAAAGCTTTGAAGTTTCATTAGGTCCCATTTGTTTATATTTCCATTACTCTAAGAGGTGGATCAAAAAAGATCTTGCTGTGATTTATGTCAAAGAGTTTCTTCCTATGTTTTCCTCTAAGAGTTTTACAGTGTCCAGTCTTACATTTAGGTCTCTAATCCATTTTGAGTTTGTTTTTGTGTTTGGTGTTAGGGAGTGTTCTAATTTCATTCTTTTACATGTAGCTGTCCAGTTTTCCCAGCACCACTTATTGAAGAGACTGTCTTTTCTCCATTGTATATCTTTGCATCCTTTGTCATAGATTAGTTGACCATAGGTGCGTGGGTTTATCTCTGGGTTTTGTATCTTGTTCCATTGATCCATGTTTCTGTTTTTGTGCCAGTACCATATGGCCTTGATTATTGTAGCTTTATACTATAGTCTGAAGTCAGGGAGTCTGATTCCTCCAGCTCCATTTTTTCCCTCAAAGCTGCTTTGGCTATTCGGGGTCTTTTGTGTCTCCACACAAATTTTAAGATTTTTTGTTCTAGTTCTGTAAAAAATGCCATTGGGATGATAGGGATTGCATTGAATCTGTACATTGCTTTGGGTAGTATAGTCATTTTCACAATATTGATTCTTCCAATCCAAGAACATGGTATATCTCTCCATCTGTTGGTATCACCTTTAATTTCTTTCATCAGTATCTTATAGTTTCCTGCATACAGGTCTTTTGTCTCCCTAAGTAGGTTTATTCCTAGGTATTTTATTCTTGTTGTTGCAATGGTAAACGGAAGCGTTTCCTGAATTTCTCTTCCAGATTTTTCAACATTAGTGTATAGGAATGCAAGAGACTTCTGTGCATTAATTTTGTATCCTGAAAATTTACCAAATTCATTGATTAGCTCTAGTAGTTTTCTGGTGGTATCTTTAGGATTCTCTGTGTATACTATCATGTCATCTGCAAACAGTGACAGTTTTACTTCTTCTTTTCCCATTTGTATTCCTTTTACTTCTTTATCTTTGATTGCCGTGGCTAGGACTTTGAAAACTATGTTCAATAACAGAGGTGAGAGTGGACATCCTTGTCTTGTTCCTGATCTTAGAGGAAATGCTTTCAGTTTTTCACCATTGAGAATGATGTTTGCTGTAGGTTTGTCGTATATGGCCTTTATTATGTTGAGGTAGCTTCCCTCTGTGCCCATTTTCTGGAGAGTCTTTATCATAAATGGGTGTTGAATTTTGTCAAAAGCTTTTTCTGCATCTATTGAGATGATCATATGGTTTTGATTCTTCAATTTGTTAATATGGTGTATCACATTGATTGATTTGCATATGTTGAAGAATCCTTGCAATCCAGGTATAAATCCCACTTGATCATGGTGTATGATCCTTTTAATGTGTTGTTGGATTCTGTTTGCTAGTATTTTGTTGAGGATTTTTGCATCTATATTCATCAGTGATATTGGTCTGTAATTTTCTTTTTTTGTAGTATCTTTGTCTGGTTTTGGTATCAGGGTGATGGTGGCCTCATAGAATGAGTTTGGGAGTGTTCCTTCCTCTGCCATCTTTTGGAAGAGTTTGAGAAGGATGGGTGTTAGCTCTTCTCTAAATGTTTGATGGAATTCACCTGTGAAGCCATCTGGTCCTGGACTTTGTTGGAAAAATTTTAATCACAGTTTCAATTTCATTACTTGTGATTGATTGTTCATATTTTCAATTTCTTCCTGGTTCAGTCTTGGAAGTTTATACCTTTCTAAGAATTTGTCCATTTCTTCCAGGTGGTCCATTTTATTGGCATAGAGTTGCTCGTAGTAGTCTGTTAGGATGCTTTGTATTTCTGTGGTGTCTGTTGTAACTTCTCTTTTTTCATTTCTAATTTTATTGATGTGGGTCCTCTCCCTCTTTTTCTTGATGAGTCTGGCTAATGGCTTATAAATTTTGTTTATCTTCTCAAAGAACCAGCTTTTAGTTTTATTGATCTTTGCTATTGTTTTCTTTGTTTCTATTTCATTTATTTCTGCTCTGATCTTTATGATTTATTTCCTTCTGCTAACTTTGGGTTTTGTTTGTTCTTCTTCCTCTAATTCCTTTAGGTGTAAGGTAAGATTGTTTATTTGAGATTTTTCTTCTTTCTTGAGGTAGGCTTATGTAGCTATAAACTTCCCTCTTAGAACTGCTTTTGCTGCATCCCATAGGTTTTGGATCATCGTGTTTTCATTTTCATTTGTCTCTATGTATTTTTTGATTTCATCTTTGATTTCTTCTGTGATCTCTTGGTTATTTAATAATGTATTGTTTAGCGTCCATGTGTTTGTGTTTTTTACTTTTATTTCCCTGTAATTCATTTCTAATCTCATAGCATTGTGGTCAGAAGAGATGCTTGATGTGATTTCAATTTTCATAAATTTACTGAGGCTTTATTTGTGGCCCAAGATGTGATCTATCCTGGAGAGTGTTCCATGCGCACTTGAGAAGAAAGTGTAATCTGCTGTTTTTGGATGGAATGTCCTATAAATATCTATTAAATCTATCTGGTCTATTGTGTCATTTAAATCTTCTGTTTCCTTATTTATTTTCATTTTGGATGATCTGTCCATTGGTCTAAGTGAGGTGTTAAAGTCCCCCACTATTATTGTGTTACTGTCGATTTCCTCTTTTATAGCTATTAGCAGTTGCCTTATGTATTGACGTGCTCCTATGTTGGGTGCATATATATTTATAATTGTTACATATTCTTCTTGGATTGATCCCTTGATCATTATGTAGTGCCCTTCCTTGTCTCTTGTAACATTCTTTATTTTAAAGTCTATTTTATCTGATATGAGTATTGCTACTCCAGCTTTCTTTTGATTTCCATTTGCATGGAATATCTTTTTCCATCCCCTCCCTTTCAGTCTGTATGTGTCCCTAGGTCTGAAGTGGGTCTCTTGCAGACAGCACATATATGCGTCTTGTTTTTGTATCCATTCAGCAAGCCTGTGTCTTTTGGTTGGAGCATTTAATACATTCACGCTTAAGGTAATTATCAATATGTATGTTCCTACGACCATTTTCTTATTTGTTTTGGGTTTGTTTTTGTAGGTCCTTTTGTTCTCTTATGTTTCCCACTTAGAGACGTTCCTTTAGCATTTGTTGTAGAGCTGGTTTGGTGGTGCTGAATTCTCTTAGCTTATGCTTGTCTGTAAAGCTTTTGATTTTTCCATCGAATCTGAATGAGATCCTTGCTGGGTAGAGTAATATTGGTTGTAGGTTCTTCCCTTTCATCACTTTAAGTATACCATGCCACTCCCTTCTGGTTTGTAGAGTTTCTGCTGAGAAACCAGCTGTTAACATTATGGGAGTTCCCTTGTATGTTATTTGTCGTTTTTCCCTTGCTGTTTTCAATAATTTTTCTTTGTCTTTAACTTTTGCCAATTTGATTACTATGTGTCTCAGCATGTTTCCCCTTGGCTTTATCCTGTATGGGACTCTCTGCACTTCCTGGACTTGGGTGGCTATTTCCTTTCCCATGTTAGGGAAGTTTTCGACTATAATCTCTTCAAATATTTTCTCGGATCCTTTCTCTCTTCTCCTTTTCGGAGCCTGATAATGTGAATGTTGTTGCGTTTAACATTGTTGCAGAGGTCTCTTAGGCTGTCTTCATTTCTTTCCATTCTTTATTCTGTTCCACAGCAGTGAATTCCACCATTCTGTCTTCCAGGTCACTTATCCGTTCTTCTGCCTCAGTTATTCTGCTATTGGTTCCTTCTAGTGTAGTTTTCATTTCAGTTATTGTATTGTTCATCTCTGTTTGTTCTTTAATTCTTCTAGGTCTTTGTTGAACATTTCTTTCATCTTCTCGATCTTTGCCTCCATTCTTTTTCCGAGGTCCTGGATCATCTTCACTATCATTATTCTGAATTCTTTTTCTGGAAGGTTGCCTATCTCCACTTCATTTAGTTGTTTTTCTAGGGTTTTATCTTGTTCCTGCATCTGGTACATAGCCCTCTGCCTTTTCATCTTGTCTATCTTTCTGTGAATGTGTTTTTTGTTCCACAGGCTGCAGGACTGTAGTTCTTCTTGCTTCTGCTGTCTTCCCTCTGTTGGATGAGGCTATCTAAGAGGCTTGTGCAAGTTTTCTGATGGGAGGGACTGGTGGTAGGTAGAGTTGGGTGTTGCTCTGGTGGGAAGAGCTCAATAAAACTTTAATCTGCTTTACTGCTGATGGGTGGGGCTGGGTTCCCTCTCTGTTGGTTCTTTGGCCTGAGGGAACCCAACATTGGAGCTTACCTGGGCTGTTTGGTGGGGCTAATGGCAGACTCTGGGAGGGCTCATGCCAAGGAGTACTTCTCAGAAGCTCTGCTGCCAGTTTCCTTGTCCTCACGGTGAACCACAGCCACCCCCTGCCTCTGCAGGAGATACTCCAACACTAGCAGGTAGGTCTGCTTCAGTCTCCCCTGGGGTCACTGCTTTTTCCCCTGCATCCCAATGCACACACTACTTTGTGTGTGCCCTCCACGAGTGGAATCTCTGTTTCCCCCAGTCCGTTCAAAGTCCTGCAATCAAATCCCACTAGCCTTTGAAGTCTGATTCTCTAGGAATTCCTCCTCCCATTGCCCCACCCCCAGGTTGGGAAGCCTGACATGGGGCTCAGAACCTTCACTCCAGTGGGTGGACTTCTGTGGTATAAGTGTTCTCCGGTCTGTGAGTCACCCACCCAGCAGTTATGGGATTTGATTTTTCTTGATCTAAGTGAAATGCAAAAAAAAAAAAAAGAAAAAAGAAAATGTCCTATGGAAATGTAACCTGTGCTTTGCTATAATACCTCTTATTTTGGATATGAAAATCTATATCCTTTTGGACTTCTAAGTTTGCCATTCTTAGAAGGTTAACAGGGGGTTTCAGCAGACCCCCTCTGAAGTCATGTGTCAGAGTCAAAGTCTTATGGGTACCATGGGAAGTGATCAAGGAATCTGTTTCTGAAGATCATCTCCCTAGTCAACCAGGCCTATAGAGAGGGCGACAGCTCCTTGACCTCATTTTCCCTACACCATGCTGCCTGTAAACTAGTGGTAAGAAGGAAGTGTGAGGTCTGCTCAACACCAGGGTTCCTATTGCTTCCTCCTAACACAGAAAGCTATTTCTGCTGTTTCCAAAGGCAGCTGCTTCTGGCAGGAGTCAGTTAGGGCAAGGTCTGCCTTTGGGTAACACACCCAGAATTATTGCTGACATTCTCCTGGAGGTGGAGGCTGGAGCTGGAAAATGTCTTCCTGATGTTTACTGCCCAGAGGTGATTCAGGGCTGCACCCAAGGCCCCTAAACTCAGAATTTCCTCAAATTCTTTGTGCTTGGGCAGAGCCTTTCTGGAGAGGGACCTTTCCCAGACCTGAAGAGTGCTAAAGGACCCATTTTAAAAGTCCCATGCCTTTGGGTAAAAATATTACTCCTTCTGAAGTATCTTGTCGAATACATGTTTGAGTGTTCTGTTGAAACATTACTTTGTGTTCTCCTTTTGCAGTATGTTTTTCTATAACTTTCCCAGGAAGGAAGCTTTGCCCTCTGAGTCTCTCCCTTGCTTCAGGGGAGGATTGTGTTGTGGGTTCAGGAAATAAAACTGACTATAGACATTGGCTCTTTCCAGATTTTATGTCCCCAAGGGCTGATCTCCTTGAAAGGATTACAGTCATCCCTCAGTATCTGTGGGGGATTGGCTCCAGGACCTGCAACTAGATACTAACATCTGTGGATGTTCAGGTCCCTTATACAAAATGGCGGAGTATTTGCATGTAACCTATGCACATTCTCCCGTATTTTTTAAAAATCACCTCTAGATTACTTATAATATGTAATAAAATATAAATGCTATGTAAATATTTGCTGGTGCAGCAAATTCAAGTTTTGCTTTTTAGAACTTTCGGGATTTTTTTTCAAGTATTTTCCATCTGCAGTTGGTTGAATCCACAAAAAAGGAACATGTGGATACAGAGGGCTGACAGTATACTAGGGAAATGGAGAGAAGTGAGTGTTCTTTCAGAAGGAAGACTCCTCAAAATTGGAGAGAATGGAACTCTGTGTTTGGAATCCCGCACCCGCACCTCCCACAGGTGGGAGGCAGGAAAGCTGCACCTAAGGAGGCTGGACACTAGCACAGGGCCCCTGCCTTAGGTACATTCTCTCTACCTACACACAGCAGAGGAAATTTTGGAGCCATCAGACTCCAAAGAGCAATGAAATATGTACAATGTGTATCAGCAGGTAGGACGGACTGAAGGCCGGTGACTTTTCCATCTATTTTCAGGAACCACATCAGGTTCCTAGATTATAGATGGAATCTAAGAAGGAGAAGACTTCTCTCTACCAATCCCAATAATGATAGAAGTCGAATTTTTCTACAACTGCAGGAGGAAAGAGGCTCAAACTTGGATTTAATTTGAAGAAAGTGAAAAAATGGTACTCTTTTCTCATACGCAAGATTGTGGGGTAAAGTTCACATAGGTTATAAATGCAAATGACCCAGGGAGCTAAATACATAAACTACATTCACTTATTACCAGTTATGAACAAGTTAGTGTATATTTGTTCGTCAGATCAGAATCACATTAGAGCTTATTCCTCAAAAGCGGGACCAATAAACAAAATTTTGAAAGGGTTGAAAGAGATAACAAGAGTTGGTAAAAACATTGGGCCATTTTTATGGGACTCTGGGATATGACCCTTTCTGTATATCCACAGACCAACTTTTCCCACAAGTTTCTTCTCCTTTAAAACAAAACAACCATTAGCATCAGGGGAAGAAAATAAAAATCAGTGCTTAAGGGCTTCCCTGTGGCGCAGTGGTTGAGAGTCCGCCTGCCGATGCAGGGGACACGGGTTCGTGCCCCGGTCCGGGAAGATCCCACATGCCGAGGAGCAGCTGGGCCCGTGAGCCATGGCCGCTAAGCCTGCGCGTCCGGAGCCTGTGCTCCACAACGGGAGAGGCCACAATGGTGAGAGGCCTGCGTACCGAAAAAAAAAAAATCAGTGCTTAAGAATGTGCCTGAGTGCTGAGTGTGCCTGTTCTCTCTCTCAGTCTTTAGGGTACAGTGTGTGTATAAAACTCTTCCTTTAAAATGGGCTTTCCATGACTGGGTGATAGCTTAACTATTTTGGCAGTTTTCTTTCCCTTTTCAAAAAAATGTTTTGTCCCTGCTACATTTTTACCAGTATGTGGGTAACCTAGATATCTGCTGGTCCTTATATGTAGTCTTTTTTAATCTTGATAACCTCAATATTTCCATATTTCTCTAAACCACTTGCAATAAGAGAATGATTAAGCAATGCAATATTTACTGAAATTCTGGTAAGAATGACAGAGGATAAAGTTTCCCTTACACATTCAATAGCAGACTCTTTCAAAATATTGTTGAATATCTCTGTTCCCCAAAGTTCTCATTTCGGCTACTGAGCAAACAGGGTGTTCTCCTTTTCACTTTTCCTAAACATGGTCCAGTTTCCTCTATTTTGCTGAGTTATTCAGTTCTTTTCCTAAACTTGCAATCACTACTCAGCTAGGTATTCAACAAAGCAAAAGGGTCTGCTATGAATAGCAACCTTCCCCCTTAGAAGAAAATTTAGCAACTATTTATTACTACTTGAACATGAACAGAATGTCTCACTCCACCCTACTCTCATCTCGTTTCTACCATGAGTTGATCAAAGTGTATTTTCCTAAATATATGGAACAATTTTTCTTAGAAGAGTTCTTGTAAATATAATCTTCTCTGCCTGATTACATTACATGACTGCTTGTCAAGGCCATTAGCTGTTAGCAAATTCTAGGAACTCCAGAGTGCTAGAAAGTTCAAGGTCAAGTGCCTCAGAAAAGATACTCCTTTCCTGAAGGTGGTCAGAAACTTCTGATTTTCTTAGATTCTGAAGCAGTCTGAATAGTAGGAAGTAAAGGTTAACTCTGAAATAATTCTGTTTTGGCTACTATTGCTGCATAACAAATTACCCCCAAACTTAGTGGCTTAAAACAGCCATTTTGTTTTACTCGTTATCTTTTGCATCAGGAATTTTGGAGGAGCTTGGCTGGATGGTTCTGGCTTGGGGTCTCTCAGGCAGATGGAATCAGATTCACTGGGGCTGCTGTCATCTGAAGGTTAGACTGGGCTGGATGATCAAGAGGATGCACTCATAGGTTTGGCAGCTGGTAATGACCGTTTGCTGAGAATGCCACTGGGGCTGTTGAATGCAGCACCTTCTTATGGCCTTCATGTGGTTTGGCTTCCTGACAGCATGGTGAACTCATGGTAGGTGAACTTCTTACTTGGCAGTTCCAGGCTCCAAGTGGAAGTGTGCTGGTGAACAAGACAAAAGCTACATTGCCTTGTATAACCCAGTCTTGGAAGTTATACAGCATCACTTCTGCCATACTTTACCAGTAGAAGCAGCCACAAGCCCTGCTCAGATTCAAACAAAAGGGAACTAGACTCTCCTCTTGATGTGGGGAGTGGCAATACCACATAGTAGAAGAGTAGGAAGGATGGGAGATATTTTTGCAGCCATTTTGGAAAATACAATCTCTTCAGTTATGTGGCAGTTATAGCCAGAGGCTCAACCGTGCTGCTTTTATAGCCATAACGTGAGTGAACAAAAATGCAATGTGGAATAGGGTTATCAATGTCCTTTCAGAAGAGTAAATCCCATAACCCTCTTTCATTTCCATCATCTCCTCCTAAATCACTCATCATTGCACTGTCAGAAATGCACCTGAGGAGATGTGGCTCAAATTCCTATCTGTCAGTAGAAAGATAGTGTACAGATTTCTGAGATATACAATAGATTTACTCCTTGGCATTTCAGTTCACAATTTTACATAGAAATGGGAATTATTTGTTATGGTTAAAGTGGTTGATTGGATCTAATTGTATATGGACAGGGACCTTTTATTCTACTAGTTTGGCTTACCTAGGACCAAGTATTAGATTTTTAGTCTACAGAAACCTACATAGTAGAGATCTGTACTATCTTTCTCAAGCTACACTGTTACTAAGCCTACAAAATACCATATGCTCAGATTAGGCTGAACTAGCTGTGTATCAGACGAATGGTTTAGACTTGATTCTACAAAGTTTTCTACTGGGTTTGTCCCATGCTATGAATGGGTATATGCTGTCCTTAATGGTTTATCCACTGAGAAACTCTTCAGCCATCGATTATCAAGTAGACTCCATGGCTAGGATACAGAAAATGGCAAAGCCTGTGTGTGTGTGTGTGTGTGTGTGTGTGTATGCCTGTGTTTTGAATATGTAGTGCCTTTTTTTCACTGGAGAAATTTTAGAATTTCTTCTATCACATCCAGATTTTTGAGTTATGGGGGTCAACACTGTTTAGTATTTGAACATTATCTTTTTCCAAGTGAAAATATAACTCCAAATCACACTGAGCAGCCTGTTTATATTTCTGCATAACTGAAGAGTTCAACTTTATTTAATGGGATCTTTGAGCTCAGCATAGTGGGAAAAACAGGATCCTGGCAGAGCTATGTGGCAGCCTTGCAAAATAAACTCCCGATAAGGCTGTAATCCCTTTACTGGCTTAACTGTGATTAGATTTGAGACTCTGGAAAAGTCCACAAAGGACTTCCATGTAACATGGGCAATAAATTTATTACTCACATATTCCTAAGGGCACTACAGGGAGAAATGATAGGCCCTTTGCTACGTGCATGATTTCAGCAAACCTTTAAAGATGAATTGGATATACTTCTAATTCTGAGAAATTTGAAGTCCTTGTCCCATTCCTACTCCTCTGAGAGTCAGATGCATGTGGCTGGCACAAAATAAGGGAATAGATAGTATATCTTCCAGGTCAACCTGAATTATGGGGCAGAAGATGTATTCTCATGTTTGGGTTAAGTGTAAGTTTAGTTTGACTGAAAATCATGTCCTGGAAGCAAAGAGAAGATCAAGAGGGGTTCTTCCTTGGCCCAATAATTCTACCTGTTGGTTGGCAGGATGGAGAGACTTTGATTAGTCTTTGCAGTTTTGACTCAAATCTGTGAGGTTCAGTATTGCTGGAAAGTATAGCTTGTGGGTATGCTAGGGTGGACTTCTATTTTCAAGCCCCAGTCATCATTTAAAGAAGAGGATTTGTGGAACTGCAGAAGGCCTCACATGGCCAAGACTATGTTCACTGGCACCCTACCTAACCCTGCCCTGCAGAATCCTCTGATATGCAGGCAGAGGGTCTGGACCTCAGATATGGTGTTCTACAGCAGGGGTATTGCAGTCTTGTCTACAACTAAAAAAACCTGGGAGGAGTTTTAAAATTCTGTCCCCAGTCTTACTGAACTCAACTAAATCAGAAATGCTTGCTGGGGCTGGATCTGGGGCATCAGTAGTTTTTAAAGCTCTCAAGAGATTCCTATATGCAAGTCAAGTTGAGAACCACTGTTGTCAAGTTCCACATTAATGTTTGTGAACCAATCTAACCTGTGGCACTTATCACTTTGTTGGAGGCCCTGATAAGGTTTGGGGAAATGTACTGTAGGTAGGAGTTTGGGAATTTAGAATAGGACTGATCTTCTTCATTGTAGATTCAACACTGCTGGAATCAGCTGAACTCAAAATTCCATTAACGGCTATTAATTCACAGGCATTAGAAAATAACAAAAATACCCAGGCCCCCTAGAGCTGAGTGCAGCTATTCTCTCTCTCTCTCCCCTTTCTTTTGTGGTCTTCTACCTCCTTCCACTCACCACCCCAGCCCCAGATTGCTGTCTGGCTTAACTAAGAAAAATAAACTTGTGGGCTATGCCGCCTAATTCTTGCCCTTCTGATAAGGCAGTCAGCAGCAGTGTTCACAAAGATGTGGAAACTGGATCTGTTCTAATAACTGATCAAGGACAATTATGCTTGTGGACTACAAAGGCTCCCTGTGATGGGGCCACTGAGTGAGGATGGTAAAGTCCCTTGTATTTCCTTTTGGAAACTGGATGAAGGGATGTGAAAAAAGAGAGTAAGGATTCTGTAAGAAGTGATAGGCATAGTTTTGTTGCTACTTATCTCCTAACGCAAACAACTTGGAAACAAGGGCCCTGAAAACTGAAAGCTCTTCAGCATTCTCTCAGACTAGTTCCATGAGGCTGCACCTGATCAGCTCACTAAAGGGCAGAATGCATGTGGGGACCATCTTCAAGTGCCTTTGCATTAGCTCCTGGAACACTTGGAGCTTCCTTCAAGATTATTAAAGCAAGCTGAGTTCAAGATTTTTCTTATTCCTTTGTTACTATGAAATCCTCTAGTCTATCTGATGCACTACAGGATAGTGGAAAAAATGGACAGCAACCAAGATGTGCAAGTTCCAATCCAGGCTCTGTCACTGAATGGCCAGGTAACTTTGAACAGGTTACTCAGGTTTTCCAAGTCCCAATTTCCACACCTATGAATAGGATTTCAAATTTTATCTACCTCATAGGGTGGATGTGAAAGTTAAACCAGATCATTAAAGTTAAGTTAGTATTGTTAGAATATTTCGAAGAGCTCACTTCAGTTTAACGCAGACACTACTTTTTGCTTTTAGAAGGAAATTTTATGTTGATTATAGACACCAGTTTCTGGTAGTGTTGACTAAACTCAGATCTTTCTTGAGAAGTATAAGACATTGAAATTTACTACTGCTTTTGAAAACTAGAGTGCATTTTTTGTTTCTTTATGAACACTAGTAAAGATACATTACATCTTCCTTAAGAAGTGTTGAGCCTTATCAAATATGATACAATCCAAATAATGAATTTAGGGCTTTTTTCCCATCTTGCTTTAGATCTTAGAATTGTGGAGTGTTAGTAATAAATGAAACCATAAAGAGCATCTTTTCAGATGTAGCTGCTTTTCTGACACATTCAAGCATTCAAAAGTAGGGAGTTCCATGAAGACAATATCTCTTTTGCTACCACCAGACCCATCTCTGTCTTTGTCTGTCTTTCTGTGTGTGTGTGTGTCTCCCTCTCCTCTGATGGTTCTACTCTCCCTAGATAAGAAAGAGATTCTGTCACCCTTCTCCTCACCGCCCAAACCCTTCTTGCATTCAGCATGCTCTAGGTGTCTCAGTCCTGGACTGTATGCTGATGCCCTTCAACTCAGGTACTGCTGACTATACGAGGGGGAGGGTTTGAATTCTAGTCAATGAGAGGAGCAAAATGGGGGTGCTCCGTTTCATTTTGGTGTACTTATCACCTGAGTGCTGGTTTATTTTCTTGCTGTTTTGCCCTAGAAGCAAGCACTCCTTGCCAGCATGAGCACTCATTTTGGTGGAAGACAACACAATCTAATCATATAGGATGAAAAGTTATTCCTTTTGATATCAAGACTTTGATGTGTGTCTTGTGAAAACATTGCCTTAATGACCTTAATGACATACTCTGCTGGCTGTAGGCTCTCTATGCCATTCTGAAAAGTCAGAAGCAGCTCTAGGAGGACAGAGAACAGGGTTTTTCCTGCCTTGTTGACTGCCATATCCCTCACATACAGAAGAGGGCTAAGCACAAAATATAGCTCAATATATATTGGTTGAAATAATGAATTTGTTTATTTTCCAAAATTTCCATGCTGCCCTCTACCCGTTAGCAGAAAGAACTTTAAAATTCATTCTGTACTACATATGCGCGCACACACACACACACACACACACACACACACACACACACACACATATACACATACACAGTTTGGATCTTTCTGCAGGGTTTATTTCCAGAGGTTCTTAGGCCCAGGCTGCTTTTGGTTCCTAGAGACCATTGGTTGAATGCAGAGCAGTACATCATTTGCTTTATGGCTAAAGGTAAGCATACCCAAGGAAGCAGCTGGGGAAGTAAATCTTGAGAAGACATGTGGACAATCTAAGTGTGTTATCAATCTTAAGAGGCTTGGTAGAGAGGGTGAATCAGGGTACAGACCCATTGGAATGGAATGAGTTGGAGATCAATAAGAAAGAATGTTCCAAGTATAGTGTGGGAAAATCACATTTTGGAGTAATCCTCAGATCTCAGGCAGAGAGTGGCCATGAAGTTTACAGGGTGACTATGGCCTCAGTATGGGCAGGGACAGAGTAAAGACAACAACTTGGTGTGGTTCTCATATATATTAAAAAGGAAGGTGGAAGGTGGACTTTACTCAAATCTACCAGTCCACAAGGTAAAGAAGTTTTAATTATTTCTTAAGGTTTGGATCAATTCAGAGAGTGACTTGTCAAGTAAAGGAAAATCCAGCTAAGGTGCTACATCAGTCAGGAAAGCCCAGTCCATGCTAGGTAGTTCAATATTAATAATTTAATACAAGGAACTAGTTACAAAGGGGCTGGAAAAGCTTTGAAGCTAAATAACTTATCTCAAAGAGTAGCAACTCAAAGATTACTTATAGCGGAAGACATTACCACTCACAGGGATGCAGGGACAAAAGAAGATGATGTTTACTGGAGAATAGGAGTCATTGCCACATGGAGCCAGATCTACAGGATGGCTGCTTGGTGGAAGATGGGACCATGGAAGAGGGGTTGTCAGCAGGAATTGAGATATGGAGGCGACACAGCCAATGCTGGAGATACTGCCTGAAGCAAAGGAAAAGGAGTAATTCCTTGGCTCCTCCTTTCCTCTCAATCTCCAGTCTCTTGCTAATGCTGCCAATGGACTATACCTAGTTGGACATAAACTGCCAAGAAAGTTTATCTTCTATCAATTACAGAGAAAGATGTGAAGTAAATCTGGGAATAAACAGGTAAATGACCAGTAGAATGGACTTTAAAAATAGGGTAATTCCTACTTAATAAAAGATCCTGAGGTAGACACTTGTTAGTGTTGGTTCAGTGTCTATGAGGTAAAGGCCGATGAACATGAAGTTCTCTTGACTGTCGCTCAGACACATGACATGGGCTTGTGCAGGTCCATTTCTTATGCCCTTTGTTCAGAAGAAGGAAGAAGAGGGAAGAACCATGGCAACCATTTATGTCTCTATCAGAAAAACTCATTTTTATTTTTCAGAAATGCCTAGTTGACTTCCTGTTAAGTTCTCACTGGCCTGGATGGAAAGGCTGAGAAAAAGGGAAAAGAATGGTCATAGTTGGCTTCGACCCATTAATGGTTCCCCATCCACAGTTGTGTATAATGTCATTATAAACAAAACAGGGTTTCCAATGGCAATTAAGGGTGGGGAATGGAAAGCAGATAGGTAGCTGACGGTGTCTGCCAGGGTCAGGAGTCATCTGGACACCCACTCATGCTGACTTGCTTCTGGCTTCAAAGCTTCAGAGCAGCTCATAAACCTGAGGCTCACTGAGTTTCAACCCTTGGTCCATCTCTGTTAGATATTTCACTATTTCCCCATAACTTGGTTTGAATCATTAATACCCTTAACATGCTGATGCGACCTTCCTTACTTGGTATACTTCTGGTTCTGTTTACATAAGATTCACTGAATAAACATTCAACGCATATTTATTTATCATCTACCCTGTACTAGGTAGGCACTGTTCTAGGAAACTGAGTTACATCAGTGAACAAAACTGGCAAAAAATCCTTACCCCTTCGAGAGCTTACATTCTGGTGAGGTGAGACAAACAATAAAAAGTAAATATAGTCTGTTAGAAGGAGGTCGGTGCTATGGGAAAAAACAAATAGAGCAAAGTGAAGAGGACTGGAAGTTCCAGGGTAGGGGTGTTTGCAATTTTAAGTAGGGTATCCAGGGCAGGACTATTCTATGCTGTAGCCTCATCTGACTTTAACTCAAATGGTCTATTTCTTCTTGAAAAAGACTGGTCTTTCTCATAGTTAGGGACCCTCATACTTCCTCTGGATCTAGAGAAAAGCCATGAGAGGTTTGTTTTGTTTTGTTTTGTTTTGTTTTCAGAATTTCTCTATCTTTCAAAGAGTAATAATTCTCTGTTCTTTGAAGCTAGAATTTATGTTATTTTGTTCTAGATTGCTGAAGAGGACAGGTTAAACAGCTACATCACCCAGGATTTTTAAAAATCTGCTTTCACCAGCAGTTGTAGAGTTTTATTAGTTTTATCAACATATCCTTTATCTAAATATTTCTGAATTAAATAGTTCTTAAAAATAGATATGCTACTGTGAAATAAGAGATACACCTTAGTAAGTCCCAATCAGTGACTTCATGCTAATTTTGTGCTTAACCTCATAAACCCTCTGATCAAAATTTTTTATTTTCTGAGTACAATTTTTTCCCAAGAAGGTGGTGCTGTGTGAAGACGATTACTCGGTTACAAGACTAAGAGTTGCTGACTTTCTGTGTGAATATTCATCCCTTATCTGTTATATCCCACCTCCTTTCATCAACTGCAACTGGGCTAGCCCTCCTCTTTCATCCTATTCCTATCCTTCCCCATTGTCACAATTCCAGAGCTTAGGTCCCTAGACCTACCCTACCTGCCCTATCCTGAATATGTAACCAGCTGTCCCTGCTGAATCCTAAGCATGGCAGTCCAGACTTGTAGGTAATCCATTCTTCTCTGAGAAGACTAAGAGCAATCCTCACATTAATCCAAAGCCATGGTGTTATCCCAATTCACTTTGACCTTTGTTTACTGAACACCATCTCATTTCTAAATACACTCTCTCTTTCCTAGGACTTCTTATTAGGATTATTCTTCCTTCTATAACCCTAGTAGTATGTTAGGAATACTTGTATGTTTTGAAGTAATCTGAAATTTATATTTAGAGATAAAAACCAAAGTTACTTGAGTTCTGCTCTATTATTCTGGTGCTGTATAATATTTTAAAAATTGGACTGCTTGCTGAGTCTTCAATTATCTATGTGCTGATGATAGAAAAAGCCACTGCTATTTCAACAAGTCATAGAGAAGACAGCTGAGGAATTTATTGGCACGATCCGGGTGTTGCTTTTTACAGTATTTAATTGTGAAATGGAGGTGAGTCATTGCCAGATTATTGCTACAAGACCGCAATACTCTCAAAAAATTTTTATATAAGATTTTAAATGAGGTTGAAAAAAGGACTTTTGAAGAGAGAGACACACATAAATCAACAGAATGTCCACATGTGGTACCATGTGGGGGAATCCTGGTATAGCATTAATCCCTCTTGGAATGTACTGAATTTATGGAATGTGGAACATTTTTGATGGAGCCTGTGTTCATTCTTAATATACCACCACCACTTGACTGAGACCAGAGTTTGCTCCAGTATTTACTATGCGACTATAATGTTATCAATGCAATGATCCATCATATGGAATTACAGCAGAGAAAAGATATTAGCCAGCCAATGACAAGGTTGAACACTTGAAAAAAGATTTACTGACAGAACCAGTATGTGTCAAATACTTTGCCAGGTACTGGGGTTACAGAGATGAATAAGCACAGTCTCCATGTTTGAGAAATGTACAGGCCAGATCAAGAATTGCAAATATATGGCATGTGATCAACTACTCCTTCCAGTTGCTTCCAGAGCAGACATAACACTTTTTTCCCTCCAAGCTTAGGTGCTCAGTGGATACACTCTTCCACACAGCCCTCTAGGAAGCCATCAGCAAACAACTGGTGTTGGCACACAAGATTATAATAGTACTATATTACTCCTAATAAGGGCTAACGATGATGGGGGCTGACTCTGTAGCCAGGGTACTATATCATTTCCATAAATTAACTCATGTAACTTCCACAACAGTTCCATTAGGCAGGTATTATTATTATTCCCATCTTACAGATAAGAAAATTGAGGCTTAGAGAGACAAACTAACTTGCCACATCGACATAGCTGGTAAACGTCAAAGCCAGGATTTGAACCGAGGCAGCAGTCTGTATCAAATTGTTTATACTATTTAATACTGCTCCTTATAGTCCCTCTCTAATTAAGTCCTTCAACTCTTTTAATGTAAATTTCACTTAATTTTTTCTCTTCTTGAAATAAAAGAAATTAAATTCCTTTGTTATACTTCGTGTTTTATATTTTCTTTTTCAAACTTATAACTCTTTCAGATATTCTTTTTATTTGTGCATGCAAGTATTATTGAACAAATACTAAGTGCCAACCCCTGGACTAGACATTGGGAGATGGCAGTGAGTAGGAAAGAAGTTTCCCATCTCATGGACCTGATATTCTACCTTTCTGAATAAGTATCCTGGTCTTTAACTCTAGAACTCTATCCTGGGGACTTTATTCTGCAAATTTTAGGAGTGGATCTGGCCAGAGGATGCTGTTCTCAGGAGATTTGCTGAAGTGTGATCCAGCTCTGTGCCTACCACTGCTACTACATCATTATTCTGGGTCCATGTCCCACAACCTAAAAGAGAAGTGGCTTTGATTATCATGACTGTGGCTTTAGGCTGACAGGATCAGGTTGTTATTCCAGATTTAGCAAAGACTGGGTTTTGGAACTTCAAGACAAGCCCAAGTCATTAGAAGGATACACCTACAGGTTCTTGTGAAAGTAGATTCAGGCCACAAATATTATCAAAGACCCAAGCTGATTTTAAGATCCATGGAGTCACTGTGAGCCTCAATGAGACAGGAAGGAAGTTTCCTAGCAGGCAGGCAGATAGAGAGTGGGACATTGAATAAAATGGACTCAACCATGTGACAATGGGTTCTTAGTGGGCAACTCAGACCTCGTAAGGAAAGTTACGGATTTTTTTTCTGGAGAACAAAGTAAAAGTTTAGTTACCGGGGCTTCCCTGGTGACGCAGTGGTTGAGAGTCTGCCTGCTAATGCAGGGGACACGGGTTAGAGCCCTGGTCTGGGAGGATCCCACATGCCGCAGAGCAACTGGGCCCATGAGCCACAACTGCTGAGCCTGTGCGTCTGGAGCCTGTGCTCCACAAAAAGAGAGGCCGCGATAGTGAGAAGCCCGCGCACCGCGATGAAGAGTGGCCCCCACCTGCCACAACTAGAGAAAGCCCTCCCACAGAAACGAAGACCCAACACAGCAAAAATAAATTAATTAATAAACTCCTACCCCCAACATCTTCTTAAAAAAAAAAAGTTTAGTTACCTTTTGTGGTTCAGCTCTCTGGGAGTAAGTGTATTATAAAATTTGGGAAAGATCAAGTAAAAGCATTATGTACAATGAATATGTACATAAGCTTATGTGTTCCTAGAGTCATACGTGTGAAAATATGAGGTTAAAGATGGAATATGGGCAGGTTTTTCACCTGCCTGAAACCTCTAATTTGATACTAATCTTATTTCTCAGGAAGTGCGCTTTACTTACTTCTATGCTATTTTCTGTGAAGATCAAGAAAAGATCAGGTAATGTAAAGGACTGGTGTGTGCTCCTTGTGAAGAAGGTGTCCTGGGGTAACTGTTGCTTCCTTTATTCAGTGTGGTGAATCTGGTCCCTGGAACAGGAGGCAAGGGCTAGAGCATTGGGGGGTGTAGAATGACTTGGATGGGTATAAGTGATTTGTTGGCACCATTCAAAGTTTATAGCCCCTTGTCAGTTCAGTTCTCTTTTTATTAACTCTCCTTCAAAATCATTTCATCTAATTTAATCCTGGGAATCCCAAGGGAAGAAGAGGGCCATCAGAAAGACAGATCATATGTGTAGTTAATGTTCATTATAAACCATACTCCTCACTACCACCATGCTATCCAAGTACAAGGTTGGCCCCAGAGAATGGAGCAGCACCTTATGGACTGAAATTCAAAGGCTATCAGGCTCCAGGGGAAAGGAAGCTATGTCTTATAACACTGGTTGTTTTCTATTGTGAGGTATATTAAAGAAGCCAAAGTTCTATGGAAATGAAAGTTCCCTTTAGCAGATATAGCACTTCCAAGATAATAACGAAGGCAGTGATGATCTGCCACGATGTGGTACTGCTATGGCAAACACAATCCAAAGCAAAGTGGAATTTAGGTTATGATCCTGGGCTCTGCACTTAGGGGCTGGATTTGCTGAGGGGACATGTAGAGCCCAGTGGTTCAGGACAATAAGGCATGCGTTTGGTTGGAGGAAGAACTAAATGTATCTGTATCAGTGCAGTAGATGTGAAGAGGATCAGGCTACCAGCAATATGCTTTTGCCCTCTGTGTACCTGCCACACCCCTGGGCGCCAACACTCTAGGGTTCACATTTGGTTACTGGGTTTTGGGTATGAATCCAGCTAAGCAATCGAGAAGAACAGATGCATGGGAGTGGCCACGATGGTACAGTACAAAGATCCTGAGCTCACCTTCTCCCATGGGCACACCAACATTACAACTATTTTCAGAGCAACTATTGATGAAAAAGACTTGAAGACTAGCAGAAAAGACCTTCTACAAGTGAAGATATAAAGAAGGAATCACAAGACAGGGAGGAGTGGTGGAGATGTGGTACAGTCAAGATAAATACCCTTGGTGGGCGATCCACAAGCAGGAGAATAATTACAATTACAGAGGTTCTCTCCAAGGAGCAAGGGGTCCGAGCCCCTAATAGGCTCCCCAGCCTGAGGGTCCTGCACTGGGAAAATGAGCCCCAGAACATTTGACTTTGAAGATCAGTGGGACTTAATTTGAGAGCCAGAATACTATAGGAAATAGAAGTTCCACTCTTGAAGGGCACACACAAAAACTCACATGCTCTGGGACCTAGGGAAGAAACAGTAATTTGAAAGGTGCCTGGATCAGACCCACCTGCTGATATTGGAGAGCCTTCCAGAGAGGCAGGAGGTGACTGGAACTCACCCTGGGGACACAGACACCGGTGGCAGCCAAATTTGGGAGCTCTTTCTACCATGAGGAAACTAATGCTGGCAAGTGCCATTGTGGAATCCTTCTAGCTTATTAATTAGCCTGTGACCTGGCCCTGCCCACCAGCCTGTGGCACCAATACTGGGATGCCTCAGGCCAAGCAGCTACCTGGGTGGGGACACAGCCCCACTCACCAAAAATAGGTTGGCTGCCTTAGGACCTCCTGAAACCCCAGGTGCCCTGGGACACGGCCCCACCCACCAGAGGGCCCAGGGCCCGGCCTTGCCCGCCAATGGGCCAACACCAACTCTGTGAAAACCCAGACACTGCAGCCAGAGACTCTAGGACCCAGTTCCTCCCACTAGTGGGCTGACAACAGCCTCAGAACCCTTCGGTAGGACCTACCTACTAGTAGGCCAGCACCAGCTTTGGGACACCACAGGTCCCATAGCCAACTATGTTAGGAACCAGTCTTATGCAACAGCAGGCCAACTATATCTAGGACCCCTGCCCTTGCAATCAGCCATCTCAAGATCTGGCTCCACCTACCAGTGGGCCAGCACTAGCCCCAGGATCTTCTATGCCCTGACCCTACCCATCAGCAGGCTGACACCAGCCCCAGGATCCCCTGGGCTCCAGCTCCACCCACCAAGTGGTACACACCAGCTCCAAGACACCTTGGGCCCCTCAGCCAGCTGCCCTGGGATCTGGTCCCACTCATCAGTGGGCTGACACCAGCTTTGGGACACCCCAGACCCCATAGCAAGCCGTCAAGAACTGGTCTCACCCACCAGCAGGCTGACACTAGATCTGGGACACATGCTTCCAACCAGCCACCCCAGGACACAGCTCCACCCACCAGTGGGCCAGCACTAGCACTGGGACCCCCCAGGGATCCACAGCCAGCCACATCTTGAACCAGCCCCACCCACCAATGGCTGGCAGCCTCCACATGAGGCAGGGCCTGGCAACCAACAGGAACAGGAGCCAGACACACCTGCAAGACTGCCCACAGTAGTCAGCTTGCCACAACAGAAGGACCCATAGAGCCCATATAGAGAACTCCCCTAGAGCATATAGCTCTGGTGACCATAGGAGAGTGTGCTGCTGGGATGTATGGTATGCCTTCTACATAAGGCCACTTCTCCAAGATTGGGAAATGTAACCAACCTACCAAATACCTAGAAATAAAAATAGTGAATTAGGCAAAATGAGGTGACAGAGGAATATGTTCCAAACAAAGAAACAAGATAAAACTACAGAAGAAGTAAGTGAGGTGGAGATTAGTAATCTACCTGATAAACAGAATATAGAAAATATAATGAAGAACCAAACAGATGGAGAATACAAAAACTGAAATAAAAAATATACTAGAAGGAATCAACAGTAGATTAGATGATATAGAGGAGTGGATCAGTGAACTGGAAGACAGAGTAGTGGAAATTATTCAAGCTGAACAGGAAAAAAAATTTTTTTTTAAATGAGGACAGTTTAAGAGACTTCTGAAAAAACATCAGGTATGCTAAAATTTGCATTATAGGGGTCCCTGAAGGAAGGAGAAGAGAGAGAGACAGAGGCAGAGAACATATTTGAAGACACAGTAGCTGAAAAGGTCCCTAACCTGGGAAAGGAAACAGACTCCCAGGACCAGGAAGCACAGAGAATCCCAAACAGGATCAACCCAAAGAGGACCACATCAAGACAATTAAAATGGCAGAAATTAAAGATGAAGAGAGAATACTAGAAGCACCAAAGGAAGAACAAGTTACATAAAAGGGAAATCCCATAAGATCATCAGCTGACTTTTCAGCAGAAACCCTTCATGCCAGAAGGAAGTGGCACAATGTATTTAAAGTGATGAAAGGGAAAATCCTACAACCAAGAATACCTGGCAAGGTATCATTCAGATGTGAAGGAGAACTCCAAAGTGTTATAGACAAGCAAAAGCTAAAAGAGTTCAACACCACGAAACCAACTGTATAAGAAATGTTAAAGGGACCTCTCTAAGTGGAAAAGAAAAGGCCACAACTAGAAATATAAACATTATAGAAGAAAAATTTTCATTGGTAAAGGCAAATATACAGTAAAGGTAGTATTATAAATTAGCCATGTATAAAGCTAGTAGGAAGGGTAAAAGACAAAAGCAGTAAAATCACCTATATCCACAATAAGTAGTTAAGGGATACACAAAACAAAAAGATGTAAAATATGATGCCCAAAACAGTAAATGGAGGGAAGGAAGAGTAAAAATGCAGGGTCATTAAAATGTGTTCAAACTTAAGAGATCAGCAGCTTAAAACAGTCATATCTATATTGCTATATATAAACCTCATGGTAACCACAAACCAAAAACTTATGATACACACACACAAAAGAGAAAGGAATCCAAACATAACACTAAAGACAGTCATCAAAACACAAGGGAAGAGAGCAAAAGAAGATGAAAGGAATAAGAATAAACTACAAGAACAAACCAAGGACAATGAACAAAATGGCAATAAGTACATACTTATCAATAATTACTTTAAATGTAAATGGACTAAATGTTTGAATCAAAAGACATAGATCGGCTGAATGGATATGAAAACCGGACCCATATATATGCTGCCTACAAGAGAGACTCACTTCAGATATAAAACCACACACAGACTGAAAGTGAGGGGAAGGAAGAAAATATTCCATGCAAATAGAAAAAAAAAAGCCAGTGTAGGAATACTTATATCAGACAAAATAGACTTTAAAGCTATAGACTATAACAAGAGACAAAGAAGGACATTACATAATGATAAAGAAAACAATCCAAGAAGAAAATATAAAAATTGTAAATATATATGTGCCCAAAATAGGAGCACAAAAATACATAAAGCAAATATTAACAGACATAAAGGGAGAAACTGACAGTAACACAATAAGAGTAGGTGGCTTTAACACCCCGCTTATATCAATGGACAGATCATCCAGAGAGAAAATCAATAAGGAAACACTGGCCTTAAATGACACATTAGCCAAATAGACTTAATTGATATATATATATAAAACATTTCATCCAAAAGCAGCAGAATATACATTCTTTTCAAGTACACACAAAACAATCTCTAGGATAGGTCATGTATCAGGCCACAAAACAAGTGTCAGTAGAATTAAGAAGACTAAAATCATATCACGTATATTTTCTGACCACAATGCTATGAAACTAGAAATCAGCTACAAGAAAAAAACTGCAAAAACCATAAACACGTGGAGGCTAAAGAATATGCTACTAAACAACGAATGAACCATTGAAAAATCAGAGGAGAAATAAAAAAAATACTTGGAGACAAATGAAAATGAAAACACAATGATCCAAGATCTTTGGGATATAGCAAAAACAGTTCTAAGAGGGAAGTTTATAGAAATACAAGCCTACCTCAGGAAACAAGAAAAATCTTAAATAAACAGACTAACTTTACACCTAAAGTAACAAGGGAAATAAGAAAAAACAAACCCTAAACTTCATAGAAGGAAGTAAATCATAAAGGTCCAAGCAGAAATAAATGAAATTGAGACTAAAAAAAAAAAGAAAAGATCAATGAAATTAAGATCTGTTTCTTGGGTTTTTTTTTTTAAAGATAGGCAAAATTGGTAAATCTTTAGCTAGATTCATCAAGGAAAAAAGAGAGTGGGACCCAAATCAATAAAATAAGAGAAGTTAAAACTGACACCACAGAAATACAAAGCTTCATAAGAAATTACTATGAACAATTATCCGCCAATAAAATGGACAACCTAGAAGAAATGGACAAATTCTAGATATGTACAATCACCCAAGATTGAGTCAGGAATAAACAGAAAATATGAACAAATTACCAGTAATGAAATTGAATCAGTTATTAATAAAACTCCCAAACAAAAGTCCAGGACCAGAAGGCTTCACAGGTGAATACTTCCAAACACTTAAGAGTTAGCACTTATCCTTCTCAAACTTTTCCAAAAAAATTGCAGAGGAAGGAATGCTTCTGATCTCATTCTACAAGGCTAGCATTACCCTGACACCAAAACCAGGAAAAGATATCACACACACACAAAATGCAAGTTAATATCCTTTATTAATATAGATGCAAAAATCCTCAACAAAATATTTGCAAACAATTCAAAAATACATTAAAAGGATCATACACCATGATCAAGTGGTATTTACCCTAGGGATGTGAGGAAGGTTCAATATCCACAAATCAATGTGATACACCTCATTAACAAATTGAAGAATAAAAACCATACAATCATCTCAACAGGTGCAGAAAAAGCTTTTGACAAAATTCAACACCCATTTATGATAAAAACTCAACAAAATGGGTTGAGGGAACATACTTCAACATAATAAAGGCCATATATGACAAGCCCAAAGCTAAGATCATACTCAACAGTGAGAAGTTGAAAGTATTTCCTTTAAGGTCAGGAACAAGACAAGGATGCCTGCTCTTGCCAATTTTATTCAACAAAGCTTTAGAAGTTCTAGCCTTAGCAATCAGACAAGAAAAAGAAATAAAAGGAGTACAAATTAGAAAGGAAGAAGTAAAACTGTCACTGTTTGCAGACAACATAATATTCTACATTGAAAGTCCTAAAGATGCCACCAAAAAACTTCTAGAACTTATCAATAAATTCAGTAAAGTTTCAGGATACAAAATTAATGTACACAAATCTGTTGTCTTTCTATATTAACAAGAAACTATCAGGAAAAGAAATTAAGAAAACAGCCCCATTTACAATTGCATTAAAAGGAATAAATTACCTAGGAATAAATCTAACTAAAGAGGAAAAAACTTGTTCTTGGAAAACTATAAGTTACTGATGAAAGAAATTGAAGATGTCACAGATGAAATATATATTGTGTTTGTGAATTGGGAGAATTAATATTGTTAAAATGACAATGCTACCCAAGGCAACCCAGAGATTCAATGCAATCCCTATCAAAATACCAATGGCATTTTTCACAGAACTAGAATAATTCTAAAATTTCTATGGAAACACAAAAGACCCTGAGTAGCCACAACAGTCTTGAGAAACAAGAACAAAGCTGGAGATATCACAATCCTTTTTTTCAAACTATACTACAAAGCTTCAGTAGTCAAAACAGTATGGAACAGAAACAGACACATAGGTCAATGGAACAGAATGGAGAGTCCAGAAATGAACCAACACTTACATGGGCAATTAATCTATGACAAAGGAGGCAAGAATATACAATGAAGAAGACAGCCTTTTCAATAAATGATATGGGTACTTGTTCATGACTACTGCCAAGTTCAGGTTCTTTAAAAAAAATTATAAAGCAAGCAAGCTATATTGAGCCTCTGGCACGAATCAGACACTGAGCTAGGTTCTATCACCAGTGTTCTTTCCTAACAACTGTATGATATTGGCACTGTTTTATTTTGCAAATGGGAGAATGTGTCTCAAAGAAGTCAAGTAGCTTGTCTAAGTTAATAGAGCAGACTGGATGTGAACTCTAGCCTTCTGATGCTGACTCAGTGCATATTTAGGTGTTGGTAAAACATGAAACTATCTTAATGTGAATAATAAGTTTGTTTTATTAGAAGATATATAACTCAAATAAGTAGCTTTTTCAAGATTGTAGATACCATCTCTTCTGGAAGCCCCTGGTTAACTGCCCTGGGACAAGATCAACTAGAGAAGCAGAATATAAAATTATTACCACTCACATGCATAGGGCACATATAGGAGAAGTTTTGGCCTCTGGGAAGGAGGCCAATTGGTCTAGTAGAAGGAGGATCAGGAGGCTTATGACTGACTACGGGGCTGGGAATATTTGTGGGTTACCCAGAAATGAGGGCAGTATGTGAATCCAAATATACAGAAAGGCAGGTTTCCTCCTAGGAGAAGTTCAGCAAGAACAAGTCAGGGCCTCTGTACAGGAGGGACTTAGGTTTCAGGCAGGCCACTGAGGTGAGGCTCAGTAAAGAAAAACATAAACCCAGATTCAGTTAGAGCTGAATCTCTTAAATCAATTTATAATTAAAGTGATGATATGAATTGGTTTGCCAGAACAGTCCCAGTTTATAACTGTTGAGTCTTCAATTTGGACAATAAATGTGTATGATCTCTCTACTTGTAAGGCCCATGGTCATCTGACTCCTCCTTACTACTTGAGTCACATCTCTTGCCCTTCCTCCATGATCCTCTGTGGCTTTAACCATATAGAATTATGTTTAAACCCTTGAACTTATCCTGCTTTCTTTAATCTCTAGGCCATTTGGAGGAAGGAACTTGCTGTTCCTTCCTCCAAAATCTCTGACCCACGAATATACACAGCCCTCTTCTTTGCTGGGTTCACTTCTACTTGTGTTTTACATCAGGGCTTAGCTATCACTTCCTCTAGGAAGTCTTTCCTGCCCCACTCCTTCTCCCCAAGTTCGGGTTAGCTGTCTTCATACATGCCTCCATTTCTCTATCCCAATGTTCATCACAGTTTACTGCAACTTCCTACTTACTGGACCCTAGCCTGTAATCTTCATGAGACAAGGGCCAGTATCTTATCCATAACTGTATCTCCAATAAGGACCAGAGTGCCTGGTTCATAGCAGGTGTTCCATAAATACTTTTGAGCTAAGGCTGACCCAGTTTTCAGAATTGGCGGTCAAAGTCAGGGATAGATCAGAGGCCACAGTAATTTTGGACAGGACTCAGGCTTAAATTTCTCCTTTGGGCCTCTCTCTTCTGGAGCAGGGCAAACCTGTGGATGGGGATTGAGGAACCTCATTTGTAGGGCCATGGATGCTGGATCCACTAGGGCCTAGTCCCAGAAGGAAAAGACAGGGACACTCATCAATAACAATTTGGCACCAAACTGGGGAGACAAAACCTAAGATGCATTCCCTCCCCTGGATGCAATGGGGTCTAGCTTCAGCCCTGCTTTCCCTATGTGGGAGTGGGAACAGGATGTGAATGGAATATGCTGTAAGGGAGAAATCATGGATACGGGGAAACTGGCACTGAACCTCCTTCTCTGGCATCTGGACCCAGTTCTCAAGCCTCAACCTCTTTTATTGCTTGCTGTTTTCCTCATCCTAACCTCTCCTACCCTTACACACCTAGTCCCTGCCCTTACCTCCTGTGCCCAAACCCTACCCCCAGTATCAGCTTTCAACCTGGCAGTTATTAAGTGTAAGGTTTATCGTCTTTATCATGATGTGGGTGCCAGGATGGATTTAAATGCCAGCCTTCAGTGGGCCTCAGAATCTCCTCTAGAGCTGTACTTACTATCCCCGAGAGGGGACCCTGGACACACATTTCCCAAATCTATCAAACGTTGATCATACTTTGCCTACCAAACTTCCAAGTCCCTCAAGGACTCCTGCCTAGATGTTTACACCTTTTGGTACTAACAGGTATTGGGCTGTAGGCAATAGAGCCCAAGTAACATCGAGCCCAGATAACATGTTGATAGAGCATGGTCTTCAAGAGAAAATATGGGCTTAACTCAAAAGACTGAATTGAGTAGTGACATTTCTGGTATTATCCAGGCTATAGAGGGCTGTCTGACAGTAGGAGAATTTTCTGAACAAGGGGACCTTCCCGCTCCATTAGGTTGCATCAGCCCTGATGCAACCCTGGGCCCTGGGTCACTGCAGGCCTACCCTTCCCGCAGTGGTTCTCTACCTTTTGTCCTGTGCTGACAACATCCATCCATCAGCACAGTGGCTCCCAGAGGCAGGGACTCTTACTTGGGATTATGGAGTGAGAGATGCATGCTCTCCTACGGTGTGCGAGTCAGAATTCCCTGGTGAAGCACTTTGAACCGCACTCCTCCAGGGTGATTCTGATACCCTCCCCCAAGGTTATGAGCTTACTATTTGATAATTACTACAGAATTTAGGGCTCTGGAGAGTAGAACCGCACAGACTTCTAAATCAGCCTCATGGCTTAGAGCTGTTTCTCCACCCAACTTGGACAGAAGTCTCCCAGACAGATGATGTCAGTGCAACTGGAGAGGAGACTTGTTAAAATCTGTGCTCTCACTGGCTGAGAAAACTTTTCCCAGAACCCTCAGGGACTGATGGTGGGAATGTAGACTGGAGCAGTCATTCTGGAGAGGAGTTTGGCAGTACTTGGTGAAATTAAGTGCGCCTATGCCCTGTGACCCAGCTATCCCTCTCTGGAGTCTACACCCCAGAGAAGCTCAGGCACAAGTCCATTAAGAGATGTATATGAGGGTGTTCTATGCACCACTGCGTGTGGGAATTATAATGATGATGATGATGATGATGATGATGATGACGACGACGACGATGATGATGTTGATGGCTCACACTTGCTGGATGCTTATGTGTGCTCAGTACTTTACATGTTCTCAGTACTCTACATGAAGTAGGCACTATTACTATCTCTGTTTTGGAAATGAGAACACAGGTATGGGGAGGTGGAGTAAATGGGCTAAGCTCACACAGTTGGTCAATGGAAATGATGCCAGGCAGTCTGGTTCCTGAGTGTGCACTCCTAACCATTATGCTTTATGGTCTACCTCTGTGTCCATCATTGGGGAATGAATAGATAAATGTGGAATACTGTTCATCAAACACATGGGCAACTCGTAAAAGCATACAGCTGAGTGAAAAGAGAAGGAAAAAAAAGAATGAGTTCCATAGTCCACTGCCATATATGCATATATATACTTATATATTTACATACATATATATTTTAAATGTATACAATGATGATACAGCATCATGAAATTTCAAATGTATTAATATATGTACACATCCAAGTACGTATTAGTATCTGGGGTGGGGGCAAGTAGAAGTCAGGGATGAAAAGGAAATGTATAAAAAAAGAAAAAATAAAACAAAAGCTAACAAAATGAGAGAAGGCCTTGCCCAGAATGGTGATGACTGGGGGTCATGAATTGAGGAGTGACTTAACTCTGCTCTCTTCTCCTGAGACTCATATTTCTCCCCTATAATTCCCTTCAAGAAACTAGATGCAAAGCTCCATCCCACTTCTGGGAGAATCAGAGCAGGCAAGTTCATTCTCATTCTCTTCCTCGGGGTTCCCCCACTCACCCTCGACACTCTTACCCCTGGGAGTAGCAAAGCCCTGAGATAGATGTGCATTCTGCCCAGTGTTTGACTCCACCTTAAGAAGTGAGTTTACTTCCTCCCATTTTACAGATGAAAAGAGAGGCAGTTCAGAGAGCTAGTGACCTGTACTTGCTCATGTTCATTTTCAGCAGAACTGGCACCTCACCCAGGTCAGTGTAGAGCTTCCATCCTATGCTTTACAACATACCCATGGACATGGTCCTGGAAACCACCAGTTTCCTCTGTAGAAACAGCCATTGTTTCCAAGAATCAAAGGGATTTCCACGGTTTTGTTTGATGAAGGTCTCAAAGCAATGACTATATATTCAGGGACAATAATACAATTATTTTAATTAAATTTTTCCTAGTGTTACATAGGAATAGAGCATTATTGCAAATCTTTTGAGAAAATTATTTATTTGCATCTCATGTACCTCTGGCAGTGGCTGATCCTAACACTTGGCATTGTTAGGACCTGCTCACGCCTCATGGCAGGCTTGTCTGCAAATGAGCATCACTCAGTCCGTTATTCCTGGAGCATCTCAAAATGTAATTCCAGCATTTCTAAATGAGTTAAATACACGCACAGCTCACATTATCGTGTATCACTGTTTCCTATACAGATGGAGAATTCATTCATAGTCAATGTTGTAATCAGAAAGACTTCAGAGAATGATTCAACAGGCCGTTATTTGGCAAATGCACAATGACTGTTAAGATGTAGTTATCTCATTCATCCTGTTTTCAGAGTCAGGTAGGCGTGAGAATTCAGCTTTTTTTTTTTTTTTTTTTTAACATCTTTATTGGGGTATAATTGCTTTACAATGGTGTGGAATTCAGCTTCTTTGAACACCTTGACAGTTTTATTCTCACAACACTTATTTATAAGTTGCTCACTGTCTATCTGATACTGATAGAAGATACAGCTCTGATCAGAGGACAAACTGACAATGAAATTGACTGGACAAGTGTATGTGGAGATACACATACGGGACTGTGCAGCCCAAACTGTGGTTGCTAGTTAGAGTGGAGCACTTCATAAATTATGTGAAGAGGCTGTACCAGGATTGCGAGCAAATAGTGGGGAGGTTTAGAGAGGCAGAGAGGAGGAGGAAAAAGGCTGAGTAGCAGACCCCAAGTTGCGAGTCAGGAATGAGGAGGAGGGGGAAGGGAGTGCAGAAGAGAAGAGGGTGAAGAAAGAGCCTGAGGAGGGTGTGCCTGAAGGGGAGTGGAGGGATAGCATAGGAGGTGAAGGTGGCCAGGCTTGGCTTCCTACTCTGAGACTTACGGAGGCATGGCTGAAAGAAGGCCTCATATTGACTCCTATAGACTGTGGGTCTGAAAGCCTGCCCCCAGAGAATTCTGGCAGAGGCCGTTTTGGATGTATGTTCTCAGCTCTCTTTAATCACTAGAGGCAGAAAGGGGTCTTGCCATGCCGCAGAGCAAATTTCCCTGGGAGCAGCTATTGGGATGCTCAAATTCTGGCAGTTCCTGGAAAGATGCCCCAAACGCTCAGAGCACTCCTCTCCCTGAGCCTTCTCACAAGCCATTCCTCTCACCTGGGTAGTCTTCCTGTTCCTCTCCTGCTCTCCAGACCTGTGCTGTCCAAAATGCTGGCCACAAGTCACCTGTGCACCTGAAATGGAGATATACTGTGAGTGTAAAATACACCCAGGATTTCAAAATTGGGTGTTAAAAAAAATGTGAACTTCCTCATCAATAATTATTTTTATATTTATTGCATGTGAAAATGATAATATTTTGGATATATCTATCTAAATAAAATATAACATTAAAATGAATGCACCTCTTTCTTCTTACTTTTTCATATGTGGCTCCCATTGCATGTCTACTGGACAGCCCTGCCTGAAATTTCATGCATCCTGTGAGTGGTTATACAGGTTGGTGGCCAAGTTTCCAAGCTCTGGAGCCAGGCTGCAGAAGTTCAAATCCTGGATTCATATCTCGATACTTCATAGCAGGCGACTGGATTGAGGTAACTTAATCTCTCCATGCCTCAATTTTCTTCTAGCAACAGTCCCGGTCCCTGACTCACCAGGATCTCCTACACCCTGCTGCCTGAGTCCTTCTAGCAGGACACATGGCCCTGACTCTCTTTTAAGGTGTGTAAGTTGTTTCATTAATTCACAGAGTTTCTCAGAGTTGTGCCTGATTAACTCTTCATTGCCCACCTGATCTTTCTGTCAACCTGTCAACGCCCAGACGGGGATGTGCCCCCTCCCAGAAGGGCTTCAGATTTCCAAGTCATCTGGCAAAGTCGCCTGCACACACAGGGTCACATCTCACAAGTGACGGTGATGCATTCCTCTTTCAGGGGTTACATAGGAGTGGGGAGCAGGTTCTGCTTAGTTTACAAGTAAACATTTTTTATTGACCTATAACACATTCAGAAAAATACAAAATTCATAGTCAAATCGATGAGGTTTTAAAATTGAAATTTTTGTAACCTCCATAAAAATCAAGAAACAGAACATGAAATGTGATTCCAGGGCTTCCTCCACCCCCACTCCAGGGTCCCTCTCAGTTACCTCCTCTTCCCTAAAGATAACCACTGTCTTGCCATGGATCATCATAGATAGTTTTTTCCATTTCAGCTTTAGGTAAATGAAATTGTACTCCTGTGTTGGACTTTTTTCACTCAACTTTATGTTTACAAGGTTCGTCTATGTTGTTATGTTAGCAGTTGTCTGTTCATTACCATTGCTGAATAATATTCCATTTCTATAAATTTATCACAATTTGCTTATTCATTCCACTATTAATGGATATTCGGACTGTTTTCAGTTTGGGACTATTGTGAACAACGCTGCTATGAGCATTCTTTTGCACTAAGGAGTGGAATTTGGCGGATATAGGATATGCATGTGTATAGCTATAGTAGATACTTCTAAACCCACTTTCAAAGGGTTTGTACCAATTTCCACTCTCAACAGCAATGCATGAGAATTCCAGATGTTCCATACCTTTGCCAACACCTTTTTTCCCCCCATTTGGAAGGTAAGGAGTGGTTTTAATTTGCATTTCCCTGAGGAGTAAACTCCTTTTCATATGTTTATTGGTCATTTGTGTATCTTCTTTGTTTAGTTCAAGTCTACTACCACTTTCCCCTTCCCCCTAAAATCTTATTTATTTGGGTTGACTATCATTTTCTTATTGACATGTATGATATCTTTAAATACTTCAAATTTAAATCCTTTGTTGGATACATGGGTTGCAGATATCTTTTCCTAGTCCGTAGCCTGAATTTTCATGCTCTTAATAATGGTGCATTTTAATGAACATTTCTTAAATTTAATGAAGCCTAATCAATCTTTTCCTGTAAGAGTTATTTTTGTAATCTGTTTAAGAAATCTTTGCCTACCTGATAGAGCCAGTTTAAAGTTAGTAAATTTCCTCAATCCATACCACAGTGCTGGAGCTAAAAACTAACAAGAACTTTCCATATTAACAAACTAACAAACCATTTGATGCACTACACCATTTGTGTTATTCTTCTAAATGTCACAAATTCTGTCCCTTGAGTCACATTCTCTCCTGTTTACTCCCCAAACCTCACACTCGAATTCAAATGCTTGCTCGTGGTCTTTCCCTGTTTTTCCTTCCCATCCTTTTGGCACTCACACACCCCATACCTGGGCTACCTTTATTTTTTATTTCAAACATTCATAAGGCTCTCCTTTGTATTTAATAGGAAAAAAAAATACTAATATTTATTGAGAGCTTACTATGTGCCAGGCACAGTGCTAAGTGCTTTTCATGCATTCTCTCATTTACTCATGTGAAAAACTCATCAGGTACCTACTAGCACATTTCAGATGTAAAAAGTGAGATTTAGGGAGGTCAAGGTCTCTAGCTAGAAAGCTACAGAGCCAAGATTTCAGTCTGAGGTCTACCTGACCCAAAGTTGGTGCCATGAACCTTCACATCATACTGCCCCTCCTAGCCCTTAGATTAGATTTGTAGCTCTGGTTGGGGTCCCACGTTTTCCATCTAGGACAGAAAGTCTTAGAATTGTTTTTTGATCGACCAGTCAACTTCTGAGCAAGAAGTTCAATAGCTCCTGTCTAAGGGGAGCACCTCCTTTTTACTTCAGCCCATGGTGGAGGTGATCAGGCCCTTTTCTGTGCAGGATCTTCACACTTCTAGCACCCCATTTTCCTCCCTCCTGCCCCACCACCTTCCACTTATTAGGTCCACTGCAGCTGCTTCCTGCCAGGCTACAGCTCTTTGCGTATTGCAGGGTGAGCGAGTCCAGGTGTGGCCCCAGGGGGAAGGCAGAAGCGATCTTCATGAGTCAAACCCCATGGGAAACTGCAAACAGGGGCTCAGAGAGAGCACTGGGGAAGGCTTTCTGAGGTGACTTGGGGATCCAGGCTGGGGGATGAGTGGACATTCTTTTAAAATGATCCTTCATAGTATAAAAGCATTTCTATTGCTACTGCACAAAGAGAGGTACAAAAGCTTCATCCCTGGATGCCTACAATCTAATCCAGACCAGGAGACATGGATGCAGGCAGGAGGCTCCTGAGAAAATCAACCTCACATTTGTCTAACACTTTCCACTTTTTTATGCTTTTGTACCATGACCTCATCTAATCCCTAGAAGGAATCCTCGTAAGGTCAGGAAGGCAGGTGCAGTGGGGTCTATTTTATAGTTGTACAAGCCGACAACTAGAGAGGCCAAATAACTTGCCTAAATTAGTTTAGGTAAATGATGATAGGCGCAGGATTAGATTCAAGTCTCCATATTTCTGTACCAGTGTTTTTCTACTGGACCTTGCTGCCTCCATAAAAAGGGTCACTAAAATTTAAATCAAGGCCTCCTGAAAACTCTTTAAGTGTCAAGCATTTTACTGTAAGTTAGGGAACATATGGAGAATACTGTCCTCAGGATATAGTCTAGTGGACAAGATAGGAATATTAAGACCCTTTTATTGAAATATAACATATGCACAGGAAATGCAAAAATGTGTTCAGCTCAATGAACTGTCACAAAGCAAGCACACCTGTGAAATCACCACTTAGATCAAGAAACAGAACAATATGGGCATCTAGCAGCCCTCTTTTTGCCCCCGCGATTGGAGTGCTAACAATTAAATATGCTACAGGGTAGACCAAAATTAAGCTAAATAGTTGCAGAAACTAAACTTCCAGAGGGTAATGAAAGAAGCAAAGGTCACTGAAAGAAGTTTCCCAGGTAAGGTGCCTTGGCTAGCTGCCTAGTGCAGGTAACTCACAGGAAAGTGTCCTAGCGTAGGGAATCAGAGATGCAATGGCAGGAGAGAAGCTCAAAGAATGGAAAGAAGCTGCCTCTTAGCCCCATAGGAAGAAGGGGCTGGGAAGGGCCTGGGCAGCCCGAGTAGCTGAGGAGACCCTGGGAGCCGCTGCAGCCTCCTACCCACACTGATGCCATGGCGGTATATTGTCTCCACAGCTGAGTGCTTTTCAGTTCCCCTCTCCTCAAACTCTTAACCTCATTCTCACACTCTCTCTGTGAGGTTTCCCCGTTGGCAAGAAAGGTGAGAAAATGTCAAGCATACCCAAATGAGGAAACTTAGAAGAGATGCTTGTGGCTTTAGCTCAGCTGCCTGGGCTGCAGCCTAAGTTACTGTCTGAGATCTAACACGGGGTGAAGGAAGCATGCGAGTACAGTCCTTGCACAATTTAGAGAGAACCATGCAGTGGATGTGGTTTAAATGGACACTTCCTTAGGAGAGACTGTTGCAGTGTTTGTACAACAAGTGATATAGGTGACTAAGAACACTAAACTTCAGGTTTTCTCAAGTTTGAATTATAACTGCTTATTATCTAACCTAAAACTGGGGGATCTATGTATGATGTCATTCATCTAAATATTTCAAAGCAGAGACTCTAAAATAGGATGCTATGTAAAGAATACTTGGGTTGATCACCCCTTCATAAACAGTTTATACCAGCCCAGGAAAGAAGCAGAAGTCTCTGGGTGTTTTTGATCTTCTTCTTGAGGACATTGGCCTGGACTGCTGTTTTCCAAGAAGACTCCTTCAGACCAAGGGTAGGGACTATAGCATTTATGCCAGGGGCAGCAACTGGGGAGTTTTTAGGCATTTAGGAGAGTGATGTTAGGGATAGAAGAATGTGTATGCAGGGTGTGCTATGGTGTGGTGTGTGAGTTTGGCGAATTGTGAAGGACTAGTCTATTTTTGGTACCTGCCCAAGCACCCACCTTTCTCCATCACTACCCTACTCTTCCCAACCTGCCTATCAGTCCACTCTCAAGCCAGGTTCCTATTCCAAGGGTTTTTCTTTAACATTTTTGATTGTGATCATGGAAGACATACACACACACACACATTTAAAAAATCTTCTTGCATCATCTATTTTGTACTTTGATATTTTCTATTTTATTCTATTCTTTCACCTAAAAATGCTGAACTCGGGCTTCCCTGGTGGCGCAGTGGTTGAGAGTCCGCCTGCCGATGCAGGGGACACGGGTTCGTGCCCAGGTCTGGGAGGATCCCACATGCCGCGGAGCAGCTGGGCCCATGAGCCATGGCGTTGAGCCTGCGCGTCCGGAGCCTGTGCTCCGCAACAGGAGGGGCCACAACAGTGAGAGGCCCGCGTACCGCAAAAAAAAAAAAAAAAAAAAATGCTGAACTCCACCCACCAAACTAATTTTCACAATCCATGTATTTTCATAAAGTATTACTCCGTCTCAATCCAGGAAAGTTATTGATAAATAAGGTAGATGTTTATTTTGCTTTGCTTTGGTTTTTGATAAGCATTAAGGTTTCACCACTGTTTGAAATTTTTAAACTTTACCCCTGAGCTTCATAAGGCTCTCTCAGCAGCCTGGGTAAAAGAGAGAGGTTCTATACAGACCCTCAGTTTTCTCCCACCTGGGAGGGAAGACCCCAGGACTCTTGGGTTCTGCCCTGCACACGGTGTGAAAGAGACTTGCAGGAGCAGTGGGTGCTCTTCCAAAGTACATAGAAGTCAGATAAGAGGGTGCAATGGACATGAGATGCAATAGCTCTTCCAATATTTGAATTCTGAATTACTTTAGCATGTGGACAAAATACCACAGCAGTTCTTGAAACACAGCATCAAAATGATTTATCATAGCCATTTAAAATTTAACCTTCATTTACTTCAAGAATGAAGAAGGGCTTGCAGGCTCAAGCTCATGGTTGCACACCTTCGTTCTAGGTGGAGAGACATCATTGGCATGACTGAGGCTAGTAGGTAGAGCCTGAAGGTGTCTTATAAAAGGTTAAAGAAGGGCTTCTGGAGAAGGAAGGCAAGAGCTGCCTTGAGAGGAGTCATGGCCATAGCTAAAAGTAAGGCTGTAATGGTAGTGTCAAATGAGAAAGCTAGGAATGTGGAGTTCAGCTTATAACAATGAAAAATAAACCCAAACAAGAACATTATTGGTAGTTAAACATTGATCCTAAATCAGTGCCATATATGAAAAGGAAAGGGGAGTTCTCCTCCTTAGTGACTCATATGTAAAAATGATCAGTTTTTGTTGTTGTTCAACTTCCATTTATTAAGTATTTGCTCAACCTGAAGGGATTTGCCCAAGGACACACAACTTAGAACTGGAATTAAACCCAGGTATTTCTGATCCCAAAGGTCATGTCCTTTTCACAAAATCCCAATGATTCCCAAAATTACTTCCAGTCCAGTAGGACTGTAGGTGGATGACTTTTGTGAGGTTTTTTTCTTCCTTCTTTTTTCATATTTTTCAAACTTTTTCTAATGATCATGAATTGCTTTCTTAAACAAAAGTGAATGCAATATACTCTATTTTTTAAAAAAAGTACCCACCAGGGATTTATTTCCAGTCTCAGAAGGAAACAACATTCCAACTATTTCAAACAATTTTGCCAGCGCTGATTTATTCTATCTCTAAATATTTTTTCAGGTTGGAATGCACTCTGTTTGAGAAGTTCCCTACTCTAGTAGCCACCTTCATTTGGTTGTATTGGAATCATCCTTTTAAGCTCAATTCCATTTTCTCTCTTCTCCCCATTAGGCAAAACACAGCTGAATTTTCTAGCTTTTTTTTTTTTTTTTGGTGGGGGAGGATTGATGTAAATTCCCCAGTGGAAGAAAGTAACAAGAGTGAAAGGGTCTTATTACTGAGGGTGAAGAGTGTTCAAAGTACCAGTGATTGAAGAGTTCTGGTATATATACATAGGGCAGCTTTCCTCTTTGTAATAAAAGGGTGCTATAGTAAAGCAGATCCAAGAAATTTCAGGAAGAGGGCTACAGAAACAGAGAAGTTGGGCTTGACCTCAAAACTTACCTTCTTCACAATTTTATTTTTAACTGGTCTCAGTTCTGGGCTATCTTCTCATTGCTATCATCTTCCCATGTGAAGTGAGCAGTCATGACTTCGTGCTACTTGGATCCAAAAGTCATCCAAGAAGAACATTTCCTGGACTCTATAACACTGACCCTCTGAGACAAACTCACTAATACGAATACACAGGAGGAAAAGGAAGCAAATGTGCCTTAACCAAACTGGTACATATAAGCATGATAATTTGTTCAAATGAAACCACCACCTTCCACCCCTCCCTACTTCTCCTTCAAGTACTTCTCCTTGTTTGTACTTATAGCTTGCTTTCAAAAAAATTTTTATTCTGCATGTGCTAGTTCGGCCCTCAAGATACAATAAGGAGAGAGATATTGATAGCCTATTCCAATCTTTTGATGGATAATTTTGGCATCATGAAGGGTTAAGCAAAGGAAATCATTCCTTGTGGCCCAAGACTTATTGACTTCCCCACAGACAAAAGAGACTAAAAGCAAAGATCCCAGATAGGTCTAAGGAGCAGATATTTTGTGGGCTGAAATAACCAAATCTGAGGGCACAAAGCATCTGGAAAGTGTTGCAAGAAAACTAAGCATCTGAAAATATGTATTGCCAAATGTTATTAAGCAAATAAAACTGCAGTGCCACATGCATAAGAAATGCTGCTGTGAGGGTGTCTGGAATGCACCCTAGAAGGGAAAAGCGCTCAGGGTCTAGGTAAGTCTCCCATATTCTTGTGACCTTCCTTGGGGATAAACAATCCTAAGTAAAGAAATCTCCAGTTGACAATTTGGAAGCCTTCTGCATATATGAGAGAGGGCCAAAGAAGAATTATAAGGGAGACTGGGAAGGGCATAATGAGACTTACTTTGGGGGCAAGAAATGCATTGCTGTAGAAGGAGTAAAAAATACAAGTCAGCTTCCCATCCAGTTTAACACCAGACTGGAGTTCCCACAGACAATCATTCTAAGGGTATAATCATGGAGTGAATTTGTGTCCGTAAACCAAATCCAACCAACCAATTAAGCGTGTATGAGGACCAGAAGAGTTCTGGTCATGACAACAGCAGGAAGAATCAACCAGCAGGCCATCCCCATCTTATGTCTGGAAATGCAATTTTAAGTTGGAATCTGAATCAAGATCTTTCTTGTGGGCGCATTCATCCTGATTCCTCTCTCTGAAACACCAGGCCCTGGCTGGCTGCTTTGGCAAGTTGGGCCTTGAATCAGGTCAGACATGTACTTAATTCAAAAGGTTCTCTCATTCATATTCATTCATTCATTCATTCATTCATCCATATTCTCTCTCTCTCTCTCTCCCCACCCCCCTCTCCTGTTGGGAAGCTCAAACCAAGAAGTCCTGGGCTCTGATCTCAGTTGTGGCCCACACCAGCAGCATGGTGGTAGAACACATCACTTTGCTCAAGTCTTGCTCTTAAGCTTTACTCTTCCAGAATTATAGGAGTTTAGACCTTTTCTAATGCTTCTTGTAAAATTGAGGCATACGCATCCGTAAAGGTATAAATTGTTATTTCTTCTTTTCTGTTCACACAAACACTATCTTTCAGAAGTTGATACATTAAGAAAGCATCGAACAGCATCAGCTTATAAAACTGCACAGGCTAGCTGAGCTGAAGGTTCAGAATAATAGGAAGAAAAATACACCAAATTCCATATCTGAGGTAACAGAATGAAATATGGAGTGGAATTAAAAGCATTTAGCACTTCTATATTTTTAGACACAATTTATTCAGTGACCTTGATTCTTGTAAATTCCGGTGGTTTAGGGTCTTCGCTTAGTGGATCAGTCCTGAAATCCATACTGACAGAAAATATTAGCAAAACGGGGCAGTCTCTTAATTAGGAGAGAATGCAGAGCTCTACGGGAACTGGTCCTTATTTTTATGGGCTGCTTAGTTAGCTTCATGAGAAGAAAGACTGGAAGTACTAATTTTCCTATAGAGCTCATTTATTGAGTCCCATCTTTGGATTCTTCAAAAATAATGCTTTTGGGAATTATTTAGAATGTTGATTACTTGATACAGTGAATGGTTTTATTGAGCTCCACATTCCCGTAAGAGTGTCTGGCTGCAGGAATCAGAGATGAAATTGGCCAAAGTTCTGATACCTACCACACAAATCTTTTCAAAGGGTCCCAAGTTTGACATGTCTTTACTCACTTCCTGTAATGTCATCTCTCTGTGACATTACTGTGAGTCCACACCAAAGGCAAAGGAAATGATGGCATTTCCTTGAACTGTGAGATTTTAGGAGAGACTTTATGTTGCTGTTAAAACTACTCACATATGCTAAGTACATCTCCAAGAAGATAATGGCATAATGTCTGCTACTGTACTTGTACCTCGCTAATGTCCTGGATCAGTTACTCATATACCTGTTAGTATATTGCAGTTAGGTGGGCAGTGGGAGGTTATTTGTTTTTATGTTACCAGCTCCTAACTCAATTAATTTCACATAATAGAAGCTCCAGAAGCATTTTCTTACTTAAATTTATTTTGGACTCTGGTTTTCTGCTCAGTTCCAACCTATAGCAAGACCAAGATGACTCAAATAAATCCAAAGGAATAGGACACAGGGGATTTGTAGTGGGGTGGAAGGTGCCCACCCCACCCCCCAGAAAAAGATATGTCCATGTATTAATCCCTGGAACATGTGAATATGACTTTATTTGGAAAAAGCGTCTTTGCCGACATAATTATGTTAAGGTTTTTGAGATGATATCATCCTGGATTATCTAGGTGGGCTCCAAGTCCAATAACAAGTGTCCTATGAGAACCACAGAGGAAGACACTCACAGTGGACAAGGTGATGTGAAGATAGAGGCAGAGGTTGGAGTGATGCATCTCTAAGTCAAGAACACCAGTAATTGCTGGTGACCACCAGAAGCTAGAAGAGAGACCTGGAACTGACTCTCCCTCAGAGCTTCCAGAAGGAATCAATGCTGCTAACACTTTGATTTCGGACTTTGCCCTCCAGAACTGTGAGAGAATGAATGTCTGTTGCTTGCAGCCACTAAGTTTGTGATAATTATATATGGAAGCCACAGGAATCAAACACAGGATCTCCAGAAAGTCCGTAGAAAGCAGAGTATTTACTTTTCAAAGGTGGTACATTCCTGCTGAGCTGACCGTCCTCATCCTACAGTATGGATAACGAGAAAAGCCAAACATGTACTGGCCACAGTGTCTCACCCCTGGTGCCATACTCTACTGCAAAGTTCACCCAACAAGGACTTCCTGCTTCTGAGTTCTGGTCCAGCTTCACCTTGGTCAAGTTACTCTTTCTGTCTGGACTTCAATTACCTTGTTACAAAATGGAGGTGCTCTTGTTGTACCCCACGTATGGGGTACAACAAGAGCACCTTCATACCTCACAGAAGTGTATGAAGCAGGGTGGAGAGGCATGAGTTAGCAGAATGGGTGTTTGTGAGAGAGAATAACTTGAGTGGCACAATTTGAAGCCTGGCTAGTAAAGCATTGAACAGTAGAAGATGTCTAGATTTAGTAATAGTCTCCTACCAGTAGGTTTGTGGCTCCTATGTAATTTTGCAGAGGGGGCATTTTGCTCTTGGTGGGGGCATTATTTTTCAGACCGATCCAGACCAATGCTTATATATCATTACATTTGTAAGTCTTCAGCTGACGACACAGCTGTGTCAGCTAGAGTGCCTGCAGCTGAGTCAATATAAATTGTAACCAAGAATACTATAAGCCAGAAAAATGGTCCACTCTAAAAGAACATCAGTCCCAAGAGAGGCCACCTGGGGCCTTGAGCTTTCACGTGGAAGTTTAGAACTTTCTCTTGGGCCCTGTTTATTGAGCCATTCTTACTGTTCCACGGCCAGCTTGTGCCCAAGCATCTGCTGTGTGAAGTGACAGGGATGCTGCAGAGCCCCCTTACTCATCCGAAAGGGGGGGGGCACAGGAGCACCCAGGCAGGCGTGGGAGTCTGCCCTCGAGGGCTCACAACAGGAGGTGATTCTGAGTCCCCGTGAGAATCCTATTCTGGTCCTTGTCTGGGTGCCAGGGAGTTGTGAAAGTGGGCTGAATACCACTTCCTTGATCACCCAGTTTATGGACAGTCTGTAAACAGAATTTAATTTCTGAAGGATACGCTCCACAGAGCATTCCTGGCAAACATACAGAGGTCTGTGAAGCAGGCAAAGCCTATCCCACATAGCCCCTCCCAGCCCAGGATCTAACATCTGATAGTTAGGGTTAGAATCCTGGCTCTGTCTTTATTCACTGTGAGATGTTACTTTTCTCAGTTTCAGTCTCTCATTTGTAAAATCATACCATCTAACACATGGTATTTTTGTAAATATTAAATCCAATAACACAAATGAGTGGCTTCACACTGAAAGTAGAGGCATAAGGCATGGTAAATACTTGAAAATGTTAGCTTTTTTTTTTTTTTTTTAAAAAGCCTGATTTCTATATCCTTTCTTTTTCCCTCTTTTTGTTGTCTTCCTACAGGGCTCACAGTCCTCAACCTATCAACACACACATTTCTAATATCCCGACTTACTTCCTCTAATTAACAACACTGCATACCTCAGACAAAGAAATAAAATACCCTTCCCTTTTTTTCTTTACTTCCTTTGAAGGGGACATTGTTAAGACCCTCCCTTCACCACTTTGACACTCATCCTTCCTCTGCATGTGGACGTCTTTTTACTGTAAGACCATGCACAGCCTATCAGGAGGGACAGACCAAGAATGTCAGGGAGTTAATGACCCTGGGAACAGCTCTGGGCTACTAGTGGGAGATATTGGATAATGTCTAAATGTTCCAGTTAAAAGGCAGAGATGGACAGAATAGATTTTAAAAAGCAAGAACACAGTACATGTTTCCTACAAGAGTACACTTAAAATATGAAGGCACAGATGGGTTGAAAGTAAATCACTGAAAAAGGTAAGCCATGCAAACAATAAGCATGAGAAAGCTGGAAGGTCAGATAATAAAATAGACTTCAAGCCAAGGTGTATTACCAGAAATAAAGAGGGAAATTTCATAATAATCAAAAGAACAATTCATCAGAAAGATATAACAATTACAAATGTGCATGTGCTTAATAACAGTCTTAAAAGGCATGAAGCAAGACTGAGAGAATAAAAGAAACAGAAAACTTAACACACAGCAGAAAATTTCAACTCTCCTTTATCAGTAATTGCTAAGGACCATAGACCAAAAAAAGACAAGAAAAATCACTAAAGACATGGAGGACTGTAAGAACAGTATAAACCAACTAGACCTAATTGACATTGTGAAATAAAATCATATTTTATGGCAAGACAAGGAAAATTTAAACAAAAAAATTTTCTTTGCCCTTTGGCCTCCTCTCTGCCCACTACTGTGCACTGTGTATCTGCATTAGGCATCATCACAAATGAAGCTCTGAAAACTGAGAAGTTACCCTTTTCTAAATGGTGTTTCCCTTACATTTATAAGGGAAACCTCCATTTGTCAAGGAGTTTCCCTCAGAAACTGAGGTTGTCTTTGCCAATATTTTATTTAACATAGGTTTGCTGTGGGAGTTATAATAATTTCACAAGCTGATAGCATACAGCTATCTTAATGTATCTTAATCAGTCAGTATTAAGGATAATACTTAATGTATCTTAATGTATCTTAATCAGTCAGTAAAGAAATGTATCTTAATCAGTCAGTAAAGAAATGACATACACCAAACTAGTAAGAGATTAATCACCCTATTGTTCTGAAACCGAGTAGGACCCTGTAGGGCCCTCCTGGATACAAATCCTTTCTGTGTCTCTCATTTGTTATTTGTAGGACATAGGTTTCACTCAGCCTCCTTGACCTCCCCTCAGTTTCAAAGGGCAGATTCAAACAGTTGCTTATCAGGGAAGGGAGTGAATGCAGAAACAGGACGAGCAGTCAAGAAACAAGGGTACAACCAAGGGTACAATCCTGGTTTCTCCTTAAGGAATATACATAACAATATCTTTGAGTTCTGCAGGAACTAAGGCCCCACCCAGGTGGAGGATGGTAACTTCACGCTGGTACTTCAAGGTTCCTGGAACACTGCCCTGTTACCTCACCACCAGCCAACCAGGAGATATTCTCCACACAGTGGAAGACTCTGACCCTCTCCCCATATGATTCTCCCTTTAAAAACTTTTATGGTCAAGCAGAATCTTCAGAGTTGGTTTTTGGACATGAATCTGCTTTCTCCCCAGGTTTCTGACCCCCTGAATAAATAACCTTTCCTTTCCAACCAACACTTATCTCTTGAGTATTGGATTTTTAGCAGTGAGCAGCCAAACCTGAGTTCGGTAACAGATTCAGGCAAGGGGGATATGAAAGGAATGAAGTCCTAATTTTGTTGAGGCGTACCTTTCTACAAGTTAGTTCTCTTGAGAGCTGGCTTAACCAACCAAGAGCCGAAGTCCAGCTACCCGCACAAAAACAAAAGTCCCTTGTGTCGACTGAACAAAAATGCACAATGTAACAGTTGCAAGTTATTTTTTTTATTGAAGTATAGTTGATTTACAATATTGTGTTAGTTTCTGGTGTACAGCAAAGTGATTCATATATATATATATATTTTTTTTTTTTTTTCTTTTTTTAAAATTTTTTGGCCATGCCACAAGGCATGCAGGATCTTAGCTCCCCAACCAGGGATTGAACCCGCTCTCCTGCAGTGGAAGCGAGGAGTCTTAACTGTCAGGGGAGTCCCATATTTTTTCAGACTATAGTCCATTATAGGTTATTATAAGATACTGAATATAGTTCCCTGAGCTATACAGTAAATCCTTCTTGCTTATCTATTTTACTATAGTAATTTGTATCCATTAATCCCATACTCCTAAGTTGTCCCTCCCTCCCTCCATAAGTAACCATAAGTTTGTTTTCTATGTCTGTGAGTCTATTTCTGTTTTGTACATAGATTCATTTGTATTATTTTTTAGATTCCACAAATCAGTGATATAATATAGTATTTGTCTTTGTCTGACTTACTTCACTAAGTATAATATTACCTAGGTTCATCCATGTTGCTGCAAGTGGCAATATTTCATTCTTTTTTAGGGTTGAGTAATGTTCCACTGTGTGTATGTATCATGTCTTCTTAAGCCAATCGTCTGTTGATAGGCCCTTAGGTTGCTTCCATGTCTAGGCTATTGTAAATAGTGCTGCTATTAACATTATGGTACATGTATCTTTTCAAATAGGAATTTTCACTTTTTCTGGATATATACCCAGGCATGGGATTGCTGTTTCATATGGTAGCTCTATTTTTAGTTTTTTAAGGAAACTTCATACTCTTTTCCATAGTGGCTGCACCAATTTACATTCCCACCAATAGAGTAGGAGGGCTCCCTTTTCTCCACACCCTCTCCAGCATTTATTATTTGTAGAATTTTTAATGACAGACATTCTGACCTACATGAAGGAATATCTCATTGTGGTTTTCATTTGCATTTCTCTAACAATTAGTAATGTCGATTATCTTTTCATGTACCTATTGGCCATCTGTCTTTGGAAAAAATGTCTATTTAGATCTTCTGTCCACTTTTTGACTGGGTTGTTTTTTTGAAATTGAGTTGCATGAGCTGTTTATATATTTTGGATATTAACCCCTTGTCAGTTGCATCATTTGCAAATGTTTTTTCCCATTCCATAGGCTTTTTGTTTTGTTGATGGTTACCTTTGCTGTGCAAAAGCTTGTAACTTTACATCTCATTTGTTTATTTTTGCTTTTATTTCTTTTGCCTTGGGAGACTGATGTAAGAAAATATTGCTATTATTTATGTCAGAGAATGTTTTGCCTATGTTCTCTTCTAGGAGTTTTATAGCGTCATGTCTTATGTTTAGGTCTTTAAACCATTTTGCATTTATTTTTGTATATAGTGTGAGGGAGTGGTCTAATTTCATTGATTTACATGTAGCTGTCGAGCATTCCCAACACCAATTGTTGAAGAGACTATCTTTTCTCCATTGTATGTTCTTGCCTCCATTGTCATAGATTAATTGACCATCAGTGCATGGGTATATCTGTTTCTCCTTGACTCAGTCTTGGAAGGCTATAGTTTCTAAAACTTGTCCATTCTGTCTAGGTTGTTCAATTTGTTAGCATATAACTGTTCATAGTATTCTCTTATGATTTTTTTGCATTTCTGTGATATTGGTTATTTCTCCTCTTTTATTTCTTACTTTGTTTATTTGAGTCCTCTCTCTTTTCTTCTTGGTAAGCCTGGCTAGAGGTTTGTTGATTTTGTTTATCTTTTAAAGAACCAGCTCTTGGTTTTGTTGATGTTTTCCATTGTGTTTTGCTCTCTATTTTATTATTCCTCTCTGATCTTTGTTATTTCCTTTCTTCTGATGATTTTGGGCTTTGTTTGTTCTTTTTAAAATTCTTTTAGGTGGTAGGTTTGATTATTTGAGCTTTTTCTTGTTTCTTGAGGAAGGCCTGTATTGCTATGAAATTCCCTCTTAGAACTGCTTTGGCTGCGTCCCATAGGTTTGTAAGGTTGTGTTTTCATTTTCATTTGTCTCAAGGTATTTTCTGATTTCTTCTTTGATTTCATCATTGACCTATTGTTTTTTTAAGTAGCATGTTGTTTAGTCTCCACATGTTTGTTCTATTCCTGTTTTGCTTTCTGTGGTTGATTTCTATTTTCATACTGTTCTGGTCAGAAAAGATGCTTGAAATAATTTCTATCCTCTTAAATTTATTGAGGCTTGTTTTGTAACCTAGTATGTAGTCTGTCCTAGAGAATGTTCCATGAGTAATTGTTCCATGAGTAACTGAAAAGAATGTGTATTCTTTTTTTTTTTTTTTTATGTAGTGTCCTGTAGATATCAATTAAATCCAACTGGTCTATTGTGTTATTTATGAATTCTGTTGCTTTACTGATTTTCTGCCTGGATGATCTGTCCATTGATGTCAGTGGGGTGTTAAGGTATTCTACTATTATTGTATAATTGTCAATTTCTCCCCTTATGTCTGTTAGTATTTGTTTTATACATTTAGGTGCTTCTATATTGCGTGCATATATGTTAATGAGTGTAATATCCTCTTCTTCCATTGATCCCTTTGTCACTATATAATGCCTTCTTCATCTTTCTTTATGGCCTTTGTTTTAAAGTCTATTTTGTCTGATATGAGTATTGCTCCCCCCACTTTCCTTACATTGTCTTTTGCATGAAATATCTTTTCCCATCCTCTCACTTTCAGTCTGTGTGTGTCTTTCACCTTGAAGTGAGTCTCTTGTAGGCAGCATATAGCAGGTTCTTGCTTTTTTAAATCCAATCTGCCATTCTATGTCTTTTGAATGGAGCATTTAGTCCATTGACTGACATTTAAAGTAATTTTCAATAGGTAGGTACTTATTTCCATTTTAATCCTTGTTTTCCAAGTTGTTTTTGTAGTTCTTCCTTGTTCTTTTCTGCTTCTTTTTGTTTTTCTTTTTGTCATTTGATGATTTTCTTTTGTAGTATGCTTGAGTTCCTTTCTTTTTGGTTTTGGTTTTTGTGACTCTGATGTATGTTTTTGATTTGTGGTTACCTAGCAGTTCATGTATGTTGACTCATAACTATATCTCCTTGCTTTAAACTGCTAGCCATTCAAGTTCAAACACATTCTAAAGGATCTATATTTTTATACTCCTCCCCCCACATTTTGTGATTTTGATGTCCTACTTTACACCTTCATGCTTATCCTTTTACTGTTAATTGTATTTATGATTGCTTTAAATTTTTTTGTTTTTTAATCTAAGTACTGGTTTATTTTGGTCATCTTCAATCCTTACTGTATGTTTGCCTTTCCTATTGTGATTTTCCCTTTCCTATAGATTCTTGCTTTTTTCCTATTTAGAGAAGATCCTATATTTCTTTTAGGGTAGGTTTAGTATGCTGAATTATTTTAGTTTTTGCTTATCTGAGAAATTCTTCATCTCTCCTTCTATTATAAATGATACAATCTTGCTGGGTAGAGTATTCTATGCAGCAGGTTTTTCACTTTCAGGACTTTAAATATATCATGCTACTCCCTTCTGGCCTGCAAAGTTTCTGCAGCGAAATCAGCTGATAGCCTTATTTTGGTTCCCTTGTAACTGACTCTTTTTCTCTTGCTGCCTTTAGAATCCCCTCTTTATCATTAACTTTTGCCATTTTAATAATGATAAATCTTGGTGTGGGTCTGCTTGTACTTATCTTTGGGACCCTCTGTGCTTCCTGTACCTGGATATCTGTTTCTTTCTTTAGGTTTGGGAAGTTTTCAGCCATAATTTCTTTTTATTTATTTAGTTATTTAGTTATGGCTGCATTGGGTCTTTGTTGCTGCGTGTAGGCTTTCTCTAGTTGCTGTGAGCGGGGGCTACTCTTTGTTGTGGTGTGCAGATTTCTCATTGTGGTGGCTTCTCTTGTTGTGGAGCACGCGCTGTAGGTGTGCAGACTGCAGTAGTTGTGGCATGCAGGCTCAGTAGTTGTAGTGCACAGGCTTAGTTGCTCTGTAGCATGTGGGATCTTCCTGGGCCAGGGCTCGAACCTATGTCCTCTGCACTGTCAGGTGGATTCTTAACCACTGTGCCACCAGGGAAGTCCCCAGCCATAATTTCTTCAAATACATTTTTGATTCCCTTCTCTCTCTCTCCTCCTCTGGAATCCCTATTATGCACAGGTGGGCATGCTTTATATTTTCCCCATAGATCTCATATGTTGTTTTCATTTTTTTTCTTTCTGCTTTTTTTTTTTTTTTGGTACGCGGGCCTCTCACTGTTGTGGCCTCTCCCGTTGCAGAGCACAGGCTCTGGATGCGCTGGCTCAGCAGCCATGGCTCATGGGCCCAGCCATTCTGTGGCATGTGGGATCTTCCCAGACCGGGGCACGAACCTGTGTTCCCTGCATCGGCAGGTGGACTCTCAACCACCGCGCCACCAGGGAAGCCCTGTCTGCTCTTTTGATTGAGTGATTTCCATTATTCTATCTTCCAGATCACTTATTCATTTTTCTGTGTCATTTAGTCTGTTATTCATTGCTTCTAGTTTGTTTTTTATCTCAGCAATTGAATTGTCTAGCTTTCTTTTTTATAGTTTTTAGTTCCTTGTTACTGTGATCTCCATTTCTATTGATAATCTTTCTTAATTCCTTTCGCATTTTTATTATCTTTTTGAACTCAGGGTTTAGTAGACTGGTGAGGTCTATTTCAATAATTGTTCTTTTAGGGGATTTCTCTTGTTCTTTTAATTGGGAATAGTTCCTCTGCCTTTTCATCTTGCTTCGCTTTCTCTGTCTCTATGAATTTAGAAGAAACAGTTAACTACTGTGGTCTTGAAGGGGTATTTTATGTGGGAGCATCCCTGTGTAGACAGTGTGTGTCCAGTATTTTTGGTCTGAGAGTTGGTTTCATTATGGATGTCGAGCAGAGTGTGCTGGCAGTTATTCCCTTGCTAGGGGGTGTGGGTTTTGTTGGAGCATTTAAAACCTGTGAAGGATGTGAGGTGGGCTTACTCTCTGCTTTGTGGCTGTAGCTGCACTGTCAGGGGTGGGGTCTGCTCCCCAGTTGTTGGAGTAGAAGCCTGAGAGTAATGTTTAATCAGGTTCCATTGCCCTTGATTGAAAGCCCTGCCCCAAAGGAGGTGATTGCTCAAGCAAGTGAGGTGCATCGGGTCACAGAGGATCTATGCACTGCCTGTGCAGGCACCTGCGGTTCTCCTCAGAAGCAGCCCAAGGTCATGTCCTTTTCTCTGTTGTGTTTGCCCCAGATCTAGTGCAAGTCTGTGGTGTGGAGTAGGCTGGGGTTATGGGTTAGGGCATTGTGGCTGCAGGAATTGAGGTAGCTGTGCTGCTGCCTGAGATCTGGGTTGCCTCTGTGTCAGACCTCTCTCAGGACCTGTCTGCTCTAGATCCAGTGTTAAGCTGCAGTATGGAGTGGGCAGGGCCAGGGTCTTCTTGCTGGGAAACAAACTGGTGTGTACTCCTGCCCAGGGCCTGTCTGCCTGAGATTCAGCACTTAGCTGTTGCACCCTCTTGTGGTGCTGCCCTGTGGGGGTTCTAACAATGGGCTTCACAGCTCCACCTGGTTCACACCACAGGCCCTCCGGGCTGTCTCTGTGTAGCTATACTGAGTCATCTCCCACGGATTATCTGCCAGAGATTCAGCCACCACCTAGCTACTGCACATTCTTTAGACCCACTGTGCCATGCGTGCACTGACAATGGCCTCTGTGGTTCTGCCCAGACCACACCCCAGGTGCTCTGGTCTGTCTTTGCATAGCTAGACCAAATCTCTGCCCAGATCTCACACCAGGCTGTGGTGTGGAGTGAGCAAGCGAGGCCAGGGTGTTTGCCCCTTCAGATTGGGAGGTGTGGCAAGGCAGAAGTTGCCAGTGCAAAGCTCTCTCCACCCTGATTGTTGGCAAGCCAGCATGTGTGCACTCCTCATGAGTAGAGTCTAGGCTTCTCCAGCCCTTCTATCTGTCTCTGCAGATTCCGCAGCAGGCAAGGGGGCTTGTCTCATCCACTCAGGACCCCAGAACTGGGGTGCCCAGATTGTGGGTCAACCTGCTCATTTTCCAGGGTGAGGGTGCCCCCATGTGGACCTCCTCTTCCTTACTGATCCCTCACAGGGTCACAGCTCCCAACCCAATGTCTGGTTTTTTTCCTGTCCTACCTGGTTATGTGGAGATCATTCTTGCAGCTTTGGTTGTATAGGATTTCTTGTGTCAGTTTCCAGATAGTTTTCCATGAGAACTGTTCCACGTGTGTGTGTGTGTGTGTGTGTGTGTGTGTGTGTGTGTATTTTTTTTTTTTTTTTTTTTTGCGGTACGCGGGCCTCTCACTGTTGTGGCCTCTCCCGTTGCGGAGCACAGGCTCCGGACGCACAGGCTCAGCGGCCATGGCTCACGGGCCCAGCCGCTCCACAGCATGTGGGATCTTCCCGTACCGGGGCACGAACCCGTGTCCCCTGCATCGGCAGGCGGACTCTCAACCACTGCGCCACCAGGGAAGCCCCTGTGGATATATTTTTGATGTGCTTGTGGAGGGGATGAGCTTCAGTACTCCTACTCTGCCATCTTGAGCCCCCTTGCAAGTTAAGTTTTATTCAGGAATCTTACTGAGGACTATAGCCCGGGAGACAGCCTCTCAGAGAGCTCTGAGAAACTGCTCTGAAGAGGTAAGGGAGGAACCAGGATATATAGGAGTTTTGTGCTGGAAAAAAAAACAAAACAAAACGTGTAGTTGAACATCAAAAGATTACTGCTAATCACAAAGAACAAACATCTCAAGTTAATGATTTTAGTGCTTTCTATGTATAGGACAATGCAAGAGTCTGGGTTCATTGAAATTATTCCTTAGATATGCATATTAACTATCTAGGGCCAGTATCCAAAGCACAGCATACTTCCTGTTTTTCTCCATCCTGAATTCTCCTCAAGGTGCACTGTCAGTGGCAGCTGCAGTGGCTAATGGCTTGATTCTTGTAGAACTGGGACGGCAGACAACATCCTTTGTTTACTGTAATGACAGGCAACATTCCTTGTCCACAGTTGCTAGAGCACTTTGCTAGGTAAGTGTGGGGCTGCTGTTGACCAGCAAGATGATATCCTTTGCAGGGCCAACTTACATTCCCACCAACAGTACCTAAGGTTCCCTTTTCCCCATATCCTCACCAACACTTGCTATTTGTTGTCTAACAGGTATGACGTAATATCTCATCATAGTTTTGATTTGCATTTCCTTGATACTTAGTGATGTTGAGCATCTTTTCATGTGTCTGTTGGTCATCTGTATGTCTTCTTTGGAAAAATGTCTATTTAGGTTCTCTGCCCATTAAACTAAAGAATTTTAATAGTATTAATTTATTAAAAAATAACAATTGCAAACCCATTATATGTTAAAGTAAATGACACATTTTAATGAAGAACAAATATTTCCCAAAGAAAAAAATTTAAGGGGAAAATGGCCTTGTTTTACATCATTGCAAGTCTCTGATGTAACAGAAGATAGGTGGATTCTCACATCTGCTTCAGCATACAATCTACTGTGAGATGATATTTTGGTTGAAGCGTATGAAGAAAATCTGGTCTCTTACAGATATGTAGTTGGAAACAGTCAACTTTATGAGCCCCCTGAAATAGTCTTGGGAACTTCTAGGACTCTTCAGTCCTCTCTTTGAGATTCCCTATCCTAATGTTATGACTCCCACATAGTCATTTTGGACTTCTCATGCTGACTAACAGACAAAGAAGAGTTCTATAGTGGGAGGGGTGACTGGCCCTGATTACCATCAGGAGATAGGAGATAGGATTGCTAATATTTAATACCAACAGGGAAGAAAATATCTGGAACCCAGGAAATCCACTGGGTCACTCTTTATTGATTTCGTATATGGTAATAATCATAAACAGGCATTTTAAGCAGTCTCAGTCTAACAAGACCATGGTAATCAAGGGCTTAGACCCCTCAGGGATGACGGTCTAGGTTATCACACCAAGCAACCAAGACAAGCCAAACTGTTTTAACACGTAGTAGAGGATGGAGATGATGATTACCAATTATGAATCTGGGACCAACTGCACCAATGGAGACTGTATCTTGCCCCATCAACCTTACTAATGTCTTTTTTTTCTTTTCTCTCCTTAAGTTTTAACGAATCACCTCCTTGAGGAATCTATGATGGGACTGAGTCAATTTAACATAGGGCCCCCAAGGGGATCTAAGTGGTGCAAAGGGTAGAATGCAGCAGACACTGTTGGAACCCAACCCATGTCCCCTAAGCATTCATCAGTTTCTTACATACTGATGGATTTCTCTTTCAAGCCCCTGAGACTCAAGTCACTCAGTCCATACAAGTGGAACACTGGAAGTGCTTGGGGGAGATAATAGCCTGCAGCATCCCTCAAACAATGGTGGAGTTGGTGAAAAAATCCCCCAGCTCCTTACGCCTTGTTTGAGAAAACTCTGAGGTCTCCTAGGGGATAAGCCCCAGTTGCCACAGTAGTAAATTGCTCATTATCACACCCTCTATTGCTTTTTTCTTTTCCCTGTTTCACTTCCTCATTGCCCTACCTGTGACTCATCTGATATGACCTCAAATAAATAGAATCCAACTTAAGACAACCTCCTATCCACTGAAATTTACCTGACCTGGGTGTCATTACATCAGTTATTCTAAGTAATTGTTACATACATTCTAGTGAAAGAGTATACAATTGATTTATATGCTACTCTTTCCACATAATGATTTGAAGTTACAGCAGCCCTAAACTAAATAAAAAAATGTGATGTAGAAATGGAAGGCAGTGGGTGGCTGAATGTGTGACTAAATGGGTGGGGAAGATATTTTGGAACAGGAGGGACTTTCTTATTCTGTTATGGGTAGGAGTGACTCGACATGTGGATGGGTTACTTCTTGAAATACTCCTCCTTTTTATTTTTAGTCGTCTTTGAGTTCGAATGTGTTAGCATCCTGATTCTGCATGTGTTTAGCAATTTTTAGAGTTTATTGAAAAAATAAAATTATTTTTCACTGACAGTGTATGTTTTCATTTGTTTCTTCTTGTGACATTCTCTTTTTATAAGGAAATGTATATTTGAACTTCAAATAGAATTCTTTAAAAGCAGGAATAAAACAAATGTTCTGTAGTATTGTACCTATCCTTCTGGGTAAAAGTTTATGTTTGGATTGGTTAAGGAAAAAAGGGATATGGAAAATGGCTTCTAGAATTGTAGTTAAAAGTTTTTGTTTGGATTGGTTAAGGAAAAAAGGGATATGGAAAATGGCTTCTAGAATTGTAGTTAAAAGCTAGATTTGAAAGTTCAAAATAGCCACTACATATGCATTTGTGAGGAACTGCATTTATATGATGTTTGGTTCATGACGGTATAATTGATAGGCTACCCCTACTGCTAATTTTGGAAAAGTTAAAGGTATTCCTAGAGCAGTGTTTTCCATTTTTATCTTGATCACAATCACTTGGGAAATTGGTTTAAATGCAGATTCCTGGGTGCCACACACTTACTGTATCATAATCCCTTAAAGCAAGGTCCTAGAAGCTGCGTTTTATGTAGTCACCCTTGTTGATTCTAATGTGGAGGGTTCTTGGGTCAGAATTTGAGAAACACATCCAGAGATGGGCTTTCCTGAATAGAACTTGAATAGAACTCTTATGCTGAAGTTTATCGAAAGCCTAAGAAGGAGCTCCAGGTGGGCAGAATCTACAGTGGTGCCATCCATGTTGAGGCCAATAGGGAAGAAGTTAGAAACTTGAGTGGGATATGTGAATCTGGACCAGCTCAGATATTAGGACAAGAAACAGGATAAGGTCTGCAAACCCAGGCACCATCTAGCTATGGTGTGGTTATATACTTTAAAAGTCAGATAAACTTTATTGGTATATTCTTTGCTCGTGTCCCTATTGTTCTCCCTTGGCATGTAACAAAGTCTTCTTTAAAGTTTCAGCTTGACTGTGTCTACATCTGGCCTTAAGAGGGAATTTACATACCTTTAGGGCAAAGTGTGGTGGTGGCTACAGTGTCTTACTTCAGAGAACTCCATGCAGAAGACTGAGATCCTTGGGAATGTATCAGTTAGCTACCCACCTCTTTTACAGGAAATGATTTTCCTTTCTATCTAATCATTGAACATTCTGGGTTTTATTTTAATAAAGAAGCTTCCTCATCAACTTCCTGAATTCTTCTAATAAGATTTTAAGCCAGTTTTCAGCTGCAAATAATAGACAACTCCAAGTAAATTGATTTAAGTGATAAGGAAATGACTAAATCCATAGATAAGATGTGTTTCAGGAATGGCTGATTTAATGGTTCAACAATGTCTTCAAACATGAAAATATTTTCCATCTCCCTCTGTGTCAAAGCTATTGCATCAACCTAAGATTGGTTTCTCTTGTGTTTATAAAATGGCTGTCATTAGGAATCAAGGTGATATGCTTCTTTATTCATGTCCAGCAGGAGAGAGTGATAGCATCTCTTCCAATCATGAAATAAAAGTCCTTTTCATGTCAATCAATAAGAACGCATCCCTGAACTGGAGATAGGGTCGGCTTCCCCTAGGTAATACAGACTGAAAAGGAAAGGGATAGTGGACACCTAATAAATATTTGGAATCTTTTTGGAGAAGATGGGAGAGGGAATGGATACTAGAGGGGCAATCAGTGAACCACTATCCTTGCATCACCGAGCTTTCCACTTAAAAATTAATGTCTCAGCTTGAGATGTAAGTTTGTACAATTCAGCCCTCCCAAGTAAAGTTAGAGAAGTTCCATCCCATGACTCATAGAAGAATCCAGGGAGTCCCTTGGGCTTAAGATGTCTTGGGAGAGATATAGTGGCAAGACAGTCCATACATTGTCACTTCAAATAACAAAGAAAGTTCTGTGGCAAGGATGGCTGTTGTTTCCACAGGGAAGTCAAGTTAGTGAGGTGCTGGTACAGATGGAGAAAAATTCCCCCTGAGGTCCTAGATAACGATTTTGGGATGATTCTCATTTATGTGAATACTGGGTGGTAGGTGGACAGGACTATGATACCTCTCATATTCAGTACTCTTTTCCAATTACTCATCCTGTATTTTAAGGTCAGTGCCCCTTTTCCCCACCCTTTCCAGCCCATCCTTTTCCCAGACAATTCTCCCCATCCAGTGACTCCCTTTTCTCTTTCCTTCTGCCCCAAAATTTTAGTACTTTCCAGAGCTTCAGCCCTAGACCCTTTATCAAGCTCAAAGTCCTATACTATTTACTTTTCTTTCACACAATAATCTTCAATAGCTATGAAATCCAGAGCTCAAATTACTAGCAACTAAACACTAGTTTCTCTTTACAGCGTAGGAAGGCTTAGTCATTAGACACTTCCTGGGGGGAAGGAGAAACGTTTGCTTTTCTTCCTAGGGGTGGAGAGTGATGGAAATAAAAGGAGGGCAGAGAAAGTTTCCTCCATCCTAGAATGGGTTGAATCACTCCTTCCAATGCACAGAAGCAAAGAAAAACAGAAAACACGTAGTGACATTTCCATATTAAAACATGGAATAATTTCCATATTAAAAATTCATATCCTGTTACCTTTGTATTACTATATATTTATATTGTATCTTGTATCTCTAGAGTAATTCCTTATAATTAAGGGAGAAAATTATGGCATCATGAGAATTTCGTGAGTCTTGGCCTCTATATGCCCTCTGCTTGACAGTATCTATGCGGGCTATTGGAATTAAAACTATTGTCAATGATTCCATTATAAATTTCTCTTTTTTATTAAGTTATCTGGACCCTGCTCACCAAATCTCCTAGGCAGCCTCAGTGTAGGAGCACAGCTAATGGTAGAACTTTATCACCCTGAGCAGCTTGGATATTTTATACTGTGGAAATGCAAAATGAATAAGTTGTATTTTTGTTAGAAAAATCCATAGATACTACCATGTGCAAGTCAGACGATTATGGGAATTAATGATAGAAAAAGAACATTTTGCCACCTGTTGGGCAGACACCTGAATCTTTAAGGGCTGAAATCTTTACTTGGTATGCACAAGCCAAAGAGTTAAGGTTTCACTTTTGCTTGTCTCTTATTAAGAGGAGAAAAAGAGAAAATTCTCTCCCACATTCAACCAATTGATTTTAGACCACAGAGTTTATTAATATTCAGTAATATGTCTAGGCTTAAATAGATTAAAAATAGCCAAGCTGTTTCATTTAGAAACAGATTTCTGTAAGCACAAGCTTATTTTCCCCACTGGTGCAAGTGTAATTGTCTCTTTCTGTAGAGAGAGGATCGTTTTCCTACCAGTGATGAGCATGTGGGATGGCCATGACCATTTTCATTCATTTATTTTGTTTTGTGAAAGGCTGCATCCTTTTGTGCTTCTGCCTGTCAGCATCTTTGTCTGTTTCTCTTTCTACCGCACTTTTACCTCCAAGCCACAAAATATTAAAGCAGGTTAAATATCTTTTCTATCTGTTAAGGAAAATAGTCTCCTCTAGTAAAAGATGTAAAATTCCCATGTCATCCCAATGTAGCCACGATCTGCACATGATAGAGCCTCAGGTAGCTATTTAAATTAAATTCATTAAAATAAGATAAGATAAATTAAATAATTCAGTTGCACTAACCATATTTTAAGGGCTCACTGGTTACCTGTGGCTAGTGATTACTGTACTGAACAGCACAGAACACTTTCATCTTTTCAGAAAGTTCTATTGAATAAAGGCTCAATTGAGTAAAATGCCATATAGAAAGATATGTCAAATTCCAGTTGGCTGTAACTATTATTTTTAATTAACTATTATTTTTAAGAATTCTATTTGGGTATAACTAAAAGGATTTTGTTGTTGTCATATTGTTTTGTTTTTGTTTTCCAAATAGCTCACATTTTTTTCAATCTGTGAAAAACAAACGCTTGGATAGAAAACTAGAGAGTTACGATCCAAAATTTAGATAGTCCTGGGTTTAGTTCAGATGTCATCACTACCAGCTATACAGCCTCCTTTAATCTCTGAGTGCAGAAAGAATCTACACTCAGAGACAATTATGTTGCCTGCTCTGCTATTTTCATTTCAATAGGCAGGGACTGTGTTGTATTTATTTTTGTACCCACAGCGCTTAGAACAGTTACTGGTACATAGCAGGTGCTCAATAAATGTTCATCAAGCTCAACAGTGAGGTAATGTATATGGATCCTCTTTGTAGCTTTAACCTGTTCTTTAATCTATCAGCATATAACTAGATGGAGGAGTTTATTCATGAAGATTTGAGGAAAGGTGCCCTTGGCGATATGAAACTTGGGGAGAAGAAAAGCTGCCTAAAGAGGATTTTTAGAAAGTTTTAAGAAAATTACAACAAAGATCTAGTAAATATTTGAAAGTTTCAGAGGCAGGGTGATGTGGTTTAAACGTCTTGGCTGCACCTGGTTTCACAGCAAGAACATTAACCAGGTCTCATTTTATATGGATTATAATCACATAAGAGAGTAAATACGGATCATGTAAATTAGTTTCTTAGGAACTTTTAAACCATAATCTTCTTCTCACTCTTTGCTCGCCACAGCCCTCACTACCTCAGGGTCTGTATTGCAGCCATAGTTCTAGGAGAGCTTAGAGAGAGTACAATAACCCTCTACACTGTAGAAGCCAGCTTTCCTTATATACATCATATACGTGGCCACTTTATGAACACCACAGAGCAAAGTGCTGCAGACCACCGACAGATATACACACCAGAGAACACCACAATCACAACTAACTGCTGAACAACCACTGATTAAAAAAAGACTGGAATCTACCAAAAAAAGATATTCTACATCCAAAGACATAAAGAAGAAACAACCAGATGGTAGGAGGGGTGTACTTGTGATATAATCAAACCCCCTACCACCCAGGTGGGCAACTCACAAACTGGAGAATAATTATATCGCAGAGGTTCTCCCACAGGAGTGAGAGCTCTAAGCCCCGCAACAGTCTCCCCAGCCTAGGGGTCTGACATTGGGAGGAGGAGCCCCCAGAGCATTTGGCTTTGAAGGCCAGTGGGGCTTGACTGTAGGAGCTCCACGGGACAAGGGGAAACAGAGACTCCACTCTTGGAGGATGCACACAAGGTTCCACATGCACCGGGTCCCAGGGCAAAAGCAATGACTCCATAGGAACCTGGGCCAGACCTACCTGCTGGTCTTGGAGGGTCTCCTGGGAAGGCAGGGGGCAGCTATGGGAAAAAGGGAGAGGGCTCAAATCAATAAAATTAGAAATGAAAAAGAAGTTACAACTGACATCACAGAAATACAAAAGATCATGAGAGACTACTACAAGCAACTATATGCCAATAAAATGGACAACCTAGAAGAAATGGACAAATTCTTAGAAAGATACAATCTCTGAAGACTAGGCCAGGAAGAAATAGAAAATATGAACAGACCAATCACAAGTACTGAGATTGAATCTGTGATTTAAAAACTCCCAACAAACGAAAGTCCAGGACCAGATGGCTTCACAGGCAAATTCTGTCAAACATTTAGAGAAGAGTTAATACCTATTCTTTGGAAACTATTCCAAAAAGTTTCAGAGGAAGAACACTTCCAAACTCATTCTATGAGGCCACCATCACCCTGATATCAAAAGCAGAAAAAAATACTGCACAAAAAAGAAAATGACAGGCCAATATCACATCAAGAGTCAGATTTTTGTTAAGCAGCTTCTAAATTAGTGGGGAAACAAACAAACCAGGCAGCCGATGTATGGCAATAAAATTCCAACTGAAGGAACACAGAAGTCAGGCTGTGTTGGCAGTTTGGAGGAAGGCTGGGTTACTCTGGAAAAACTTTCTGGGACTTCTCTGGTGGCGCAGTGGTTAAGAATCCACCTGCCAGTGCAGGGGACATGGGTTCGGGCCCTGGTCCGGGAAGATCCCACATGTCACGGAGCAACTAAGCCTGTGAGCCACAACTACTGAGCCCAAGTGCCACAACTACTGAAGCCCACGCACCTAGAGCCCATGTTTCACAAGAGAAACTACTGCAATGAAAAGCCTGCGTACCACAACGAAGAGTAGCCCCCACTCACCACAACTAGAGAAAGCCCGTGCGCAGCCAAAAATAAAATAAATAAAAGCAGCCAAAAATAAAATAAATAAATTTATTTTAAAAAAAAACCTTTCTGGAAAGAAGGACTGAATGTTCAAAACAGATTAGCACCCTGACAGATTGAGAATGGGTTTGAGGATCTTTGTGGCCCGAGGACTAGGAGGATTATATTATTCCTTGCTTTTCTCTGTAAAGCAAGAGCCCAAATGTGCTGAGCTCCAGGGGTGAGTTGGCCAGGCACATGGCCCAGCCTCGACTCTATTTTTACTTCACAGAAGGATGAAAGTCTGTTCTCTACATTCCCCTAGCACAGGAGAACCTGGTTCAGGGCATTGCCATTCTTTATAGGCTACCTTCACTTAGGTTGTTTCACATATATTCATCTTCATTAGGTCGTGTGTGATGAGCCTTCAGTCATTTGCATGTTTTACAAGAGTTCCATTTGTGTCTCAACATCCCACAAGATGTAACTGAAGTGGCAAAATGACCCGATTGTTTCTTTTCAAAGTGTGGCTTCTATATCTTTTCTTCCTCTTTTCTGAATTTAATGGGAGTGGTACATGTATGGGGAGGTCTTCCCTTTTTGTCTAATATTACTTTTATCTGTTATTGCTGATATTCTCAAAATACCCTCTAAATAAGGTGAAAAATATACTCTCCAAATGTTGATTGGATGCAGATCTAGTTCTGTAAATTTAATTTAAATAACCAGTTAATGTCATTCCAAATCCCTTTCCTGTAACTTTCTTTTTTCTCATCTCAGGATAGTGATAGTGATTCCAGATCTGAGGTCCATCAGGCTGTATGAAGCTCCTTTGCAGATACCTGGCAGCACTGCAAGCCTGCTTATTTCTGCACTAGAACATTATACTTCCTTTGGGTCTTTACAATGCATGGAAGTCTGGGTCCCTTTGGACTAATTGTGGCCATGGTCACATAAGTGATTGGTCAGTCTCCAATTCTGAACATTACCTCACCCTCCTTTCTCAAAACACATACCAAGACAGCTCATCCTGGGAGACTGTATGATCAGGCAAAGGACACTGGAGGGAAAGGGACTCCAGAAGCCTGAGTTCTAGTTGTCAGCAACTAGCATGAATGCTTAGGAAGTCTCTTCATCCCTCTGTTTTCCTCAACTGCAAAATGATGGAGCTGGACTAGGTAATCGCAAAGGCTGTGCCGGCTCTGCCGACACTCCTTGAATCAGCAAGGTACGGAGAATGCTAAGGCAAACGACAGTAGGGAGGGCAGAACTCATATAGCAACTACATCTCCTTACTGCAAATGTAAGAAAATTCTAAGCAGCAGACTTTAGACTTCTTAACTGATACTTCTCATCTGGTTTGGAAAGAAGCCAAAAAGCAAAAGATATCACAAGAAAGCACTTCCTCAAAAGTGTTCCTTTTAATGAATTCCTTTTAAAAAATGTCCTAGGCTATGGCAGGAGACGAGGGGAAGATGGCAGAAGAGTAAGACATGGAGATCACCTTCCTCCCCACAGAAATACATCTACACATGGAACAACTCCTACAGAACAACTACTGAACGCTGGCAGAAGACCTCAGACCTCCCAAAAGGCAAGAAACACCCCACGTACCTGGGTAGGGCAAAAGAAAAAAGAATAAACAGAGACAAAAGAATAGGGACGGGACCTGCACCAGTGGGAGGGAGCTGTGAAGGAGGAAAGGTTTCCACACACTAGGAAGCCCCTTCGTGGGCTGAGACTGCGGGTGGCGGAGGCAGGGAGCTTCGGAGCTGCGGAGGAGAGCACAGCAACAGGGGTGTGGAGGGTAAAGCGGAAAGATTCCCGCACAGAGGATGGGTGCCCACCGGCACTCACCAGCCCCAGAGGCTTGTCTGCTCACCCGCCGGGGCGGGCGGGGCTGGGAGCTGAGGCTCGGGCTTCGGTCACAGCGCAGGGAGAGGACTGGGGTTGGCGGCATGAGCATAGCCTGCAGGGGCTTAGTGCACCACGGCTAGCCAGGTGGGAGTCCAGGGAAAAGTCTGGATCTGCCGAAGAGGCAAGAGACTTTCTCTTGAGAAAGGAGAGGGGATTCAGAGCGCTGCTTAAAGGAGCTCCAGAGATGGGCGCAGGCCGCGGCTAAAAGCGCGGACCCCAGATACCGGCAGGAGACGCTAAGGCTGCTGCTGCCGCCACCAAGAAGCCTGTGTGCGAGCACAGGTCACTATCCATACCTCCCGTCCGGGGAGCCTGTGCAGCCCACCACTGCCAGGGTCCCGGGATCCAGGGACAACCTCCCCGGGAGAAGGCACGGCGTGCCTCTGGCTGGTGCAATGTCACGTCAGTCTCTGCCGCAGCAGGCTCGCCCCGCACTCCGTACCCCTCCCTCCCCCCGGCCTGAGTGAGCCAGAGCCCCCGAAGCAGCTGCTCCTTTAACATCGTCCTGTCTGAGCGAAGAACAGACGCTCTCCAGCGACCTATATGCAGAGGCGGGGCCAAATCCAAAGCTGAGCCCCGGGAGCTGTGAGAACAAAGAAGAGAAAGGGAAATCTCTCCCAGCAGCCTCAGAAACAGCGGATTAAAGCTCCACAATCAACTTGATGTACCCTGCATCTGTGGAATACATGAATAGACAACCAATCATCCCAAATTAAGGAGGTGGACTTTGAGAGCAAGATTTATGATTTCTTCCCCTTTTCCTCTTTTTGTGAGTGTGTATGTGTATGCTTCTGTGTGAGATTGTGTCTGTAAAGTTTTGCTTCCACCATTTGTTCTAGGGTTCTATCCGTCCCTTTTTTTCTTCTTTAAAAAATTTTTTTCTTAATAATTATTTTTTATTTTAATAACTATTTTATCTTCTTTATTTCTTTCCTTCCTTCCCTCCTTCCTTCCTTCCTCCCTTCTCCTTCCTTCCATCCTTTCTTTCTCTTTCTTTCTTTCTACTTTTTCTCCCTTTTATTCTGAACTGTGTGGATGAAAGGCTCTTGGTACTCCAGCCAGGAGTCAGAGCTGTGCCACTGAGGTGGGAAAACCAACATTAGGACACTGGTCCACAAGAGACCTTCCAGCTCCACATAATACCAAACGGGGAAAATCTCCCAGAGATCTCCATCTCAACACCAACACCCAGCTTCACTCAACGACCAGCAAGCTACAGTGCTGGACACCCTATGCCAAACAACTAGCAAGACAGGAACACAACCCCACCCATTAGCAGAGAGGCTGCCTAAAATCATAATAAGTCCACAGACACCCCAAAACACACCACCAGACGTGGACCTGCCCACCAGAAAGACAAATCCAGCCTCATCCACCAGAACACAGGCACTAGTCCCCTCCACCAGGAAGCCTACACACCCACTGAACCAACTTTAGCCACTGGGGACAGACACCAAATACAACGGGAACTACGAACCTGCAGCCTGCAAAAAAGAGACCCCAAACACAGTAAGATAAGCAAAATGAGAAGACAGAAAAACACACAGCAGATGAAGGAGCAAGATAAAAACCCACCAGACCTAACAAATGAAGAGGCAATAGGCAGTCTACCTGAAAAAGAATTCAGAATAATGACAGTAAAGATGATCCAAAATCTTGGAAATAGAATAGACAAAATGCAAGAAACATTTAACAAGGACCTAGAAGAACTAAAGATGAAACAAGCAATGATGAACAACACAATAAATGAAATCAAAAATACTCTAGATGGGATCAATAGCAGAATAACTGAGGCAGAAGAACGTATAAGTGACCTGGAAGATAAAATAGTGGAAATAACTACAGCAGAACAGAACAAAGAAAAAAGAATGAAAAGAACTGAGGACAGTCTCAGAGACCTCTGGGACAACATTAAACATACCAACATTCGAATTATAGGGGTTCCAGAAGAAGAAGAGAAAAAGAAAGGGACTGAGAAAATATTTGAAGGGATTATAGTTGAAAACTTCCCTAATATGGGAAAGGAAATAGTTAATCAAGTCCAGGAAGCACAGAGAGTCCCATACAGGATAAATCCAAGGAGAAATACGCCAAGACACATATTAATCAAACTGTCAAAAATTAAATACAAAGAAAACATATTAAAAGCAGCAAGGGAAAAACAACACACAAGGGAATCCCCATGAGGTTAACAGCTGATCTTCCAGCAGAAACTCTGCAAGCCAGAAGGGAGTGGCAGGACATACTTAAAGTGATGAAGGAGAAAAACCTGCAAGCAAGATTACTCTACCCAGCAAGGATCTCATTCAGATTTGATGGAGAAATTAAAACCTTTAGAGACAAGCAAAAGCTGAGAGAGTTCAGCACCACCAAACCAGCTTTACAACAAATGCTAAAGGAACTTCTCTAGGCAGGAAACACAAGAGAAGGAAAAGACCTACAATAACGAACCCAAAACAATTAAGAAAATGGGAATAGCTACATACATATCGATAATTACCTTAAATGTAAATGGACTAAATGCTCCCACCAAAAGACACAGATTGGCTGAATGGATACAAAAACAAGACCCATATATATGCTGTCTACAAGAGACCCACTTCAGACCTAGAGACACACACAGACTGAAAGTAAGGGGATGGAAAAAGATATTCCATGCAAATGGAAACCAAAAGAAAGCTGGAGTTGCAATTCTCATATCAGACAAAATAGATTTTAAAATAAAGACTATTAGAAGAGACGAAGAAGGACAGTACATAACGATCAAGGGATCGATCCAAGAAGAAGATATAACAATTGTAAATATTTATGCACCCAACATAGGAGCACCTCAATACATAAGGCAAATACTAACAGCCATAAAAGGGGAAATCGACAGTAACACATTCACAGTAGGGGACTTTAACACCCCACTTTCACCAATGGACAGATCATCCAAAATGAAAATAAATAAGGAAACACAAGCTTTAAATGATACATTAAACAAGATGGACTTAATTGATATTTAGAGGACATTCCATCCAAAAACAACAGAATACACATTTTTCTCAAGTGCTCATGGAACATTCTCCAGGATAGATCATATCTTGGGTCACAAATCAAGCCTTGGTAAATTTAACAAAATTCAAATTGTATCAAGTATCTTTTCCGACCACAATGCTATGAGAGTAGATATCAATTACAGGAAAAGATCTGTAAAAAATACAAACACATGGAGGCTAAACAATACACTACTTAATAACGAAGTGATCACTGAAGAAATCAAAGAGGAAATCAAAAAACACTTAGAAACAAATGACAATGGAGACACGACAACCCAAAACCTATGGGAAGCAGCAAAAGCAGTGCTAAGAGGGAAGTTTATAGCAATACAATCCTACCTTAAGAAACAGGAAACAACTCGAATCAACAACCTAACATTGTACCTAAAGCAATTAGAGAAAGAAGAACAAAAAAAAAACCAAAGTTAGTAGGAGGAAAGAAATCATAAATATCAGATCAGAAATAAATGAAAAAGAAATGAAGGAAATGATAGCAAAGATCAATAAAACTAAAATCTGGTTCTTTGAGAAGATAAACAAAATTGATAAACCATTAGCCAGACTCATCAAGAAAAAAAGGGAGAAGACTCAAATCAATACAATTAGAAATGAAAAAGGAGAAGTAACAACTGACACTGCAGAAATACAAAAGATCATGAGAGATTACAAGCAACTCTATGACAATAAAATGGACAACCTGGAAGAAATGGACATATTCTTAGAAATGCACAACCTGCCAAGACTGAATCAGGAAGAAATAGAAAATATGTACAGACCAATCACAAGCACTGAAATTGAAACTGTGATTAAATATCTTCCAACAAACAAAAGCCCAGGACCAGATGGCTTCACAGGCAAATTCTATCAAACATTTAGAGTAGAGCTAACACCTATCCTTCTCAAACTCTTCCAAAATATAGCAGAGCGAGGAAAACTCCCAAACTCATTCTACTAGCCCGCCATCACCCTGATACCAAAACCAGACAAGGATGTCACAAAGAAAGAAAACTACAGGCCAATATCACTGATGAACATAGATGCAAAAATCCTCAACAAAATACCAGCAAACATAATCCAACAGCATATTAAAAGGATCATACACCATGATCAAGTGGGGTTTATTCCAGGAATGCAAGGATTCCTCAATATACACAAATCAATCAACATGATACACCATATTAACAAATTGAAGGAGAAAAACCATATGATCATCTCAATAGATGCAGAGAAAGCTTTTGACAAAATTCAACACCCATTTATGATAAAAACCCTGCAGAAAGTAGGCATAAAGGGAACTTTCCTCAACATAATAAAGGCCATATATGACAAACCCACAGCCAACATCATCCTCAATGGTGAAAAGCTGAAAGCATTTCCACTAAGATCAGGAACAAGACAAGGTTGCCCACTCTCACCACTCTTATTCAACATAGTTTTGGAAGTTTTAGCCACAGCAATCAGGGAAGAAAAGGAAATAAAAGGAATCCAAATTGGAAAAGAAGAAGTAAAGCTGTCACTGTTTGCAGATGACATGATACTATACATAGAGAATCCTAAAGATGCTACTAGAAAACTACTAGAGCTAATCAATGAATTTGGTAAAGGTGCAGGATACAAAATTAATGCACAGAAATCTCTGGCATTCCTATACACTAAGGATGAAAAATCTGAAAGTGAAATCAAGAAAACACTCCCATTTACCATTGCAACAAAAAGAATAAAATACCTAGGAATAAATCTACCTAAGGAGACAAAACACCTGTATGCAGAAAATTATAAGACACTGATGAAAGAAATTAAAGATGATACAAATAGATGGAGAGATATACCATGTTCTTGGATTGGAAGAATCAACATTGTGAAAATGACTCTACTACTCAAAGCAATCTACAGATTCAATGCAATCCCTATCAAACTACCACTGGCATTTTTCACAGAACTAGAACAAAAAATTGCACAATTTGTATGGAAACAGAAAAGACCCCAAATAGGCAAAGCAATCTTGAGAACAAAAAACGGAGCTGGAGGAATCAGGCTCCCTGACTTCAGACTATACTACAAAGCTACAGTAATCAAGACAGTATGGTACTGGCACAAAATATAGATCAATGGAACAGGATAGAAAGCCCAGAGATAAACCCACGCACATATGGTCACCTTATCTTTGACAAAGGAGGCAAGAATGTACAGTGGAGAAAGGACAGCCTCTTCAATAAGTGGTGCTGGGCAAACTGAACAAGTACATATAAAAGTATGAGATTAGTTCACTCCCTAACACCATACACAAAAATAAGCTCAAAATGGATTGAAGACCTAAATATAAGGCCAGACACCAGCAAACTCTTAGAGGAAAACATAGGCAGAACACTCCATGACATAAATCACAGCAAGATCCTTTTTGATCCACCTCCTAGAGAAATGGAAATAAAAACAAAAGTAAACAAATGGGACCTAATGAAACTTCAAAGCTTTTGCACAGCAAAGGAAACCATAAACAAGACCAAAAGACAACCCTCAGAATGGGAGAAAATATTTGCAAATGAAGCAACTGACAAAGGATTAATCTCCAAAATTTGTAAGCAGCTCATGCAGCTCAATAACATAAAAACAAACAACCCATCCAAAAATAGGCAGAAGACCTAAACAGACATTTCTCCAAAGAAGATATACAGACTGCCAACAAACACATGAAAGAATGCTCAACATCATTAATCGTTAGAGAAATGCAAATCAAAACTACAATGAGATATCATCTCACAGCAGTCAGAATGGCCATCATCAAAAAATCTAGAAACAATAAGTGCTGGAGAGGGTGTGGAGAAAAGGGAACACTCTTGCATTGCTGGTGGGAATGTGAATTGGTACAGCCACTATGGAGAACAGTATGGAGATTCCTTAAAAAACTACAAATAGAACTACCATATGACCCAGCAATCCCACTACTGGGCATATACCCTGAGAAAACCATAATTCAAAAAGAGTCATGTACCAAAATGTTCATTGCAGCTCTATTTACAATAGCCCAGAGATGGAAACAACCTAAGTGTCCATCATCAGATGAATGGATAAAGAAGATGTGGAACATATATACAATGGAATATTACTCAGCCATAAAAAAATGAAATTGAGCTGTTTTTAATGAGGTGGATGGACCTAGAGTCTGTCATACAGAGTGCAGTAAGTCAGAAAGAGAAAGACAAATACCGTATGCTAACACATATATATGGAATTTAAGGGAAAAAAATGTCAGGAAGAACCTAGGGTAAGACAGGCATAAAGACACAGACCTACTAGATAATGGACTTGAGGATATGGGGAGGGGGAAGGGTAAGCTGTGACAAAGCGAGAGAGTGGCATGGACATATATACACTAGCAAACGTAAAATAGATAGCTAGTGGGAAGCAGCCGCATAGCACAGGGAGATCAGCTTGGTGTTTTGGGACCACCTAGAGGAGTGGGATAGGGAGGGTGGGAGGGAGGGAGACACAAGAGGTAAGAGATATGGGAACATATGTATATGTATAACTGATTCACTTTGTTATAAAGCAGAAACTAACACAGCATTGTAAAGCAATTAGGCTCCAATAAAGATGTAAACAATAAAAAATGTCCTAAGTGTGTCTCAAATAAGAAATTTGTTCTTTTCCACACCTCCTAATTCCAGGAAGTTTCTAGGCTCTTTGTGTTGCTGACTATTTGCTCAGGTATTTGACTGATTGTATGAGATTAAGACTATTACAGTATTATTTTCAGATACTCTTGTATTTGAAAATCTTTAGGCATTCTTAAATACAATTTTTAAATGCTAATTTTACATCTCTGTGTGTGTGTGTCTGTGTATGTGTGTATCCATGTGTTGGAATTTAGTGTATATGAACAGGAAAATGAATCAACTGCCAAAAAAAGTGAAATTTCAGAAGTTAATCTATTGTGTAAATTAGGATCATTGGCATATCCTTTAGTCTCTTCCCCACGGTTCCACAGCAAGCTTCTGTGTCATGTTGCTCCTCATCCTGGCATGCACTTCCCTCACTCCACTGCCCCCATCAACATATGAACCCAAGTTTAGAGCAGCAGGTCCTAGCCCACTTTCACAGCCTCTAGTGCTGACAGAATTCCTATAAAACCTTTGGTCTTTACACCATAACCTTTCATTCATTCAGTTAATCCAAAGAATATTTTATATACCTGACACTTTGCTAGGGAGTGAAGCTGTAACAATAAATAAGAGAGAAGTGTACATTAGATGAATAGGAGTTGACTGTTTTGTTACAATTATAAGAGTGCAACATACAAGAAGTCAGGGTGCCCCAAGAGCAGAGAATGGGAACCTAACTTATGGGTGAATGTGTGGAAGAAATGTCAGGGAAAAGCTCCTAGGGGAAATATGTCCTTAGACTTAAAGGAAGATGAGCAATTGTCCAGCTGAGGATGAAGTGGGGTGAGAGTGGGAAGGAGGATGAATCTCACAAAGTCTCATATAAACAGCAAAGTTAGCATTAAGCCTTCAGTTTCTAATCCCCTCAGCACCTCTGCCAGAAAATACACCTCCTCAAGACACACTACAATTTTTCAAACACAGAAGTCTTAGTTCACATACACAAAAGATTCCGCAAGTTAATAATAATTATCTCTAGGGATTGCCATTACAGATGATAATAATTTTCTTCTTTGTACCTTTCTATATTTTCCATATTCTTTATAATGATCATATATTACTCATAACTTTCAAAATAATGAGTTTTATTTTTAAAGGAAAAAAGTCATGATGTGTACACTGTGTGCTTGATTTAGAATGAAAAGACATTTTACATGTAAACTGGTTGGCATAATGCCTGGGACAGCCTAGGTTCTTAAATGTTTGTTTCCTTTTTTCTTATTTATCTTCTAATCCTCAGTACTAGGCATGATGCCAAGCATATTGCTCAATAAATATTTGTTGAATGAATGCATAAGCAAAACGTCTAGCTAGAATTATGGGTATTAATTATGGGACAGTTGATCTATAAGGAAGCAAAAACTATACATATTTTAGGGCCAAGCAGTTCTTACCCTGGCAATGACATGGAATTAAGAAAGACCTTCTGAGATCAAACTTTTGATATTGCACTAATTAATCTGGGACCCTAAACCACTGAAGTAACTAGAAACAGACAACTGTGATATCTGAATACTTTTTAAAGCAATTTAATACGAAGAATATTGTCTTTCATGAAAAGACTTCTGATCATGTTGCTCATATTACAAACTGAAATCTAACAGTATAAACCCTGGTTAGTTTGCCTATATGGTATAATTATCCTATTTTAAATAATGGCTGTGGAAAGCCACTAGAAAGTCATAATTTGGGGGTTTCATACCCATTATTATTCAAGATGAATTAGTTTTGGCAAAACGTATTAGTTCTTGGCTTTAGAGACTGTGATCCAAAGGAGGGGAGCATAAAGGTTGACAAGAATCCCAAAGTCTTCACCTCTCTTTGACCCCAAGCCCATCCTAGGCTTTCATCAAAAGTACACAGATCTTTTTATATGATGGTAATCAAAAATTTGCAGCATAATTTGCAGCATGAGTTGCCTTACTCTAGTGGAGGAAACTTCAGTTTGCCTCTTCCCTTCCTGGCTCCTCTCCCTTGGCCTAGGAGAATGAAAATAAAATTCACACAATCTTTACGGATTTCTTCTCTGCTCCACCTGAGTGTACCTCCTCTCAGGTTACCAACTGCCCAACAGACACATTGCTTCCATGAAAGATATTCCAACAACAAAAAAAAGATATTCCATCAAGCCGTTCACTACTTCTTCCCAGTGTCCATCTTCTGGCTGTCCATATGGAAATGAACATTTTATCATGACCCTGTGACCTACACATCTCTCTATCTCACCCCATGCCATCTTTCCCAGGGAGTTAATCAAAGTCAAATGATTTAAAAATTCTAACACTCTCAATTATAGGGCTAGCAGCAGCTGGGGTCTTTATTGAGTCCACATGCAGTTTCTAGTTCTTCTAGTTGAAATAAGAATAATCCAAAAAGACAGCTAATAATTTAAAAGCTCTTCTCCTCAAAAATATTATGGGTAGCAGAAAATCTGTGAACAGTGTAGACTTGGTTTGGAAACCCCCACACACTGAAAGTTGGTTCAATTTTCTTAGTCCTAGAATATGTCTAATTTTACCTGCTTTTTGATTCTGTATGTAGGCTCAGAAAATTAATTGCTATGAAAGACTATGAAAAAATCTTACTTCTGCAAAGAATCCCACTAGAATAAAGTCTTGACTTAATGGCTAGTTCAAGAGTCAGTAATGTGGAAATTTTGGTCTAGTCATAGCATTTACAACAGCCATTAACATTTCTGGGCCTAAATTTTGCTTACACATAAAATGGAAAAAAAAATAGTCTCCAGCCCCTCCTAGAGTCTCAATGAAATATCCTACGGCTTCAAACTAAGAACGTATTTGTCAAGTTTCTTTACTAACGTCAGAGTTGATGTTCAAACATGTGATTTTAAAGTTCTTATGTGAAATGTTGAGGTTATCTCTCTCTAAATTGCTATTGCAAAAGTATTATTGTTTAACTTATAACCTATGGCTAGAAGGTGATACAGACCTTGTAAACTGCACTGAGATTATTCCAGATGAAATTCATGTGGCAATCATGGCCTCCTTTATTATCTGTCTCTATCTCACTAGTCACTTTATACAGCTTTGCTCTAAGATGTACAAGTCCACGTGATTTGAAGGAAAAAATTCATTTGGAGCAGAGGAAAAACGAAGTCAAATGTAACTGCTACCTCAAACATTAAAAAGATGTCCTCCTAGATTCGTTAGAGTATTTTGTGTCCTCCTACCCACCTCCTCCGTTCTCTCCAGGACTCAAAAATTTGTCTATAGAGAGATTAAAATATTCCAATTTGTATATTAAAGTTTCCTCAATTACAAGAGAGCGAGAGAGAGGAATCAATGGGGGAGGACAAATGGAATGACAATACCTTGGTGCAGTAGCTGCTAATTCAAACCATACTAATTGGCAGCACATTGGGGCATCTCTCACCGTGTAGACAAGAGAACTCAACCAGGAAACTCAGAACAAAAGGCTGTGATTCTTTCAACATTTTGGCACTTTCTTGAATGAATTACATACCCCACCTTCTCTATGAATTCAACAAGGCGAAAGCTAAGCTCCTCATCTTGACAGCTGACCCAAGGGGAATAAGAACCCACTCTGAATTGTGGATGGGCCCTTGGGATGCTGCCTTTTCAGTCTTTATTTGCCCAAGCTCCCCATGCAGTACCAACCACTGTAGCCAAGGCAAATTTCCTGGGACCTTTGATGTCTTGCCCAGAACCTAACCTGAGGTTGCAGCATGTTCTTTCAAATTTTTTGCTGAAGAGGTCTCATTCTACTTCCCCAAAAGTACACTTCTTCTGATTCATCAGATCAGTGTTTACAACAACCTGATCCTTGTAAGAGCCAAAGATTATCAAGAGGTTTGTAACTTCTTCATTGATTTCTTGTGTTTTCCTGTTTTTGAATTCAAGGAAAGCTGACTCTGGATGATCACAAAATCAACCAAACAACTAAAACCACTGTACCCAACAGTTAATTTTGCACTTCTCTCAAAGCATATAGCAAGCATAATTGGGTAGAACAGGGGAAGGTTATGGGTAACTCACTATAGGTTGGACTTTCAAAGGTAAATGTAATAATTGATTTTTGGCCACCACTTCTTGGAGATTTTCAGGAGAGATAGTTATGCTCCTAAAAGTCCATATGCTTACCCTTTATTTTTTCTAACTTACTAAATTCTTGTCAGTTCTGGTCACCCAGTCACCATTATTAGAAAGACAGTGGTTTTCAGACTGTGCCCTACGGGTCTAAGAAGGTGTCTCAGGGGCTATTGTGGGGCCTGAGGGAGGCTAAGTGAGTGAGGAACCAGACCACCTTATTTATGCCACCAGAATATTTATTGTTTGTTTTAAAAATGGAATTCTGGGTAAAAGTTTGGAGAAAGGAGTTCTTTAATTAGAATGAGTTTGAAGATCTCTAAACTGAGTATCCAAAAATCTATGTATACTTGGACACAGCCCCTGAAATCCTAAGTGATATAGTAATAGGGAACAAAATCGGTGTGATTATGTTCCTCTTGGTTAAGTTCTATGAGCATTAGAAAGGATTCAGTACAGAAGGAAAAAAATCTGTGCTTGTTCATTTAGTCATTCATCCCACTAATATTTATTGAAAATTAGATTTGTGCCAGGTCCTGGAAAAACTGTCCTACTTTTGTGAGATACCATTGTTTTACCTGTAGTTCTAGTGAAGAGATCTTTAACAAGTCCAAATAACACAATTTTTTAAGTGATTACCATATTTTCTCTTTTTTTTTTCATCAAGTCTTCAACTTGCAAGGTATTATTATCTGCTTGCTTCAGATAAGGAAAGTAAACCTCAGAGAGATTAAGCAATTTCTTCACAGTCACTAACACAATAAATAGTCTTTCTACTCTCTCCTGGTCCTCTCCAGCTTGTCATTTCACACAGGGCACACTATTTCTGAGCTCAGTAGAATCACATATAAAATGCAGATAATATTTTCTTTCCCATCTCATATGACTGCAAAAATTAACATGAGCTAATGTGTTTTCAAGATTAAAAAAACAGAAACAAAAAGTATACTGATGTTAGGTGATGGATTATTTTTATTGGACACTGTACCTGATTTTGCACTCTAGGCATTGCTAATTGGAAGGTCATAATTAATCATCACATAATTATGGATTAGGGCATGGCAACTGGAAAGACTACAAGTCAGGATAGTGCTTACCAAGCTATCTAGAAGTAAAAAAAACAAAAAAACAGTTTTTACAAATTCCCACTGCTTAATGGATGAATACTCAAAATATAAGCCCCTCTCTTTTTATGATTAGCTTCAAGAAAATTAAAATTATTGTGACAAATGGCTGAAAAAATTTCTAATGCTATTCTCAATTGCTGTATAATCTTGTCAGGGACTGATAAAAAAAACTCAGCAGTGGTATGTGAACATACTTTCAATAGTGCTGGGTTAGGAGATCTGGAATTGGGGGAGTTAGGATTTTCAAATTTCTGTACAGAGCTGTCCTTCAACCTATAAATATGAGCCTAAAATAAGCACTTGAAGGAAACAGAATGGGAGAGGAGAAAAAGTTCTTCATACTTTGTACTCTATTCTCTCTAGTCTTGAGAAATATAAAGGGGACACTTTGTCCAATGGCAGTCATCCCATGTTTTATGCAACAGAAATGTCCCAATCAAGGAGGCCATTAAACCAATTTTTATAAAGCGGGTTTTATGCAGATTCATCAGAAAACTTCTCTAAAGGACTTAACGGAAATTGAGATGAAGTTGAAAGATTTGTGTTCTTCTCTGCAGAGTGGGAGGCTATATTAATGTTTGTTCTGATGTTAATGCTTTGTGCTTTTGCCTTGGAAGCCAACCCCATGTCTGGATATTGTAATGAACCAGAGGAATCTTTCTGGTGGGAGCTCCTGGCTGCATCTTCCTGGCCAGGGGGCCTCTCTTCCAATTCTGTTTTCTTGCTACTGCTCACAATAGAGTTTTCTTGCAACAACTCCCATATCTTAGTTCTCTTCTTTTTTCTACTATTTAGGACGTATCATAGATCCACAGTGGAGTGTCATACTTTGGCAAAGGGTACCACTGACTGATGGGTGCAGAAAAAACTCCCAAGTGAGACACTATAAGTCATGTACAAAGGGCAGCTTGGTAGCTGACACTTCAGAAAGTTCAAGACTGTTTAGATGAAATGTGTATTTTTGGCTCCTGGTATTCTCCATTGCTGGGCAGGTTATGTCACTGGCAAAGCACATTAACAATTCAAGGGAAATAAAAATAGAATCTGGGTAATAAAATAAAGTCCAACCTTTTTTTCTTTTCCTTTGTGCTTAGTCTTGTTTCACTTGCTTATAGGGTGCTGCGTGCAGAGGCCTTGCACCTGGCCCTTCAGACCAGAGTTCCTAGTGTGAAATGGCTGCAGTCGACACTTCAGCATGGTGGACCGTGTGCAGGGATGCTGCAGCCAGCACTTTCATCTGGAGTGAAGTGACCAGCATAGCTGTACCTGACCCACAAGCACTCCACCCCCATAAGGACTCTATAAAACAGCCCCGCCAAGGGTCCTTCAGGGAGAGCATGTACTCTAGAGCACAGGCTTGAACCACTCCATTCTCTGACCAAAGAGTAAAGCTTTCTTTTGCTTCTGAACAGTCTTGTTCTATTGGCATAAGCAACACAGGGCAGACGACCCCTTACTGGGGACCAATTCAGGGAGTTCGGTAACAAATTTTTGGCAGCCCAGATGGTATTGACCATGGCCCTGCTGCCTATACCAACCTACTAGGCTTCAGACTCACTCTGGCTCCAGCTGGAGGACAGTGGACGTTTTGGAGATTTGCATGGGAATGACTGCCTCTGATCTTGGGTACACTCTGACAGGGTAGAATGGTGGCAGCCTTCCACTGAATTCAGAGTGACTCTGCCCAATAACCTGATAGTCGGGAGCGGTACGCACACTGCATAGCCCCCAGGGTCATCTGGACTGTGCCCCCTTGAGGGAATCATACTGTGCCATCACTGGGGATTGGAGACTAAAACTCATGCCTGCCTGCCCATTGCATCTGGCTGGCCTTCCCGCAGTGCCAGGCGGCCCAGGGGTGATGGGAACTTGTGGGCAAGAAGAAGCTGAGGAAATCTTGCCCACTGTCTCACCAGTAGCATTATCCTCCTGACCCCTGTACAAGGCAGTAGCAGCTGCACCATGGCTCTTTGCCCTCCTGCTGACTTCCAGGGGTCAACACTGGTCCCCACCAAGGGATAGCAAGCCAAGGAAACGAGGATCCAATCACTGTGTCATATGTAAACCAGAGGAACACTGGAAGGGAGAATGCCTTCGCCACCCCTGGAGGGGGTTGGAAATGGCAGATCCTGGCCACTACCCTCAAAGGCAGATGGTCCAAACAGATGAACAATGATGGAGCCAGGGGTCTCCTAATCTGACACTCCAATTGACCCCCAAGGAGCTCTGGCTGACGCTGGACATAGGGGAAAAGCTTGTTGAATTCTTAGTCGACACTGGTGCCACTTACTCAGTTCTGAATATCAGATCAGGCAAACCCAGTCACAAGAGTGGTAAAATTATGGGGGTATCAAGGAAGGCCCAAGGATGGGCATTCATAGAGCCATTAGAATGCAAATTGGAAGAGCATACTCTCACCCATTCCTTCCTATACATTCCTGAATGCCCTGCAACCCTGTGAGGAAGAGATACCTTACATAAATTGAGAACTATTATCCACCTAATGGGAGACAAATTGGAGATCGGCATCAGAAAAAAGGCACAAGGTGATAATGTTAATGGCTGAGGACAAACCTCCCTGGACAGAGCAAGTTGACCTCCCCAGGCCCATGGATGTGTGGGACAAACTGTAGAAGCCAGTCTCGTGATAGTCCAACTAAAACCTGGACATACATGGCAATCAGGAGAACTTGTTGGGCACTGCCCCTGTTATACAGGGCCTAACTGATCAAGGCTTTGTTAGACCAGGCCAATCAGCCTGTAATACCCCAATTCTCCCCATAAAGAAAGCCAGTGGGGAATACTGCATAATACAGGACCTCAGGGCAGTCAGTGAAGCTACCTGGGATATATATACAGTTGTCCCTAATCCCTATAACCTGCTGGTCACGCTACCATCCACCAGGACCTGGTATTCTGTATTATTAGATTTAAAAATTGCCTTCTTCTGTTATTCTGTATTCCATTAGCCCCAGAGTCACAAGAAATTTTTGCTTTTGAAAAATCTGGCAGTAACCAAACACACAACAAAAACAACACTGCTGGACAGTCCTACCCCAAGTGTTCAAAAATTCCCCTGCCATCTTTGAGGAAACTTTAGCTAAGGACATAAAAGTTATACATCTGGAGAAGGGAATCCTCTTTCAGTATGTAGATGACATTCTGACCACCAGCCCTACTAAGGAAGCCTCTGACAAAAACACTGTAACCACTCTGAACAGCTTAGCTGATAAAGGATATGAGATGGCCAAGAAAAAGCCTCAAATATCACAAAATAGGGTGACCTATCCAGGCTTCATTCTCACAGAAGGCCAGAGAAGCCTACCTCAGGAGAAGAAAGAAGCCATTTGCAGCCTTGCCCCTCCTAAAACTAGAAGACAGCTTAGGGGTTTCCTGGGGGTGGCCAAGTTTTGCCCATCTGGATCTCTAATTATGCTAAACTTCTATATGAAAAGTTGAAAGGAAAGGACGATGATCCTTTTGAATGGAATTCAGAATGCGAAGGGACCTTTCAAGAATTGAAAAAGCAATTCTAACAATTAAAAACCTCTTCCCTGAATTCGGCTGAAATTGGCTTATAAGCAACTACCAGTTTTCTTACCCCTGGCTTTGCCCTCTCTGGAACAAGTCAAAATTAGGTGAATCCCTTCTCTACATGACGCCCATTCACCCCAGGAAGTCTTTTTTTCTCCTGGCTTCTCCTTGTCTCTCCGGAAATGAGAGGCCGGAGTTGTTATTCCAACCTGTCACTAATAACTAAATAACAACATACATCTCATTAACCAATATAAGTCTCATTTTTCCACACTCTATGGTCCTTTCCCGCTGCAAAATCCTAAAAGGCTGTAAGTTACTTCAAGTAGTCATTCAGCAAACATTACTGGCTGTCTATATGTGCTGGCTGCTGAACTAGGTTTTCTTGAAAAGAAGTGAGTTGCCCCTAATCGGAAACATTCAAGTAGAAACAGGATATGTTTGAATAAATAAATTGTCAAGTGTGTTTGAAAAGAAAAAAAAAATGTTTTGTGTGCCTGGTTGGGACAGAAGACTTCTAAGGTCTCCACCAAAACAAAGATTAAGTGATTTTATGAATAGATAGATAGGCAGATGGACAATTTTTTCCTTGTCGGTATGTTACTTTGTAATTAAGTCTTCTGAGTGTGAACCCACTGTCTCTTCATTATAAATGGGACCAGATAAATTATCTGGTCTTTACTGCCCCAAGGGAAAAAAAAAAGAATTGAAAAAGCAATTACTTCAGGGCCCTGCCCTGGCCCTCCCAGATTTAGCTAAACCCTTTAAGCTTTTCATTCATGAAAGAAGGGGAATCACCCTTGGGATATTAGCTCAAAAACCCCTTACTCTGGTGGTTGCTTATTTCTATAAACAATTAGATCAAACAACTAAGGGATGGCCTCCTTGCCTACGGGCAGTAGCAGCTACTACAACCCTACTAAAAGAGGTTGAAAAGTTAACTTTTGGTCAGCTAATCACTATATGGACTCCACACCAGGTTCAGGCTTTAGTAAGTTCTGAGGGGACAGAATGGCTATCCCCTGGAAGGTGAATTCAAGTTCAGGCTATGTTTTTAGACAACCCGGTGGCTACCATAAGAACTTGTCACATGCTAAATCCTGCCACCCTGCTACCCACAGAAATGGAGCTCCTGGATGGAGCATGATTGTATAGAAACCACAGACATGATCTATTCCAATTGCCCCAACCTAGGAAGCGAGCCTCTTCGAAACACTGATGAGGAATGGTTCACAGATGGGAACAGTTTTATGAGAAAGGGAAAAAGATTAGCGGAATATGCAGTGACCTCCCAGGGAAGATCTTAAAAGTTTATGAAGATTCCCAGTATGTGTATGCCATCCTATATGCACACAGCCTATTTGGAAAGAAAGAGGTATGCTTACTGCAGAGAATAAGCAGGTAAAAAATGGCTTAAACATGTTGAGATCCCTAGAAGCAGTGCAGCTTCCAAAAAAAGTGGTAGTGATTCAACGTAGGGGCTGAAAGGGCGGCCCGAGAACCAGTAAGTTGACAATTACCCTTCATACCTAAAAGGCCAGATCCAGCCAATTACTCCCCAGTCTACAGAAAGGAAGAATTAGACACAGCCCAGAAATAGGGCTTCAGTAGAGATCTAGGAGACCCTGGATAGCTAGTTAATAAATATGGGCAATCCTTCTTTCCCCAAACTGCAGCTTGTCAAGCCATCAGGGAAGTTTATCAAGGAACTCACTACAGGAAGGAACCCCTATATAATTGTTCAGTTGAGGTCATGGTAACTCCTGGCACGAAAAGCATTATCAATCAGTTAGTTGAGACATGCCCCATCTGTACAATGAACAACCCCAATACCAGACCCCCCAGAGGCCTCCACATAAGGTCCATCAGACTGGGAAAGACTGGCAGATTGATTTCACTGTCACACCAAGTGCATCGGGCAACTTCAGGTATATCTTGGTGCTAGTGGATACATTTTCAGGGTGAGCAGAAGTGTTCCCCACTAGAAGTGAAATGGCAGCCAAAGTGGCTAAAGTATTACTAAAAGAGATAATATCCAGGTTTGGGCTCCCAGGATCCCTACAAACTGATAATGGCCCAGCATTCGTGTGTCAAGTGACAAAACGGATAACAAGTGCCCTGGGCTTAAAATGCACCCTGCACTCAGCCTGGAGACCCCAATTGTCCGGGAAAGTAGAGAGATCCAATCAGACCTTAAAATGAACCTTAGTCAAACTATGCCAGGAGACTCAAGAAAATCGGATTAAGTTACTCTCAATTGCAGTTAGCCCCAAGGGATAAATTAAAGTTAAGTGCACTTGAATTTATGTGGTAGACCCATTTGCCAAGCCTGAGAGAAGGGACACCTTAACACCCTTGAAATGGAACAATTCAGTATGCCCTCCAGGTAGGAGAAAACATGAAAGCTCTCACAGAATATGGTAACCAGGTGCTGCCCACACCCACCAATTTGGCCCTCCACTCTTTTCAGCCAGGATACTGGGTGAAGCTAAAAACCTGGAAAACAGGCAGCCCACAAGATCAGCTTACTCCTAAGTGGAACGGACCCCACTTGGTTATCCTAACCACCCCTTCTGCCCTGAAGCTGCAGGGGATCACTCCAGGGGCACATCACATTCGAGTGAAGGGGCCCCCCCAGCCCCAACCTCCAGAGAGACAACCTGGGGCAATGGACCCCCACGACTACTTGTGTGAACCTCCCTCTGACCTGAAGCTTCTCTTCCGAAAAACAACAAAAATGTGACCAGGGATATTCAGGAAGGATGGAACTTCACTGATTGTTGGATCTGTCAGACCCAACCTAAAACAGGAAAGGACTACTAATTGCAGGAAACACTGCACTTATAGGGGTGCTAGTGACCTTGGCGGGGGGAACCATATATCACACTATCACCATAAAAAAGGTAACAGGCACTGTGGCAATGGTGGCCAGTGACACCGGCTTCGACTTCAAGCTATTCAGCCTCATTTGACTGAACAAACTTGCAGCTGGGTAAAACAGGCCCTCCCTGGTATCACTTGTTTTTTACCTTTCCTGGGTCCCTTAAGACCATTATTCTCTTGCTAATATTTGGGCCATGAGTAACTATAAAACTCCAAATGGCGGTGCTCAGGGACACAAAGAGTTGGGCTCGGACCTGGTGACAACGAAACATATCTAAAGGCAGCTGGGGAGAAGTTCTGCTCTTCTACCCAAGGTTACGATGGCTGACACCCCAAATCAGCGGGAACCAGTTACAGAATATGGACCTTCGCCCCTCAGCACTCCTCAAGACGGAGGCACAGGACGAAAGACAGAAGAGACATTTGTCACTGACCAAGCCTATTAACAAATCCTGGGGAATAAAAATAGAAACTAGAGGGCTTCCCTGGTGGCGCAGTGGTTGAGAGTCCGCCTGCCGATTTAGGAGACACGGGTTCGTGCCCCGGTCCGGGAAGATCCCACATGCCGCGGAGCGGCTGGGCCCGTGAGCCATGGCCGCTGAGCCTGCGCATCCGGAGCCTGTCCTCCGCAATGGGAGAGGCCACAACAGTGAGAGGCACGCGTACCGCAAAAAAAAAAAAAGAAAGAAAGAAACTAGATAATAAAATTGGTTCTAACCTTTTTTCTTTCCTCAGTGCTTCGTCTACTTTCACTTGCTCATAGGGTGCCACGGGCAGACGCCTCACCTCCGGCGCTTCACACCAGATTTCCTCTTGCGAAGCGGCTGGACCCGACACTGCAGTTCAAGATGGCGGAGGCGGCCGTGTGCAGACACGCTTTGCCCGCCCTGCGGTCTGGAGCGCAGCGCAGCCCCGCGAGAGCTCAGCCCCCTCCCCGCTGCTGGCGTCCTGATAAAGCAGCCCCGCCCACGGCCTTCCAGAGGGGAGAGCAAATGCTCGAGGGTGAGAGGTCGCATCTTTCCATTCTCTGATCAAAGAATAAAGCTGTCCTTTGCTTCTGAACCAAACTCTGTCTCGTTCTGTTGGCACGAGCGGCACTGGGCAGGAGGACCATTGTTGGGGACCAACTCAGGAGGATCGGTAACAGTTACAGTCAGCAGGTTTAGGAAATATATTGGGGGAGCTTTCTAGACTGAATAATTTGAATGGTGAAAGCAGCAATTCTTTGTGAGCTGAAGGCTTGATGCAGTCTCTTAGGACCTGTCCTTTTAGAAGTAAAAGCGGATTCTTAGAGGCCACAGCCTGCCTTTCAGAGAGATATCAGCTTCTACTTGAAAAGAGTTCCTTTCTTATTACACATAAGTGGGTAGAAAGAGTAATTAGCACTGTCATTGGCTTGTTATTTATTTCTTCCCACTGCAGCATGTATTAGAATGGTTTTATTGCCATAGAAATTTTCTCTGATTGCCTTTCCTCAATGTTACTTGAAGATACAGTTCACAAGTGGGCCAAATAAGGAGTAGAAACTAGAATAGAATCATAGGCTAGTTTCTTATACAGACACACATGAGCCAGGCTGAGGCTCCACCAGCGCGGCTCAGCACAGCCCGTTCTGTTGTTTGTATCTGTTGTCTGTTCTGATTGGTTGGTGCCTGTGCCATTCCAGTTGTTCAGGGTTTTGAATACCAACTCTGGGTGCACAGTTACCCTCTGAAAGCTAAACTGGTGAAATATAAGACATAAATGGATGCAATGAGCTATCTTCAGAAATAACCCCAGAACGATCCTATAAATGTAGGCCTGAGAAAGTATGAAAACACCCAAATTCAAGGTGTAACAGAGGGGAACAGGCCTGGAATGTGACTGAAACTAAGAAAGCCCACCCCTAGAGAACCATATTTATAAATTGTGTCCAAATGATAATGAAACAGTGTTTGTCGGGGGACCTAACTAAACAGTCTTACTATGGCCACCTCCCTCTGAAGTTCATGTGAGAGATATGCATCAAGGACAAGACCAGAACACATACGCTTGCTTCCGTGAACTTGTATCCCAGATGCCAATGGGGTGACCTGGTGAAACAGGCTGAGGATGTGGAGGCCTCTCTCTGCTACATTTAATGAAGATCTGTTTTGCCCATGTTCTTCTAGGCTTAGATTAATGCCTCTGACTTCTCAAGTGTACCACACCGACAGCAAGGAAAGGCAGTACAAGAGCCTGCCAAGGAAAAAGGAGGGCCAGTCTGCATCTCCTTAAGGGCTATGGGAGGCTGATCTATTTAAGCTCCCCACCCCGTGCTCTCTCAGGGCAGGGTGGGCCACAGGCAGGAGCATCAGGTATGCAGAGGCAAGACGGACTCCCCAGAAAGAATATACTGGGGCAAAGAGACCACAGCCTTAGTACAGTGGCTCAATGAAAGGCCTCTTGACACATCCAGATGCTTGTGCACTGGGGTGTGGGGAGTGGTGAAGAAGGGGAATGAAACTGGAGGCCTGGAGCTCCCCTTACAGGCTAATTGCGTTTTACCCTGACTGAAAAAGGAACCTGGTGTTAGAGGGCTGGTGGCTCACAAAACTTAAAATAAAACGGTAAGAATCAGCAGTGTTCTGTCCGCACTATCCAGGAAAGAGAGAGATACTAAATTTAGTGAACAGAGATGGGCGCTTGAAAAGAAGTCAGGTCCAAAATCCTTTATGAACAGCCCTAAAATCCAAAAATCTCCGAAAATGGAAGCTGTTTTACAATTCCTTTGGCAACGAAATGTGACCTGAGTAGATAGATATAAGGTAATTTATAGCCTCCATTCATCTCAGCATGAATATATTTATGTTGTGCTGTAGATACATTCATGTGTTTGATCGTGAGCTGCTTCCCAACCCCGCTAGCTAGGGGTGTTGTCATATACAGCAAATGAACTGTTTACTTCTCTAAAATCTTAAAAATTGTGAAATCTGAACTACATCTGGCCCCAATCAGCTAAGGGATTGGGGGTCTGTGTGTCATGATGCTGTATATGTGTGGGCCTCAATCCCAGCTCAGCTACTCACATGTCATGTGACTTGGAACAAGTGACTTACTGGCTTCATGGTTTGGTTTCTTCTTTAGCAAGATAAGGATATTACAAGTTCAGACATTATATGAAGTTATACGCAGTGTTCAGCACAAGGCCTGGAAAATGGTAAACATCTAATGATATTAGGGTTTATTATCTTAATTGATCTGAAAGACTACATGCCTCACCTTTCTCTCATTCATGGTCACCAAGGAGTTATCTGCCTATCAGCTACCAGGCCCTCTGTTAGCAGGAAGGTGGAAGCTTGGATAATGAACAAGAGTTTTTGAGTCACTGATGGTTTATTAAAAATCAATAATTTGGCACTCTAATTCCAACCTTAATCTCTTGAATATCTAAAAAAATCAGATCAAACGAAAATCAGAGATAGCCTCACTTCTGAGATATACCTGCAATACCAACAACCCTCCTGATTGCGAGCAGGTTTTAGTTAAACACACTCAAGAGCACTTTGAAGTTGGGTAAATTGAGGCAAAGGAACTGAGAAAATAAATTTTTGTTTTGATATGAACATTATAATTTTATGAGAGTCTTGGCTACTGGTTTGTTATTAGCTTACAATGTGACAAAAATCCAATAATCTGAAATAGAATTATCTGAAATGCTTGACATGGAATACTAGCCCTGTGAGAGGCTCTGTAAATAAAAATCTTCCTCCAAATTATTTTAAAATGAAACCCTTTTTTCAGTGAACATCTATTAACACTAGCAGAGTTAGTGTTAGATTGAGCACATATTGGAAAATACTATTCTAAACAGTATCAGCTTCTGGTATATTTTCCAGACAGATAGTTCTCAGCTATTGGGTAATTTCAAGGGTGTTAAAATTTAACTTTTAAAAGATAAAATCGTCATTCTCATACTGATAAAAAATGAATACCTGTCAAAGATTTAATAAGAAATGAGAAGATGTTAAAACTGATTCAAAGGAAACTCTGAAGAGCAGACATATCTAGGTACTCAGCAATGCTAAAATTAATTTACTAATTGATGTAGAACTATTTAATATCTATATGGCAATGAGATATAGTTTGGAATTATCTTTTCTACAGGGAAGAAATAAATTATGTATCTACTAGATATAATTCATTTGTATTTCTATAGAGAAGAATTATTTGCACTGCTCTCAGTTTTTCCAGTTTACAGAGTTGTGAAATAGCCTTGTCAAAGACAAGGAGAATATTCGTATAAAATCAGATAACCCGAGTGTCCAGTAGATAGATAACAATGAGCATTCCATTGAAAGGACACTGTGGTAGGCAGAATAATGCCCCCTGCCCCAGATGCTCATGTCCTAACTCCTGGAACCTGTGAGTATCTTATGTTATGTGGAAAGGAGGAATTAAGATTGCACAGAGACTTAAGTTTGCTAATCAGATGACTTTATATAAGAAAATTGTCCTGGGTTATCCAGGTGGGTCCAATGGAACTACAAGGTCCTTTAAAGTGGAAAAGGGAGGAGAGGAGGAGATCATAGTCCGAGATTTGAAGATACTGGGCTGCTGGCTTTGAAGAGAGAGGAAGAGGCTACAAGCCAAGAAATGCTGTGACCACCAGAAGCTGGAAAAAGCAGATTCCCCTCTGGATCCCCCAGCCCTGCTGACACCGTGATTTTGGCCCAGTAACACCCATTTCTTTTTTCTTTTTTTTTTAATTAAAAAAAAAATTAGTTTATTTATTTATTTTTGGCAGCGTTGGGTCTTCGTTGCTGTGCATGGGCTTTCTCTAGTGGCAGCGAGCGGGGTCTACTCTTCATTGCGGTGTGTGGGCTTCTCATTGCAGTGGCTTCTCTTGTTGTGGAGCATGGGCTCCAGGCACGTGGGCTTCAGTAGTTGTGGCTCATGGGCTCAGTAGCTGTGGTTCATGGGATCTAGAGTGCAGGCTCAATAGGCTCGAACCTGTGTCCCCTGCATTGGCAGGTGGATTCTTAACCACTGCGCCACCAGGGAAGCCCCCCAATAAGACCCATTTCTGACATCTGACCTCCAGAAGTATAAGATGATAAATTTGTGTTTTTTTTTTTTTAAACATCTTTATTGGAGCATAATTGCTTTACAACGGTATGTTAGTTTCAGCTTCACAACAAAATGAATCAGTTATATATATACATATGTTCCCATATCTCTTCCCGCTTGCGTCACCCTCCCTCCCACCCTCCCTATCCCACCCCTCCAGGCGGTCACAAAGCACCGAGCTGATCTCCCTGTGCTATGCGGCTGCTTCCCACTAGCTATATACCTTACGTTTGGTAGTGTATACATGTCCATGCCTCTTTATTGCTTTGTCACCGTTTACCCTTCCCCCTCCCCATAGCCTCAAGTCCATTCTCTAGTAAGTCTGTGTCTTTATTCCTGTTTCACCCCTAGGTTTTTCATGACATTTTTTTTTTCTTAAATTCCATATATATGTGTTAGCATACGGTATTTGTCTCTCTCTTTCTGACTTACTTCACTCTGTATGACAGACTCTAGGTCTATCCACCTCATTACAAATAGCTCAATTTCGTCTCTTTTTATGGCTGAGTAATATTCCATTGTATATATGTGCCACATCTTCTTTATCCATTCATCCGATGATGGACACTTAGGTTGTTTCCATCTCTGGGCTATTGTAAATAGAGCTGCAATGAACATTTTGGTACATGACTCTTTTTGAATTATGGTTTTCTCAGGGTATATGCCCAGTAGTGGGATTGCTGGGTCATATGGTAGTTCTATTTGTAGCTTTTTAAGGAACCTCCATACTGTTCTCCACAGTGGCTGTATCAATTTACATTCCCACCAACAGTGTAAGAGGGTTCCCTTTTCTCCACACCCTCTCCAGCACTTATTGTTTCTAGATTTTTTGATGATGGCCATTCTCACTGGTGTGAGATGATATCTCATTGTAGTTTTGATTTGCATTTCTCTAATGATTAGTGATGTTGAGCATTCTTTCATGTGTTTGTTGGCACTCTGTATATCTTCTTTGGAGAAATGTCTATTTAGGTCTTCTGCCCATTTTTGGATTGGGTTGTTTGTTCTTTTGTTATTAAGCTGCATGAGCTGCTTATAAATTTTGGAGATTAATCCTTTGTCAGTTGCTTCATTTGCAAATATTTTCTCCCATTCTGAGGGTTGTCTTTTGGTCTTCTTTATGGTTTCCTTTGCTGCGCAAAAGCTTTTAAGTTTCATTAGGTCCCATTTGTTTACTTTTGTTTTTATTTCCATTTCTCTAGGAGGTGGGTCAAAAAGGATCCTGCTGTGATTTATGTCATAGAGTGTTCTGCCTATGTTTTCCTCTAAGAGTTTGATAGTTTCTGGCCTTACATTTAGGTCTTTAATCCATTTTGAGCTTATTTTTGTGTATGGTGTTAGGGAGTGATCTAATCTCATACTTTTACATGTACCTGTCCAGTTTTCCCAGCACCACTTATTGAAGAGGCTGTCCTTTCTCCACTGTACATTGCTGCCTCCTTTATCAAAGATAAGGTGACCATATGTGTGTGGGTTTATCTCTGGGCTTTCTATCCTGTTCCATTGATCTATATTTCTGTTTTTGTGCCAGTACCATACTGTCTTGATTACTGTAGCTTTGTAGTATAGTCTGAAGTCAGGAAGCCTGATTCCTCCAGCTCCATTTTTCGTTCTCAAGATTGCTTTGGCTATTCGGGGTCTTTTGTGTTTCCATACAAATTGTGAGATTTTTTGTTCTAGTTCTATGAAAAATGCCAGTGGTAGTTTCATAGGGATTGCATTGAATCTGTAGATTGCTTTGGGTAGTAGAGTCATTTTCACAATGTTGATTCTTCCAATCCAAGAACATGGTATATCTCTCCATCTATTTGTATCATTTTTAATTTCTTTCATCAGTGTCTTATAATTTTCTGCATACAGGTCTTTTGTCTCCTTAGGTAGGTTTATTCCTAGGTATTTTATTCTTTTTGTTGCAATGGTAAATGGGAGTGTTTTCTTGATTTCACTTTCAGATTTTTCATCCTTAGTGTATAGGAATGCCAGAGATTTCTGTGCATTAATTTTGTATCCTGCACCTTTACCAAATTCATTGATTAGCTCTAGTAGTTTTTTGGTAGCATCTTTAGGATTCTGTATGTATAGTATCATGTCATCTGCAAACAGTGACAGCTTTACTTCTTCTTTTCCGATTTGGATTCCTTTTATTTCCTTTTCTTCTCTGATTGCTGTGGCTAAAACTTCCAAAACTATGTTGAATAAGAGTGGTGAGAGTGGGCAACCTTGTCTTGTTCCTGATCTTAGTGGAAATGCTTTCAGTTTTTCACCATTGAGGACGATGTTGGCTGTGGGTTTGTCATATATGGCCTTTATTATGTTGAGGAAAGTTCCCTCTATGCCTACTTTCTGCAGGGGTTTTATCATAAATGGGTGTTGAATTTTGTCAAAAGCTTTCTCTGCATCTATTGAGATGATCATATGGTTTTTCTCCTTCAATTTGTTAATATGGTGTATCACGTTGATTGATTTGCGTATATTGAAGAATCCTTGCATTCCTGGAATAAACCCCACTTGATCATGGTGTATGATCCGTTTAATGTGCTGTTGGATTCTGTTTGCTAGCATTTTGTTGAGGATCTTTGCATCTATGTTCATCAGTGATATTGGCCTGTAGTTTTCTTTCTTTGTAACATCCTTGTCTGGTTTTGGTATCAGGGTGATGGTGGCCTCGTAGAATGAGTTGGGGAGTGTTCCTCCCTCTGCTATATTTTGGAAGAGTCTGAGAAGGATAGGTGATAGCTCTTCTCTAAATGTTTGATAGAATTCGCCTGTGAAGCCATCTGGTCCTGGGCTTTTGCTTGTTGGAAGATTTTTAATCACAGTTTCAATTTCAGTGCTTGTGATTGGTCTGTTCATATTTTCTATTTCTTCCTGATTCAGTCTTGGCAGGTTGTGCCTTTCTAAGAATTTGTCCATTTCTTCCAGGTTGTCCATTTTATTGGCATAGAGTTGCTTGTAGTAATCTCTCATGATCTTTTGTATTTCTGCAGTGTCAGTCATTACTTCTCCTTTTTCATTTCTAATTCTATTGATTTGAGTCTTCTCCCTTTTTTTCTTGATGAGTCTGGCTAATGGTTTATCAATTTTGTTTATCCTTTCAAAGAACCAACTTTTAGTTTTATTGATCTTTGCTATCGTTTCCTTCATATCTTTTTCATTTATTTCTGATCTGATTTTTATGATTTCTTTCCTCCTGCTAACTTTGGGGATTTTTTGTTCTTCTTTCTCTAATTGCTTTAGGTGCAAGGTTAGGTTGTTTATTCGAGATGTTTCCTGTTTCTTAAGGTAAGATTGTATTGCTATAAACTTCCCTCTTAGAACTGCTTTTGCTGCATCCCATAGATTTTGAGTCGTCGTGTCTCCATTGTCATTTGTTTCTAGGTATTTTTTGATTTCCCCTTTGATTTCTTCAGTGATCACTTCGTTATTAAGTAGTGTATTGTTTAGCCTCCATGTGGTTGTATTTTTTACAGATCTTCTCCTGTGATTGATATCGAGTCTCATAGCGTTGTGGTCGGAAAAGATACTTGATACAATTTCAATTTTCTTAAATTTACCAAGGCTTGATTTGTGACCCAAGATATGATCTATCCTGGAGAATGTTCCATGAGCACTTGAGAAAAATGTGTATTCTGTTGTTTTTGGATGGAATGTCCTCTAAATATCAATTAAGTCCATCTTGTTTAATGTATCATTTAAAGCTTGTGTTTCCTTATTTATTTTCATTTTGGATGATCTGTCCATTGGTGAAAGTGGGGTGTTAAAGTCCCCTACTGTGAATGTGTTACTGTCGATTTCCCCTTTTATGGTTGTCAGTATTTGCCTTATGTATTGAGGTGCACCTATGTTGGGTGCATAAATATTTACAATTGTTGTATCTTCCTCTTGGATCGATCCCTTGATCATTATGTAGTGTCCTTCTTTGTCTCTTCTAATAGTCTTTGTTTTAAAATCTATTTTGTCTGATATGAGAATTGCTACTCCAGCTTTCTTTTGGTTTCCATTTGCATGAAATACCTTTTTCCATCCCCTTACTTTCAGTCTGTATGTGTCTCTAGGTCTGAAGTGGGTCTCTTGTAGACAGCAAATATATGGGTCTTGTTTTTGTATCCATTCAGCCAATCTGTGTCTTTTGGTGGGAGCATTTAGTCCATTTACATTTAAGGTAATTATCGATATGTATGTTCCCATTCCCATTTTCTTAATTGTTTTGGGTTTGTTATTGTAGGTCTTTTCCTTCTTTTGTGTTTCTTGCCTAGAGAAGTTCCTTTAGCAGTTGTTGTAGAGCTGGTTTGGTGGTGCTGAACTCTCTCAGCTTTTGCTTGTCTCTAAAGGTTTTAATTTCTCCATCAAATCTGAATGAGATCCTTGCTGGGTAGAGTAATCTTGGTTGCAGGTTTTTCTCCTTCAACACTTTCAATATGTCCTGCCACTCCCTTCTGGCTTGCAGAGTTTCTGCTGAAAGATCAGCTGTTAACCTTATGGGGATTCCCTTGTGTGTTATTTGTTGTTTTTCCCTTGCTGCTTTTAATATGTTTTCTTTGTATTTAATTTTTGACAGTTTGATTAATATGTGTCTTGGCGTATTTCTCCTTGGATTTATCCTGTATGGGACTCTCTGTGCTTCCTGGACTTGATTAACTATTTCCTTTCCCATATTAGGGAAGTTTTCAACTATAATCTCTTCAAATATTTTCTCAGTCCCTTTCTTTTTCTCTTCTTCTTCTGGAACCCCTATAATTCGAATGTTGGTACGTTTAATGTTGTCCCAGAGGTCTCTGAGACTGTCCTCAGTTCTTTTCATTCTTTTTTCTTTATTCTGCTGTGCAGTAGTTATTTCCACTATTTTATCTTCCAGGTCACTTATCCGTTCTTCTGCCTCAGTTATTCTGCTATTGATCCCATCTAGAGTACTTTTAATTTCATTTATTGTGTTGTTCATCGTTGCTTGTTTCATCTTTAGTTCTTCTAGGTCCTTGTTAACTGATTCTTGCATTTTGTCCATTCTATTGTCCATTCTATCTCCAAGATTTCGGATCAACCTTACTATCATTATTCTGAATTCTTTTTCAGGTAGACTGCCTATTTCCTCTTCATTTGTTAGGTCTGATGGGTTTTTATCTTGCTCCTTCATCTGCGGTGTGTTTTTCTGTCTTTTCATTTTGCTTATCTTACTGTGTTTGGGGTCTCCTTTTTTTTGCAGGCTGAAGGTTCGTAGTTCCTGTTGTTTTTTGTGTCTGTCCCCAGTGGCTAAGGTTGGTTCAGTGGGTTGTGTAGGCTTCCTGGTGGAGGGTACTAGTGCCTGTGTTCTGGTGGATGAGGCTAGATCTTGTCTTTCTGGTGGGCAGGTCCACGTCTGGTGGTGTGTTTTGGGGTGTCTGTAGACTTATTATGATTTTGGGCCGCCTCTCTGCTAATGGGTGGGGTTGTGTTCCTGTCTTGCTAGTTGTTTGGCATAGGATGTCCAGCACTGTAGCTTGCTGGTCGTTGAGTGAAGCTGGGTGCTGGCGTTGAGATGGAGATCTCTCGGAAATTTTTGCTGTTTGATATTATGTGCAGCTGGGAGGTCTCTTGTGGATCAGTGTCCTGAAGTTGGCTCTCCCACCTCAGAGGCACAGCACTGACTCCTGGCTGCAGCACCAAGAGCCTTTCATCCACAGGGCTCCTTAATTTGGGATGATTGTTGTCTATTCAGGTATTCCACAGATGCAGGGTATATCAAGTTGATTGTGGAGCTTTAATCCGCTGCTTCTGAGGCTGCTGGGAGAGATTTCCCTTTCTCTTCTTTGTTCTCACAGTTCCCAGGGGCTCAGCTTTGGATTTAGCCCCGCCTGTGCGTGTAGGTCGCCGGAGGGCGTCTGTTCTTTGCTCAGACAGGACGGGGTTAAAGGAGCCGCTGATTCGGAGGCTCTGGGTCACTCAGGCCCGGGGGTAGGGAGGGGCACGGAGTGTGGGGCGGGCCTGCGGCGGCAGAGGCCGGCGAGACGTTGCAGCCTGAGGCGCGCCTGTGCGTTCTCCCGGGGGAGTTGTCCCTGGATCCCGGGACCCTGGCAGTGGCGGGCTGCACAGGCTCCCCGGAAGGGCGTGTGGCTAGTGACCTGTGTTCGCACACAGGCCTCCCGGTGGCGGCAGCAGCGGCCCTAGCGTCTCATGTCTGTCTCTGGGCTCCGCACTTTTAGCCGCGGCTTGCGCCCGTCTCTGGAGCTCCTTTAAGCGGCGCTCTTAATCCCCTCTCCTCGTGCACCAGGAAACAAAGAGGGACGTAAAAGTCTCTTGCCTCTTCGGCAGTTCCAGACTTCTCCCCGGACTCTCTCCCGGCCAGCCGCGGTGCACTAACGCCCTGCAGGCTGTGTTCACGCCGCCAACCTCAGTCCTCTCCCGGCGCTCCGACAAAAGCCGGAGCCTCAGCTCCCAGTCCCGCCCGCCCCGGCGGGCGAGCAGACAAGCCTCTCGGCTGGCGAGTTCCGGTCGGCCCGATCCTCTGCGCGGGAATCTGTCCGCTTTGCCCTCCGCACCCCTGTTGCTGTGCTCTCCTCCGCGGCTCCCAAGCTCCCCCACTCCGCCTCCCGAAGTCTCCACCCGCGAAGGGGCTTCCTAGTGTGTGGACACTTTTCCTCCTCCACAGCTCTCTCCCGCTGGTGCAGGACCCGTCCCTATCCTTTTGTCTCTGTTTAGTTTTTTCTTTTGCCCTACCCAGGTACGTGGGGGGTTTCTTGCCTTTTGGGAGGTCTGAGGTCTTCTGCCAGCGTTCAGTAGATGCTCTGTAGGAGTTGTTCCACGCGTAGATGTATTTCTGGTGTATCTGTGGGGAGGAACGTGATCTCCGCGTCTTACTCTTCCGCCATCTTCCCGGAAGTCCTAATTTGTGTTGTTTTAATCCACTAGGTTTGGGGTGACTTATTACAATAGTAAGAGAAAACAAATAGAAACACCTAGTAATCTCTGTCCATTTAAAAGTCTTACAAATTTTCCTAATAAGGGGAAGTACTGGACTTCATAACAAATGAATTTTTAAAACCCCATAAATGCCTCCTTCAGTGCATAGGAGTGCATGTTAATATAAACAAAGATATTTAAAATCTATATCAAATAGGAAAATGACAAGTTCAGTAAAAAGAATTAATTCAAATTATTTGGATTAAATTATTAAAAATCTGGACATTTCTTCAAACTTTTAAGAGAGATGATGTCTTATTGCTTTTGTTTGGAATCAGAGCCTGCCCTTCCATGTCCTGTCCTGGAAGGAGACACTGCCAAGCTTCAGGAGAAGGCTGAAGACAAAGTGCTTTAAAATATAAAACAGAGAGGGGAGTTGTTGGTGGTGGAGGTGGTGATTGTGTGTGTGTGTGTGTGTGTGTGTGTGTGTGTTTCAGGCGGGGGCGGGGGTGATTACTGGAAAGGTCTCTCTGCAAAGAGCAGTAGATAGGGAATAACACACCCTGGATGAATTTTGCTGAGCACAGCCCGAGAACTGCAGGCCACATGGAAGCAGGGTATCTAGGCTCAAAGGGAGCAAAGGTTCTCCAACTTGCCACTCCCACTTTCCCTCCAAGGTTGGCAGTTGGGGGACTTTGTAATTTCCTAGTGGCTTCAGAAAGCCTTTGATGTTAGTTGGTGGTGTTTATTCGTTTATCAACTCTAAAAGGCTGCCTGGGCAACCAATGAGACAGAGAGACACCTGAGGATGCTCTCTGACTTCTACCTGGGGGAAGAGACAGAAATAGCTGTCTGGGATCAACTGAAGCCAAAAATCTTCTTGGAAAGAAAATGGCTGTCACAGCCAGACAATTTTCACCTGCTAGTCAATGTCAGGTGCTGAGCCCAGGACCAGACTATGTGAGACTTGAGAAACTGCAGAGAGATAGTGCAGGACAGATATGAGAAAGTGAGGTACTCCCCTCTCTTGTCTCCAAGGCAGTTAACCCCAAATTGGCTTGGAGAAGAAGAGAAAGAAGCAGTTGTGTAAACTGGACTGTTCGTGAGATAATAATTTTGAATTTGACTGGATAAGAGTAAGTATCTGAAAGTGGCTGAATAAGTTTTCTGCCATCATCACAAATGGGGATTTGGAATCACAAGATTCATGAAACAAAGTTATGAATTATACAAAGTTATAAAGTTATGAAACAAACTATGTTTTTAAAATACTGAGTTATGTGGACAGTTGTAATTGGGAAACATCATATATTTCTACAGGATGAAGAAAGTAATCCAAGGGAGAAGTCAGGAGGAAAAATTATCCCAAGCAATCAAATGGAATTGAAGCCAATATCAAGAAGTTAATGTATAGAGAAAGTGACTCAGGAAGGGGTGATGGAATCTTCTGAAAAAGTAGCAGCAATTGACTCTCTCCTCAAACTCACCAACTATTTGGCTGTTTTGCTGATCTTTTGGGAATGAATAATACAAGAGCCAAAGAAATCTGGAATGTATTGCTGGTGACTTTGAAGTCCAGGCTGCAAATTGAAGCATTTGAAAGAGAAAGAGGCATTGGGGAAGTGAACCATTGGCCACAGAAATGGTTTTAAAGTGTTTTAGACCATGTCTTTTCATGCCAGAACATCTGAGCCTTGGCAAGGGATGAAGTCTAACCCATGAGAATAGGAAAACTGTGTCTGACTGGAGAATTCCTAACCTGTTCAAAAGGGTTTAACCTGAAATATGAATGAGAAAGAGAAAAAAAAAAGTATAGATAAAGCTGTAAAATTTGGTGATTAACTGGTAGGACGTTGGAAAAAACATAACAAATTGTTCAGTTATTCTAACAAGAAAACATCAGGGAAGAGAATCAATAAGTAAATTTATAGCTCTGACTTAGTCTGTACCCCACTGCATAAAGAATGGGTACAAACTAATAGAACATTTAGTACTAAGTGGTAATGTGATTTCATGAACATGAGTTGATGACATAGAGGGACGGGGCTCATGACTGTGATGTGTACTATGGAGTGTGATAACTAAGACTACTCCAGCTGGTGCAACCATGCTGGGAAGCAAAGTGACAGCTCTTAGATTTATTATATGTTTTTTGAGAAGTCAGCAGTTTGGTTTTTGGATATACATCTCAGAGAGTCTTACACAGGTCCATAAGGATTTATTGCAGGTGTTTTGGTGGTGGTAGGGAATTGGAGGCAACCAAGGTGTCCACTGGAGGAAAGTAGATAATCAAAATGTGGTGGTTGAATACCACGGAGCATCATACAGTCATTAGAAACTGCAGATTGGATGTAGGTATAACAACCTGTATAGAACTAAAAAAGTTGGTACTGGGTGAAAAAAAAAAGAAATAGGATGGGATAGATAACACAATATCAATCATGTATTCAAATAATACATGAACATGAAAAAAATCACACACATTTCGAAAGTACACTTACCAACACACACACACACAAATCCATTAAACATGTGAGAGCAATTGCTTTTGTGGGGAGGTTGGGGTATGGTGATTAAAAAAAAAAACTTGGACAAACTAATAAGATAACGTGTCATGAACTAATGGGTTCAAATTATACAGAAGAGGGAGGAGAAAGAGAGAGAGGGAGAGAGGGAGTTTTGATAGAAGGGAAGTAATAGCATCTCTGCGGAGCATGAAGGACTTAATAACACTTGTAGAGAAATCCACGTCTGTCTGTGACCAAATCCTGTCTGATATTTTATCAATAACCTGCATAAAGATGCAAAGGGAAGAATGCTCATCAACTTTCTATGACACAGATCTGGGATACATTGTCACTCTTTTGGATAATGAAAATCAGGGGTAACATGTTGGGAGTAGCCAGAGAAATAGTAGCATCCAAGCTTAGGGCCACTATCTTCCTCTGATGGTGATGTATAAGATATTTTGTTGGAGAGAAAGAATCTGGGCTTATGATGCCAGCCTTCTAGAGAAAACAGGACTGTATTCCTGGGTCTATGGGCTATTATTGACTCAGTGTTTGCCTATGGGCTATTATTGACTCAGGAAGATTCTTCCAAGGGACATGAGATGCCCTGACATCCATAATTTTTTCTTCTCATGGGAAGCATTAGGAATTAGCATGATATTATTTTTAGCTATTTTTCTAAAGCAATGTTATTAATGAGCAGCATTTATTGAATTCTTATTGTGGGCCTGGTATCATTATAAATTATTTGCATCTATTTACGTCTTAATTTTAATATTTTTTTTAATTTTATTGAAATATAGTTGATTTACAATGTGTTAGTTTCAGGTGTACAGCAAAGTAATTCAGATATATATATATATATAGTTTTACATACATATATACATATATTCTCTTTTTAAATTTCTCTTCCATTACAGGTTATTACAAGATATTGAGTATAGTTCCCTGCACTATACAGTAGGTCCTTTTTGGTTATCTAATTTATATATAGTAGTATGTATATTTTAATCCCAAACTCCTAATTTATTTATTTACTTCTTTTAATTCTCATAATGACCCTGTGAAGTAGGTACTACAATTATCTCCCCTTTATAGGTGAGGAATCTGATGATAAGTTAATAAACTTGTCCAAGATCACACAGTGATAGGTGGTAGAACCGAAATTTATACACAGACTATCTAACTCCCAAATCCATTCTTTTCACCATTACACTGTAGGTGTATACGAGTCGGACTACATGTTGCACCAAGGACAGAATGTGTAATATTGGCAAATTCCCTATTAAAAGGTCTTTTTGGCTTATAAACTCCGCTTGCTTGCTTTTTGTGTCTCTGAAAGAGGAAAGAGAAACCTGTTCATGGTATTCCAAATTAGACAGGAGAGTAGTTATTGGAAAACCTCATGCTACGCAAGGCCTGCCCTCTTTTGCCTCTGCCTCAGGTGGCCAAGGAAGCCAGGCAAGGCCAGGGGCCCAGAGCCTTTGTAGAAATGAAGAAGCCTGCTTTCAGGCAGAGTGCAGAAAACCTTGTGAGTAATCACGGGGGATGACTTGGCACTGCATTGGATGGGTCATAAAAGCACGTAAAACCTTATGGTTTTCCTCCCTGAGTACCCTGAATTTCCATTTCATCATAATCCAAAGTATGATCTTGCCCAGACAGTGGAGACATTCTTAATTTTGCCTTAAAACACTGCTTCTTCAGATCTCAGCTATACCACATTTCTTCACTCAGTCAGGAAATTTCAGTTCTTCAGTATCTTTTTCTCCATCTGTTTTCCCTTCCCTCCCTTCCCCACCCCTCCTCTCCCCTCCCCTCCTCTTCTCTTCTCTTTTCTATTTCCTTCACTTGTATACTTATCTGACATCCCCACTACATTTCAAGTTTGTGAGGAGAGGTACTATGTCTTTCTCACCTTTTCCATCCCTCACTTGCCAATCTAACAGTGTCTTGTCTATCGCATTTCATGATAAATATTTGGTGAGTTAATGTATGTGTATGTATTTATTAGCTGTGGTTCCTAATTTGCTTCTTATTAAAAACACCTAGTCATTGCCTCTGGTTATCATCTGGTGTTATTTTATAACTCTGTCTGACCTGATTTCCACTCTCTAGAAAATGCAACCAAAGAGGTCTGTTGTGTAAGACTGCAAATGAGTCCTTCTCTCAATGTGACTTATCTACTGCTCAAAATATCGTACTTTCCCTTTTCCTTCTTTTTCCCCATCCTTTTTCTCTCTCTCTTTTTAATTTGGAATACTCTTCAATTTTAATTTGGTATACTCTTCAAATAGTTTTTTCACAAAGAAATAGAAACATTTGATAAAATGAATAAAATATAATTATTAATTTTAGTAAGACAAGGCTATCAATAACTTTAATAAGATATAGGCCTTTATGTGAATTTATTGGATACATTATTTTTCTTCAACCCAGTGACTTAGGCTGGATTTGATTGATTTTTATTACCGCAGAGATGTAATGTGGCCATCTTTTCCTTAGGACAGGGGTTGGGTAGGTTGGAGCTAAGTGTGGCTGGGGAGCTAGCCTTGGCTTCTGAGTCTGGTTTATTGCCAGTTGGTAGAAACTTGAGAGTTTCTAGTTCTTTTCAATTTGATTACATAGTAAGGAGAAAAATGTACAAACTAGGCAGCTGAGGAATAATTTCCCTCAAACTATGTAATAAAAAACTCAAGAAGCATTTTGACTTCATTTGGCTGTCATAAAGCAGAGAATATTAAGGGATATTTAAAGGTTTTCCATACACCAACAGGAGCCAACTGCAATTTAGATGATCCTTCCAAAAGGTATGCATTTTTCTCTATAGAGTAGGTGTGAACTAACCGGCTTCACAATACAAAATGCTAGTGCTTTGAGTGGGACTCCAGATACTGTCATTTGTTAATCAATTTTGCAACATGTCTTTACACTAAGCCAAGATATTATTTGAAACGGTCAGTAGTAAATGAATGACAGCTTTCTCCCACCACCTCTCCCTGTTTCTGAAGCTCCAATACTTGTGACATTTATCCAAAGATTCTCCACTTCTCCATCTTCCAAAAATGCATTCCTGTCTTCCTTCTGTCTCCCGGCCATCCATATTGCAGATGCTCATCTTTCTGGAATATAATTAGGGCTAGACAGCTTCATGGAACACTCCCATCATCCCAGACTCATTCCCACCCTACATGTGCTCGACTTTTTCATGGGTCATTGCAAAATGTTGATTACTTTTTGGTGTTAGCTAATGAATATATTCACCTAGGGAATATGACATCTACTACTTTATCGCATAAGCTTTTTATTCTGGGAGACCTATATAGGGTGATGAGGTTTGCCATGAAAAAAATGTGATAATGGTGTGGTTTTATCTCCAATACTGTCTAGAATGCTTTGCCAATGTCTGCAAGTTTCTCTGAAGTTTTTTTTTAATGTTTTCTGGGGTCTGTATTCTTCAGGCAGATTCCACATTGCTCACCTGCTCTTCCAAGACCTCCTCTTCTTCCTGGGAACATTTTCCAGCCGTCTCTCCCAGATAGGTATGGCCATGTGCTACGTTCTGGCCAACAGAATTTGGGTGAAAGGAATATGACCACTTCCATCTTCTCTAAAACCTCTGGAGTGATCCTTTAAGCCAGTGTTCTCATCTGGTGGGTGATTTTGCATCCCCACTCCACCCGAGTAACTTTGGGTAAATATGGAGACATTTTGGCTGTCACAACTGGACACTCCTACTGGCATCTAATGGGTAGAGGCCAGGGATACTACTAAGCATCTTACAATGCACAAGATAGCAAACAAAGAATGATCCAGCCCAAAATATCAATAAAGCTGAGGTTAGGAAACCCTGCTTTAAGCTCTTACTTTGTCTTCTGCTTAGATGCAGAATCCACACCAGGATTCAGAGAACCTAAAAGTTGGCCAAGCCACCACGTAGAAGGAGACTGGGGCTCTGAACCTCTGCACAATGGTCTTCACCAAATATACAGTTGGCCTGTGTCTTGAGAAAGGAATAAAATTTTCACTGTGTTATGTCATTTAGATTAGAGGGTTGTTTGTAAAACCATTTAAAAAACTTTGACTAATATTAGCTCAAATCTTGGGCAAATTACTTAATCTCTCCTTGTCTTAATTTCCCCAACTTTTAAATTAAAAAAGAAATAGCACCTACTTCATTGGGCTTTTGTGTGGATTGAATGAGTTTGTTTTTGAAAACACTTAATTAGTGCCTACCTAATTGATTAACAATTATATCCATAAAAATCTATTTTTTCGGTGACTCATTCCTACAAAGAACTACTCAAAGGTCTGATAATGGCTATGGTGCTGACCTTCTAAAAAAACTGCTTATGTAATGGGCTCATTCAGCATTTTAATCAAAGTGGGAGACTAAAGATAGAGATTTCTCTAGGTTGTAAGCTTCTCTAGATCGTGATGTCCAACAGAACTTTCTGCAATGATGGCAAAGTTCTATGTTCTGTACAGTGTGGTAGGCACAAGCCACATGTAGCTGTTGGACACACTGAAAAACTAAAATTTAAATTTGACTTGATTATAAGTAATTTAAATTTAAATGGCCCTTGTGTCACTTGCTACTTTATTGGACAATGCAGCTCTAGAATACAAGTTCCATGACACCAGGGAATTGTTCTGATTTGTTCGTTGTTGTATCCTCCGTGCTCAGAAATGTCCTGGGACATAGTAGCTGCTCAATTAAAATGTAGTGAATGAAGTTTAGTCCATGGGTAAGATGGTGTTTAGGGGATTCAGGTATCCACAGAATGTAATAAAAGCAAAATTCGTACATATATCTGGGATAAACTGGTAATTTTTGTCCCCCATTCTCATTGAAGTGGGTTTCTTCACTGCTGTTTTGGATTCCTAGGGTCTCTCCCAGGAGTGTCAGTATAGCTAAATAAGACTATCCACCTGGACTTTACTGCTGCCTCATGTGCAAGCTCTACCTTCCCATGGACCAGTCCTGAGTTAGGTACCACTGATCTGTTTTCTTCTCCTGCTGCACCTTGACACTTCTGAGAACGGAGAAGGCTTCTCTTAACGTTAATGCAAGAAAAACACAGAACATGGTGACAACTTCCTAGTGTGAGCCTTCCTGATCTAGCCTGAGTTGGGTCTCTAAGGTTAGCTAGCCTCACCTAACACCAATAGAAATCAAGACTATGGTCACTTGTCTACGATTGCCCGTAGAGAAGATGAAGCAGAGAAGGTGAGGAGCCTTATAACCTAGAGGCACAAGTGGTGGTCATGTAGAAATCTCACAGATCTGGGTTAATGTGAGAAAGAAATGACGGCATCAAGAGGACCTTGATATAACCATTGCACACCTAGGCTGCCTGACTCATTATGCAGAGTAGAGAACCCACATTTCCCTCTCCACGTTTGAGACCTTGCTGACTTCCCAGCTTGCTGTTGAGAAGATTGTGGAAGACTGTGGTGATGTAGGGTCCTCAAGGACAACTAGCAGTGTGTGCAGATTTCCAAATGTAGATATAGGCTATAAATACACTTCTTCAGAGACAAGTCCAACACTTCCAATCCAACCAAGGAAATCCAGTCTAGGTAGGCAGAGCTCAACTGCTGGTTCCATTAAAAAGTGGATGCAATGAGCAGAGGTCGGCCCTTGAGAAGGAAAAGTGAATTGACAAAGTTGGATCTTCTCTATATCAGGCTCTTGGTCCAATATTTCTATTCTTCTTATGCTTCCCTTACCATACTGAGCTTCAGCACCCATCCCGTGAGCCCATGTGGGTGTGTTAGCTGCACCCACCCATGACACTGATGTGAGTTATTTTTCTGCCTTGAAGATTACTCCATGACAGCAGCTTTTTTTTTGTTTTTTGCAGTACGCGGGCCTCTCACTGTCGTGGCCTCTCCCGTTGCGGAGCACAGGCTCCCGACGCGCAGGCTCAGCGGCCATGGCTCACGGGCCCAGCCGCTCCGCGGCACGTGAGATCCTCCCGGACCGGGGCACGAACCTGCGTCCCCTGCATCGACAGGCGGACCCTCAACCACTGAGCCACCAGGGAAGCCCCGATGACAGCAGCTTTTATCCCAATCTCAACCTCTTCCTCCTTGACAACTCTTCTCAAGTATTCTGAAGTCAAAACCTATATTCACCTAAGGAAGTATAGTAGGGGCAGAGAGCTTCATTTCTACCAGGGAAAACCATTCCAACTCCTGATACTGAGCCATTTAGACCCTTATTGTGTCTCTAAATCACTTAGGAAATCTAAGAAAACTACAGATGCCCAGGCTCCACTCCTAGAGACTGGGCTCTACTGATCTTATGTGCAGCCAGAGTTGAGACTGCTGATGTAGACCCTTGTTTATACGTATAAACAGACAACCTAGAATCACTCAGCTTTTGAAAAAAACAGCAGCATGGGGGACATCAAAAACAGGTGAACCAGGGAATTTCCTGGCAGTCCAGTGGTTAGGACTCCATGCTTCCACTGCAGGGGGCATGGGTTCAATCCCCTGTCTGGGAACCAAGATCCTGCATGCTGTGCGGTGCGGACAAGATAAAACAAAACAAAACAAAAAACAGGTGAACAAAATACTGGTGAAATACATAATTTTAGGAAAAGATAATATTTTTAAAAATATATATTCAGTATCATTTAAGAATTTTGAGAGGCCATCACATCTATGAAATAAATAAGGCTACTATAAAGAAGAGAAAAACATTTGCATATAGAATCTAGGACTCTTAAATTTTTTCTTTCCCTGGGTAAACACCCCCACTTCCTCTACCCCAGGATTTCCATTACCATTGACATTTTAGGTCAGATAATTTTGTGTATTGTAGAAATATCTTTGGCCTCTACCCACCGGATGCCAGTAGGATGGCCTTCTCCCAGCTGATGACTAAAAGTGTCTCTAGACATTGTCAAATATTGCCTGGGGGGCAAAATTGCTCCCCTGGTTGACAACCACTGCTCTGTTCCAAGAGAAGGACCATGGCGTTTAAGAGAGAGAATCCCAAAGAGAAGGCCAGTTGTTCATTTCACCAGGAAACCTTGCTTTGGATGAGCTTGCCAACCAAAATCTTTGAGAGGCTGGTTTTGTTTGCGGTAGTGCTCCCAGGTTATGTAATTTTAGCATAGACATAAATACTCTTTCTAATAGTGATAACAAGAATGGACATTTAGTGGTTGTCAGGAACTGGAAGGAAAGAGAAGGTGTTAAGTAATGCTTACTAAAAGAGCTGATGGGCTTCCCTGGTGGCGCAGTGGTTGAGAGTCTGCCTGCCGATGCAGGGGACACGGGATCGTGCCCCGGTCCGGGAAGATCCCACGTGCCGCGGAGCGGCTGGGCCCGTGAGCCATGGCCGCTGAGCCTGCACATCCGGAAACTGTGCTCCGCAACGGGAGAGGCCGCAGCAGTGAGAGGCCCAAGTACCACAAAAAAAAAAAAAAAAAAAAAAAGAGCTGAAGAAAGAATAGCTACAGAATTAGAGAGCCACAAAACAGAAGCAGAAAAACCACTAATGCAGTAACAGAAAAAGCTGAACAATGGGGTGTGAAAAAAAACCAGAGTCTTTTTCCTCTGCCATCTGTGTTGTTGTCTGTTCTTAATGCCGATGTCATAGTGAGACCTCCATAGGTCAGAGAACTCACACTGAATAAGAAATCAGCACCGAAGAAATCCTTTGAGGCATGTTGAGTTGCTGCTGTCAAAGAGCAAACTGCTTGCCTACTGTGGGCAGGAGCCCACAGAGCCTCAGAGGCATGTGAGTGCAAAGCAAATGTTGACTTTTTGTGGGTTTGAAAGCTTCCAGGAACAAATTCTTTCATCCTTTTGTTCTAGGCCACTTGCCAACAGTAGCAAGCAATTTTAGTTCTTAAGAAAAATACACCTATTTCAGGTTGACCTTTTAATCTTCAACCACGATCTACAGGACTGAAAAACATACTTCCACACGATACTTCCTCCTCCTCAAAGCTGAAGGCTTTGAAACCCAAGGCTAGTAATGTCCCCTTTGGTGGAAAATCCCTGGTAAGAAGAGGTCAGTCAGGACACAGTGCATCAAAAAGGTTGACTAGAGTAAAGGAAATTTTAGACCCAGGACTAACAGGGGATAAGTTAGCCAGCCCCGCACTACCTGTCTACACCTACCTGGGTGCAGACCATTTGTTTTATTTGCCTGAAATGCAAACCTAATGTGTTTAATTTGCAATAGGTTTTCACAGAAACAAGGAGAAAACACTCATAATGCAGATTGTACCTTCAAGTCCAAATATGTAAGGAAATAAAACATCCCAGCCAGCCCTCTCTGTTCCCATCACATCTGTGAAGGAAGAACTTGGAGGTAGAGGGAGAAGGAAATCAGGGGAAAAGAAGGTAGAAGGCAATAAATTTATAAGCATAAGTGTCTGCTTATCGAACATGATCTTTTATATCCTACCTGGGATGAGTCACAAGACAGTTGCTGGCAAAACTTGAGAGAAGCCTTTATGTTTCAGCTTTGGTGGGTTCAGCTTGCTAGAATTACTGGCATATCAAGTCCTCAGAGAAAGCAGCACACAGAATTCATGTACCCTGGACTTGGCCCTCACCTCAGTCTCAAGCCCATCTTCGTTCCTGGTTGTGACCTTCCCAGACATCTGGCTACACCTGGCTCCCATTTTTCAGCTGGGCTCTTGCTTTAAGCATTAGTCTTGACCAGTCCTATTACCACATCCAACCTCACCTATATAATACTCATTCCTCTATCTCTAGAAGTTCTCTTGTGGTGGAAGAGGCAGTGATCAAGTGTAGATGAAGCAGGGAAAAACTCATAACTTTATCATTCAACAAATATTTATTACCTACCGTGTGCCGGGAGTTAGGCCTTCAGTGGTTCATGGGGTTCATGGTTCATCAGCTGAGCTTTAAGACACTTACAGTTATTGCACTTGGGTTCCACTTAATACCACATGCAGGTAACATGTACTGAGCCCTCACTCCATGCCAGGCACTGTGCAAAAACCTTCATCTTATGAAATACCCAATGCAGCCATGTAAGGATTAAATTTGTCAGTTGTGGGCTTTCCTGGTGGCGCAGTGGTTGAGAATCTGCCTGCCAATGCAGGGGACACGGGTTTGATCTCTGGTCTGGGAGGATCCCACGTGTCATGGAGCAACTAAACCCATGAGCCACAACTGCTGAGCCTGCGCTCTAGAGCCCTCGAACCACGACTACTGAAGCCCACACGCCTAGAGCCCGTGCTCTGCAACAGAAGCCACCGCAATGAGAAGCCCACACACCACAACAAAGAGTAGCCCCTGCTTGCCACAACTAGAGAAAGCCCATGTGCAGCAACGAAGACCCAATGCAACCCAAAATAAATAAATTAATTTAAAAAAATTGTCAGTTGTATTTTGTAAGTTGAAACTCAAGTAGAGGTTGAGAAACAACTCATAGAGCCAGTAATGGGTGAAGCCAGGATTTTACCCAAGCTCTAACTCTTGCCCCAGTGCTCTTAATTTCTGTGCTGCATTCTGCTGGTTTGGAGTCACAGATCTTTGCACATTGCCACACTTAAATGTTTGTAGAATTGGATTGTTTGTTCAGGGAAGTGCTGTAGGGTTAGCTTGTGAGTGAAGAGAAGGTGCTGACATAGGTGATGAAAATATTATTAATTACACATGGCCTGAAATTCTGCTTTGGGATTTTCCGTGGGAGGTGACTAATTAGTCTTTTTTTCAGTTCTCTTTCAAAGAGTGCATGACTCTGGAGTATTGACGGAGGTTCACATTCAGGCCTGAACATCTTAATAAGAAATGGTTTTATCAGTCTTTTCTTCCCCTCTGGAGATAAACAAACATCCTAAGAGAAGGAGATTTTGATGAGTGTTTAGAATGCTTTGAGGGCCAATGAGTCTCCCAGTGCCCTTTGAACCCTAGGGCTGGATCTAGGAGTGTTATATGGGTATTTCACTTGAAATCAACTACTCTTGTGAGACTTTACCTTTGACAAGTTATTTATCTCAGATCATAGCATGCCCCCTGGCCATTACTCAGCATTTCTGGGAAACTCTCCACCCATCTGAGTTTGCAATAATCTTCTTGTTTGGCTGAATTGCAAGTCAAAACAACATCACCCTCCCTGGTCCAATTTGTTTTTCTTAGCATGGTGGAATCAGTCCCCACCGATATCACACAGGGGATTTGGAGGACTGTGGTTATAGTTTTCCAAGGTATACTAGGGTCTATGATAGGAAACCTGCTTTCTCCCCATGTTGGGAATTCTCTACTGTCAAGGGAAAGGCACATCCCAGTAAAGCAAAGATTTGGCAATTGGTTTCAAAGACACAGCCATTTTATTGCTCAGGTCTGCAAAAATAAGCATGGTGTCTTCTGGGACAGTGCCCTTGTAATTCAGCTATTGTTTAAACTCCAAAGCCGTAGGAGTTGTTTGGTTTGTGGCTCAGCACCAACACAGTTGCTGTCAATCCCCAGGCAGACACAACTCTGTCTGGTTGGCAGGACAAAGCCCATCTTCAATGGGAAAAAGGATAGTTTCATTGTTTGAGACAGCGAAGCTCCGTAAGAGAAAGAAAATGTTAATTTCAGACCTATAAGTTGCTTTCTCTCCTGAGCAGACCCAAGCATAGAAAAGGAGAGACACCATAGTGAGAGACACCATTTGTTTCGAGACTGAGAAGCATCTGCTTTTTTCCCATCCATAAAGAAGCAGGTGGCAGAAAGAATCAGATGTGGTCCAGGTGCTAAAAGGATTAAGAATTCTCCAAGGAAATAAATGCTAAGTCCGACAATCTTGCAAATAACCTATTCAAGAAATTTTACACCTTACCAATGAATTTTCTTTTTTGAAGGTTAGCACAACAATAACTGATATTTACATAGTGTTTATTCTGTGCCAGACACTAGTCTAAGTGCTTTTTTTTAAAACATATATTAAGTCCTTAAATTCTCACAGCAGCTCTATAAAGTGGGTGCTATTTTTATTCCCATTTTAAAAATGAGGCAACTAAGACACAGAGAGGATCAGTATCTTGCCCAAGTTTTCACAGTGAGCAAGGGCAGGGTAAGGAGTTAAATTCAAGCCGTCTAGATCCAGAGGCTAAAGATACTCCAAACACTTTTGAAACAGGAGGGAAGGGAGTAGGGCACAACCTCTAAAAGAATGACATAGCCCTTGAGGGTGGACATAAACTGGCTGGAACCAACTAGGTCCAAGATGGCGGAGGATTCAACTTCCAGTAAACCTTGAGCCTCATTACACACTTATTGTAATACATTAGCATCTAAATGACATACCCACCAGCGCCAGGACAGTTCCGATGCCAACCATCAAAGGTCAAAAAGTGGGTGGTGGGGCTTCTCTGGTGGTGCAGTGGTTAAGAATCCACCTGCCAATGCAGGGGACACGGGTTCGAGCCCTGGTTCTGGAAGATCCCACATGCCGCGGAGCAACTAAGCCCGTGCGTCACAACTACTGAGCCCACGTGCCACAACTATTGAAGCCAGTGCGCCTAGAGCCTGTGCTCCGCAACAAAGAGAAGCCACCGCAATGAGAAACCCGTGCACTGCAACGAAGAGTAGCCCCCGATGGCTGCAACTAGAGAAAGCCCACGTGCAGCAACGAAGACCCAACGCAACCAAAAATAAATAAATAAAATAAATAAATTTATAAGAAAAAAAAAGTGCGTGGTTCCTGGAAATCTCTGCCCCTTCCCCAAAATAGTTGGAATAACCCTCCCACTCGGTAGCCTATGAAATTACCCAGCCCATAAAAACTAACCACCCCATATTTCGGGGCCTCTCACCCTCTGAGATGGCCCACACTGTCTGTGGAGTGTGTTTCTCCCTTGGCTGCTCTCACTTTCCAAAATGATCTCATGCCCTGGGGCCACTCTTGGGAGGGACCTTTTGGGAGTGACCTAATTCTGTCTATGGAATGTGTATCTCTCTAAATAAATCCACTTCTTACCTATTACTTTGTCTCTCACTGAATTTTTTCTGCGCTGAGACACAAAGAACCTGAGCCTCAGTAAGTCCAGACACCAGGTGAGTGATTCTAATTAAAAGACCATGGGTGCAAGTCCCAATCTGGGTTTTGTCTGGGTTCGAGTCCCGGCCTGTGGGTCCAAGTCCCGATCTGAGGTGCATGGTTTCACTTTCACCAGAAAAAAAGGGAAAATGTAAAAGCAGGTAAAGTAGCATCAGTCATTTCTTTCCATTGATCTAGGTGGCCATGCTTTATGAATGACAAGAACTAAGCCACAATGTCCCAACCAGTGCTAATACTCTGTGGCTCTGGAATCCAGTTCTCTCTCCCTTTATCCTGACTCCTGCCTCCCTGATCTGGCAGGCTACTTCACGTACCAGCCGGTATCAGTGGGCTGATTATGTCTGAAATGATGCTGGGGAATGCGATATATGTCCATTTGTAAGAAAAGTCATCATAGAGTGGAGCCCTCAGTCGGGGTTTCTGGGTGCGTTGGATCAAGTCACTTCCCTTTCAGATCTGTTACAGCAACCCACACATGGACTCTGGTTAGACAGTATGTCATTTTCCAGAACTCAGCACATGATTGCCAAATTTCTATTCAAAGGTGACATTTTATAAAACACCAGATGTTCTTTGGTGTCTGACTAAAGTTAAGTATAAAAACAGCCATGGATTCATAAATATAGAACAATAATCTCCTCAGGAAAGTTTTCTGTCTCTGAGATCACTAATAATTAAGTTGACCAATTCAGGAGGATGATTAGTGCTGCAAAGTGAAGATAATCAGCTGTAATGGAAAGAGATGCTAACTAGCTGAGCTCATCCAGGTTAAAAAGTACATCTTTGTCATTCATTTGTTTTATTTTGTGTTTCAGTATGTGACTCTGTTTTTCCTACTGACTACTTTAATAGTCCCTGTTTTATATTCATTACTTAATATTTTACATCATACGTTCATGGTGATTGCTTCCAGTTCTAGGATCTCCAAGTCTGAGAGCTTGGACAGATGTTAGGGCCACCTGGGCAATCATCTTGAATGAAAAGGCTGAGACCCAACTAGGTTAAGGGACTTCTTAAGATTGTGTAGTGAGCGAAATGGTAAGAGATGATGCCCCACTGCTCTCATGATGGCTAGAACTCAGCTTCCTCCAACCACAATTGGTGATGGAGCAGAGAGAGGAGGGCAGGAGCTATCTGACACCAGCTTTCTCCCTTCTCCCTTTCTCTCCCGCTGGTAGGTTATCCTGTTACAAACACCAGCAACCATACTGATGACTTTGGAAGTAGAAGGGTGAGACAGGGTGGTGTATGGGTCTACTCATTGTAGAGTGACTGCCTCCAGGCGCTGTCTGCCTCCTCGTGGTTTTCAGTCCTTAACTTCAGGGCATTTTTTACCCAATGCTTTTAGCCATTGGGATACCTGCACTATGTCCTCCTCAAGGACAGGAGATAGTTTGGGGGCTTACAATTATAAAACCTTCACATTCTTGGTCACAGGTAAAATAAGTTTTTCTTTTCTTTTCATCATTTTTGTTAAGAACAGCTTCTTTTTACTCAGAAGCAGTTAAGGGGTCTAAATGGCTCTAAAATTGCTTACATTCTGTAATTATTTTGTCCTAAGTCACAAGGTGTATGTGTATATTTATTTACTCATATTTATATGTCTGTTTCTGAATCTGGGATACGAGTTTCTGAATCTAGAAAGGAAGTGGGGTGAGTTTTATTTTTATGTCTCAGGGTTTGAACTAGAGTTAGATTGAATTAAATGCTAATTGCAAAGGTCGAATTTAATAATATACAACAGTCCATATGTCAATGTAGAGATTTGTGTTTCTTTGAAACCCTGTTCTTCTTTAACAGCTCTTTCTTATGCATAGCTTGTAACTAGATATTAATTCCCCTAACTTGATATTTAATATGAAGTTAAACTTTTAGGGAAACATTTAATTTATATTCTTGGTTCATTGAGTCAGGGAAATACCATGGGTCAAACATATTCACAGCTAAGGCAAACCCCTTGCTTGGCGGCATCTGCTAAAGGAACACAACAAAAGAAAAATGACATCTTTTTCTTTATGGCAAATATCACAAGATCCTTACTAGCTGAGTTTAATTTTCCTGTTTCCAAGCGGTGAAAACAAAACCTCTAAGGGTTTCTTTGATCTGACCATGATCATGCAACAGAATGCCAAAGAGGAAACTCCGGGCTATTCTAGGTACCAATGTGTTCTATTTACCTAGTTCACTTCCCTTCTACTTGCAGAACTCAATCTGATCTCAACTTTACTGACTTAGACATTTCCTCAGATAAATAACCCCAAAGTGGATTCTGAATCATATTTGCCTCAAAATATTTGAGTACACTATTCTATGAACTCCTGTATCTAAGGGCTTCAGAGAAGAAGTAAAAAACACTCTGAAACATCCTAATGGGTTGGCAGAGGCCAGGAAAAGCAGCCCTGTTATGAAGAGGAGTTTCACTGAGACTTCTGAAGGAAGGGAATGTTTTATTGTCCTAATTTCAACACAGTCAGTGAGGGGGGTGTCAGCTGGATGCCAGATAAGGAAATTGAACCTGTAATGGAAAAAACCCACATCAGAAATCCAGCCACATCTATCCTAACGTTCATTTGAATTTTGTAAAAAGGCTCTTACAAAGTAACCTGATAAATTTAACATTACATTCATTTCCACCTGCTGTACCAGTGTGCTTGGGATTGGAATGCCCATCAGCTCCACCAACCAGAGAAATAAAGGCATTCCTAACTTTATCCCATTCAAATGATTTGTGATCTGAGCCAGGAAGAAACCCAGATAGGAAAGCCAAGCCCAGCCCGCATTGGCTGCATTCTGCCTGCAGAAGACAACTTAGCTTCTAAAGAAACTCCAAAGAGCCAAGAGTGAAACTTGACAAAGGCCAGAGGGTTATCTCAGCAACCTTCACTTAGACCTGCCTTGGAGGGTGTACCTAGATCAATATGTTTTAAATGGCTGAAATCACGTGAAATATATTCTCTGACCACAATGGAATAAAATTTGAAATCAATAATAGTAGGAAATTTGGGGAATTCATAAACATGTGGAAATTAAACAACCTATTCCTAAATAACCAATGGTTCAAACACTACTAAAATTAACTCAAGAAGAAATAGAAAATATGAACAGATCTATAACAAGTGATTGAGTTAATAATTTAAAAACCTCTTAACAAAGAAAAACTCTGGACCAGATGAGTTCACTGGTGAGTTCTACCAAATATTAAAAGAAAAATTAAAACCAATCCTTCTCAAACTCTTCCAAAATAATAGAAGAGGAAGAAATAGTTCTCAACTCATTCTATGAGACCAGCATTACACTGATACCAAAACCAGACAAAGACTATAAAAAGAGAAAACTATAGAACAACATCCCTCATGAATATAGATGCAAAAATTCTAAACAAAAGTTTCGTTATTTGAATCCAAAAATATGTAAAAGGGATAATATAATATGAGGAAGTTGTGTTTATCCCATGAGTGTGTAGTGCTGGCTTAATATTCAAAAATCAATCAATGTAATTAACCATATTAACAAACTAGAAAATAAAAACAAACCATGCTGTAATAATTGGATACCTTTATGCAAAACAAAGCAAAAGAGGTTTGATCTATCTCACACCATGTGAAAACTTAACTCAAGATGGATCATAGACCTAAATTTAAAATCAAAGCTATAAAACATAGAATAAAATCTTTTGTACTTGGGTTAGGCAAAATTTTCTTCTGTCCAACACCAAAACCACTATCCATAAAAGAAAATAAAAATAAATTGGACTTAATGAAAATTTTTAAATTTCTACTCTTTAAAAAGCACTGTTAAGAGAATGAAAAGTCAAGCCACAGACTGGATGAAATATTTGCAAAGCATATGTCTGAAAAAGAACTTGTAGGCAGAACATATAAGTAATTCTCAAAAATCAATAATCTGAAAGCCAACTATCCAATTTTTAAAAATGGGCAAAGTACTTGAACAGACATTTCCCTTCATCAAATAAGACAGATGACAAGTAAGTATATTACAAGATACTCAGCACTGTTAGTCATTAGGGAAATGCAAATAAAGTCACAAGGAGCTAACACCACCTATTAGAATGACTAAAATGAAAAAGAGTGACCACTGAGGGGAGTCTGGGGGAGAATGGACACATGTATATGTGTGGCTGAGTCGTTTTGCTGTGTGCCTGAAACTATCACAACATTGTTAATTAGCTATACCCCAATATAAAATAAAAAGTTAGTGGCTTCCCTGGTGGCTCAGTGGTTGAGAGTCCGCCTGCCGATGCAGGGGACATGAGTTAGTGCCCCTGTTCGGGAGGATCCCACATGCCGCGGAGCGGCTGGGCCCGTGAGCCATGGCTGCTGGGCCTGCGCGTCCGGAGCCTGTGCTCCGCAGCGGGAGAGGCCACAAAAGTGAGAGGCCCGCGCACTGGAAAAAAAAAAAAAAAGAAAAAGAGTGACCATATATAGCATTGATGAGGTTGTGGAGAAACTGCTGGTGGGAATGTAAAAATGACAAAACTACTTTGGCAAACAGTTTCACAGTTTCTTAAAATGTTAAAAATATATTTACTCTATGATCTAGCCATTTCTTCTCTTAGGTATTTACATAAGAAAAACAAAAACCATGTCCACACCAAGAGATGTATACACATACTCATAGCAGCTATTTTTGTAGTAGCCCAAGCCTAGAAACAACACAATTATCTATCCACAGGTGAATAGATAAATTATGGTGTATCTATACAACAGAATACCACTTAGCAAAAAAAGGAATGAACTATTGATACATACAGCAACATGAAAGGAGATTAAAATAATCCTTCTGAGTGAAAGAAGACACAAAAAAGAGCACACATGATTCTATTTATATAAAATTCTAGAAAATGCATACTAATCCGTGGTGACAGGAAGCAAATCAGTTGTTTGTTGGTAACAGGGAGTGGATGGGAGTGTGGAGGACTGGAAGGAGGGACAACTAAAGACCACAAGGAAGATTTTTGGGGTGATATATATGTCCACTTTCTTGATTTTGATGATGGTTTCATGGGTGTATATAACGTCATGTATATAATGTGTGTATATATATATATGTACTCAAAATTTATCACATTGTATACTTTAAATACGTGCAGTTTATTGTATGTCAATTATGCCTCAAAACCAAAATTTTGTAAATAACAGAGAATTATGACTATAGGTTGAAATTTTTTAAAAATTTAATTCAGTGCTCAAAAAAAAAAAGTTGTGGTATTGTGACTAAACTCCCTTATTCCTCCCAGCATTAAGTAATAATAAACAGCTTACCATGAATGAGGCCAAATTTTTAGCTACTTTACGTGTATCAGCCTTTTTAGTACTCAAAACATCCCTGGGAGATCAATAACCCCATTATAGCATTTTATAGCTGGGGAACCTGAGGCCTGGTTAGACTCCACCAGGAACTCACTGCTAAAACTAGCCAAGCCAGGATCTCAGTCCAGACTACCCTGCCCTCCTATGTTCACGCATGACCACCTCACTGTACTACCTCTCAGAAAAAAGTCTCAGATGGTTGGGAACTGAGCTTACTGGCTTGAAATAGAAATATTAGGACTAGGAGAGAGACCTCCAGGGAGCCAGGGAGGAGGGCTGAATGGGGGGCAGAAAGAGTCCAGATCTGGCTGCACACGTGTCCTGCAAGGGCCCACCTGGCTCTGTGCCTGATACATCACCGCCTGTGTCAAATGGCTTAGCCTAGACCTCGACTCTCTCCCTGGGTTGTGCATGCTGACTGCTTCTGCCCCAGGCCAACCTTGATGCTCAAGGCCGTTTACCAGCTTTCACAAGAAATTCAATCACACAATTTTGTTTTTAGTTTTCACAAAGATCTGGGGGATTCGTGGGAAAGGGGCACACCTCCCAATGCACCACATTTACTCAATTCCTCCACCTCAGGTAACACGAACTTCTCTAAGGCTCTCTCCCCTTCCCGACGAGTCTCCCGTCATGCCTCATGTTTGTCCTGCAAGGCTTGGTCCCAGTCGTTTTAAAATTTTCTTTCTCTACTTAAAACCTAGACCATGGCTTGTAGCCTCATCGCAAGCCCATCAAAACCATTTCTGCCTTAGGAAACTCTCAGATCAGCCGCTGAGAAGATAAAGTTGTCAGCATATCCTAGTAGAAGCAGACTTCCTAAGGTGCATCTATGTGTAGCTGTTGGGATCATATCCGTAAGAAAGGCATAGCCAGTGGACAAGGACCTTCCTCCGAACAGAACCTCAGCCCTTGGTTATTGAACCGAAGGCCGAAGCTCAGTGCACCCCTCAGGAACCCCGCCAAGATTTCCTCAGACCAGTACTGGGTGTCCCCTGGTGGCTAGTGGACTCATCTGCCTCAGTTTGTGTGGTTCTGTTTTGGGGGAGATTAAAAGGCTTGCACACTTCTCTCCCCACAAGCTTTGTACAGCTGCCTCACCTGGGCTTGCAAAACATAGTTATAAATGTGAAGGTAGCATTGGCAGCGGGGAAATTTATACCTCAGGATCTCAGGTCTCCAAGGGTGGAAAAAGCAGAACTGGGATGATCTCAAACACCAGTCTGGATTGTCCCAGCCGCGCCCTCTCTACGATTGCATGTGGGAGGCCAAGGGCTGGAATGGGAGGAAGAGAAACACATGCGGCTTCTCTCCAATCGTTCGTGCAGTGTGAGGTACGGGAGTGAAGTGAAATCCCCCGTGGGACGGTCTTGGCCAAGCCTCTTGTTTGCTAGGTCACCCCCTCACTCCAGCGATGACTAAGCTGATTCATTCATGGCATATCCATTTTCAAATGTCGAGAAACAGGTCTTGAGAGAGAAGAAGGAAGGTACAGGCCACAGTGTCCCCTCCTACAAGAGGAGAGATGTGTGTACAGAGCAGAGGGGTCAGTAAACATGTCCTTTGATTAGCAGTCACAATGTTACAGAAAGGCCTGAATCAGTTGCCATTTCTTTTCTTTTTTAATGGATTATTTTACATAAAAAAACAGAGTTCGTGACTAGCAGGTGATCTGACAACCTCACCTGTATTTACTTTAATAGCTTCTTAGCAGGTATCACTGCTTCAGTCTGTTTTATTTTTTTAATACCATGTGTTTTATTTGGCAATAATGACTTTTTTAAAATAAATTTATTTTTGGCTGCATTGGGTCTTCGTTGCTGCGTGCGGGCTTTCTCCAGTTGCAGAGAGCGGGGGCTACTCTTCGTTGTGGTGCGCGGGTTTCTCATTGCGGTGGCTTATCTTGTTGTGGAGCATGGGCTCCAGGCACGCGGGCTTCAGTAGTTCTGGCGCGCGGGCTCAGTAGTTGTGGCTCATGTGCGCTAGAGCGCAGGCTCTGTAGTTGTGTCACATGGGTTTAGCTGCTCTGCGGCATGTGGGATCCTCCCGGACCAGGGATCAAACCCGTGTCCCCTGCATTGGCAGCAGATTCCCAACCACTGCACCACCACGGAAGTCCCTACAGTCTGTTTTAAGCCCAGCAACCAGACAGATCCTTTTACAATGTAAATCAAATCATATCACTCCATTGATTGAAATCTTCCCATGGTGTCCCGTCTTGCTCAGAGTAAAAACCAGAGTTCCAGAAGTGCTCTGCAAGACCCTACAACGGTGGGACACCCCCTTACCTTTGATGTCCTCCCCTTCCTCTTCCTCTTCCTTCTTTCCATAGATTATGCAGATTCAAACCCTGGCTCTATCTTCTGTGTATCTTTGGGTGAATAACTTAACCAATCTGTGTCTCATTTCCTCATCTGTAAAATGAAGCTAATAATCCTATCTTGCTCATAGTGTTGTTATGAGGACAAAACATTTAATATTTTAAAAGCCCGTAAAATAGCCTGACACGTAGTAAGGACAATCCTATTTCTCCCCTGCTCCAGCCATGCTGGCTTCAGTGATTTTCCTCAAATAAGCCAGGTTTGTACCTGCCTGAGTGTCTTTGCAAATATTACTTTCTCTGCATGGCCCTGGCTTCCACAGATACCAACCAGACTTCCCCTCATCGCCTTCAAGCCTTGCTTACCAGTATTTGGGATGAATCAAAAATTTAAAAATTCAAAGCAAAAGTAGACCAAAAAAAAAAAGCCAGTCAGGAAGAAGTGAAATGAGTAGTGATCAAATTCAGGAAAGAAATGGAAGAAAAAGACAACATTATCTCACAATGAAGACTCAGTTACAAGGTGGCTAAAGGTGAAGAGATTTTTTTAAAAATTTAACAAGGAGCATTGAACAAAGACTGGAAAATAACTAAGAGAATTAAACTGTGTGATAACTTTTTTTTTCCTAGAAAATCATGAGGACACCTCAAGTTATAAACTAGATATAGATCAGCACTGTCTAGTTTCAGATTTACCAAATTATTGTTCTAGATATTTCTGTCTGAGAGCCCCAGGCCAGCTTGTCACCATCCTTGGCTATCAGAAAACCTTTTGGGGGCTTCCCTGGTGGCGCAGTGGTTGGGAGTCCGCCTGCCGATGCAGGGGACGCGGGTTCGTGCCCCGGTCCGGGAGGATCCCATGTGCCGCGGAGCGGCTGGGCCCGTGAGCCATGGCCACTGGACCTGCGCCTCCGGAGCCTGTGCTCCGCAGTGGAGGAGGGCGCGGCAGTGGGAGGCCCGCGTACCGCAAAAAGAAAAAAAAAAAAAGAAAACCTTTTGGCCGGTACCTCCATTCTGCTTCTTCCCCTCGACCAGGCTGACCTGTCTTTGTCTGGCCCTATGGCCAGCCAGGAAACAGAGAGCTCTCACTCTCTGAGGCCGGGCTGAGATGCACCCATCACCAGGCTCCCCAGACTTTCCGAGCAACCAGTCATGCCACATGCCTGGTTCCCCTACTCCCTGTCCTTTCTCCTCCTTCCCCTCCATCTCCAGGGCTGCCTTTGACCCATTGCTTCTCCCAGCAATCACACTGCTTCTGTTCAGCATGCTGGTGGTTATTACTTTCATTCTTTCATCAACAAGATTTATTTTAAGCAATAAGCGCCTACTTGTTTTCTTCCCCAGAGATTTCTAAACAACTTTATATATTTTTTCTCATTTCCAGAGAGCTCTAAACAATTATAAATGGAGACTTCCACGTGAGCACTGTTGGGGCCCGGGGCAGGCTGCTCCAAAATATGGCTCAATGGCATATTGATTATTTTGAATTTTAGTTATTTGAGAAGGAGCCAGTGGGGAAAAACCGATATTTAAACACCCCATCCTGACCCCTTCTTCCCTCTGAAAGCAGGAAATAAAATCTCCCCTATGAAGGTATCCTCCCCATACCAGGAGGATAGAAAGCATCCTTATCACCAGAGTTAGGGAATTCAAGGCTAAGAAAACTGTATAAGCAAGCTTTGTTACTTCTCCATTAGTCGACTACCCCAAGCATAAGCCCACTTTTTTGTTAAATCTTCACAGATAATTGTTTCTTTGTCTAAAAATGGTATATAAACAGCCTGTTTGGTGACTTCGGGGGTTCTATTTCTATGAGACCTCTGTGCCCTAATTCAATCAGTTTTTTCTCCTGTTAATCTGTCTTGTGTCAAGTGAATTATTAGGCCAGCCAAAAGAACTCAGAAGGGGTGGGAGGAAATTTCCCCCTCCCCAACAATACAGTGGACTCTTGAACAACACGGGTTTGAACTACTCAGGTGGATTTTTTTCGATAGTAAATACTACAGTCCTCTAAGTTGGTTGAATTCACGGATGCGGAAACACAGATGTGGAACATGGACTGTAAGACTATAAGTTATATGTGGATTCTTGACCGTGTGAAGGGTCGGTGCCCCTAATCCTCTCCACCCCCGGCATTGTTCAAGGGTCAACTGTACTTTAAATAAATACCACCTATTCAGAGACGAAAGTCAGGGGGAACTCTCCATACTCCAACTTTGCTCCTGTGGGTGGCGGGACTACTGAAAAGGGTATCTTCTAGGCAGTTTGGAAGATTGTAACTCCTTACCCATCCTGCCCTTGGCCATGCCTGTACTGCACTCCATGGCTCTGTGGGGCTGTGTAGGGAGGCCCGGTGCAAACTATAAAAGAAAAAGATATTATCTCTCACTCCTGGCATGAACCCCCTCTACACTCTATCCTGGAGAAGTGAGACTTAAGTCTGGGAAACCCAAACTCACTAAAGTGGAGTCAGAACTAAATAAGCTGTCAAAGAGATACAAAGAAATGTCACATGACTGAAAAGTTTTCAAAATACTAAACAGCTCAGAGTGGGGAAGGGGAACAAAAATATAAGAAGAAAAAATCTCAAAACACATACGAAGATTTTGTTTGATGTCCTTTGAATTAGAGCTGGGGGAAGAGTGAAAAGGATGAAGTTATGGGCATCTCCCCCAGGAGAATCTTTAGGGGAGGGAGGAGGACTTAACAATCCTCAGGTGTTGACCAGTTTGTTTTTCTTGTTTTTCTTTTCAGGAAACTTACCTGCTGGAGTCCTCATCTAACAACTGCTCTCAGCACCTTCAAATGATATCATTATTTTGCTGACAAGTTTTGGTGTGAAAAAGAGTTCTGTGAATTTGTCCCGGAATAGAAAGTGTCAATTTCACTGAGACTCACTCTTTGATTGCAGAGTTTTCCTGCAACCTGAAACAAAACCAACTTCCCCATTTTGCCACATCCGTCTTCTCTCTTCTCCTTTAACCAGAAGCATGCTGATGCGACCAGAGTGGAGAGGAAGTGAGCTGACTCAGTGTTCCCACCCCAAATAGAACCCTACAGAGCATGGAATGACCTGCTCAGGATGGTCATCATCACCGCCTGCTGGCTCTGACCTATGGCAGAAGGAAGAAGGAATGAGAAGCATGGGGAGGGAGAGGATTAAATTAAGAGACCAAACATAAAGAACATTCATGAATGGTTTTAAAGTTGGAGTTTACATGCACATTGATTCTATAAATACAAATTCTAGAGAAATCCTAAATGTGTTCATTTTCACAGTTTGAAGGCCGTATTGGTTTTCATTTTTGTAGTTATGCAATATACCACTTCCCCTAGTTTCCCATTCAACTCCAATACTACTGCAGCCTGAATTTAAGATTTTACTCCTTGAGTTTTGACTTTTGACATTAGGTGTTTGTAAATATAAAATAAACTGCCTTTGAAAATCTAGAAGTGAATGGCTTTTAGTCTGTCAGCCACACTGAGAATACTAGGGTTTTGGGGACACTTCTGTATACCCACCCCACTCCCTTTAGCTTTTACACTCTGCCCATGGACATACCTGCCCACCTCTACTCTCAACCTGCTGTGCCTGGATGAAACTTGGCTGCTGTTCACACATTCTATGGGGTGTAGTGGAAGAGTGGTTAAGACCACATTCTGAACACTGACTGACTGAGATCACAACGTGACTTTGCCACTTATTGGCTGTGTGACTTTGGGAGAGTCACTTAATCTCTCTGTGCTGTATTTGCCTCCTATTTAATATAAGGGATAATTTATATTGGAAGGAATAAAATAAATTTTTGTGTATAAAGTGCTTGGAACAGAGCCTGGCAATGTTACATGAATGTTAGATACTACTTTCCAATCCTAGAGTTCATATTATTCCTCCATGACCCCCTCCTGAGTTGCTCCTCTCTCTGATAATCTAAAACTTCCCTATTGCTTTATTTATTTATTTTCCAAAGAGGTCTTTATTTTGATTATTTAACAAAGTCACAATGAAAGCCAATATTTTAAAGTAATTATACTTTTAAAATAAGGTATATGAAAGATCACTTTTTAGTGTTTATAACCAATTTATATAAATAATAACATAAATCACAAAATATATACTTCAAATTGTCACATCAAATAGCTAATGGAAAGCAATATACTGATTTAAGCGATAGTATCTAAATTATTTGGGGCTCCTATTGATTTCTTTTCAGAATTTCAAATGTTCCTGACAACAAAATCAATACGGCACTTTACAAGACAGTTGGCCAAAAGTGAGGCCATTCTCTAGGCAGTACTTTCAGAAACATATCCATCCCATACCGATCTAGTTACCCATATCAATTTGTTAATAGAGATATTAATTTGAAGAGTACAAGGGACAACATATATTTGCAACTAAGTACAGGACATTCAGATATTTTGTACAACTAGTTGACAATGAAAAAAGGGTTCTAGATCTGGTTTTTAGACTGAATTCCCAAGATGGTTTAGAGAATTTGAGAGATTAAGAGAGTGAAGACTCTGCTCTCATAAACGAAACCCCAACAGGTGAATTGGGATGTACATAGTTGCACTTGTCTAGTATGATATTTCAATATTGGAAGGTTATGGTCTATATCCAAAGAGCCAATTTTGATGAGAAATATGATGGAACACATTGTTGAGTATTGGGTATAGTTTTAATGGTACTATCAGAATTTAAAATTATATTTTATCCTAAATGATAAATTATGAAATATTTTATCCTAAGCATTCATTTTGCATCACCATTAAGATACTTTCAATTTTATGTTTTCCTCTGTTGGAAATCCCCTAACATTTTTTTTCAAAAGACCAGAAGTTAGAAATAATATAATCAAGAGAAAAATGTTTATGAAGTTAAATAATACCAAATAAGAAGATGTAGTTTCAGCAAGAGTAATGAGACGGGACATTCATTGACAATTGCTTTCTCCTGTTAATGAAATTATTTAAAATATTACTATGTACTTCACAAATAATTCAGAGAGATACATTTTGACAAAAAGATATATATGCTTTTATGTTATTGATTCATAAGTACATATCTGGTTATTTCTGTTTTTTTCTTAGGATTCTCTAAGACATATATGCTTTACCTAAATATACAATAGCATTGTATTCTATACATAATATAAAGTAATACTTCAGGAAGTTTACACCCTTGGTTGTAAAAATAGAGGAAGAAATAATCCCCAAGAAATTTACAATTACATGGGGAAAATAAGAGAAATAACATTGTGGGACCAAATTTGAGAATCGCCAAACTATGGTCACTGTGTTGGCCTGACTCACTTTTGGCTCTGAATCTCTCCAACCCATGCAAATAGAACACATTACTCTCCAACTAAATGTCCTATTTCAGATCTGAGGACCAATTCTGCCTTTAGGAAGATGGATTGTAAAGATCTCCATATCTACAGCACATTTTTGGAAATACATTTTTTCTTTCGGCAACTCATTCTGCCAGATGCAGATCCCTAAGATATACAGCTGGGGGCATGACCCAGCCAAATGCATATTCTTATCTTTGCCCTATCTTATCTTTGTATACAGGCTCCATAGATAGAAAGGAACATAAGCTTTCTTACTGAAGTCTAGAACCTCGAGCAAGTTTAGAGGAATTATCTCTACCCTGGGACCCTACCAGTCTTTCATTAAAATATGCCTTCTGAAGATTGAATCTCTCACTCTGTGGATCCCCTGAACTTTTATAATCCCCACTCTCCTCCTTTGCAAAACCCAACTGTGGAGTCAAACTATACCTTCTGTGTGAACAATGGCAGGCTGTCTATGTCCTCTCCTCTTGGAAGTAATTTTTTTCATTTTAATGTACTAATTAGATTCTATTGCTATTATTATTTAGGTGATGAACAATGTCAGTTAAGGAAAAGAAAACCAATAACCAAACATTGTTATTGACTATATGATCGATAATAATATATTGTAAATATGTGTGCACACAAAAATATGAAAACATCATTAAAAATAATATCATAAAATGTTTAGGTTAGTTTTGAAATTATTTTTTAGTCCAAATATTTACTTTTTTTTTTTTTAACTGGAATACCTTTCAGGTTTATACCAGAAAGTATAAACCCTTCCTCTCACCCTTATTTAGTATATAGCACTTAATCAAATTTTACAACACAATGTTTTGTTTTTTAAAGTTAATTTTAGCTTATTCAGTTATAATAATATCCACAATATAGATAAGAAAGATAGACTCAACTTTTTACCATTGATCTTCTATTCATGCTAGAAAACTTCATAAAGTTCGTGGAAATGGCAGTAGCTATTCTCCTTTCAGAAACTTCGGTTACAGTATCAGGAGTTTATTTGCTTTTGTTGTTTTTTAGTATATCTCAGTAAACTTTTAAATGTAATCATCAATATGTACCATAATGGGTATGTATCTCTCATTTCATATTTTATTTCTCTGTTATCCTTTCTTCCCTATTGCTTTTAATCTCTGATAACTCTCCTCTTTTCTGTGAAACCATTGTCTGGATGATGTACTTAATACATAGCCTATTTTACCTTATTGTGTTATTCATTTTTCCTTATATCTGCTTCAGTGAGACTGAAGTCTTCAAGGACAGTGATGCTCTATTATGCATGTTTGTATCTCCTGTGCCCTGAACAGTGCTTTGCACACATAGGTCCTCAAGTAATTTGTTGCTGGGACTAATGAAAGCAGTGACAATGTAGAATTTGGAAAGAAGAGCATGACAGAGAAATAGAAAAACTCTACTTTGGTATGTTGGCTCCTAGTCTAACACTAAAGATTCCAAATAATCTGTGCAAGCAAGAAGGTAGAATTTTCACCTTTTCTGGATTGGAGAGCTGGGATGATCACAGTCTCCTTTGTGGACACCATGTGGGTTTTATTTGAAATGTCTCTACAAATGACATGGGGATTTTCATTAACCTCAGATTTGTCTGATAAGGTAAAGATGTTGACATGCTTTAGCCAATGCAGTTCTGATTCCAACTTAGCATTTCGCCCACAGTAGTCTGCAGGGCCCTCTGCAGAAAGCTCTGCAGGGCTTTGGCATGTGGGTTGCTCAGCACTTTGTCACCACACATGATTATCTAGAAGGCAGGGACTCTACATGGACCAGTGTGACTGGTGTTCCCACTGTGATACTGATAACGAAATGGATGCACAAAGCTAAGTGCAGAGGGAGGGTGGAGAGAGAGGTACATAGAGCTGGCTCTACATTCTCTCCTGCTTAGGGGGAAGAGTCTGCCTCTTCTGGCTTACCTTAAAGGATATGGGTTTGTCCTGGGGCCAAGTTGATGGGAAGAGTTTGCTCTAGCTTTGAGTTCAGTTCTTGGAAACTCATGCCAAGCTAATGTCTGTTGAATGAAGAATGAGTTGGTAAGTGTGTGAGTGAGTAACCTTAAGAAACTGAGGTTTCTCAATAAGATGTTTTTAAAAAAGAAAAAAGAAATCCAGATTTGGTTCTAGGTCATCAGCTCGAAAATGTGAAATGGACTACGTTGTTTTGTGTGTTTGTCCCATTGGCTCAGGTGTCTCCTGAGTTTTAGGATGAAATGGCATCATGAATTTATGCAACCTTTCTACCCAGGGCTCTACACCTTATACAATACTCTGATCCATTTTTAGAGTTATCTAAGAGGCAAATGTTATCATGATATACTCACTCCTTCAATGGCTTTTGGCCGCACTCAGAACAAGTCCAGCACCTTTACTGTGGCATGCCAAGGGCTCTCTTCCCTCTGCCTTTTCTTCCCATCTTGTCTCTTATTGCTCCTCCATTCAAAATTCAAAATTCCATTTCTTGTGCTCTGACTATGAAAAGCTGTCTGCTGTCCTCCAGTGTGCCAGATTCTTTCAAGCCCCCTCACATTTGCATAAATGGTTCCTTCACCACGCATGCCCGCTAGTCCTTTTTCCTTGGCCAACATCTACTCTTCCTCCAAGGATTAGCTCAAGAGTTTCCTCCTGGATGAAGCTCCCTCTGATGCCCTTCTAAGCAGAGTTAGCTGCTCTCTTTCCTATATTCTCCAGGCAACCTTTGCCAATTTCTATTGTAACAAACTTTCTGCCTCTCCAAACACACTGTGACCTGAGAAAAAATATTCTATCAGTATTACCACTGAGCATAATTCTGGTAGAGAGCTATTGTTGTCCACAAATATAATTATGGAATTTAATATAGAATAATGGTTATTTTCTGGATGTTGAATTTAATCTTGCCTGAGTTTGTATCATAGAACCTCCATTTTCTGAACTGCACCAGTTTTGTAACCTCTCTAAGCCTCAATTTCTCTGTCTGTAAAATGAAGTTAATAATCATGACTACCCCTTAGTCTGTGTGAGCATTAAATAAAATGTTGACTGTAAATGTCACAGTGCCTTGAGCACAGTGTGCATTCCATATTGTAATGCAGGGACTTCCCTGGTGGTCCAGTGGGTAAGACTCCACACAGGGGCCCTGGGTTTAATCCCTGGTGAGGGAACTAGATCCCACATGCATACCGCAACTAAAAAACGATCCTGCATGCCACAACTAAGACATGGAGCAGACAAAATAAGTAAATAAATAAATATTTTAAAAAATATATTGTAAGGCAGGCACAGCTGGGGATAGAATTTGTTTTTGTTCTCTCTGCTTCAACAAGAAAGAAGCTAGAAAAGCACTTGAACTCACTGATGCCAACATTTCTTAGAAAGAGGTTGAGATAGGAAATGTTCTCTAGAGTCTCTGTAGGTGGCTACCTTTAGAAGGTGACTGCCTCATTATCTGGGGAAGAAAAGATGGAATAAGACTCTCTGTTTTGACGCCCAGACTCTGGGCTAGAGGGGAGGAGAGGAAGATGGGTCCCTGCGTTGGCAGACTTGAGCCAAACCTAACTCTGTGCTCTAGGTCTGACTTACGGCTAGAGTGGGCTGTGCCTAAAAAAGAGAGAAGAAGCACTGATTGAAAGATGCTGAAATAGAGGCCGGGCCTTGCAACCGAGTGATGGCCTCACTTCTCCTTAATTGTCAGTGCACAGAGCTCTGTGCGTGGTCTTTGCAAGATGCTTCCTAAAACCCACATTTTGATTTTGAAATAGTTAGTGGTTAAAATTAATTTACATAAATTAATGTTTGTATAAAATTTGATTATACCTTTCAACTGGTCTTCATGGATTTTCTGGCTTATTCCTCATCAATTGAAGGTATCAGAATTATTCCCTTGGTATTGGTCTTGTAGTTTTGTTTTATCTCTTCTCTTTCACTTATTCTGATTCATACTCCTATATCAAACGAAGAGTAAAGCAAAAAAGGGCTGGAGACACACAGAGAATAAGAGAGAAAGACAGAGCTTATAGGCAGTATAGGCTGTCTTATGATATTAGTTAGACAACTATTGCCTTTAAAAATCATTATCTCCATTCATTATAATGTGCACTCACTGGGTATATCTTGTCAGAATCTGAAGGATGAACTTCTTCTGTGTCAGTCACCTGGGGTTATATCTGCTTTGAGCGGGAAGAGGCATTAAATAGCTATTATGGTGGGAAATTCCAGTGGAAAAAGGGGACTAGAGAAGTTTACAAAATAGGCAGTAAGGATGAAGTGGGCCAGAGCTCTACAAAGACCAGAACCAGACAACTGAAGAGAAATGATGTTAAACTTGATGGCCAAGAAATGACAGTTAACATCAAGGTGTACGATAGTTATAAATCCTGAGAGGTCAAGACTAAGGACTATGGTAAGGAAAGAAAATGGTGCTCATCACATTCAGCCAGAAGTGGCAGGGGTGATGGAGAGAGCTCTAGAGGCATCTGCAAGGACGCCTTCTCTTGCCTTGTGGTTCTTGAAGGATGCTGATCTCTCTGGACCTGGGGACTCTGCAGAACTGACCTGGAGCCCTGGAGTATGTGTGTGGATACAGGGACCCATCAAAGAAAAGACTACTTCCCTATCTTCAGAAAAGGAACTTCTGTTTCTATTTAAACGGATGCAATTATTTAGAAAACTCTAATTTAGAAGGTATGTTTTTATTTTTTTACAGTTGGCATTTCCATGTCCCAAGCTCCCTTTGCAGATGTTTCTTTCAAGGTTCTCTTGCTATAAAAGGGCAATAAATTTGAGGTGAGACCATGAAGACAGTAGTAAGAAGACATGAGATGATATGGTTTCAATAGTCACTTTGAAAAATTTGGGTTCACATAAGTATTTTGCACTGCAAGAATAGCTACAGGAACAGAAATTTCTATAAAAGATTCTCTGTGATGTCCGTTTTAGATGCATTTTGAGAGTAATGGCTCCATCCAGGAATGATTAGATGTTGCTAATCTGTCATGTTTTTAAAAGCTTTCTTTAAATCCGTATCATAATAAGAAGAACATGCTGTGGAAACCAAGCAGGCTCAGGGGAATATGGTGTTAGAGAGCAAAACTTTGGCCTTAAGGTCTTTTGTTTTGATCAAATAGATTTTGTGAAAACTAACTGCTTACCAGTAGTTTAGTAATTGAAGTCTGCACAGAAAAAGCAGAACACTCTGTGACTAAAGACACATTAAATATTAAATACTTATTAAATATTAAAGATGCAAATTAAATGATGGGTAGTAAATATAGATTAACGTAGATTTGTAAAATATGAATAAACTGAACTTCCTCTTAGAAATCATGTTGAAACCTTTCAAAGCAAGTAGTTTCAGTCTTGACTTCCCAAACGTGGGTTGAGAAGGAGAAGCTAAAGAAATATGCAGATCTTATGACAAAAAGAAAACAAACACGTTAACTCATTGTCATCATCATTATCAGACATTACTTAATTCCATTTTTGCAGGCGTGTGTTAACCAAACACAAAATTTCGAGCCCAGAGGCTTAATCACAGTATTAAAACACTATGAAAGAAGACTGAAAAAAATACAGATTTAAAGTTTCTCCTTTTGATTTTAGGTATGAAAAATGTTTAATCAGAAGAAAATCTTTGCCCAAATTTCACATAAAGAAAAAGCAGTGTATTTGGACAATTGCATGATAAATTCAATTTTTTAGTTGAATTTTAATAGATATGAAAATCAACTGTGCTTAGAAATAAAAGCAATACTGTCTTCCCTTGTAAAATAGAGGAGATAATAATACTTACTCATCAGGTATTAACCTAAAGAAAGTCCTGGCATGAGGAGATTGCTCAACATATGTTCATTTCCTCTCTTCAGTGACAGTGATCAAAATGTAACTATGAATATTCCTCTGGACCAATTAGGACAAAACAAATTGCGATGGGAATTTAATTATGTTTCATTCTTAGACCAAAAGAAGGAAACTACAGAGGCAGAGAAATCTGTAAAAACTTATTTCCTCCCTTCCAAGAGTGAACTCCCATCTACCCTCAATGATACTGTTGAACTTGGCAAGTGACGAACACACTATCCAGTATTTTGTAACTGTTTATAATTAACAGAGTTAAATATTTGAGTTAAGGTAACTCTTGAAATTTCTTTTTATTTTAAATAGAATTATAAAGCAATTAAGGGTGAAAACAACAACAGCAACAAAAGAAAGACAACCAAAGGCACTGATGGTGTCATGATAAACACATAACACCTATAATCATGAGATCTGGGTTTCAATTCTAGTAAGCACTGTGTGCCCTGGAGACTTAATTTCCTTGCCTGTGTGATAGAGATGACATCCGTTGTGAGAGTAAAACCGTTCATATAGAACATTCAGCCCACTGCTTGTCTCACAATATTGACTCATCCATTCATTCAGACATGTTCAGTGAGTTTTTACACTATGTCCAGCACTGTGCTAGGCACTGGAAATACAACACTGACAAAACAGACACAGCTCTGCTCTCAAGGAGCTTAAAAATGTGGCAGAAGAGGGTTTCCCTGGTGACTCAGTGGTTGAGAGTCCGCCTGCCGATGCAGGGGACGTGGGTTCGTGCCCCGGTCTGGAAGGATCCCGCATGCCGCAGAGCGGCTGGGTCCGTGAGCCATGGCCGCTGGGCCTGCGCGTCCGGAGCCTGTGCTCCGCAACAGGAGAGGCCACAGTAGTGAGAGGCCCGCGTACCGGAAAAAAAAGTGGCAGAAGAGGCAGACATTAAGAAAGACACAAATAATAGTTTGATAAATAAGTAAAAGTTAATTCTGACTAAAAATTAATTCCCTTTCCTCTCTCCTCATTTTTAATAAAGGGAACACGTGTGCTTTCTACTTTCACTTATAAGAATTAAGTGAGTTAATGAATTAAGTGAATCCACTCCGGACACTTCAAAGCTCTCCACAAATGTCTATGGCTATCTCTGTAACAAAAATTTATCAACTATGCACTAATTGCAAGGACCTAGGGAAGGCAGAAAGAGTAACGGGATGCAGGTTCTCCCTGCTTCTGCCGGGGGAGGTAGGCAACTGGGCACTGTGAGCCACAAGTCCAGACATAAAGTATGCGGTAGCCAAAAGGTTCATTCGGGTTTTTCTGTAACATGTTATGGACAAACCGGAACGAACTTTTTGGACTTCCCAATACTAAAATGTGCTTTGAGAGAGGGTGGGGAGAGTCATTGGATATCTGGAGGTGGCAGAGGTGGGCTCAGCTGGGAAGACTCTATGCAGCAGGTGCATTTGGACTTGACAGTTAGGGGACATCTGGACTTGAGATCAGCCAACAGAGAAAGCAAAAGTACAGAAGGGGGAGATCATCAAGGGGCAACAAAGAAAACATATGTGGTGTATTTTGGCTAGATTGAAGAAGGCACTAATGGCAGTAGTTGGCAACAAGAATTCGGACAAGCGGTTTAAGATCAGATCATAGAGGACTTTGAATGCCGAGCTAGAGTGTGACCTGTATTGTTGGCAGCTGCAAGTCATTAAAGGAGTTTGTGTAAGACAGTAACAAGACTGGAGCTGTGAGTCAGGAAGAGTAATCATCCTACCACAGTGTGTCAAATGGATGGTTACGACTACTGGTATGATTTGGCTCAAGGGTTCGGGGAAAGAGCTTCAGGGTCTTATACTTTGGTCCTCTTGAAAGCCAGGGTCCTGAAGCTATCAGAGTTGGAGCGGTCTGTGGAACTTGAAGCATTTGTGTATTTGCTCGTGCTGAGGCATAAAGAAAATAAACTTCCTTTTATGAATAACATGAAACTCATAATGTAGATCCAAAGAGCATATTTCCTTGGTGAAAATAAAGCACTCATTGCAACTACATCTCTCATTTGCCTTAGCACAGGTCACATTATCTATAATGTATATCATAGACATAGGGAAGAGAGACACCAGGAGGTAAAAACAATTGCTCTGGGCTTCCCTGGTGTCTCAGTGGTTGAGGGTCTGCCTGCCAATGCAGGGGACGCGGGTTTGTGCCCCGGTCCGGGAAGATCCCACATGCCGCGGAGCGGCTGGGCCCATGAGCCATGGCCGCTGAGCCTGTGCGTCCAGAGCCTGTGCTCCGCAATGGGAGAGGCCACTACAGTGAGAGGCCTGTGTACTTCAAAAAAAACAAAAACAAAAAAACAAAAAAACAAAAAACAATTGCTCTAAGCACTAAGCTGCTATGACCCACCGTTTTAAAAGGCACAGACCAGACCCTCTGCCTGCTTCACATACACACAAAGTCCAGTAATGGCTGCTCAGAGCAGCTTAATTAAATATCCCCGCTCCTGGAACTCCCATGGGCTACATGCACAGAACAAGCTGACCCTGACTCCCTCCCTCCCCACCCTGGAGCCTCTCAGAGCCAAAACAGCTGTGGGAGATGAGTGGTGGCCTGTCAGCCAATCAACAAGCAGCTGACAGGCTCCATTTGTGACTCTGCAGAGGTAGTGGAAGAAGCCAAGCTGCCCTGCCCAGCTGGGTTCAGAACCTTTAGACTGAAAGAGAATAACAGATGTTCATTTAAAAAAAAACAACGGCAAACCCCAAACATAATTTTATTACACAAATTCATGCCAGTGAATATTTGGAGAATAAGAACATTTTTGCCAGCCCTCACAGGGTGTCTGGAAGACAGCACAAAGAAGGGTCTACATATTTCTAATCTCTATCACATTTCCATGATGAACTCCAGAAAGTGTGAGACACTGCCTTGGTATGTCCCACAGAGGAGCTTTCAGGGTTTGCTCTGGGTTTATTTAGAGCCAGGAGGAAACAGGGGACTGGGTTTCCCATTCCCAACGCAAGGAGATCTAATTAAGTAGGAGCAAAATAGGTAGCTGAAGACTTTGTCTTATTACTTCATGTAAAAGTCATCACATTAAATAAACACATTTGGCATGAATTTACCAACAAAGAGGAAAATGACACTAAGCCACCCGGATAAGCTTTTAAAGAATTCAAAGTCCAGGATTTAAAATTCTCTTCAACCAAATAAGCCACCAGCAACTAGGTTGGGCCCTCAGTGATGAATGGATTATGTAATAAAGGAAGGCAGCCAGAGGTTAAACCCTTTCTCCCAGTGATGAGCAAATAAGCGAAAAACTCCCACAGAGAACGCTACCTAAGGGCCCTTTTGAAAAAGCCTCACCTTGCTGCCTTGGCCCAGAAGCCAGTGTGTTTATGGCCAACATGTGAGGTCATAAGCTCTGTAAAGGGCAAGGAAGGTGCCTTGAAAGGCTGTTTGGGCTGATCTTTGGGCTCTTGTGAACATTTGAGGCTCTGCCTTTTCTGACTCTTCCTCCAAAGTCTTCCTAGCTCAATTATGAGAAGATCTAAATGTCCACCTCAGTACCAGGATTTCCTGACCTCCCAACTCTCTCCTGGGGCGTTACTCGGTAACTAGGAAAGAACCAAATTGGCTTCCGGTAAACTAGAAGTTGTGCCTATCCAAAGCAGTCTTTCTTGATAATTTACTGTTAAGATGGAGCCTTGGGGGTAGAGATAGATTTACTTTAAGAACCCTAGGTAATACCTGTGGAAGAATTTAACCTGAAACTGGAGGATATAAAGAGAATCTCACACACATGCCCTCAGGAAGACAAAACTTATGAACTAAGAGACTAATTTCCTATAAACGCCTGATTTACAGAAAACTGATAGTGTGAGAATTCTCTCAGATGATGGGGGTTGATCAGAGGTTGTCTCACATCAGCCGTGAGAAGTTTTGCCAAAGGCACGAACGAGAGATGACCCAGGTCGTGTCAGTCTCACAAAGTGGGCTGCATCAAGCTTTGTTTGTGTGACTAGACTGATTTTGTCTGCTCGGAAGTTTTCAAGTCTGGTCTTCGTTTGTTTTTGATTTTAACTGACTCTAACTGAACCCTCCCCTCTACATCCCCTGCCTGCAAATACAACCTGTTATAAACCCTCAACTGACTCACCTGTAGCTTGCTGTAATTTGCTTGTCCCAAATTGCAATTCCTCCGCTATTCCCAAGTAAACTCATTCTTTTGAGTTTGCCTCACTTTACCTCTTTATTTAGGTCAACATACCTGTGAGGACTGTGGGAGTAGAAACTGACTCTAGTAGGTACTCAGACTGATATGTTGGACCCCGAAACCCCAGAGGTAGGTCAAGAGGCCAAGGCAGGGTTCATGGAGCAGAGGTCACAGGCAGAGGGGGGACCGACCTAGTCCAGGAGAAATACCTGACTGTAGGTATGCTGAATCACCTAAAACTATGAGCCATAGTCATTGCATTCAAGGACAGACATCCCAGGGGATGCTTCCTGCCTTGCACAAACTGTTTTTGGTATAATTAATTAATGGAATTATCTTAGATTTCCAAAAAAGCTTCAGATTAGATTTTTTTTTTTAACAGGGTTAGATTTTTCCCTTTGAGGTTGACATACGTCGACTATTTCTGCTATAGATTTGTGTACGGTAGGAAAGTTTAAATAATTTCTTAAAAATTATTAGTACAATGCATCTCATTTTACATGTTTGTTTTCAGATTGTTTGGAGGAGCTCTTTGTGAAAGTGCAAGAGGTCCATGTGACTCAACAAAAATTTAATCCTGAAAAAAGGCCATTAGAATTAACCCATCTCAACAGGTACTAAATGTCATAGCAAATAATTTAAAGTTTGTTTGCAACCTTATCTTGAAATCTGAAAGGAAAATATGAAGTTTATTTCAGATTTAATAAATTGAGTTGTAATTGCAAATGTGAGCTAAATTTCTTTTCTTTATGGCCGCTCTACGCAGCTTGCAGGATCTCAGTTCCCCAACCAGGGTTGGAACCCAGCCATGGCAGTGAAAGCCCAGAATCCTAACCACTAGGCCACCAGGGAACTCCGTGCACTGAATTCTTAGGATGATGGAGTGACTCACCTATTGATTTGGGGGAGAGTAAGATTTTCCCAACAAAACTGCATAACATGACCTAGTACCCATCACTTCACAGTTGGACTTTTACAGCACGGTCCCCACGAGGATCACATTTTTAAGCTTATTCAATAGCTTTTCAATGGCTTAACTGATATTCTAAAAGACTTAATCTGTTGATATCCAAATAATTTTCCCTTGAGGTACCATTTTTTTTTCCATTCTTGTTGATTTTCTCTTCTGCCAGATCTGTTTGTTAATATCTCTGCATGTAATTTCAGCAGTTCTTTATCACTTCTTATTAGATAAAGGTGCTAATTGATGGGCAAAGTTGTTATATGGAGAAAAATGTTTTGGAACTAACTTTGTAAGTGAACAGCCCACTAGTAAATATTTCTGTGTTATGATGACACTTCCTTCTCTACCTTGTGCCTTTAGAGGTAAACTCTGATGACAAACATTTCAAGTAAATTTTTCTCAGAAAGAAGCCAGGGAAATTCATCCGTTCATACCTAGTAATCATAGTAACCGTAGACTCCTACAGGCTAAACTTTCACCTGAGTTAGCCACTCACCTAATGCTTAAATTCTCTGCTAAGGAACCCCTATTTTAACACCTCCAACAGGGAGCTTACTGCTTCTGCATACATCTCTCTTCATCTTTGAACAGCTCTGACACTTATAACATTTTCCTTCTAGCAAGCCGAAATGTTATCTAGTATTTGGGCATATGAAAGTACAGCTATCAGGATGCTGGAAAAACACAGTGGGGAAAGGGAGGAACAAAAAAATCAATTGGGTTATTTTTTCCACTGAGATAAATTGAGTTTGAAAAGTTGGATGAACATTTAGCTGGCTCTACTGCAGTTGAAAACACAGGAAAGAAATTGGTTCTTTTAAGCATCGGTCAGATTGTCATGCTCTGAATATCTGTGAAACAGGTAGTTTCAAATCTCTCGCTAAGTACTTGTGTCATTTGAATAAACTGGGTGAATATTACTCATTTACACATAATAAAATATTTGTTTTTCAAAAAAACCTCTTAAAAATAACATCTGGGTTTAAAATATTGTTTGATGCTATATTTCTATTTATAATCACTTATACAGAAATCTTGATAATTTAGACATACTAGCTCACCATGAATAGTGTGCATATGTCATGTTATAATGTCCATCTATTTTGAGACGTTAAATTAAAAACAAAAGTCAAAAAAATAAATTAAAAAAATAGTCACAGTCTTTTAAAAATAACATAAATTATTTTGTTTATAAAAATAAAATTAAAATCACAGTCTTCTTCCTGCCTTTTTCCTTTTTCGAAGTTTTAAATATAACTAGGTTAATTTAGGTCTACCGTGGTGAAAATAAATTATTTCCGTCTTATTCCAGGTTTACACTCAGGCAAACTTTCTTATAGCCAAGTCGTTAAGACCCATAATTAATGGAATCAGTGCTCTTCAATTTCCAAATCATGCAGTTGAGCTGCTCTTTAATTGGAAACAGAGGCTCTGGGGCTCTGCTTTCCCTTCATATATGGTGGTGTTCTCTATTCAATTTACCCTGTGAGATGTGTCTCTAAGGGGTTTCATAGTTCCAGTAAATTCTGTGCCACTCACACTCAAAGTAGCAAGTGGTTTTTTTCCTGAAGACCATGGCCTTGAGGCCGTGCATTTCTCTTGCTCCTCAAGGCATCTTCTACACCATATTCATCTGTTGGTTAAAGTTCAAAACCTTCTTTGCAGGAGGAAATCTCAGGGTGCCAAGCTCCACTCGGGTATTACATTGCAGGCATGAAGTCTCATTCCTCCTTTCAACTTGATCCAAATTCACACCACCACCAGTTTTCCATCGTTACTGCTAGCATCAGTGCCTACTTTCCCATGTCACTTCTAGGCCAGGGGAGCCTTGAGCTTTCTCTCTGAAGTTCTCTGCTCACTGTTGAGGAATTTGCAGCAGGAATGAAACGTTGATGTTTGAAGAACATTATAGTGACAATCATTTGGAGGATGGATTGGAAAGGATGAGTCTGGTGGCCAGAAGACCAGTTGGAAGACTATTACAGCCTTAGAAGTGAGAGCCAACAGGAGACACAAAGTGTAAACACTGCTCCGACTTCTGATTTCATGACAGATTGGCACAAAATACATAATAGGTGAGTCTCCTTCCAATGCTTAGTCATTCCTCTTTGTGTTTGATGCTTAGCACCTCTGTCTGACCCTTTAGCTCCTTCCCATGTTGTTTCATTTGCCTTTTGCCTTAGGCTAGAAGTCTGAATTTATGACTGCTCTTGTGTGGATACCATTTCCCCCACCATTAAGCTGAGTATTAGGCACGTTTCATACATGAAAACTAGCCATTCTCAGTCATAGAGACAGATTCATAGAGACAGCAAGTAGAATAGTGGTTACCTGGGACTGAGGAAAGGGAGGAACAAGCAGTTATTGTTTAATAGGTACAGAATTTCAATTTGGGAGGATGAAAAAGTTATGGAGATGGACAACAATGTGAGTGTACTTAATGCCACTGAACTCTACACTTAAAAATCATTGAAATGGTAAGAGTTGTGTACATTTTACCACAATAAACAAACAAACAAGACTGAGAACTTTTGAAGCAAATCAACCCAAAAGCTTGCCACACTTCAGGATGTTTTATTTGTGTGAGCTGACAAATTTCCTGTCATTTACAGCAGCGAGCCGCGAATTTGCTGTTATTTGAACCGTGAAACACTGTCACAAAACCATCTTTAGAAAAAAAATTGAATCCTATTATTTATATAAAAAATAGCCATTCACATTTTTATAGATGAAGAAACTGAAGTTCAGGGAGCTTGACACTTTGCCCACGTCACACAACTAGTAAACAATGAAACTGGGATTCCAGTCTAAGGTTTGTTGGGCTGCAAATTTTGTGCTGCTTTCTCAGAGGCAAAACAAATCCTATCCAATGAATGAGTGAAATCTCCAAACATGGAAACTGTTCTCTAATCAGGAATTCTTTTTCAATCTAAGCTGTTCCTCTCATTTTGATGCGGTTACGAACATTTATTTGTACTGACTGAATTTTCCCAATAGTTAATGCCAAGGTTTCTGCCAAAATCCACCATCACAAATTATTTGTAAAGGGACCACATGATTTTATTTCCCATACTTAACTTGTAAATAAAAATATTATTTAAAACTTTGGAATGTTACCTGTTAACATATTCAAAACGAATTCGACTTTGAACTTTTAACTCGCTTTGAAGACCACATTGTATTTGATCTTCATTCTGGAGTTTTTGCAACAGACTTTGGTTAAAAGCATTTAAGTTAGAACAATATCATTTTTTAACAGAGATTTTTGAGATGTGATCACAAATGAATGTGACTTTTTTTTTTTTTTAAACAGCAGAGTTCAAATTAATATCGTTGACTTCAAAGCAGTCATCTTAGGAGACTGTAGATAGTGACGTTCCAATTATTCATTCATTGAAACACGTAAGTACTTATTCTATGCCAGACACTCAGAGCTTTTTCCTCCAAAACTAATTAATGAACCATGCAGGAAACTTATTACTTTATAGTCATTTATTATTTTGACCCCAACCAGAGTTATACAGTTTGGTCATCTACCTCATTCAATAGACTTAGCTCCTTCAGACTATGACTAATACTCAACTCCAAAATCAAAGGTTGAAGAATTGACAAAGTTGAAGATATGCCAAAGATTCCTTGACATGCAGCATATAACCACTTTGATGAGGCTAGCCCCGATCGTGTCTGATCACCCCATCTTAAACGGTACATTTCTTCATTCACTATAACTTTTCCCTTCATTGTTTTTCTTTAGAGTGCTTATCTCTCACTAACAGAATGTGAATTCCATGAAAGGAGCGATTTTTGTCTGTTGCCGTATTCCCAACACTGGAATAATGTCCAACACATAAAAGGTGCTCTATAAATAGTTTTTGAATAAATGAATGAATAAAATGAAGATTTATATTACTTTACATAAAATGTTTTGCCTCAATGTCACAATTCCATAATTCAATGCACGTATAAGGTTTAATTTTGATGGTTTATAGTGCTATGTCTTTTGTTTCTACTATTATTATTTAATAAATAGAGATAAAGGGACCCTCTGGTTCATTAAGTGTAGTTTTTTTTTTTCTTTTCTTTCCTTCTTTAAAGTGATATGCTGTAGTTGGGTTGTGTTCTGGGGTTTTGCCATTGCTCCTTTTAACTGTAATTTTTTGTGCCTTAACTATATGCAGGGTGCTGTGAAGGATGCAAAATAAATGTCAGGCTATTCCATGTTCTCAGAAGCTTAAAGATCTGCTTGGAAGGAAAGAACCCATATATGAAGGACAAAAAGATCAGAAGAGTGATGCTGTACAAAATACCTTGTCAGAGGAAGGAAAGTGATTCATACTGGAGTTTCTGGAAAAACCCCATGGAAGAGATAGTTACAGGGCCTGCACATTGCAGAATGAACTGAATGTGGACACATGGAGAAAGGACTTGTGGAGAGAGGGCCAGAGGTAACATATGGTTCAAGTTGTGAGTGAGAATAAACCACCATGAGCTCCTGCCTTTCTCCCACCATGAGCTGCCCCTCCTCCCCGTCCCTTATCCTCTTCTCATCTTCTAAATATTGTACGCCAGGCCACAGAACTCTTCATCTCCACCTATACTTGCTCCTTAAGTGATTTCTCCCAGCCTCGTACTTTAAATAACCTTCCAAATGTATAATCCCTGCTCAGTCCTCTTTGAAGTTTAGACTCATGTACCAACAGGCTAATCAACCTTTGTACCAGAGTGTTAAGTGGGAATTAAAAAAAAAAAATTGTGATTGTTTCTGCCCTTGTTGGCTCTATCTCCAAAACATCTACCAAAGAGGTTGACTTTTCTGCACCTTCACGGCCCCTGGCACCCCAATTCAATCTACCTGACCTTTTGCTTACACTAGTACAATAGCTTCCTCACTGGTCTTCCTGCTGCCGTTCTTGCTCCCATACTCCGTTCTCCATGTAGCACCCATTTCACACCATGTATCAGGTTTTCGGAAACTCTACTCAATATTTTGTAATAACCTATAAGGGAAAAGAAGCTGAAAAAGAATCTGAATCGCTGTGCTGTACACCTGAAACCAACACGACACTTGTTAATCAATTATACTTCTAATAAATAAATAAATAAAATTTCAAAATGAAAGAGAAAAGCCCTCACCATGTATCAGGTTCTGACACATCCTCACTTAACGTCTTTCAACATCACTCCTCTGAGACACATTTGTGACATAGTCCCTGCTTCAGTGTCTATGTGCTTGCTGCTCCCTCTTACTTAGACTGTTCTTTCCCTCCCCTGATACTTGAGTGACTTGCTCCCCTAAGAATCATTATCCTTGACCCTTATCTAATACGGCCTCCTTCCTTTCATCGCCTTATACTCCCTTCCCTTTAAAAAATCTCTTCCAAGCACATGTCTAGGTCTAGGTCTATTTATCTGTTCATATTCCTATAGTCTGTTTCCTATTACTGGCACAGAAGCTCCATGAGATCGGGATGTGTTCATTGTTATATCCCTAGTAACTAGAGCAATGCCTGGCATTGAATAAATATTTGTTGAATGAATGCATTACCATCCTTATGGCTCACCCCTCCTCATGTAAATAAGGTGATGTCCTGAGTGACGTGATCAAAACCTGAAGTGCGGGGTCAATACAGAGAAACAAGTGAAAGACAGGGCAATCCTAGCAGGACAAATGCAGGATACAGAGCCCAGATGGGAACTGGGAAAATGAGGATGAAAGGCCTGTCAGGCAATCTAGCACGTCCTGCCAGGCAGAGTATCTTGGACTCTTGTGGACCCTAGCGGACTTTAGAGCCAAAGGAATATACCAAGCAAGTTTTCCAGGTGCCACTCAGGAGTTGCCATGGGAAGCCTCTTTCACGGTAAAGCCTGCTCCAGGAATCAAAGAGGCAAAATCTCCAAGAGGAGTGGGGCCATAGTCATGCACTGAATTTTTACATGAAGATAAAGTTGGCAGTACTGCTGCAGAGAGTATAATGGACTAATATTTGTTTATCTTCTCCAGTGGGCTGTGAGCTTCTGAGGCGAAGACACTGCCTCATTCCCTACCATTCCTGGTATGAAGTCTGCACTCTTGCAAACATTTGGGAGAAAGAAATTGGACCATTGCTCTCTACTTGGTTATACGTAAGGGCATGGAGAGCAACATATTCAGAATTTTCCCCTTGAAACCTGATTGATATAAACTTTTGTATGCATTAAATGGCTAATAGCTGACTTTGAACTCAGTACAGGTCACCCCCTCCCAATTCACAACTAACCCTTCAAGCAGCAAATTGAGGGGTTAAAGACTTAAAATTTAAATGTTAAAGATTTAAAATGAGCCATTAAGTCATTCACATAGTTCCTTAATCTCTGCTATGGCAAAAACCTTCAATTTGCTCTAATTAGGACTTCAACATTTTCTTAATTAAACAACTTTCCATCTGGAAAAAAATGCCTTCAAGGTCCCTCTCACCCAAAGAAACCTCTGAAGTAATCAAAACTAAACGAATAAAAAAAGACTATTAAAACTGTTCTTCCCAATAGTTTTGGCCACTATGTATCAGGTCACTTTTATTTTTATTTATTTTTTTAAAAACGTATACACATACCTCAGCTTCAGATTAAACCTGCGAGCTTGTTGACATTTCAGAGACAATTTCAGAGTGTTTCTTTTTGGGGATTACCCTTTCTCAGAATTTCTCTGGGTAGCCGCAGCAGCAGCATCCTCAGTTCATGGTCATTGTGGGCTTTCCCCTTGACTTTGCTGTTCATTTCTTCAGTTTGTCCTACATTGTGAATGCTGAGAAAGAGAAGAGTTCATTTTCATTCTGAATGACATAAACGTGGCTGAAGACTGAACATTGATTACAGTCTGCAGATGGAAGGGAAAACCATGTAGCATTATCCCCGATGTGAATACTGTTTGTGTCTCTGCCACAAAGATGTGAAAAAATGGCTCTGCTATTCTTCCTGCTGGGGGTACAGGACACTGAAGAGTTTGCACTTTTTTCCTCTTTAATTTTTTTCTGGTTTCCTCTTAAGCAAATGATTTTTTCAGGCACTAGAACAATGTTTTGAATCGAGTCGGTAAGATCAACCGAGGTTTACTCTGTGTAGGGGACCAACTATGACAGAACCCATAGTTCTTCTAGGGTGCCTGGGACAGGTTATTTTCCTGAGTCTTGGTCTCAGGTCGCTGCAGCCTTAGGTCAGCGTGGTTCTGATCAGTTAGCACACCAGCTTCTGAATGTCTCCTTAGGTTTACTCTCATTTTCATCAAATAATCACCCCCATCCCAGTGTCTCTAAAGCAAACCTGTTTTGCACATTCTTTCCTTCCCTCCCTCCAAATTACTATGTGACCAATGTCAAGGCAGTGTCTTGTCAGTGAATCCCTGAATTAGCATTTCTAAAATCTAGTTTTGAATTTTATTCTTTTTACCTTTCTCTGACTCAGCATCAATCCCCCCCTCTCTAAAATCTCTCTCCTTTCTTTCTCTCTCTTCTCTGCAATTAGTTAATGTTTCTTTCTTAGGTTACAGAAGAAAGGGAAAGATCTAGGTGGGAAACGTTTAAAAACAGGGCTCTTAAATCATGGACTGGAAATTGAGAGTCATTGCAAATCCTACATCATTATGGGCTTTTTCAGAAAGGGGTGCATGCTAACTTGCTTCCTAGGCCCTTATCAGACATGTGCTCCCTGGTCTTCCCTGGGAGGTTTTTCTGAGGTCCCAGGGAAGGCTTTGGGTGTTGAGTTTGAAAAATCCTGAGCAGGCACCAGAAGTCGCATGCTGCCAGTGTGTCTGCTGGGCGTGTGGGAGCTTTGGGGAGACACTGAGGTGGAGGTATTAGATCCTCTCCCGCGTATGTGTTTAGCACGCCATCTAGTGGCTGAAGCTCACAGAAGGGAAGAAAGCCTAAGTACCCCAGAAGACCCAGCTCAGGGTTGGGCAGGCTTCCCCTCTGGGTCAAACCCAGGTCGCTAAAGTGGCTTTATTTCAACTTTACCCGTGCATAGGTGACAAATGTTGTGCACTTCGTTGGGAGGTTGGTGGAAGTCATGGGACAATCAAGAAAAAAGATAAAAGAGGATCTATTAAGAAAGGCAAAAAGTACTGCTAAACAATTATTCCAGAAAGTAGGACTCTAAAAGTGTAAGTGCTCTGACTGAGCATAATTAATGAGACTCTTCTATGAATATGGGGAACACAAAAAGAAATTGAAGGAAGAGAAGAAAGAGAGGGCATGGGAAGAAAGTGAAAGGGAGAGGCAGGATAGCATAATGCTTTGTAGACAGTTCTACACCTGGGTTCAAATTTCAGGGCCACCTCTTAGTATTTGTGTGACAGTAGGCAGTTACTTAAACTCACTCAGTCTCAGGTTGTCCATCCGTAAAGTGGGGATGATCCCACCTATCTCTTAGGGAGGCTGTAAGGGTTAGATAAAAGAATATAGGCAAGTGCCAAGACCAGAGCCTCACATGAAAATGCTCAATGAATAGGAGTTGTTATCAGCAGGGAGAAGACAAAAGGAGGAGAAAAGAAAGAAGCGGGGAGACCTAGTAAGGGATTGTGCGGAACACATTATGGTATGAGAAAGGAAATCACATCTAGGACTGTCCAACTCAGCACAAGGTCTTTGATCAACTTAACAGGTGAATCCCATGAAAGGGGAACTCTCTGCCTCCAGGGGACAGACAGAAGGTCTCTGCCGGAGGCCCACCTTTGTTCTGGACTCACAAGGATCTGAGATGACTCCACAGGGGGGCCTTCCTTCTTGGCACCCCTTGGTCTTCACGCTGTGGACTGAGAGCCTGACACTCGGCCCTCTACAGGTCTTCAATTCAGGGCTGAGATCTTATGTGAAGGAAAAGTCAATGACCAGTCGGAGATGGGGCTGATTAAAGGGAGCAAGCAGGGACCAGGTTTTATTCAGAGAGGGTAGCCATTAACATGGCCTAGCGTTCAAGGGACCTCCTGCAAACCCTGGCTCACCACTGTCCGTAGCAGGTGATGCTGACTGAATGCACTTGGAGAGGCTGGAAGAAATATCTGTATAACCCAAGGCATCTTCCCTCCCCACTAAAAGCTGAATCCTCATGGCAGTTCCAGGTGGTGGATGCACAGAGCTGCCTCAGTATCTCCTTTGGAAACCCGATATGGCTATTTCTAAGGATTGCCTAAAGCCCTCTGGACACCTGAAGCCTCCAGAGAGCAAGACATTGCGACACACACACACACACACACACATACACACACACTCATGCACATACACTCGTGCCCTCTGAGGAAGTTCTTAGCTTACCATCTCTAGCCAGAGCCCAGAATTGGAGGTCATAATGGCCTTTCCCTGTGTAATGGCTGCCCACAATCTCAGGGGAACAGCAGCCACTGCCTGCATTTCTAACCTTTTACCAGCTTCCTTTCATGCCAAGGAGAAACTAGGAACAAGAACACAGTAATATGATCCCCGGTTAGCATAAAATAAAAACAACCCAGCCATGTTTTCCATGGGCTTTTCCAACCTCAAACGAAATGCATGAAGCAGGGAGGAAGAGATAAAAATACATGCATGGAACTATAAATATACATACTGTCTGTGTATGTATAGCCAATCATCCTCACGCAAATGAGTATCTGTCTCTAGGAAAACCAAGCAGTCAGATGTAGAAATCTGAGAATTTTCGCTTTCCGAAGTGCAGTCTGTGTACAGACAGGAAGGGATAGTGCCCTGATGACTCAGTGGGGAAGGGGTTAAGTCCTCAGCCATCCTGTTCTAAAGTGATTTATGATGATGTGCAGTGTTTCAAAACTCTCCCCCACCCCCGCCCCAGCCCGACCCCAAAGATCAGCCCCTCTCTCTCCCCCAGTCCAGGCTCAGGCTCACCATGCTGAAATGGGAAGGAGGCGGTGTTTTGCTGATCTGTTAAATTCTTAGTGAAGTTTCCTTGATTTCCAGTGGCTGCTGTTGTTTGAGTTTGGTTTGGATCAAAACTGAGGTTGTCCTGGCATTGCTGGGACTGAATCCAGGCAAGAGGAAGAAGAAAAAGGAGAAGGAAAAGAGGAGAGAAAAAGGTGGGAAGAAATAAAGGGAGGAGAGAAGCGTAAGGAAAAGAAAAAAGTCCTTTTTCAACATCACATTCCTGTGTTTTCTCTCAGCCTGGAAACTATATTAATCCCAGTGCTTTTACGCTCGGAAACAAAGGGACTAAGCCAGACTGTGGGGGAAAGGGTGATAAGAAGGATCCTGGAACTCGAAAAAGAGAAAGAGCGAGATTCAGAAATAGCTGGGGCTCCACTTTAAGGGGCGTCCAGTACTGTCGGCCGGGGGCATTGGCACACACAGACACAGGAGCCTGAGCAGAAAGAAGATGCAGACAAATGGAGATGCAAAGACTTAAAAGGACAGCTCCTTTCACCTCATTCTACTTGTCAAGAAGGTAAAAAGGCACAGCCAGAAAGAAAAGAAAAAGCTCAACCCTCAGGTCCAGACAGGCGGTGGTCTGCGTGTGGCTTTGGGAGCTGGAGCTGCAGTACATCCCTTTGTATCGGACAGCCTCGCAAAGGAGAAAGAGAGTTGGGAGGAAAAGTATTTCATCTAGGAACTGTCCTGGGAGCACACTTCAGATTACATTTTAAAGCCTCTGCATTCCATCTCCATGAGCCACCATGTAAGTGTGTAATCCTGCCTGTCTTTGCTGTGCTTGTTTGTTTCTTTGTCGCTTATTTGAAGAAATGAAATGGGAATGTTGTCATAATTGATATGCTCAGTGTGCATTTTCTCTGAAGCATCAGACAGTCAGTTGAAACAGTGCAAGCATGTTGAATGGGTTTCCTGCTTAATATAGCTGTCTCTGCTAAGCACTGACAAACTACAGGGACTTAAATGCAACGGGATCTCATCCGACTTTCCATTCCCTGACCTGCCTCCTTCTTCTTCTCTAACCGCCCCCCCCTTCCCCTCCCCTTGGCCAAGATAGAGAAAGAGATAATGCCCAGCTCTGTTTGCAATTAAATGATTTTCTTTCTTTCTTTTTTTACTCTGCCCTCCCCTTTCTGTCTTTTGACCCTGCTGCCTCCCCAAAGTGGATTGCACAATGACATGGAGAATGGGACCCAGTTTTACCATGCTACTGGCATTGTGGCTGGTGTGCGGATCAGAACCCCACGCGCATGCCATGAATAGAGGGAGCCGCGGAGGGCAGAAAGCGCCTCCGGTTTCCCCCGTCAACAGAAGGCCAGCTCGGTTACTGAGGCACACGGGGAGGTCTCAGGGAATTGAGAGAACCACTCCGGAAGAACCAAACCTCCAGCCTCTCCAAAGAAGGAGGAGCGTACCGGTGTTGAGAGTGGCTCATGCCACGGCACCGTCAGCCTCCCTGGGTATCCACGGGGCCCCAGTGAGAACTGAGCGGAGACCAGCAGCCCGGAGCTCTCCCCGTGAGATGGTCCGAGATGAGGGGTCTTCAGCTCGGTCAAGAATGTTGCGCTTCCCGTCTGGCTCCAGCTCTCCCAACATCCTTGCCAGCTTTGCAGGGAAGAATAGGGTGTGGGTCATCTCGGCCCCCCACGCCTCGGAAGGCTACTACCGGCTCATGATGAGCCTGCTGAAGGACGACGTGTACTGTGAGCTGGCGGAAAGGCACATCCAGCAGATCGTGCTTTTCCACCAGGCAGGCGAGGAAGGAGGCAAGGTGCGGAGGATCACCACTGAGGGCCGGGTCCTGGAGCAGCCCCTGGACCCCAGCCTCATCCCAAAGCTGATGAGCTTCCTGAAGCTGGAGAAGGGCAAGTTTGGCATGGTGCTGTTGAAGAAGACGCTGCAGGTGGAGGAGCGCTACCCTTATCCGGTCAGGCTGGAGGCCATGTATGAGATCATCGACCAGGGCCCCATCCGCAGGATAGAGAAGATCAGGCAGAAGGGTTTTGTGCAAAAATGTAAGGCCTCCGGGGTAGAGGGTCAGGTGGTGGAGGAAGGGAACGATGGCAGAGAGGCAGGAAGGCCAGGCCTGAGCAGCGAAAAGAGGAAAGAGGAGCAGAGGAGGGCACAAGTGCTGCCAACCAGAGAGAGTCGGCTGAAGGCGATAAGAAAAGCGGCCACCGCTGCGGGGGCCCCTCCTCCACCGCCCACAACCCCACGGGCCACCACCCTGCCTCCTGCTGCAGCCACAGCAGTGACTCGGGCCACCTATCGGCCGGTGACGGTAACTGCAAGACCTACAACCCCCGTGGGCTTTCCGACCACCCAGAGGCCCTGGACCCCCCGGGTGCACCCTTCCTCGGAGCCTCACAGGGCCTCAGCAACAGCCGAGGTGGCCACTGCCAGGGGCCCCGTGGCCTCCAAGAACCTCTACCCTCCACCCAGGAAGGAGCAGCCCAGGGAGAGGCCGCAGACCGCCCGGAGGCCCAGCAAGGCCACCAGCTTCGAGCGCTTCACGGCTGCCCCTCCCACCACCGTCTCCGAGCCCAGCACCAGGGCTGGCGCCGGTCGTTTCCAGGACAACCGCACGGACAGGTGGGAGCACGGCCCCCGGGACCCGAATGTGGGGCCGGGTCCTCACAAGCCTGCAAAGGGGAAACCTCCCCAAAAGAAAGCCCGGGACAAAATCCTTAGCAATGAGTACGAGGGTAAGTATGACCTCAGCCGGCCGACCGCCTCTCAGCTGGAGGAGGAGTTGCAGGTGGGGAATGTTGCCCCCAAAAAAGCGAAGGAGTCTAAAAAGCACGAAAAGCTTGAGAAACCCGAGAAGGAGAAGAAAAAGAGGGTGAAGAGTGAGAAAGCAGACAAGTTACTCAAGAGTGAAAAGCAAGTGAAGAAGGACAAGGCTGAGAAAAAGAGCAGGCAGGAGAAAGAGAAGAACAAGAAGAAAAAGCCGGGGAGAACGGAGAAGGACGGGCACCTGAAACCCACGAAACACTTCGCTCAGAGTCCCAGGAAGTCGGTGACCGACCTGCTGGGGCCCTTGGAAGGCAAACGAAGGCTCCTTGTAAGTAATCTTCTCCTTGGCATTGTTCTGTGGGCCGAGGCAGTGTCCGGCCTTGGTGTGTTATTTTTCTAAAATCACATTGTTGGATGGCAGCCTGTGGCTGAACAGGTGCTATGTTCATGCTATGATCATGAGGTTTGTCAAGGAAAGCCAGCCAGGCCAGTGGTTCCTTTTGGTTAAGATATTCTATGAACCTCTATCCACACAGACCCGCGGCCCTAAGTACAGAATCAATGACTGGGGGATCTTAGCCATGAGCCCAGGGAAGCACCTGTGCTCAGCTTCTTCCAATCCCATCAGGCCCATCCCCACTTTACTTCTGTCTTCCACAGGACAGTGGAAAGATACACAGGAGGATACCGCTCCCTTTTGCCAAGTGCAAAGAATAAAAGAATACCTAAAGTGGAATGCACTGGCCGTGGTCACAATTTAGGAAAAGTGTTTCTCTCTGCATGAGCTTAAAAACTAGAAGCATGTGCATGGGTAAATGGCAGGTGTCCTCCTTTCCCCCCTAATTAGGTATATATCAGCAGTTGGAAGACTCAGGGGAAAGTGGAGCGGGCTGGGTGGGGAGTGGGTATGACGGGAGTGGGGAAGCGTCCTTGCTGGTCTGCCCTCACGAATATACTTTTAAAACCAGCTGGCTAAAATCTTCTCCCCTAAAGGCTGCCTCCCCTACTGCTTTGCCACCGTCCAAAGAATGATACCAGAACATAGTCAGACCCAAGAGGGCTTTGGACGGGAATAAGCACCATCTTAAACGTACAGGCATTCTCATCAGTGTAGAGAAAGGCTCTTCTTCTCTGAAAGTCTCCTTGCCCCTATTTTAGTGCCCTTCCAAGAAGGGCACTAAAAAGGGGCTAGGGGCCCTTTTTTGCCCCTGGCTTCTTAATGTTACATTTTACTCCAGGCTGCCTGGGAGGAAAAGGGCATAATGCAGTTAATTCAGAGAAAAAGATCAGCAAATGGATGTTGGGTAACCTGAGTCAGGAATAATTCTCTCAGCTAGCTGGGTGGAAGGGAGCTGTCCCATGCCATTGAGGACAGCATCTATCCTGCTGAAGACACAAGGTGACTCCATGCCCTGTGTTCCTGCCACCGAAAGAGATGGCATCTCTTAGAGGGTCTTTTAGTTTTTCCAACTAAATTTGGATTAATGATGTGAGCAAAGTGACTCTGTGTCCATGTATCTTTAGTGGTTTCAAAAAGTTAAATGTGCATTTGAAATACTATTCAGAGCAGAGTCCCTTGTGATATTTATCATGGGTGGGGCATATCCCCAGATTCTCTTAGCTATTTCATCCATAGTGTGTGTATCTATGTATTAGAACAAAGCCTAAGTTTTGGTTGATTCTACAGGTTCATATGTGTGTGTGTGTCTTTTTACATATTTTTTGTATGCTGTTACCTCGTTTTTCACCAGAGTCTTAAAGTAACTATGTAAACTTAGGTTAGCAGAGGATAGGCTGACTGTTAGAGTAGTTTAACAGCTGCTTGGTTATTCCCAGAGTACACAGGTTTCCAGTCAGAACCAGAAGAATCACTGATTTCAGAGTAGAATTCTACCTAGTACAGAAACTCTGGGGGCAAAGTGCTGTCTCTGGGGTCTGGGAAAGCATTAGTAACATGCTCTATTGCTCTCTTCCTGAGTACCTGGGACTTTGTCCAGCCTACTAAAGCATATCACCCAACCCTGGCCATTTGGCCAGCAGGGCAGACATAGTGTTCCTCATGGTCAGGTTTTAACCAGGGGGGAAATAATCATGGGTAAAATGTCAGGATTGTAATTGTGCACCCATCTGGCAAATACTTCCACCGCCCCTAGCTTGTGAGTCAGAAGAAAGAGGTTTTCATACTATATCCCTGATATTAGTCATGCCTTTCATTTCTCTCTCTTTCTCTCCACTCCCTTAGTCAGGGATTTGAAAGCCCAGCTGGGTCTTTTCTGCTTTTAACAGTATCCCTGATCATAAATTTCTAGCAAATGAAACTCAAACGACAGGTTCTGCTGATGTCATGTGAGGCAAAACAGAAACCAGCTGGGATTGCTCATGGCAATGTTGCTCTTTGGGGTTGGACAGAGAACTGGGATTGTTATTAGAAAGAAAATACCAACAGGAGGCATTTCAGTCCCACGTGTGTTCAGCTGATGATCATATCGGAACTGTGTTCTCTGAAGAGCTAATGATGTCTAAAAGAAGAATGGATTAGAAAAGGCATGATAAAAGAAACACAACCTAAAGTCAAAAGATGGAGAGAAAAGTGTCTTTTTCACCAGACAGAGAGGAGACCAGTGTCTCTGGGTGAAAGATTTTGCTGGTGCCATGTATCTTTTTTCCATTCATTTTTCCTGTCAGGCATGGTTGATGTTATTCAGGAAGTTTCAGTGATTCAATTAACATTCATTAAGGCTCAGCAGCCTCCAAGCTGTTCAAGTACAGCTGACAGCATAGCCTAACCCAGTGTGCTCAAACTGAAATGAGGTTTGCATTCCAAGAAGCTGTGCTGGCCCTTTAGCTCACCTTCCCAGATTTTCAGTGACTTGCTGCCCAGGTACAGTTAACCTACTGCTTTGCATTTATTTATATCATTCTTTAGATGTGAAAACATCACATAACTGCTACTTAACTACTTAGAGAAGCACTGGCAGAGATGGTATAGGTTATGGTCAGGTGAACAGCATCCTAATGGGCTTCAAAAGGAGCTTCAGGTAGAGCCAGGTGTTCTATTCTTAGGCCAGAGGTCAAGCCTCCAAACCCGCTGCCTCTCAGCCTGTCAACTGAAAGGGGCACATCCTGCAAGGTGCTTTGCTGAGACTGTGAATTAACTTTCACAACAGTCCCGTGAGGAAGGACTAATCAACTCCATTTACAGAGGAGGCAACAGAAGCTTAGACAAGTTGAGAAGTTTCCCAAGGTGTATAGCTAATACGTGACAAAGCCAGAATTAGAACTGAGGTCTGTTTGATTTTTAAAACTGAGGGTCAAACCACTGCCCCGCTCTGCCTTCCCATGGGTGTGAGCTTATCATGGACATATGCCATAAAAAGAAGGGGAAACTGAGAAATGGACGTTAGTAATATGGATGTTTTAAAATTCATTTTCAGCCTTGAATTACTCATATAAAGGGTGAGGTACACCAACTGTCAACATTTTGTGTTGAGCACCAATGTTCAGTTTCTGTCTTTAATACCCAGCTAGTTCTTTGCACCTCAACTCACCGGCTTTCCACACAGTCAGTGGAGAACAATAGATTGAATCCCAGTTAACCTAATCCCTCAGACTGGTTGGTGTTGGTTTGGGGGTGACAACAGTGAGAATATAGATGAGCTGTTTATCACTAAAACACTGGAGTCCAGAGTGTAGCTGAAAAGCCATCGTGCTGTGCCCTGAGATCTACCTACTTGTCAATGAGCAAGAGGGCTCATCACGCCAAAGTACATAGATTCAAGTTCAAGTTTAAGCATTCTTAAGACTGAATCTCCCATAATTCAAGTACGTTCATACTTTTAACCTTACCTCAGAAATTTGGATATTGGGACAACAATCTACTTATTTGGTTTAATTTTAGAAAAGGATATAAAGCTCCGGTTTACTAAGGCAGACTACCAGCTGGGACGCTATTTCTCAGAATCCTGTCCTAGTATTTTGACCTTAACACAGTATTTGGAATAAGTTGAGACTTAAAATGTCTTCCCCCTGACATCTTCACATTCCTGTTTGTGCCCTTTACTTATGCAACCTGGCTTCATTATACTCTGAGGCTGCTTGTGCCAACATACCAGTTGGAACAGAAACATGAAAAAGAACAACACAATTCTAAATTCACTTTACATGCCCTGATTTATCACCACCAAACTGGAAAGAGGCCAAGTGCTAGACAATAATGTTTACTGAGAAGTTCTAGAATGCTCTTTTTAGGAAGCGGGGACTGGATACCATTTTAAACACTGTTTGAAGTAGTGCCACACTAGAAAATGAATGGGACGTAGATGTCAACACACAGGGAAAGAGTCGCTGAAATACGTTTAGATGATCAGCCTCTTTTACTTTCTGTGCTGCAAACTCGAGGAGCAGATTGAACATATGGGAGAGTGTCTTTACCAACGGTTCGTGGGCTGCATCTTGACTTACATAACCAGGAAACCACTCCTGGCTGGAATGATCTGTGTAGCCAGAGGAACGTGGGCCAGAATTGTGCTCCTACTGTCTGCAGGGCAATGGTGGGGCTGGAGCTTCAGTGCCTTGAAGAATGGATCCTCTGGTTGGGGAGATATGACATAAACATGAAACAAAGAGGTAAAAGGAAATACATAAATTTCAGGTGAGCCGCGCAGGCAATAAGAACAGTAATTAAAAGGAGAAAGTGAGCATTGTGGGCCAGAAGACACTTTAAGGAGGATGGCTGCATTTGAAGAATGACTCAGATTCTGATAAGATGGAAGGGTGGGGAGGACTTTCTGGGTGAGAAGGGTGACATGGGTGAAGGCAGAGGAAGGAATGTGAGTGAATTATTCAGAGGCAACATACATCTGTGATGCTCTGGTGCACGCAGCCTGTATATATATATTCTAATGTATGTGCTTGATTCTCACTACTTTATGAGCTCATAGGGAAGTTGTTCCATAGTAAAGATGAGAAAACTAAGGTTCAGCATGTTAAGCGGCCTTGTTGAGGTTACAGAGTAGCCAGGGGTTGAACTAGGACTAAAATGCAGGCCTTCCAATTTTGACTGCAATCACCCTGCCTTCCAATTTTGACTGCAATCACCCTTTCTCTGTGTCACTCTGCACAGATTCCTCTCATTTCACAATTTAGGCCGGTCTGGCTACAGGGTGAAGAGGTCACGTAAGGGAGGAATAGGAGGAAAGTTAGCTAGAGAAAGCCAGAGGCCAGGTTGTGGAGGGCTGGAAGCTAGGAAATGAGTCATGCTAAATGAATGTCACCTCACGGGTGGGTTAAGGCTTCCTTGGGCAAAGGGCCTGAGGTGAAAGTAAACATCAGAGCCCTTTATTTATTTAAGTACAGCTCCCACTGGGTATCCAGGGCCTAAGGCTACTGTATTCAGAGGTACAGGGGAGAAGCTGCCAGGCAGGGGAGAATGAGGTTCTATTTGATTACATATTCTCTGAAATTCTCAATTATGCACAAGGGGGAGAGAAAGACCAAAGCGGGCTTTGAGGACTCTTAAAATCCTGTCATATCATGGTCTGTCCATGTACTGTAGGGGTCCATGAATGGAATGGAGTCTATGTATGGATTTGAAGTTACAGAGGCAGGTAATTATCAGTCATCTAGCATATATTCTAAATATGGGCCTATCCTTCTTTTAGAACAGGGAGTCCAGACTCATTACCAGTAAATCTTACCTTCGTTTTTTTACTCTTTTGTGTTCTCACTTAAACATTCATTTTATTTATTTTAAAATAGTGTATCTGTGAACAAAAAAAAAGCCAGAAAGAAAAACCTAAAACATACCAACTAAAAACAAAACTCCTGGATATGGGCTACCATGAAAACCTAAAGAATTATTTTCAAACGTCATGTAGCTAATTAAAAAACTAAAAAACAAAGCGAAAATACCATCACTATATCTTTTTATAGCCACCTTAAATCTTTTTTAAGACTAAGTATGAATCAATGAATAAATAAGGGGAAATTTTATTATTTTCCTCTTGGGAAATTATTTTTCTAAAACAAGCATTTCCTACTCACCCTGTCCATCTGAAGAGGTATATAAATACAAAATCAAAAATAGATGAAATCGGGTTGAGAATCTGCCCGCTAATGCAGGGGACACGGGTTCGAGGCCTGGTCTGGGAAGATCCCACATGCCGCGGAGCAACTAGGCCCGTGAGCCACAACCACTGAGCCTGCATGTCTGGAGCCTGTGCTCCGCAGCAAGAGAGGCCACGATAGCGAGAGGCCCGCGTACCGTGATGAAGAGTGGCCCCCGCTTGCCACAACTAGAGAAAGCCCTTGCACAGAAACGAAGACCCAACACAGCCAAAAAATAAATAAATAAAAAAATTTAAAGTAGCTAAAATCATTTACATTCCCACCAGCAGTGTATGAACTTCCAGTTTCTCTACCTATTAAAAAAAAATAGATGAAATCATGTCTATTTAAGATAAATAACAATCTGAGAAAAACGAAACAAAACAAAACTTCATTCCGGATAAACTTTTGTTCCACTCAAAAGCTATTGAACTCATTTTGATTTCCATGAAGCATAGTATCTTCTCAAGCACAGAGAATTCTTAGAAGGGAAAGCCTGCAGGCAGCAATAATCACATCTCTGACAGAGCAAAATAAACAGCAGGATGAGCTGGGAGCAGATTTGTTACCATTTTGATAAAGTATTCGATAAAGAGGTTAACAACGTGGTGACTTTCCCTCTGCAAAATGCCAAGCTAATAGCCACAAACTTCAGAAATATTTTATAAGGTTAGATGGGTAAGTAGAAAAGTGGTTGACAAATTTGAATTGGTCGAAGGAAAGAAACCGTATAGACGGTGGTCCAGTGGTTAGGACTCCATGCTTTCACTGCCAGTTCAATCCTGGCCTCTGAACTAATGATGAGCCTGCAAAGGGTGAGTAGACAGTGTTTACTGCAGACATCAGCCTAGTGAGCTAATGGGGTTAGAGAGGTCAACAAAGACCTGGTCATCATCAGCATAAAACTTCATGTCCTTCCACTTCCAGGGTGAACAGCACATGCCTACACACTCATGGATTGTGGTACACAGTTCTGGTTTCTGCTCAGGAAGAACCTGGTAAAATTGGAGAAAGCTCGGGAAAAGGCAGCAAAAATAATCACCAGAGTCAAAAGGCTTTTATTTTGGACTCGATTAAAACACTGAGGCAGTCTTAGGGAGAGGGTTCAAGAGGAGCCCTAAAAAATAAGAGTATCCTCATTTTATCCAAAATAATGAAATATGTTTTCCCAGATAGCTGGTGACTAAATCATCTCTTTCTATTGCTGTATCTTCTCTTTCCCCAGAAAACGTCAGAGTTTCAAAGTAAGTGTGAGAGACACAGGGGCTAGGTGAAAAATACAGTTTTGAATTGGAGAGAAGGCGAGCTGAAAGAGTAAAACCCATCCTGTTCGAGGACTCCAACATCAGACATCCACCACGAGCTCTATGCAGGCCCAGTGTGACAATGACTATATTCTGTGACAATACTGGGCCAAAAGGGTGTCCTAAAAATTCTCTGCAAGGTTGCCCCATAAAAATTCTAAGCCGTCGAATCTTCCATAGTGCCTAAGGCCTGTCTATGAAACTCAACCCCGTGAGACATGAAATAATAGTGGTAACCACTGAATTCATGAATGTCTGAGCAGCCAATTAAGATAATGAAGATCAAAATAGAGGAAGAAATGGGAATTCCCTGGCGGTCCAGTGGTTAGGACTCTGTGCTTCCACTGCAGGGGGCACGGGTTTAATCCCTGGTTGGCGAACTAAGATCCCGCATGCTGTGGGTGGTGCAGCAAAAAAAAAAAAAAAAAAAAAAAAAAGAGAGAGAAAGAAAGAATACAGTCATTTAAAAAATAAATAAATAAAACATAAAACAAGAGAGATAGCATTTATTGAACAATTGTTGCATGCCAAGTATCATGTAATGCTTACATCAGCCTTGCGAAAGAAGCATTCCTGTGCAGAGTTCACAAATGAGAAAACCAAGACATGTGGAGACTGGTAATGAAGGCAGACAATAGTGGAAATGAATAGAAAACTCTAAGCTGTCTGGAGTCATTAAAAAAAGGCCTTTCCAAATGGTCTCTTTTGGCCTTAATTATACTATCTATTCAACAAAACAATCTAGTTTCTTCGTTTAGGTGTCAGTCACTACCAACCCTCTATTCCAAATCATCCCTTTGGCTTTTGCCTCTGTGTGAAACTATCACCATGAGTTACTATTTTCTTGCTTTCACCCTCTTCCAGCTGATCACTGCTCCCAAGGCTGAGAACAATATGTATGTGCAGCAGCGAGATGAGTATCTGGAAAGTTTCTGCAAGATGGCCACCAGGAAAGTCTCCGTGATCACCATCTTTGGCCCTATCAACAACAGCACCATGAAAATCGACCACTTCCAGCTAGGTTCTCTGAAACACTTTATTATATTATTGCTTTTCTCTCAGCTAAAGTGGGGCACACCTTATGGGAGAGGTCGGTGGGGAATCAAAAGGAAAATTCAGGTTTCAAGAGGGCTCTTTTCTTGTGGTAACAAATGTCAGTCTGCCTAATTATTGATATGTAGCCATTCTGAATGGTTCTGGTTTAAGTTTTGGGCACTTTAAAATGAAAAATATGCAAACACTGTATGGTTTGAAAGTCAGTAAGATGGAGGAAAAGGGGAGAAGTAATACAGTGTGTCGGGGGCAGCCAGAGAGGTATCCTGACACTTTCTTCTGGATCCTGAGTCGTCTTTTTTTTTTTTTTTTTTTTTTTTGCGGCACGCGGGCCTCTCACTGTCGTGGCCTCTCCCGTTGCGGAGCACAGGTTCCGGACGCGCAGGCTCAGCGGCCATGGCTCACGGGCCCAGCCGCTCCACGGCATGTGGGATCTTCCCGGACCGGGGCACGAACCCGTGTCCCCTGCACCCGCAGGTGGACTCTCAACCACTGCGCCACCAGGGAAGCCCCTGAGTCTTCTTGCCTGTGAGCAGCACCATCTGATATTCCTGTAGCCTTTGTGCTGCAGGCGACTCCCTCACAGATGGGGTTCCTGCAGACCCTTGGGGGTCCTTGACTCTGGCCAGGCTTGGGGGGAATGAGCCGGGGCTGAGAGAAGCTGTGAAGCTAAATGAAAAATCACTGGAAATACAGACTGAATGGCGCCCACGTCCTTTTGGAAAGCAGAGGGATTTGGCTGAATGTAGAGTTTTCACAATTTTTCATATTAATGATGCGTGTGAGGCGTACAGCTCAGCGTTAGGCAGCTAAGGTCTAACTCACTGCGTTCTCATGGGAACATGGCAAGACTTACTGTGAGCAGTTATGCCTCATGGTCAGAAGCCCCACCTCTAACCCACCCAGTTTCTTTTATAACTATTACATCTCTAGAGCTTTATTTTTTTTAAAAAAACGTTTTTTCTTACATGATTTCTCTACTTTTGTTTATTGTTGTTTCAACTATAATGAAAATCCTTCTTCTTGTACCATTTGCGTATCCTACATATTTTCCATAAAATATATTTCATCTGAAAGCATATAAAACATACTTTTTCCATTAGTTAACTTTTTTTTTTCTGGCTGCACCGTGGCATGTGGGATCTTAGTTCCCTGACCGGGGATCAAACCTGCGCCCCCTGCAGTGGAAGTGCGGAGTCTTAACCACTGGACCACCAGGGAAGTCCCTCCATCAGTTAACATTTAACTTCATTACATGTAACATGTTACCTCACATATTTTTCTGTCATGTGATCTTGGTATCATTGAACACATATCAGTCATAATTATGTCATGATAATGTCAACTTGATTTTAATATAGTCTGGCTTTCTAAATCGTATTTTTTTATTGTCGTAAAAACACTCAGCATGAGATCTATCCTCTTAACTAATTTTTAAGTGCACAATACAGTATTGTTTAGTATAGGTACAGTGTGGGCCAGCAGGTCTCCCAAATTTATTTGGGTTTGAAGTTCCAGTTATGCATTCTCTATTTTTATTAGCTCACTTTTCCCTGAGATAGTTCTAAAGGAAAATAAATAGCATCCTTTCCAATGTCCTCTCATAAATCATTGTGGATCAGTGATTGGTTTGTGGACATTTATCTCTGTGCTGTATGTATGTCTGGAGGGAGAACAAAAAGAGAGAGAGAGAGAGAGTGTGTCCTTACCAACAATAACAATAATCATACAAACAAAAGACACAAAAGAAGTTCTAGAGTTAAATAAAGAGGTTCAAATCCACGGTCACAATGTATTTGTTGTGTGACTTTGGGCAATTTATTTCCTAAGTCTCAGCTTAGAACATAGTTATATACATTTCACAGATGATGGTGAGGATTTAATAAGAAGTTATATGTAATTACCTGTCACATAATAAGTACTACTATTGTCGTCATCACCACCATTTGATCTGGCAGGCATCTGGAGATCAATGCGCTGTCACAGGGACTAGAGCACGTATAATTGAAAAATACTTGTAACTGCCTTCTGCTAATTACACAGCGTTGACAGGGAACCCTCACAACTGCTTCTCAGGGTCAGGCTGCATTACTACTCTTGGTGACAAAACTGAAGCCCAAGAGGGACTTCCCTAATGGTCCTGTGGCTAAGACTCCGCGCTCCCAATGCAGGGACCCCGGGTTCGATCCCTGGTCAGGGAACTAGATCTTGCATGCATGCCGCAACTAATGCTCCCACATGCCGCAGCAAAGATCCCGTGTGCCGCAACAAAGGCCCGGCACAGCCAAAATAAATAAACTAATATTAAAAGAAAAAAATTTTTAAATGGTGTATTAAAAAAAAACCAAAACTGAAGCCCAAGAGACTAATACTACAAAGCCACATATTCTGTGGTTAACTGGGAGTCAACCATTGGCTTCCTGGATTTTCAAATAGTTGCATGAGCCAGTGAGCTTGGTTATAATCCAGATGTCTAGAGAGGAAGTAGGTATTCAATCCAGTACAGAAACATGCTGGCTGGTGATGAAAGCCTTCCTCCACCAGGTGTTCCCAGTGTCAAATATGTTACGCACCAACTCACACAAAGAATTGTCATTCCTTACTTCAGAGAAGTTTGGAAAAATCATTATATCTTCCACCTCAACCTCTACATGGTCCTAACTGTTACAAGCATTTGGTGCTGCCTTGGCAAAATTTTAACATGAATCCTGCTGTCTTTTAGACATCTGGATTGAATATGAACTGTAGAGGACTGAGATTTTCTTTTCTGCCTTATTGGAAATCAGGTATTGTGATTTGGGTATTTGCCACTTACTGAATGGGAGCTTGGACATGATTTGGGGGCCTTTTATTTTGTTCCTTATCTGATTCCTGGAAGGCCTTTCTCTCCTTGTGTCATGTCCCAGGTTACCCTTATGGGAAAGGCTGTAGTACTTTCAGCCAAGACTGGGAGTCAGCCATGGGAAAACAGGAGTTGGCGTGTGCCATGGTCTCAGTGAACCAATCTCCAGCCTTGACCGATTTTCAGCTGGAAATCTCTCAGATGGCCTTACTTTCCTCAAAATAAATCAGGCACTCTCTACTCTTCCAGTCTTTTACTGGTCCTTAAAAGCAGAGGCCCACATCCAACTACAGTGTGGGCTGTACTCATCAGCTGGCCTGTCTTGCTAAATGTATTTGAGTTATAGATGATGGACCTACAAACACCAGGGAACTTACTTTAAGGTTTCAGTCATCATTTGTTCTTGAGCAAATTCCAATGCAGAATAAGCCCATCTGGCTTTGCCAGCCCAGAGTATATTATACGTGATGGTTTAGAATGACCTAACACAAAAAGAAAATAAAAATTAAAAAAAAAAAACCCAAAACCAAAAGACGAAAAATAGAATGACCTAACACATAAAGACATTCTTAATTGTTAGAGATATTTAAAGTATCAATCTAAGATAGGAATATTGGTGTCTATGTTAAGTGTATGAATTATAGACAAAGTTTGTCAGGTGAGAAGGAGTTCCTAGCTAAAGACATTTATTGCAGAATGAAAAGAGAAGTGAGGAAAGCACAGCAGACATGTATATATATATATTTATGTGCTTAGCAAAATGTAGAGATGAAAAATATTTTGACACTGGTATTGATCACCAAATTTTAAGAGTTAGAACACAGGACATTTTTACGGGCAAAGGCAGTTTTTGATAGTTTCTTTTTTTTTTTCGGTACGCGGGCCTCTCACTGCTGTGGCCTCTCCCATTGCGGAGCGCAGGCTCAGCGGCCATAGCTCACTGGCCCAGCCGCTCCGTGGCACGTGGGATCCTCCCGGACCGGGGCACAAACCTGTGTCCCCTGCATCGGCAGGTGGACTCTCAACCACTGCCCCACCAGGAAAGCCCTGATAGTTTCTTTTTAAAGAATAAAAAAAGGGAGGTGGAAGAGTTTATGGAAGTGTAGTGTGGCAACAAGGAGAAACAGTGTTGATTCCTTATTCATGTGAGTAGAGAATTCCTGGGTGAATCTCTAACACAACTTTCCTAAGTGAGACTGATAGAATACATTTCAGCCTAAAATACTCTACCTTCGATCCTGTTGAAGAGAATTGCTCTTTGTGAACAGCTCACAACCATCAGGATCCATAACAATGCAGACATGCTGCTTTCCCACAGGAGCACCTGAAAAATTGACCCTTTGCCCCAATTCCTCCTTTCTTCAGTGGTGACTATGCCCGGCAGCTGCCTTCTCTAGAGCCTGCCACCCTGTGCCGGGAGACAAGGCTGGGTGAGTGATCAGATTTCCAGAAACTGCCTGTGGTCTCCCTCTCTGTTTATTCAGTCTTTGATTATCAATCGCTCTGTGCCCTAGAGGCTGGAGAGGCTGCCCCCTAACTTGTCCAGTCATCCCATTCAACATCAAGTGTACCAGTGTCGAGATCAACCCCTGCAAGCAAGGGATGAAAAACACCTGATAAGTCAAGTGTATAAAACAAGTGCTTGAAGAATGTGGTAGAGGAATAAGCTCTTCCGATTGCAGTCATCACAGTACTGTATGTATCACAGAATTTTGAAAAGCGGGTGGCTTTAAAGGAGGGGCCTTGAAACTGAGTAGATTGTTTTTGATAGATGATGACTCTATCATAGGTGCTTTTTGTTTTTATTCTTTTTTTTAAACAAATGATACATTTTTTGGATTCCAAAGTCAGAGCTACATAAAAAGGCATACACAGACAAGTCTTACACCCGTTCCTGACCCTTTACCTTATTACTCTCTGCCCCCATAGGAATATTTACGATTCCTTGTTTATCCATTTAATGCTTGTTTGTGCAAACACAAATAAATATAAATACCTATATTCCTCTTCTCTCTCTCTTTTTTTTTTCTTTTTGACAGGAAACTGTTTTATTACCTTGGCTAGGAAAGACCTTTTTTTTTTTTTAAATTGAAGTATAGTTGATTTACAAAGTTGTGTTAGTTCCAGGTATACAACAAAGTGAATATATATATATATATTCTTTTTCAGATTCTTTTCCATTATAGGTTATTACAAGATATTGAATATAGTTCCCTGTGCTACAACGTAGTTTCTTTCTGTTTTCCCCTTCTTTTTTATACTGTATGGACTACTTTGCGTTTTGCTTCTTTCATTTAAATATATTTCCTGGAGATCTTTTCTTATGAGTACATAGAGATCTTTCTCATTCCTTATTAAGCCATTGTGAGATTCTACCACAGTCTCTTTAACCATTCCCGTTGATGGACATTTGGATTGCTTTCAGTATATTGTTTTTATAAACAATTTCAGAATTAACCCGTACACATGTCACTCTATGTATGTGGGTATATCTTTACAATAGATTCTGAGATGTAAGATTGTTGGGCCAAACAGAAAGTGTATCTAGTTTGGGTAGATATCACCAAATTTCTCTCCATACAAGTTGTATCATATTGCAGTCCCACCAGAAATGTGTAAGAACGTCTATCTCCCCAAACCTCTTCAATAGACTGTGCGATCAAACTTGTGAATGTTCTTAAGGAATGCAGTGTGCAAAAAATGGTATCTTAGTGTGATATAGTGTTAGGTTGCGTTTCTCTTTTTATGAGTATGATCGAAGATATTTTCATATGTTTCAGGAACATTTATGCTTTGTTTTTAGTGTCCTTTGCTTATTTTTCTATTGTGTTGTTGGTCTTTTTAATCTCACTTTATAGGCGTTCTTTATAAAACAGAAGGAAAATTCAGACTCCCTCTTCCCACTCCAAGATGCTGACCCAGTTTGGGGATGGGGATGGGGTCCAGAAATCTGTTTTTAAAATGTTGCTCAAGGGATTCTGATTTGCAGATAAGTTTGATCTAGAGCAGAAGGTTGGGTGTAGGATAGAAGGGAAGGGAGGGCTAGAAATATAGATTGGCACCCGATTTTAGAGGATTTCAAATACCAGGACAAAGAATTCAAACTTTATTTGGTAAACCATGTGAAGTCACTAAAGATTTCTAAATATATTTTTCAAATAAATTTTAAATAACTTTTAAGGTTTAGTAGTCAGTCTGTAGGACAGAAAAGCACCTGGCAGGACACATTCTTCATAGACAAGACAAATTGGCAAATTGGTCTTTCTAGACAATTGAGACAATTGATTAAGGCAGAGGAATAGTGCCCCCCAGGGAGCATGAACCAGATAGATCTGGATTCAAGGATTGTAATTTTAACATGCACTCCAGGTTCATGATGAAGGTAGACAGTGACTCATACTTTGAAAAACTGCAAGAGGAAATTGGGAACTTCTGAAGCAATGGGGGAGCTGAAGTGGTCCCAGGACATTGGAGGAATGGCCTGAATTTAGGGATGAAGAGAAAGAGGAGAAACCATGGATGTCACAGAGACGCAGCAGTCACAGAGGGAGGCTTCAGACACAATGCCTGGCACACAGTTGGTGTTTAATAAGTTGTAATTGGAGCTGAATTTTTCTGCAGTGTCATTGCTGTCTATAGTCAGACATGGAAGAACGAATACATGAAGAAACTTACTACTACGTGAAGACCACTGACTTTTGGAGTTGGAGTTCTGAAAGGGTGGGAAACTAGGCAGGTGTTTCTCTTCTAGAGCCAGTACTCATCAGCACACAGCAGAGTTCATCCTCCCCCTGTCCCTCCTCAAAAATCTTAGGTCCAGGGGCTTCCTTGGTGGCGCAGTGGTTGAGAGTCCGCCTGCCGATGCAGGGGACACAGGTTCGTGCCCCGGTCCGGGAGGATCCCACGTGCCGCGGAGCGGCTGGTCCAGTGAGCCATGGCCACTGAGCCTGCGCGTCTGGAGCCTGTGCTCCGCAATGGGAGAGGCCACAGTAGTGAGAGACCCGCGTACCGCAAAAAAAAAAAAAAATCTTAGGTCCAGGGGCAGGTTGTGTGGAATGACCAAATCCTACCAAATGGGCTTGGATCTGTGAATCATTTTAGACAGATCAGGACCATATGGACAATTTATAGGATGTGTTCTAAAGAATGTTTGCTTTAAACCCTGCCACCCTTGAGGAGGACTAGAGATCTTTGGCAGAACTTGGATAAATTTAATAAGAATCTGTCAAATTCATGTTGCTTTTCCAGACTGAAGAGAACCTCTTGTTCACCCAGCCCTGATTGAGACAGAATGCAGAGCGTATCAGAGACCTGTGTCAGGAGTAGGCAGCTGGAGACAGGAACTGGCCTCACACTTACCCTCCTCAGAATTCAGCCAGAGGTAGACTCTGTCTTGCTCTAGAGTTGTCCCCATCCCAGTTGGATCCAGTGTTCATCAGGCCTTTCATTGTTTTTCTTTGGCAGATTCTCTCAGCACAAACATTGCTTCGGGATGTATCTTTCTGTAGGCTGGGAGTGCAAAATGTTCTGTTTATCATTTTTAGTTTGATCAAATCATTTCAGAAAATATTCTAGTTGAAGGGAGAATCCAGACCATGAAGTTGGTTTTTTTTTTCCCCTCCATATCTTAGTAGAATAAAATTTGGTTTAAATCTTGTTCTTGGGTCATCTCTATCCTTGAGTGTGGTGCACTTTGTGAAAGTAGAGAGAGGACTGGATGGGAGTGAGGTCATGTTACCTGAGTCCTAACCTGCAGTCTGTTATTAACTAGCAATGTGAACTTGAGCAGATTGCTCCCTTCATGGTGTCTGTGATAGGTCGGTTCTCTGGGAAACAGACTCTGAGATTTGCATGCAAGAGGTTAATGGGGAGTATTCTCAGGAATAATGCCTATGAGGGGTGAGGGATGCAAAGTGATAGAGAGAATTTGAATGCAATTGGCCCTTCAGCATTGTTCACTTTGAGGCAAGGGGGCAGCTGTTATATCTACTGCCTCCCCCCCTGCAGCAACCACTGAGTGTGGGCTGTCTCTTTGTAAGGGTGTGATTTGGGGAAAGGCAGCACTTTTCTAAGGAGAGCAGTTTTCAGAGGGATTCAGCTGCTAACATTCACAGCAGCTTTAGTCCTGAAGGTAGGATCTGGCCAGCACTGCAGAGTGTCCACTGCAGTCCTTGGTTTCATCTTCAGTAATGTGACTGGGTTGGGCCAGATACTGTCTGTAGCAGTTGTCTATTGCCACAATAAGGCTATGTAATAAAGACCCACACACCTCAGTGGCATACGACATTAAACGTTCATTGAGTCGCAAGCCTGAAAGGTTCAGCTTTGGCTTGCCCGTGTGTTTGCAGTCAGCTGCCTGTTGGTTAGGTGGTTCTGCTGATCTTGGCTGGGGTCAACTGGCTGTCAGTTGATCTGGGATAGCCCTGGCTGGGGTGAGACCAGAGTAACTTGGCTTGACTTATCCTCTTCAAGGCTAGTATGGATGTAGTCTCATGGTAATGGCAGAAGCAGCAGGAATCCCAAATGTGCAGGCCCATTTCTAGCCTCCATTTGTATCACTTATGTGAACACTGGCTAACCCTGACCGAAGCAAGTTATATAGATGAGCTCAGGATCAACCCATCCACCATAACAGGCAGCTACAGCTACTGGGCAAAGTGTAAGTATCGGGAAGGGTGGAGAATTGGGATCATTTTTTTTTTTTTTTTTTTGCGGTACGCGGGCCTCTCACTGTTGTGGCCTCTCCCGTTGCGGAGCACAGGCTCCGTACGCGCAGGCTCAGCGGCCACGGCTCATGGGCCCAGCCGCTCTGCGGTATGTGGGATCTTCCCGGACCAGGGCACGAACCCATGTCCCCTGCATCGGCAGGCGGACTCTCAACTACTGCACCACCAGGGAAGCCCTGGGACCATTTTTGAAATCCACTACAGTCTCCAATTTCCTTTCATCTCAGCCATTCAATGGTTTTTGTGACTTTACCTGTTAGGTAGATGTAAATGTTCTAATTGTGGTTCTACTTAGGAACTTGAACTCTGTTCAAGTTACTTATCTCTGAATTCAGCATCCAGCACAGAATCAACTTAGGACACTGGCAGCAAATATTTTGTTCAATGAACAAAAGCAAAAATGAATGTATGTTATGGATTAAAAATAGCAATTCCTAGGTTCAAGATAAAATCTGGTTTGTAAGGTCTTAGAATCAGAACATTAGTTGTTGAGGACATTTACAAATCAGTTTTTTAAAGATTTCCTTCATTATTATTATTGTTGTTGTTATTAATCACAAAGTAAAATATGCTTCTTGTTAAAATTTAAATAATATAGACTTACATGGAGTAAACAGTGAAATTTTCTACCTCACCTCTTCCCACTCCCCAGAGGCAACCATTTTTATCAGCTGTATGTCCTTCTGGACTTTTTCCTATGCATATTCCCATATAGATGTATTATGTTTTCTTTTGCTTTATTTCCTTTTAAGAATAACATCATACTATGCACTTTATTCTGCAAGTTGCTGTTTTTATTCAGTGAGCTATACTAAACAAAAACCAACACCATGAACCTAACAATTCTTTTAAATTAATTTATATTTTATTAATGATAGCATTCTCTCCCCTCTCATTATGATCTGCTTGGGAGAATGAAGCTTTTTGTTTATATACTTTCAACTTATATACTTTCAATCCTAATCAAATAAACCAAAGTAATACTTAAATTGTAATTGTCCCCTTTATATCAATAAAAGAGTAATAGTCTGTGGTACTCAGCTGTGTAACCTCTGTATCTGCAAAATTGTGTTTTTTTCTACTGTAGTACTATTCACTGGGTAGCAGTATTGATAATAACTGATAGATTCCCTTCTGTAATAGATCTGTTATCACATATTTGCTAACTTTAACTTTTGTACATTTTTTTAAAATACAGGGGATTATTTGCAGATAAAAATTTTAATAGGGTTGAGGGAAACACTGTGACCTGTATGGGAGAGAAGAAGTAAATAAAGCTATCCTATCTTTTCCAAAATGCTTTCCAGACATAGTAATTTGCCATGTTCATACTTCCCATTAACCCAGTAGCACCTTTAGGAACCATTCTGAATTATAATAATTTGTTTTCAGGGTTTGATATTTGAAAAAATACCTAACACTAAAAACTTCCATCAATTCAGTAACATTTTACTTAAAATTGTATTCACTTACAAAATTTATATTATGAATAGCTTGACTTGTTTTGAGGCCAAATGACCAGATTTGAACATAGGCTTTTTATTTTTCTCTATGGCAATGACATAGTTCACTGAGTCCCAAAGTGATTCTCTAAGTGGGAGGAACAGGCACTGATTTTAGACTTAAACAAATAACTAAAAGTAAAATAAAATTTAAAATGAAATAAAACTTAACCAAAGAATCTGGGTCTGGTTCCCTGGTGAGCTAGGGTGATGACTCATCCCCAGAGTGAGTTGGCAGTCTTCTTCCAGGGATGACTCAGCAGCTTCACTCTCACGTTGCTCCTTCTGATTCACTGTGACCAGGGTGGGCAGAGATGGCGGTTTGATCATCTTTGGAAAAGTGATTTTCAAAATGAGTTTATTCACTTGTTTCTATATTTATTTGTTCACTTTGGAAACGCTCGTTCAAACAAAATGTTAGTCAAATGTGTGCAACTAACAAAAACTGTTCTAATTAACTTGGGATGAAGGCTCAGGGCCTCCACCCTTTGGTTTCCCACTGATTTCTGTTTTGTCACATCCATATTTATTCACATTTCATTTGCCTTAAGATAATGAGAAACCTATGCGTGTTGTGGATGATGAGGACTTGGTAGACCAGCATCTTATCAGCGAGCTAAGGAAGGAGTATGGAATGACCTACAATGACTTCTTCATGGTGCTCACCGATGTGGACCTGAGAGTCAAGGTATGGGTTCCTGTTTTGGATGATGCAGTGACATTCCTTAAGATAGCAACTCAATTTTTTGTCAATGAGTCTATTAGACATATGACTAAGCACAAGTTATTTCATAAATGGGAAGGTTTTGAAATGGTCCAAATAGTTCCCACTGTCCTGTAGAATTTGTGTCTAGAAATGTGGTCTATGGAAAATATTGGATTGGATGACCACCTACGGCCCAGCTACTTGACTCAGACTAAATTCTTCTGTAACATCAAAGTCATGCATTCACCAGACAATTGTTGAATAGCTATGATGTTTATCACCAGCCAGGCCCTGGTGATAAAAAGTAAAGAGTATTTAGCTTCTGTTTTCAGAAAACCCAGATTTAACATAGGTCTACTTTGAAAGGGCCTGGAAGTTTACCTCCTGATCAAACATGGGCAAGACAGTAGGGTTTTACACCTACTTTCTTCCTATGATAAGGACAGAGATTCTGAACCCTGAAAAACTGTGCCATGTAGTCATAATAATATTAACAATAATAACTAACTTTATTGAGTGCTTTCATTATGTCAAGCACTCACCTCAGATGTTTACAATCCTTGTCTCAAACCTCTAAGATAAATAGCAAGTATTATCATTGTTTCACAGAGGACAAATAGAGACCCAGAGTAGTTAGGTAACTTGCCCAAGTTCACCCAGTTGGTGTTGGGCTTCATACCCACGCAGGTTGACTCCAGAGCCCATGCTTACATGAAAATCCTTTTGAAAAAAAGCTGCCTGGACTATTAGAATAGCTGATTCAACCTGCAGTAGTTTTCTGGATCTAGAGAGAGATCCCTTCAATAATTCATTCCACATTTGTGTTGTGCCACCGTTAATGTGAGAGGTTGGACTAGATGATCCCCAAGGTCTCGGCCAGCTTTCACATTCCATGATTTACTAAATTCCCATTGAGGGCACTTATGCTGATCAGCCAGCCCTCAAATCTACCTCAGGTTGCTGTTCTAAGTCCAGACAGCTTTGATGCAGGAAACTGAATTTCATTATCCCCAAAAAAGTTAGCCCCAACTTTTTTTCTGAGAATACGTAAGCAAACATGACCTAATTTTAAGTAATGCTCACTCAATAAAATAGTCTCTGGGAATCACAAAGAGTTTATGTAGATTTCTGATGACCACAGAGCAGGCCTCCTTCTGGTGGAAAATTACACTTATTGCTCAGGTCAGATACTCTAACATGTTGTTCCATTTGTTTTCTTGTGTTTAGTACAGTGTTTCTGACCTTCTCTCCAGTTGTATAGTGAAGAGGAACCAGCTTAGTCCCAGAGGTAGGGAAGTGAGCCTAGAATATGTGTGGTGAGGAAGGCATGGACCCTTCCCAATAAAAAGAGTGAAGTTAAGACCTTCATGGAAGGTAACGGCTTTTGTTTCATGGATTCAAAACCTCAAAAACTCAGCAGAGGTACTACTGCAGGAGAGAATTTATAAATCAAAGAGCCCTCCAGGCTCTGATTTCCCTGGAGCCACCCTGAATTCTCTCAAGCTCTCTATCCTCTGGACATAGGGAAGAAACACCTTCATACATTATATACTTTTTATTTTTCCTTCAACAGCAATATTATGAGGTGCCTATAGCAATGAAGTCTGTGTTCGATGTGATTGATACCTTTCAGTCCCGAATCAAAGACATGGAAAAGCAGAAGAAGGAGGGCATTGTTTGCAAAGAAGACAAGAAGCAGTCACTGGAGAACTTCCTATCCAGGTACATCACCTTTGGAGACCCCGAGGAGGCAGACGGGAGAGTGTTCTGAGTGAGCTAATGAAAACCCCAGAGAAACACAGAGCAGACATGTGTGTGCAGAGTGACCTTCCCTGTGAGACGTCTGTCCTCTTCATGGCACTCTAGCCACCAGGCTTAGTCTTGTCCTTTTGGAAGTTGCTCTGGTGGCAAGGCTGGCTGGGGTCAGCTCCAAGCTTGAGTGTTAATTGGGTGGCTTTGGATAGGTCTTTTCTTGTTTTTCTGCCTTTTTTTTTTTTTTTTTTTTTTTTTTTTGGGCACAGATACAGAATTCTGAACTTCTGTGAGGGTTAGTTTATTCATTCAGTCAATTTGGAGGGCTTTGTATAGTGTACTTTTATTTTACATATTTATTGGGCCTTTTCTAGTTCCAAACAGGATTTGGAACACTGCTTGATTTTCTGCTTCCTTCCAACTCTGCAGAGAACAAAAGCTCCACTAAGACCTCAAAAGGACAAATCCTCTTGACCCAGCTCCCTGATTCCTTGGGGAGTATGGTTTATTGAAAACCATTATAGGGAAACTCTAGTACATACACCAAAAAGAGTGTAAAAAAAATCACTCTACTTCTTCCCTTCTCCATCCCTTCCCTCATGTTGGATGAAAATTCTACAAATCCTTGGGACCTTAAGAGGTGCAAGGATGCAGAAATTTCATCTAAGCATCAAGAATTCTGTGATTAGGAAATGGATAATCTGAATTCCTCTAGATTCAGAAAGCTTGGGTCTTTTAAGAGATAACAACATGATGTGTAAAGAGCATAGGACTTGCCATTCATCCAAATTTTCAGTTTACAATTTTCTAGGTATGTTGCCCCTATGCTTCCAATTAACCCTATCTTAAAAATCTCTCACCCGTGAGGATAACGACAGCAAGTAGCCCTACTTCCACTCCAGGGTTGCTGTAATCACCTTTTGTGCCAAGCACTTCTTCTTCCCTCCTGAGTTTAATCTTCACAACAATCCCATGATCTAAATACTGTAACTACTGTCTTGCTGCAGACAAGACAACTCAGGCTAATGAAGATTAAATAACTTTCATCACTGAACTAGTGTCAGTTCTAGAACTTAGTGGCCCCAGGATAATCTGGTTCCCAAAGTCCACGCTCTTATCTAACACTCGTTTTGAAAATATAATGTGAATTAATTTTAGTGTGAACCCAGAGGCCCAGAGTTTGAAGTGAAGAAAGATACTCCTAAAACCACAGGATTTCAGAGCTGAAAGGAACCCAAGATTCTGCCTTCATCCAAATTTTCAGTACAGAGCAAATACCTGGAGTGGAGATGAAAGGTGCATGCCTCCCTAAGGACATAAGGCTCAGTCAGTCTTCCGGCCACTCTCCTGGCTGAGAAATGGCTCTAGGGCTCTACTGGGCCGATGGCTTCTTGTCCAATCCTGGGGGCTCTGAAATATCAACTTTTAGTTCAAGGTCATCCTTCTAGATGTCAGTGATTTAGAAGATTGAGGATAAGAGCTTGCTGTTGTCCTTGAGGTATTTTCTTCCCCTCCCCTTCCCTCTCCTTCCCTTCCTTTTATTTCTTTTACCTTTCTCTCCTTTTTTAGGCAGAAAAGATTCTTTAGAAGTTTACTTTTGATTTTAACCAATAGTGTTAAATATATCCAAGTTATAAATTCAAGACCTTAGTTTTCTCTTAAACTTTTAAGTTAGGCTTTTAAATCTTATCATTTTATTTATAACCTGGCAAATTTTAACTATCACTCTTTAGGGGCTTTGAATAATGTTTAATCTCACTTATGAACTCAGTAATTAAACAATGTCATTATGCCAAACAACCATTTTACATTTAATATATTTCTTTCAATTCCTTGAAATAAACAAAACCTTTCTGAGTACTTAAATGAGCCATAAGTTTAATAAGTTAATCTTGTAAATACAGTGAATCTAAAGTTTTCTCAGATGTTCCAATAACTGTATACGCTTAGTAAGATTTCAACCTAAAACTATACATCTAAACCAAATACTCAATTACACATTCTAGTTTGGAGTTTCAAGGCTATCATTTTAAGCCAAATTCTCTTAAGTTTCACAAGAACATAAATTATATAAAGAAAATCAGAAATGTATATTATTACTACGATTTTGATTCTTTGCAAACTTCCTCTTCTTAATTCTGAATCTTCTAGGACTGAAAGAGGCATACCCACTGAACCAACCCATTAAACTCACATAGCCTGATCTCTAAAGCAGTAACCATCTAGTTCATTGATATTACTTATAACCAAGGATTTAGGCCATCCATGAGACCTGCAACTACAGACATTCTGAGGGATTATTTTCACCATTTCCAGGCAGAGGGTCTTTTTATAATCACAGTGTCATGGGTTTCAAAACTTGAAAAGGAAAACTGACATTATCTCACTTTTGTTCACTCACAAAGCTTGCAATGCTCATTCAAGTTGATCACTGGCTTGAATTTGTATTTTTTTGATTCTTAAGACATTGTACATATTTTGCATCTAAAGTCTTTTGAACTGGACAGGGCCCTACATAATGTAAATGTATTTTCCTTCTAATGTTAGAGACTTGTGAGCTCTTATATTCACTACTATTTCAGGAACATACATCTTTTATGGATATTCAGAATGGCATATGATTATAAGTTAGATGTCCTATGGCTATCTATGACCTGTGGTCATGGAATCATCGTGCTGACAATTATCACTGATCTTAAAAATTAAAGTAGAATAGTGTGTTACTTAAAGGCATGAGTAAGACAGCCCTGAAGTTGATTCCTGGTTTCTCCACTTATTAGCTGTGTGACCTTGGGCTAATTGCTTAATCTCTTTGGGCTTTAGTTTTTTCATTTGCAAAATGGGCATAATAAATTTAGCTATCCTTAAGATCGTTGTGAAAGGTAAATTTGATACTAAAGGTAATGAGCTAGAACCTAGCACAAAGCAAGTAATCAATAAATGGTGGTTATTAGTAGTATTAGGGCCATTTATTCAGGTCCTAGTTAGAGAACTTTGTCATCAAAGGAGAGCTAAGAGGAGATATAATAAACACCTTCAGAACTGAAACCCAGGCAAAAAGAACTGAAAAAAAAAAATGTTTTTTCTACCTAACTGTTCTATAAATAAAGGAGTATCCAAATGGGAATTTTCCTTCATATTTGCTGAGTTGTTGGTGGGCCTATACAGCCTGGTTTCAGCTGACCAGACTCTGAAGCCAGTCTAGTTTTTAGTGACACTCATATGATTCAGGCTATAATTACCTTTCTCTGAGACAGAAGCCCTAAAGAGTGGGCAAATGCACACTAATTTGGAAATGCCAGTTAAAAGAAGCAAACACGTGCATAGCTTGTAGACTTTCCATTTACTGACAAAGTAAAGTGACGGAAAAACAGTTTGTCCAAAATAAGGATCTGGGCCACATTCACATCTCTTGTTACTTCCCACAGAAGTTAGTTCCATTAACATTTGTCCTTCAGTGTTGGGAGCTGGGGCCTTGTATCTTAATGTAAATGTCTGTGGGATAAAGAATCATCACTTAGGGGAAATGGCCTTCTCTTGATTGTGTCTGGGACAGGGAGTCTCAGATCCCATCCTTCTCCAGTCTGACAGCATTCAGTGGTGCACACAGGTAAACAAGCCAAAATAGACCTCACCCAAAATAGCTCCCTCCAGGATACTCTGAAGCTCTGTGTGAGGCCAGGAAGGCTGGCCTGCTTTGGGTGCTGGCTGGGGTGCCGGTGCTGGTCTGGCATGCCTCCTAAGGAAGCAGGGAAGATACAGGAGACCCTTTTCGTGATCCGAGAGCAGTCACTGTTCCGTTTCCCAGGAAACCTCAGACAGTCTCAGACTCTCCTCTCCCCTCCTTTATGCAAATACATTCATCTTCCTATCCTCAGTGGAGATTTTAGTTTTTCTTTCCCTTTGAAGAAAAACAAGCAGAGGAAGCTAATGTAATGTCACAGCAAGCAATTCTTGGCGAGCCTTGCTACAGGCACCCATTCAGAGGTTGTATTTCATCAGACTATCATTTTCTCTCATTCATCCAAACCACTATTCCCCTAAGAGGCCATTTTCTTTGGGACTGAAAACTCTCCTGTTCACTGTGAGGCTTGAAGGGGCACAGGGAGAGAAGCCATGAATAAAATCAACTGGCTTCCGGCTCCATGAGTGCACTGACACCCCGCAGTCACCAGCACTGAGGGCAGAAAGCAAAAAACCCTTCTCCAGTGAAGGTGGAATTTGAGACAAATGCACGCAGCGGCCCGTTGGATGCACACCCTCTCTCCTTCCTATCCTCTTTGGGACCCTGACGCGCCAGCCAAGCATCAGCACCTCTGAGGGGGTAGACTAGGGAAAGCACTGCACCAGGAGTCAGAGAAATCTGTATTTCGGTACCACCTCTTAGATTTACTAGTTAGGCAAGTTACCTCACTTCTCTAAGCCTCGTTTTGTTATCTGTGAAATGGGGAAAACAAGTCACGCCCTCACTGAACTCTAGTGAGGATCACATATTGTGTAGGTGAAAGTGAGCTATAAAATGATACACAAACATAAGGATTAAATGGGTTGTTGTATGACATCATGATAGATAATGTCCAAGATCTGTTAATGGGGAAATGGACATTATCCATCAGTAGGACAAAGTTCTAAATCAAGAAGCCTGCAGAATAAGACATGATCTATAGCCATGCCATCACATGCATAACTTCCATTGATGGGTTTTAGAGTTTAATTCTTATAACACCTCTTTGAGGTGGATGCTCTTTTTGATTCTAGAGCTAAGGAAAAACAATGACTTAGATGAACAGAGTGACATGCTCAAGGAACCCAAAAAGTCGCAGTGACAAAATGTGGACCAAGCTTCCTGGCTGTAAGACAAAAGCTCTTTCCACTGCCCTGCCGTGTTGGAGCTGTAAGAGCAGAAACAAGTTTATCATATAATCTAAAATCCTATGGCTCTAGGTTTAGCCCCATTCTGCTTCATAGGGGTACTCTGTAAGTGGTGGTTCTTACTATGATGATAGGGTACATTTTAGAACTAGCATTTGCCCCTGGAAGAGCCCCTGGCTATTGAGGAAGGTACACAGGACTTTGTTTTTCCAGGAACCCTCCTTGACCCCTTAAGACACTTTCCTATTTTCCTTCTTCCTGTCACTGTCATCTACTTAAAATGCAGTTCTTTTTCTCCATACTATTTCCTGTCCATATATTCACTGATCCCTGCCCCACCCAAAAACCCTAGGGAACTCTACCAGAACCTGAGTTTTCTTTTCTTTTTTTTCTTTTTTTTTTTTTTTGCGGTATGTGGGCCTCTCACTGTTGTGGCCTCACACAGGCTCCGGACACGCAGGCCCAGCGGCCATGGCTCACAGGCCCAGCCGCTCCGCGGCATGTGGGATCTTCCCGGACCGGGGCACAAACCCGTGTCTCCTGCATCGGCAGGCGGACTCTCAACCACTGCGCCACCAGGGAAGCCCCAGAACCTGAGTTTTCTTCAGTTATTTTCTGATTCCCTTATTTCTGTTGCTACAAGTTAACATACAATATCAGCTAGTTTTCATTATATCTGAGAGATTTGTCTCTCCCTAAGTGACCTCATCAGGCATGGGGACCAGACTCATGCCTGATGACCAGATTCATGCCTGACACATCACGCAAATGTCACAGTATGGCAGACTGTGAAGTTACAAAAGAAAACGTGCAAGAAATGTGGTAATACCGTTTAATATTAGGCTTTGAGGAGCTATGAAATATTTGTAAGGGTCACTGTTTTTTATTCTGGGCACAGGAAAAAAAAGACAGCCAAAGTTCCTCTGCGTTTTCACACTGGCCTCTATTGTTTGAAGCAGCAGTTGTGGCCTTCTGCTTCTTTTCCAGGTTCCGATGGAGGAGGCGGTTGCTAGTGATCTCAGCACCTAATGATGAAGACTGGGCCTATTCACAGCAGCTCTCTGCCCTCAGTGGTCAGGCATGCAATTTTGGTGAGTGGGAAGCCTCACTGACCTGCTTGTCTTAAAGCATCACTGCTTTCCCATACCACTCTCTTCCTGGTCTGTTCTAAAATGGAACATTAGGTCATCCAAATATTCCCCAGTCCAAACTGTAGATTCCTAGACACTTACTCAGTTATACTGAGGATAAAGTTGCTTTCAGACTGAAATCTTAGTCAACTGGGGTCTATTTTTCTTTTTTCTTTTTTCTCAATATTCTGCCCTCTCAGGTTCTTCATTAAAGTGTTTGAAAATACCTACTGCTTTCCTTTAAGTGATCTCTATTATGTTGTCTTCTTGTTTACTTTTTAAAAACTTGTCTCAAGATCATAAAACTCAGGTATTATCATTTTCTTACGTAATAATTAGGTACCAACATGGTGTACTTCTCCACAGATTAAATATCTTTTGTAAAACAGGAATGGCTTTGGGAATTAATGAATGAATTGAAGCACACTGTACTATATTGTCATTCCCTTAGAAAGGATTTTGATCTATAACTGGGCACCAGGAAGACAGCAAGATCTGTTAAACAGAACCTTATGCTTTAAGACAAGCAGGTCAAAGAGAAATGCAGTTTATTATTACTATCATTATTTGCAGTAAATTGCTCAGTGTTTTGAAAACTAATGTATGCTTTCTTTACCAAACATTATTATCCTAGTGGTCAGAAAGAGCTAGTATCATTTTGAATATGGACATATAGAAAGGAAAGGAAATGCATAATACAGAGAACTTATTACTAAGTTCTGTTTTGAACCAAAGAGATAATGGCAATTTCAAAAGTGGAAATCACAACTGAAGTCTCATGTAAAATACACCTCTGCAGAGGAAGAATTTTGAGAGAGTCATTAGAGGGGGGAAGAGTAGCTAGGGGGCCACAGATTAAAAAATTCGTAATTGGAACATAGATGAATCTTTATTCTTTTGATACTTCTATTAGGAAGAAGAATCATTTATTAGTTATAAAACTGTGTTTGATTTATAAAAGGTGGTGTGGTGGCATAAGTCTTGTAAAACATTACCAGAGCCTGGGCCCTTGCTATGACCCAGTACCTGAACATTATAAATACATTTCAATTTTAAGATGTGAAATAATAACTCAAAAGAAGGCAGAAAATGAGCTCATAACAGTAAAAACAATTAGAAAATTTGTGAATTTTTATTTATACTCCTATTAACAAGGTTAATGCTTTAAGAACTTGTATCAATATATGTAAAGAAGATTTGATTGTGCCAGTATTCTTAGGCAAAATTTAAATTATGTATAGCCACCAACAGTGCTGGGTAAGACAGAAGTTTTTAGAGCAGTTAATGACCCTCCACAATAAGAATATAAATAAAATCATGGTTTGCTAATTTTCTAAAGATGTCTTTGCAGCAGCTATTAGGTGATGTTTCATTTTGAATCTCTGCGCAGAGCCCAAGTCAAACACTTTTGCAGTAGACAGGAAATGTGAACAAGTCATGTTTTTAAGGAATAATTAAATTCATGATCTTCCCTTTTGAAAATATGACTCAACAACATGTAGAACAGAAACGCTTCACTTCTCTGGGAGAAGAGTAAAGGCCACAAAATTTTTTTGTAATAGCATTTTGCCTGGATTTCAACTCTTCCTTAAAAAAGCCCTCCATGGTGGCTTTCAGTTTTCTCCCCTGGACAGTCAACACCGTCAACATTCATATTTCGTTCCAAGTTGCTACCATGACTAGGCTCGGATTTTGTCTAAAACCACGAACTCTGAATAGGATGAATCTAGAGCCTCCTTGTCCTCCGGTGTCCTTTCTCCTGAATCTTTTCATATGCGCTTCATCTTCAAAAGAATTCCAGCAAGCTACCAAGGCATGACCTCCTTTCCTTTCCTGAAACTTTAGCTGAGGCCGGGAAGCAAGCTCTGCCTGCTGTGCTACCCCTTTGAGTCTTCTAAAAAAGTGCTAAGAACCTGCCCTTTAAACTGACAAACTTTTCTTTGAGGAAGCCAGAATGATTTCTTAAACAATCACAACGGCTAGGGTCTGTAGTCTTTTCTTTGAGAGAAAATTAAATTATCCATGCAAGCTGTTTAGGCATGACTTTTTTCGAGAACACTAATCAGCTTAGATCATCTTAGATATTTTAAAGTTCCGATGGCTTCATTTTTGTTTTGTCATTTAGTAGAGTGAGAATCACAGTTTAAAAGCAAATTCTTCTATTTCAATCTGCAAAAACAAAACAAAACCAGACCACATCTGACCCTGTTGTTAATCCCAAAATCTGCAATTAGTCTTTTTTCAAGATGTTATAAGTATTTAAATATATATTTTTAATGAAAAAACTTTAAAAAAATGAATTATTTTACCTAATCAGGTTATGTTTTATATTCTTTTTAAACTTAGAGATTTTTAATTCTCAGACGTCCAGTGTTTGGAGGTGAAAGAAAACTTACAGATTCTACGGCTTTCTTTTTTCTCTTAGGTCTGCGCCACATAACTGTTCTGAAGCTTTTAGGTGTTGGAGAGGAAGTAGGGGGAGTTTTAGAACTGTTCCCGATTAATGGTAAAGTATTACTTTAAAACAGTATAAACTACTGATAAGTTCAGTTAAATTATGTTAATTTATATGTAAGCAGTGGGTGTACCCCTCAGGTGAAGAAAGGTCACAAAATCCTCCCTCTTCATGTTTGCCTGTGTGTGTGTGTGTGTGTGTGTGTGTGTGTGTGTACACAGGATGCATGTAGAAGAAGGGGAAGGAGAGCACAAGCACTAATATTGTTTTTACTAAAAAAATCATAAGTGACAGCAAAAATATCCATTTTCTTAACTGAAATAAGTAATTCTTTTTTGTCTGCATGGGGCTTTATTGGCTTACAAAGCATTTTCATCTATGTTATCTCATTTAATTCTCGAAATAGTTTTACGAGGCACAAAGGTCATATCTCACTGATTCCCTTGCAACAGATGAGGACATATACTAAAAGGCTCAGAGAAGCTGAAAGAAAATGACAGTGACTAAAAGTTTCAGAAAGTAAACCCAGTCCTTCCATCCAAGATCAAGCACTTTACCTGAGATAATGTGGATAAATCCCTGGCACAGTGCTGGACAGAGCAGATACGCAGAAAGTCTCAGTGCCCTTCTCCCTTCGCTTTCTTCTTTTCACTAATGATAATAGTTTAAATATATTCCCAGCTCTTAGATAATTGGTATTTTTCACCTTTGACAATGAAATAAAAGTTTTGTTATAAAGACAACAGCATCAAAAGTAAAACTGTAACCGCTAAGAAGAAACTAAACTAATTGGAAGTAAACTTAGAAATATAAACAATATAATCTTTGTTAGGGACAAATTTTATAGCAGTTGATCTTGCCAGGATTAAACGAAGGGACTGGTTTTATACTTTGTAACATTCCTATAAGGAGACATTATGTGCCCCAAAGTTGGATACACTAATAATGTTGTAGAACAGCAGGGACATTTCTTTGCTAATAGAAAAAACAAGCAAACTTTTTAAATTGGATTTTTGAGCTGAAGAGAAGAGACTCCTGGGTCCTCTCTCTATTCTCACAGTGGTTTCTTCTCACTTTGATGCTTTCCTGAGTGCTGCCTCTTCAATCCTCTAACAACTTTTCTAATCCTATTCCAGGGAGCTCTGTTGTGGAGCGAGAAGACGTACCAGCCCATTTGGTGAAAGACATACGTAACTATTTTCAAGTGAGCCCAGAGTACTTCTCCATGCTTCTAGTTGGAAAAGATGGAAATGTGAAATCCTGGTATCCTTCCCCAATGTGGTCCATGGTGATTGTGTACGATTTAATTGATTCGATGCAACTCCGGAGACAGGAAATGGCTATTCAGCAGTCACTGGGGATGCGCTGCCCAGAAGATGAGTATGCAGGCTATGGTTACCATAGTTACCATCAAGGATACCAGGATGGTTACCAGGATGACTACCGTCATCATGAGAGTTACCACCATGGATACCCTTACTGAACAGAAATATGTAACCTTAGCCCCAGCCAGTTTCCCCTGCAGCTGTTGAAGCCACATGTGGCCAGCTATGTAAAGGAGAGTTCTTCCACACTGCCTACATTCCCTGCCTTTTTCTTTCAGTGTTCTTCCAAGATTAAATAAATAGCAAACTTTTGCCTACTCTTGAGTTGTTACTGAAGCCTTAAATCATAAAGATGTTTAAAAGAATTGTTTGTCTAACTGGAGAGGATCTGGTGCTGAATAATGTTATTGAAAATGGATATTTTCCTTTTCTTAATATGGTGGATGTGAATGGGAATACAGTATTCTATAGCGTAAGTATTTATACCTCTCTTTTTAGTATTTTTAGTATTAATTGGTAAGTGAAAACCATGATTGTTAAAGAAAATTAAAGATCACAGCACAGATATTTTCAGATGAACATCTGAGCAGATGGAACAGACAGAGCAGATAGCTTCTTAACCCTTTTTGAAATGTTAGTCTAAAAATGATTAAGACAGCTCTGCTCTGTACTGTGAATTTCTTTCCTGAAGTTTGATACTACAGGAGTCCGGTGATATTGGCTACCAAAGCCAGGGCAAGTACCAAACTCAGCTTTGTTATCATAGCCACTTCCTGCCCTGTTTCTGTTAACTTTTAGTGTCTTTTCAGGGAAAAGGAACTTCTAAATCACCACCAGAATCTGGCTCTGCATCTAGAGGTGCTACTTTCAGAGTTCTATCAGGTACCATGGAATTTCCAGCATGGGAAACCTTGACTCTTCACGTTTGACTCCCTAATGGGCCCATTATCATACTGGCACCTTGTAAAATAAAATTACAAAGGAGATTATTTTTAGGGGTTCTTTTTGTTTTCAAAGGAAAATGTTACTAAATTAACAGTGGATAAAATTGTAACTGGATTGCAGAATATAATCCTTGTCTTTGAAACAGAGCATTTATTTTTTACATATGGCATATAAACTAAATATTCTCCCTTCCTCCCTCCCTCTTTCCCTTCCTTCCTTCTTTCCTACTTTTCTTTGTTTTTCAGCAAAGACCAAGTAATATTAACTAACATGTATGAGCCTGCCCTAAGGTGATCAGATTCCCCAGCGTTTAGCATCCGGACAGTGCCAGCCTCTATCAGTAATGGGGATGCTTATTTTTTGTCACTGTTATTAACAACTAATTCTCCAAATAGTCTTGAAATTGGTTATTAACTCTAGTGAGCCTAGATATTAATAACTGCATTCAAGCCACATGTGAATACTACTAGCGTTTAACTTATCTATGCCTATTTGTACGAGTTTGTCTTTACATCATCTGAACTTTGTTATAATTATAGTAAAAGTGGAATTTGTACCTCAATGAACCTGAGGAATCACTTGTTTTGTCCCTTTTTCTCTATGAAGACCATTCATTCTTACCTGTTTTACAGGTAACTGAGGTCCAGAAAGTACAAGTGACTTCAGAACACAGTTTTCTTATTATATAAACTATGCTCCCACCCTACCCCTCTCCCATGGTGGAGAGCTTTCCTCCTCTCTCCTTCTAGAACAATCTGTACCAGCTGCCTGAAGGGTGAAGGTGCAAGAACCAGGTTGATGTGCATTGCTCTTACATTTTTGCCAAGGTGAAGCACAGCTTAAAATTGCCAATAAGAATGGTTTTCTTTATGATTCTTTCTGAAAGTACATAGGGACAATTTCTAAGGGCCACAAATTGTCTCAATTTCAGGAAATATAATAATGAGGGAGTTTCATCTCCCAAGGAAACTAGGTAGGGATGATAGAAAATTTACTTATAGAATAATATGAATAAGGTTTTAGTTCCTACACCCAAAGAAAGACAACACTTTTTCATAACCTGAGATTACTTTTTCAAGAATTCTTCTGGTTTCAGGGACACTGAAATGATCATTAGCAAATGCATTTGAAGACTCCTTCCTCTAATGAGTGGAGGCAGAAGTCGTGTATAATCACTTGGGGGACTGTAGTATAAGCCATAGCTCAGCAAAAGGACACATTCAGAGGAAGATGTTTTTGGTAAATTCTATAATCTGGAAAAATACAGAGTAATTCTCACCAAATGGGAGGACTGGAGAACTAAGTAACCTGAATCTCTGTCTTCCAGGGGTATAGATCAGGTTGTTTGAAATCTGAGTATTGTTTTTTTCCTATAAAAGCATTTCCTTCCCAAAACAGCAACAACAAAAGGTAAGAAATAAATAAAATATAGTCTCTGAGAAAGTTTATGGTATTTAGAAAGAAAAGCACCCAGTTGAGTTAGGAAAATCTGGAAAACTCTGTAAAGGACACAGCCTCACCAAAGTTGCTGGTTATCATAATTCCCTTCCATGAATTTCCAAGAATTGGTTTCTACTAGAGAAATCCCAGGGCTCTAAGGTGAATATTTTTTTGTTTGTTTGTTTTGTTTTTGTTTTTGCATTACGTGGGCCTCTCACTGTTGTGGCCTCTCCCGTCGCGGAGCACTGGCTGCGGATGCGCAGGCTCAGTGGCCATGGCTTATGGGCCCAGCCGCTCCGCGGCATGTGGGATCTTCCCAGAGCGGGGCACGAACCCGTGTCCCCTGCATCGGCAGGCAGACTCTCAACCACTGTGCCACTAGGGAAGCCCTCTAAGGTGAATATTAATTCAGCAGAGAGATCCTTCTCCTGCCTGCTACAGGGGCTGGTGGCCCAGACGCAGCAGAGTCGGTGGAGCCCACTGGTCTCATTTTCTGGATTATAGTTAATAATGAAGCTCACATCTTCTCAACTCCTAGAGCCTTGAGGATAAAAATAGCTCAGGACCAGGGTGAATGATGGCCTCAGCTGACCCTGATTGATGATCTCAGTGCTCAGCACTGTAGGGAGATTCCAGAAAAGGAGAAGCCTCTTGAAAAGAACCTCTGTCCATTTCTGTGCCACCACAAATTCCCCTTTCCCTGCTGAGGAATCCTTTCTGCTCCATGGTTGCTCTGTACTTGATGGTTTGGTGTGTGTGGACAAAGGGTGTGGTTGGTGAGTACTCTTAACTCCAAGTGAAGCTCAGTTAAAATGCTAACTACTTCTCTTCAGTCCTCTCAGAGTTGGTGCAAAGCCCCTAATGCCAGACTTTCCCCTTCATTGTGTACACGTTGTTAGTTATTAAGAACTCAAGAATCAAGGTCAGAGTGGTGCTTCCTGATGGTCTCAACCTGTCGATAGTGATGCTATCAGCCAGGAATGCCCGGGGGCACTCACCTGGGCCTGTATTACAGACATTTCTCCATAGGAACCAATGTTGTGGCTGGACTGGCCTTTGTGGTTCTTATTATGATCGCAAAGTGCACTTCAGCAACAACCATGTTGATGAAAAATTAATCAATAGTAGATCTAAGAAAGAAATGGAAATTTTTATTCAAGCCAACCTGAGGATTATAATCTGGGAGACAGTCTTTGAGAAAGCTCTGAGGTTTGTTCTACCAATTAGAGGTCAAAGCTCGGTTACATACTTTTTTTTGAGACAAATAGTTATGCATCATTTGACAGTTTACAGATCAACATGTACAAAATGAGTAGTGGGTCATGGGTCATAGTGGCCCCTTATGAGGTTAGGAAGGAAGGTTATCTCCTAAGGAGGTCTGGTTAGTACAAATGCATAATACACACTAAAGGGGAGGGAGGAGGCCGAAACAGGCAAAGAAGAATTTTACGTTTTTTTCACCTTGCCATAAAATATGAATTTTATTTCATCAACCATCACAAAACTCTGTAAAAAACAAGATTTATTATTCACAGGTCCTGGAGGATACACACGGCAAGGCTGCAGATAGAGAGCAGAGACCTGGGGCTCTGCCTGTATTGGGGTTGAGGGTGAGGTGCCTAGGGTTTCACGGGTTTACTTTTTATTGGTGAATTTAAACCTAAGAGTGGGAATTTAGGCACATGAAGGAAGAAGTAGGGTCACTCAAGGGGTCAGTTATGTAGGTCACCCAGGGCTTTCCAATAGGGGAACTTCATGGGGGTTGCTGGATCTTTAGGTAGTTGTGTAGCTGGCAACATGTTTATTTGAGATGCATTCTTTGACATGGATGCCTTAACAATCAAAAGATTAATGTTAAGCCTTTACATTACTCTCAGAAAAGCTAATTGTCAGGCACTTACACAGAAGGTGATGAAGCGCAAAGGGCAAGTTGTAACGGAATTCGATGGGTGTTTTAAAAGGGCCACTGGACTTGGGAAAACTACTGGTCCTTGCCCTGACCTGAGATGAGTCACTTTACCTCTGGGACTCAGCTTCTTATCTCCAAATGAGAGAGTGGGACTAGACATTTAAGTTTCTTCTAACTCTGTGACATTTATGAATCTTTCTTGGTCTTTAGGGAGTAGAATGCTAAGCTCAGAGATTTCCTATGATCCAATCAATGTTAATTCTCAGAGAACCCAGACTTCATAGTTCAGAATCCAGTTCCAAATTGTTACGGGAATTGGGAAAGGTATTAAGCAACTTCACTGAATTCTTCCCAGCACAGTACTGCTGCTGTGGCTGTGATCTAAAGAGGTCATCACCTCTAACACACAGAAACCCTCATCATCACCTTAACAGCCAGGCTGGAACTTCCAAGGGATTCAGGCTGGCAAGGACTGTGAGCTTCCTGAACATTTAAGGAGTCCCTTAATGTGGTCCCCAAATTAGGAAAGTTGTGTTGCAGCATATGCTTGTGCTTCAACACAAATTTCCTAATTTGGGGACCAAATGTATCACCTGAAGCTTGGAAACTGGGCAGTCCCTGGGCAGACTTCAGAGACCTTAAATATTAGTACTTCCTTCTAGAAAGCAAAAGGATGGTCCTCCACCCTCCACTCCATGGGTTGATACATGTGCCAAGGAGGCTGGGCGAAGGGGTGGGGTGATTTTAAACAGCTAAAACTGACCCTGGGCAACATTTTCTTTGGCTTTCCTCCTCCCCCATAAGCATCCCTTTCCTCTCTCCCTTTTCTCCTTTCCCTGGCCCCTCTCTCATGAACCATTCTGGCTCACAGATGACTACAACTGATTAGGTATAACTGACATGCTAAAGGTACCACCCTTTCTGAGGACATCTGCAGCACAAAAGGAGATCCTTGAAGAAGGACCATAGGGAACAGCTTGGCAAACCATTTCTGAAAGATTGCTAATCCCTGGAAGCAAGCCTCACTTTCCTTCTCAAAAATGTTAGAGAAAGAGTAAATTCCTCCTGTGGATTTCACCATCATTCTGTTTGTCTCCTTTAGTCCTCTTTTCTATCTTTGGCTCGCCTCTTTTTGTGAATACTCTTTAGAGAAGCCAAATTAGAACAGGGTAGGCAGAGGCAGGAATATACCCAAATTTGGCAAGACTTGATCAAGAATGGCTGAAAGCCTTGAGGTGTGAAGAGAACCATCTAGTCATTCCAGGTCTTAATCCAAGATACTCATTTTCAGGTTATGCTCAAGTTATATGATGATTCCAACATTTATTGTATTTATATTATTTTCTATGTACTTTGCTAGAAACCAGTAATACAAAACTGACATTTTCCAGTACAGATTAGTAGAGAACAGCCATGTACACAGTCAATTATAAGATAGTATATATAATCAATGATGGGGGGGAGAGGTATAAAGAAGGGACCAGGGAGATATAAGTGATGATAGTTCTTCAATCTTCTGGAGACTAGAATTATTACATTGCTCTTCCTGTCAGCCTCGACATGATTTGAACAAGTACCTCATATTGACTCCACTGTCACCAGAGTCAATGGCTTTTGGATACTCACAGTGTAGGTACTTCTTCTCCTGGGAACTTCTTACCTCTCCCGGATTTAAGAAGTTGTCCAGATGTCCATGAAAGGATGGTGGCACTAATATTAATTCATTCATAAACACTACCCCCTTGCTGAAATAAACTAAAATGAACAATAAGCATGAATTTATAGAAGAAAACTTCATCAAGATTGAAACTAGGGAATAGCTTTAATCTCAAAGCATGAACTTTGAGTAATGTGTGTCTACTTACTATCCCCAACTTGGGGAAATTGAGCACTAGGAAAGATAGGAAATACACTTGTAGTCTATTGCTCAGGCGAGGATCAGCTGTAGCTGAGAGGCCAAAGTTAAGTGACATGGCTATGCCCTGCCCTTCGTTCCCTCTAACTTCCTAATTGGAGGAAGGAGGTTTGGAGATAAGGGTATATATATATGCAGGATGGAGTTGGTTTACAGCTAGACTGGAAAAGCTCTGTCTCTGGGGACATAATGGTATCTTTTTCGACTCTTGGCCAAACTAAGGGCAGTGGGATTTATGATGTGCTGTTTAAAGTTTGAAATTACCCCGGGGATCCCCAGGGTTAATTTCTTTAATGATGGTTTCCAACTGGCCTAATAGATTACGAAAACCTGACTGATTAGCTGGCTAGAGAGGCCATGAAAAGCCTGGGAAATTCTACTTTGAGCTCTCCCAAAGTCAAGATTCCTCCCACAGATCTTGGTAGCTCCAGCTGGAGACAGTGGAGACAGTGCGGTCTCTGTGTAATAAGGACCCTGGGGAGCTCAGGCTTCGGCTCTCTTGGAACCCCAGTGTTTACACTCTCCTTTTCTTGCGGCACCATGTCCTTCGCCTTAAATAAAAGTCTTACGTGAGTGTCCTCTGTGGAGTCTGGTGAGTCCTTTCAAATATATGAACATGGGAAATCTTTGCAGCAGGGCAGTGTGTATAAATTTTACATAAAAAACCTTACAGAATATGAAATGTTAAAATATTTTATACAATATGTTAAGTGTCTATAACATATTAAATGTAAGAATATATACAAATATTATATAATTATATATAAGTATACAATAGAAACATTCTAGAAGCAAATTTCACAGTTGTAGAGAAAGTGTGTGCTGCTTTCAAGGCACTTCACTTAGCCTGACTTCTTATCAAAGCAGGGGGCTCAGTCTCAAACAGAGGAACAAACTAAAAGTCAAGTGATACCCTCTCCTCACAACAGGAGACAGTACTACCCCTATCTCTATGGAACTGGCACTTAAAGCAGGCATTTCAACAGAGATAGAGGAAAAGTACACACCCAGAAAGTTACCTCGTTGCAATTTTCTATGGTCCTGCTTCCCTTCCACCTTCTTAAAACACCTTCTAGCTTTAACACAACTTCAAAGATGCCATTCAGGGTCCAGGTAAAGAGCAATTGGGTAAGGGAGATTGCACCTACACCATTTTGTGGGAAATACTGGGACTGATTAAAATTTTGTTTAAAGATGAGTACACAGAAATCTTAAAGAAAAGATCTGTACGGAGGCATCCATGCACCCAGGCTTAGAAATCAGCTCACCTACAAAAATGGGGAAAAAAACCTATATATATATATATATATATATATATGTGCATATACGCATACACACACACCTAGACATACATATACACATACATACGTACATATGTAATAGAGCAGGGAAACAACTTTTTGGCAACACTAAATGATAAAAAAGGAGATTTCTGGGCTTCCCTGGTGGCGCAGTGGTTGAGAGTCCGCCTGCCGATGCAGGGGACACGGGTTCGTGCCCCGGTCCTGGAAGATCCCACATGCCGCGGAGCGGCTGGGCCTGTGAGCCATGGCCGCTGGGCCTGCGTGTCCGGAGCCTGTGCTCCATGGCGGGAGAGGCCACAACAGTGAGAGGCCCGCGTACCAAAAAAAAAAAAAAAAAAAAAAAAAAAAAAAAGGAGATTTCTAAATGGAAAAAAAGGTGACTTAAGAATTATTTTTCAGACAAGCCATTATTTATATTATATTAAATAGCTATAGAAAGTAATAAAAATGCAAAACCTCTGAACAATAATATGACTCGAAAAAACCTGCAGTTAGTAGTTATTAGACACCAAAAAATATTAAAACCTCAGGAAGTGTATCAGTCGAAAACACTTCCGGAAGAGAAAAATCTATTTTAAGACAGCTCCCAGCTGAGAGATGAACTGGCATTTAAAGTTATGAATAAACAAATTATGTCATGAACGAATAAAGTTTAATTCGCTGTGATAATTGGGATTACAAACTAAAAGGCAAACTATTAATTCTTGAAGGAAAAGGTGCATAATAAAACATTTTAAAAAGAACTTCCAGGGCTTCCCTGGTGGCGCAGTGGTTGAGAGTCCGCCTGCCGATGCAGGGTACACGGGTTCGTGCCCCAGTCCAGGAAGATCCCACATGCCGCGGAGCGGCTGGGCCCGTGAGCCATGGCCACTGAGCCTGCGCGTCCGGAGCCTGTGCTCCGCAACGGGAGAGACCACAGCAGTGAGAGGTCCGCTTACCGAAAAAAAAAGAACTTCCAAATTTCATCATATCCATGACAACATCAAATCTAAGAGACACCACTATTTCATGTCCTGCTAAGAAAGTCAATTAAACATATTACTTTCTTGTCATTTAGAATTTTCATTTTATATCTCTTTTTAAAGAGCTTTTAAAGACTTTGCATTTATCATGTAGCATTTTCTGATTACATAAAAAGGGAAACTATAAGTTAAATAAATTAAGCTATTTTTAGAATATCTTCACATTTTGAGCCAGAATCTCTTGAATCACTTTTTGACGCAGAGTCGTAGATGTCTGAGGTTTTCCAGGCAGATAGTTCCCTGCACCACTGGGAGACGTGATGATGATGAAGCATTTTAAGAGAGTTTCTCTGCTGTCTCCAGGGTCTTCTTCCAAGCTATTGACACTTATTCTGTAAAATTTGATGCTGGCATGCTCTTGATCTTACCAGGAGGTACCAATGAAAGATTTTCAGACAACAACCAGAACTCTTATCCTCTCCTCAAATGGTCTTTAAGTGGCTTGTTGACTGAAACATCAAGAAGTTGTATGCCCGTGCCAAATGCCTGCATGTGCAAGCAAAGACAACTTCATTACTGCCAGGAGGCAGCAGCTATATTAACATGCCATTGCTTAACACACCCCAATTTCAGAGATGGTAATGTGAAAACATATGAGTCCTAGAAGAGATGAAATACAGCATAGCAGACCTAGATAAAATTCTCAGAGCTTATTAAGAAAAACGAGGAGTTGGCAGGAAATATAATAACCTAAGTTCCTCATCTTTCAATGAAAGAAGTCAATGACCATATTTTAATTTTTGAGGTTTAAACATTTATAAATAAGGTTCTAAGTTTGCTTTTAAAAATGTAGAAGTAACTACTAGCAGTGAAACAGACTAGACATGAAAGTTGAATAAATCTAAAATATGACAAGAAACTTTCAAACTGGTTCAAAATATCAAACCAACATCAACTTTCTCAAAAAAGTTTTTACACAAAGGATGAGCCAAACTACAATAATAAATTCAATAAAAATATGCAAATAACAACAGGAAGAGCACAGATCTCATTTTCCAACCAAGTGTATAAAAACTAGAAATTAACAAAAGTATGAATAAAATCCTCAATGACACTACTCTTGACTCGAAACAGAATTAGAAAAAATAACAATGATAATGCTATATTTTAAAGTCTTTGGGGACTGGCCTGGAGTCTACTTACTTTAAGGAATTTTTCTACTAGTTATAAACATGTTCATTAACAAACAAGGAAGAAAACAAATACATTTGAAGAAGATGGAAAAAGAACAAAACAAACTTTAGAAAAACAGAACATAATAAATTTTAATAAAGTAAAAATTAGAAGCTGCTCATTAACCTATTTTTTAAAAAACCAGGAGACACCATTCATACACAAAATCAAAAATGAGAAAGAAAACAACTATAGTAAAAGAGGAAATAAGTAAAAGGATTATGAGCATGATTCACGAATTCCTGTGCAAATAAATTTGAAAATCTGGATGGTTAATTTTTTAGCAAAATATTGAATATAAATGATCAAGAGTGAATCAAGAAGAAGAGGAGAGGAGGAAGAAACAAAGACTGTTGTAGGGAAAAAAGTACTCCTCAAAAAAGTGCCAAGCCTAGGCAATTTTATTTGTGAGTTCTTTCAAAGCTTCAGGGAACACATAAAGCTGACGTTTTTAAAATCTTTCCGGGGCATCGCGGCCAATGGGAGCTGGCAGCTTGACGCACACCACATCCGTATGGGATTGTTAGGGACATGGGTTGATAAATCCCAGCAGGATTAAATGCATTACCAGCATTGTCAGCAGGTTTCAGTTATCTTTCTTGGCAGAGACAGGATGGTGCTTGAAGCAAGTAAAATAGCAAGTGAGGACAGAAGTTCTGCAGATCTGTTAGGAAGTTTACTGTGATTCCATTTGAGCAAAATATCACCTTCTCACTAAATTCCTATTTGAATTGAAAATGTACTGCTTTTATAGCTTTATACTTTCATTGTAAATTTGTTTTGGTTTTCATATAAAAACTATAAGAAGTTTATACTTTATGTTCATACGCATTTAAATTACAGTAAAGTGAAGAAAAGGTCAACACTGATCTGTGAGAGGTTTTTTTTGCCTTTAAAGGAGGGACATATATTACTCAGTATTAGAAAGTCTGCTCTCGGCTTTAGAGAAGGAAAACCACTCTCTTTCCTTTGGGTTTGACTTTCTCTGCCCCTTCACCATACTAGAATGGTAAGAGTTCGCAGGAAAAATCAGGACTTAAGTAAAAGGAGAAGTTGCCAAGGAGGACCTGGGCTGTGTCTGGTCAAGGTTGGGCCTGTACAAGAGCAAAAGGTTTCCCTGCAGCCCCACATAGTCTAACCCAGGTCACCAGCAACAGGGCTTCCACATGTGGATTCAGATGCAAAAAGCCTTAGAGTTATAAACAAAGCAACTCTGCGCTGAGTCTCCTCTGCATATAGACCTTGAAAACCTATGGCAGCAGGACACAGATGGCCAAGCATTTGGGATCTGGGTCTAAGCCATCTTTCCCTCTATAACCAACAGCCACATCCTGCTTCCCCTCAGGATTAGGCACATTGCTGGATAGAAGTTTGACCCTAGGATCAGTGACAGAGCTGGAATCAGGTCACTGTAGGCCATACTTGTGGTCTAACCAAAGGCTAGTCAGCTCATTAGTTGTAGGTCAAAACTGCTTAGAAGAGAATCTAAAAATAGGAAGGGACTTTAGAAATCACTTAGTCCAACTTCTATACCAATGATGGAATCTCTTCTAAAACATACTGCTGATACAATCTCTCCTTAACACTTCAGTGATTGAGAATTTACTACTACTCTCTACTACTCTTCAGGAAGGCCTTCTCCATTATTGGAAAGTATCATTTGTTAGGAGAGTCTTCCTTATAAGGAAAGAATAACCATCACCTATAACTTGTTCTTTAGAACAGGAAAGAAGTCTACTTCTTTTTCCACATGACACTCGTTCTCCCCAGATTACACACTTGATCCAAGAGCACCTAAGATGATAGGATATGGTTTCTAGACCTCTCACCTTCCAGTTACTCTCCTATTAAAATAGCAGCGCCCACAAAATACAGTTGTCCCTTGGTATCTGTGGGGGATTTGTTCCAGGACCCACTGCGGACCAAAATCTGAGGATGCTCATGTCCCAGAGCCGGCCCTCCATATCTGCAGTTATGCATCCGAGGATTCAACCAACCGGTGATTGTACAGGACTGTATTTATTGAAAAAAAATATGCACATAAGTGGACCCGTACAGGTCAAACCCGTGTTGAGGGGTCAACTGTAGTCCAGTGCATCCACATCAGAACTTCACATTTCAGTCCCAGCTCCTTCCCTCTCTCTACTTAATTTGTAAATTAAGATGAGTAAACCTTCCTTTGGGCAATAAATGCTTTCCTGAAAAGGAGGGTGAAAAAGCAACTGTAAATGAGAAAATCAATCTCCATGAATTAGTGGGATCTGCTATTTAATATATCCCGTAGGCAATACCTTCACAAGTAATACTGTTGCAATTTTATGTGTTTAATAAGTATGTTTTATATGCTATATTTCCTAAAAGTGAGGTCTTCCTATAGCTGATTTTCTTTACCTTAAAATGAATTGCCATAATAAAGTAATCTTTCTGTTTCACATTACTCTGATGGAACGCCTATGATAAGGTAAAGTTTTGCTATTCTCAGAAGTCAAGATCTACTGAAAAAGAGACAGTTTTAAAAGTTCTTTTGAAATTACGTTTTGAAATTAAAAATACTCTGCATTCCATCTCATATAACAAAGTGGCAACACAAGGTAAGTGTTTAATAGTTATTTTATTTATAAATTTCCACCAACTCTTGCCATTCATATTGTTCTGGATATCACAGATGGATTATGTAATAGTATTATCTTATATTTATCTGTATGAAATTTAGGGGAAAGAAGAGATGTACAGACTGCATGAAAACGACAACTTAAAGCTCACATTTACAGTGTAGTGCTCTATAAACACACAGGTCTATTAGCTGAAGCCAACACTTGTCCCATCACCATCCACCATATGGCCTTGGGCAAGTCATTTCTGTTTTCTCATTTTTAAATTATCTATCACCTGACTTCCTACCTCATAGACTCAAGTGGATGCATGCAAAAATACCTCAAAAAATACCATGCAGTTTAAGGGTGCAATATGGTTACTATAAAGTGCTTTATTTATTACTGGCCTTCCTCTTTTTAGAGTAATACTATTCATATTTCAGTAAAAGTCATTTGTTTGCAAAGTGACTCTTTTAAAAGAACTCTTCGGCAATAGTCTTACTGACAACCTGGCATGATTCTGAAGCCAGTGTCTCAACCTTTAGGAACAGAGTATGATATAAAGATATAAAATAGTCATAAGTTCTATTTAATAACTAATAAAAGTGGCTTATTAGTTCTCCAAAATAGAGTAATTCAAGAGTCATGTGGTCAAACTGAGGAGAAAAAACCCACCATAGCTCGTTTAAGTGATGTAAAATACAAGTGATAACTGTGGGGACTGGAAACCCACTTTCACCTAAATGGAAGCTTATTTGTGTAGAAAAACATCAAAAGACAACCACTAAAAATAAGATTTCCCACAAATTCCTAAAAATTAAAATTCTGAGATTTTTCTTGAAAAATTTGCTTCTTTGGCAAAACATTTAGCACAGACTACACTACTCTCAAATCAATGTTGTGGCCAGTTATTAAGGTCCTTCAACCACATTTTTAGAGTCTCATTGCTTTTTAATTACAAAATGACTATCTCCATGGTCTCAAAATTCAAGGGTCAACCTAGGTGATATTTATAACGATAAAAAAGGGAAGACTATGGCATGCAGAGCAGAACTACACAATTCTGAAAATCTGGCAAACTGATCTCTATTTGTATATTTATAGGGTACAGCTAACATGATTATTACAAGTTTTCTGGAATGGAGGAACAAGGAAAATAATCTGCAAATATATCTTGACCTACTAAGTACCAGGCCATTAATGCAGTCTCCATACTATTATTCTTAGGTCAGTTCCTTAGAACTTTTTAGCCTTTGGGTACTCTAAGCTTTGGTTGGAATTATTTAGGGAGCGGTTAGATATATGCAAAGAGTTTTATGCTTTAGAAATGTTCTTGGTTTATCAAAGTGGAAAGATAAATATCACACATGCTGAAAATGTGAAGATAAGGTTTATGAGAGCTGCCAACTATTTGGGTACCAGTTAGAAAGCATCTTCATCTGATTCAATATCACTCTTGGGTTTGGTAAGTCTCTCCAGTTCTTCTCCATCCTAAACGGAAACATGAAATCAGTAATTAATTAGGACAAAACTAGAAATGTCCCATTTTTAATGATTACTAAGGAGAAACCTTACTAACAAATCATGGATTTTATTTAATTAAACTATAATCTTGTTAAATGAAATTAAATAAATAAGTTCTTGGAAAGTTAACCGCAGGCATACAATGAGATAAAAAATTGGAATGCACTTCAGTACTTTTGAATTTCAAAGTTAACAAGAGCCAAGTAAGGAGCGGCCTCTGCTGGTCTTGGAGGGAAATGACTAAAGGCTGCAGAAATAGGTATAAACTAGGCCTTGTTACCTACATTGATTTTCTTCTACCTAAAAAAGTAGGGCAAGCAGTGTTATTAGACTGTTGGAAAAGAATACAGGATTTCTAAATCTATATTCTAACTGATATCAGAGCAGGCTTCTAATTTTTTCATCTTAAGAATCTGTTGTAAATATCATCACTTCAGAGGCATTACTGAGGGAAGCTTTGCCATGAACTGTATCTAATAAGAAATAGGTTAACTTTCCCGAAGAGTAAAATGTTCATTGTGTGAACTATCTCATATTTTGTGTTGTCATGAAAACTGTAAATTTAAACCTAGATAGAGGACTCCATTTCATGTTTTATTTAAATATATATCTCGTAACTTGAGCCTCCAAGAGATCACTATGCATTTGCAGCGATCCTTTTGGGAACCTTGGGAACCACCGTCTTAGCGAGATAAACAAGGTTGCCCTTCTGGCACACTCTGGTTTACGAAAAGCTACAGCGAAAAGAAAGAAGCCAGGCTTTTGACTTATATTTAACAAGACTTACTAATGTCAAAGATCAACTTTTCTTACGAATGAGGCTTGTTTCCCCAACTACAGTGGGGTGGAAAGAGTAATGAATGGGTTTGGCACCAGTTCTTTCACTTACTATCTGTAACCCAGTTAGCCTCTCTGAGTCTGTTTCCTCACTTGTAAAACTAGGAGACTAGACAAGATAACCTGTGATGCATCTTCTGGTTCTGTGACTGTAATATTCTATGATACAACTAATGCATAAGGTCCTTGAGGCTGTGATTTATACTTTTTCTCAACCCCTGACAGCATTATCATGAGCCCTTATACATAAGGAGTCCAACAAATGTTTGTTGAACGGTAAGTCACAGAGAGATCCAATACGCCCTGTGCCAAATCAGCACTGATCTATTTCTTTTCTTGTATAACTACACTTTGAATTTGGGAAGAACAGGCAAAAATGCGGCATCGTCACAAACTTACCCCACTGGAGCGCTCCCAAAGACTGCCGCTTAGATCTCGGATCCCTTCTTGCCTAGGTGCGTATTCCAGACCTTGAGGCTTGCTGGCATTATAAATAAATATGGAGAGAAGAACTGACGGGGCTTCTATGAAAAACTCCAGGGAGGGCCTGAAGTCAAAGACCAAGACAGACACCGTTGTGATGACGACAGTGGTGACCTGGGCCATCAAGACATGGAACATGTTATCCAGGAACTTCAGAATAAAGGCCACTGAGAGGCCCTGGAATGCAGTTACAAAAATAAGGGCTACTGAAAATGCATTGTGGCCATAAAAAAACCCACAGTTCTTAACCTGATCACGGTTACTGCTCTGAAGGCCCAGGGTCAGCCCATTAAAAAGAATGCCAAAGAAATAGAGTTTGCTGTTCTGTACAAAGATGCTTTCAGTGAGCTGGTTCCCTTCCTTCAGTATCTTTTCATTATAGATATTGGCCATCGAAGAAATAAAACACTGGACTATAATAAGAACATGGCCCAAGCCAAGACGGATATGACTGAAAACCCTGGCCGTGGTGTTCCACTGAGCTTCAGAAAAAGTCCACTCCTTTGCCGTGCAATTGTCTTTTCCGGAGCACTCACTTCTGAAAAGAAGACAGGAATTGGATGGGCTGAAGAAGGCATCGTGATGAAATCCATGTCCTGCCAGGTTATGCTGTGAGGTCTCAGTCCCAGAAGTGAGGGCCACAATAGACAAAAACAAAATCAGGAGGGAAGCCCACTGTATCCAGTTTAGATGCCTCCTGTTCAAAGATGAAAAAAGAGATTTTAATACTGGTCTTTTTTCCTCCTCCCCTATCAACTGTGTCTACTGAAAACTCAAATCACTTGAGTACTTGGTTGCATGAACCATACTGTTTTTGCCTGCATTCCCCACAATTCAAGTTCAAAGGAAACCCGTCAGGGTGTGTCTGCTTCTTGAACTTATTATTATTATTATTTTTGGTACGCGGGCCTCTCACTGTTGTGGCCTCTCCCGTTGCAGAGCACAGGCTCCGGACGCGCAGGCTCAGCGGCCATGGCTCACGGGCCCAGCTGCTCTGCGGCGTGTGGGATCTTCCCGGACCGGGGCATGAACCCGCATCCCCTGCATCGGCAGGCGGACTCTCAACCACTGCGCCACCAGGGAAGCCTTTGAACTTATTTATTTATTTTTTGCAGTACGCGGGCCTCTCACCGCTGTGGCCTCTCCTGTTGCGGGGCACAGGCTCCGGATGCGCAGGCTCAGCGGCCATGGCTCACGGGCCCAGCCGCTCCGTGGCATGTGGGATCTTCCCGGACCGGGGCACGAACCCACGCCCCCTGCATCGGCAGGCGGACTGTCAACCACAGCGCCACCAGGGAAGCCCCTTGAACTTATTTTTTATCTGCTTTTATAGTAGCTGTCCCTTAAGGCCATTCAGTCATTTCTTCTCATTTTAAGTTTCTTTTTAACCTATAGGTTTAACTAAGCCTCCTTCCTACCTTGGGAACTGATCTTAGATGTTTGGTACGATCACTTTTTAATCTCGTGATAAAATAAGTTATAGCAGAGATTCTCAATCTAGTTTCCATGAACCAGAAAAAATGTGACGAGCTTAGGATATCTGTGAATTCTTGCAGTGTGTGCCAAATCTTCTACATAGGTGAATTCCTGGTCTTCCCCACCCCCACCAGGTGATCCTTCAAAGATCCGTCAAATTTTCAAAGGTATTCATGACTCAGAAATGATTTAAGGAGGAAGCTAGTTCCCAGATTCATGGCCTGATCATAAAATATTATACAGCAAACTGTTTGATAAGGCAAGGAAAAAATATTTTCAGTGTTTCAGTTGATGAAGTCCTAACAATGCTTTATTTATTTCTTTATTTTTCCTAACAACAAACTTTTCAGATATGGAGGATGTGATGATTATTATTCCATTTTGCAAATTCATTCAGTTCAACAGACATTTAATAAGCAGCAACTATGTGCCAGGCACGCTGGGAAAAGAAAAAAGACTTGGTCTCCATCCTCAAAGAATTTACACTTTAATACGGAGTGAGCCATGGAACTAAATAATGACAATATAATGTGTGACATATGATACACAGAACAATTGGGGTACACTGAGGAACAACACCTGAGTCTGGAAATAGAGTCAGGTAGTGCTTCAAAGAGGAAATGACACTTAGGCTGAAAGATGAGAAATAAATTGAAGTTTCTCATGTGAAAAGGGAGTTGGCAATATACCCAGGAAGAGGCAAGAGTCTATACAAAGGCTACAAGAAGGTACATTGACTAAGGAAAGAGGGGTATGGGACTCAGGTGGGGGCATCCAGGGAGGCTTTTGGGGGGAACACCTTCAAGTTTGAAGATCGATTAGTCAGGTGGAGAAGAGGCACACCAAGCACAGAGAGTAACATGAGCAAAGGCAGACATGTAAAGCAACAGGTGAGAACTGAAGTTGCAAGAATTTTGGAGCCTTTGTTGAGCACCTACTATGGGTCAGGCAGTTTCCGTTCTAGAGGAGGAAATGGTTCTCAGAGTTTAACTGACTTCTCTAAGGTCATGTATTTATGAAAGAGCAAGGAAGGAGTCTGAGCCATGGTTTTGTAAGTTCTCCTTCTGGACCAATGCACCTCTTAAGTATAATTCTGAGTTCCCAGGATGCCTGTACAGGAATATGTGTCTGATTTCACCAATGCTTCCATAGAGCTTCATGCTGTGAAACTGCTAACTGCACAGATAGCACAGGCAGCAGCACACCTGTGCTCCCTATATGTCTTCTTGTGTATACACTTTCATATAACCAGATCTAGCATGCAGTGATGAGACCAACATAGCCTTATAGTCCATGAGGTCAGAAACTGTCAGCTAGTCACATACATTTCTGAAGGTGCAGGTGGTACACATTAAGTAGTAGAAAGCAAATGGAACAGAAACCGAAAAGACAGAGATGAAAAATGGGTGCTCAATTTATAAAAATCATTATATAACCAAGTACTGTAAGTCAAGATAAATGAGGCAATGATATACTCTACAGGTCCTTTAGAAGTTTTCAATTCTGACGGCTATAGATCTTCCACTAATATTGACATGGAGAAAAAAGAATCCAAGGAAATAAAGCCTTAAATAAGCTAACCAGTAACTACTGCAAATAATTACTCATTCAAGATAATGTTCTAGGAAGGTAAAAATTATTAAGGATTAGGGTGAAAACAGATTTTTAGCAAAGAAAATAAAACAATAAATCATCCTATAAAGGCAGCTGAGGATCTGCACTCTTATAAATGATGACTGATTAGGCACCAAAGAGTTTGAAAAAGTTTGCTCCTTACGGCTTAGGTGATTCAACAGTAGAAACTCACTTAACCGACCTCTCCACTGCCCCAGTAAAACATTCAGATTGATGCGCAGAGCTGAATGCCTCTGGCTGGAACGCTGCTGAACCTGAAGGCCTCTGCTCCCAAGTGAACTGTTTGCTCACAAAGAGTCTCTGTTCCAAAACGTGTTTTTGCCAGGTGACCTCATTATTGTAATTATATATTTTAATGATTACAGAAATCATAAATTATGAGTGAATGAAAAGGATTGCTGTTTTCATGAAAACTAAGTTGAATGCTTTGGGAGGACAAAAGGCAAATCTCAAGACAAAAAACCTGCCTTTGAATTAGGTACAGGTAAGTTAGTTTAAGCTTAGGGAATGAATAATAAAAATCCAGAAGAATCTACTTTAAAAATATACTTAAGGCTTGCTCCACTATAATGAAATTGAAACCAGAAACCACAGACGATGTGTAATGAATGTAGGTTCAAGCAAGAAAGAAGCCAAAGAACTCCAATCAGCAAACCCCACACGTATGCAAAGGAAAGGTTGCACTTTGAACCATGGTTCCACTTTGAACCATCAAAAGAATGATGAATCGACACTTACATACCTTAAGTTAAATTGTCTAAAGTATATATATATATTTTAAATGACATCCCTACTTTGAGTTTTCCTAGTAACTCAACAATTAGGTCCAAATTGTGTCAGATATGAGCATTTCTACCATATCTGGTGGTAAACCAAAGCAGAGCAAGAAAATATTTAAGTGGAAAGACATAACTTTTTACAAGAAACCATGCATCATAACTTTCTAAATAGCACAAAGAGTGACCAAGGGCAGATTTATCAAGGGAAAGTATAAATATTTATCAAGTGAATGAATGGTTTTGGAGAAATGCTTGTTATTACTGAGTGGCACTTTTATTTTTTCTGCTGGTTCAGAAAGTAAAGTTCACCGTAACTTCTAAGACATCCAACATATGTTTCAAAATGTGTTTTTTAATAATTTTTTCCCTTCCCTTTGAAGAAATCACAGAAACTTATATACATTCTTTAGGTAAAAATAAGTGCTGGTCTTGGTTTCGCTCTCTAATCTCCCAAATCTCGATGTTCAGGCTGACATTATTATTCCCTAAAGCCTAGCAAACAAGATTATACAACTTTGCCAAGCCTTAAGAGCAAACCAATAGGGCTTTGAGGCATGCCTGCCACATTTCCACTTTGAACCAGTAACTATACTTCAAGGAGGAAATCTATGCATTCACATGGGGTTTAGAATAAGACATTTGAATGATGATACTTTTCACTTTTTCTCACTTTCAAATTCTTACAAGTAAGTTTTACATTCGTCACTGGACTTATTTTTTTCTACCTGTATAGCCTTATATCCTTTACCTGTATGGGAAAGGTTATTTGATAGCTCTGCTAGAGGCAAGTATAAGACAAGAGCTTTGATATTCTAAATGAGTTATTTATGGCAAACAAATTAAGAACTTGTGATAGAACTCAAGCTATTCTTAGGTCAAAATTTTATTGCCACGGGCAAAAGACCATCAAATGACTCATGAAGAGTAGATTAAATAGGGAAAAACTAACAAACAACATACACTATCACCAACAAAAAGATCAAAATAGAACAAAGTTGATTTTAAAATATAATAATAGGTAATACTTAAAAGGCATTCCCATAAAAGACATTATTAATTACCACATTTTAGCTTCACTATTTAGAGTAGCTTCAAGTGCTGATTTGTGAATTAGTCAAACTAAGACCCATTCTGGGAACTAAGTGCTTGTGGAAATAATAAAAATGGAGTGCTTTTATTGTTTCTTTAATCTAAAGAACTTCTAAGGATTCAAAACAGAGTGGTATTAACAACAAAGCAAACACATGCCTAAGAATCCATATTACTGCTTTGAATATTAAGAGGTAAAATATGTTAAAAAAAAAAAGTTTGAACTGTAGTTCATAACGTTGTTTGCCCCTCTGCCCCCAGCCTATCCACCTACACTCCCTCTTCTACAGCCAAAGGGAGCTGCCTGAGGGCTGCAAAATGCTTAGTGGCTCTGGGTTCCAGGCACAGACTCAGCCTAACTGCACCTATCTCATGGGGTCATTGTGGGGTTAAGTCGAAATAGGGTAGAAAGGCCCTGAGGAGACCTTAGTGTTTTCTAGTCACTGGTGAAGAGCATCCCCGCGCAGCTGCCCACATGGCAGTCGGGCCACCCTGGGCAGGGCTTTTCCAAGTGCCCCTCACCTTGGCCCACAGCCCTGCTCATGCTCTGGGGTCATTAAAAAAAACAAACAACTCTGGGCATAGCTAGAGCCACTAGCCAATTTCAAGTCAGGAAATACCTTTAAACTTCTCTTTGGTAAATTCAGTTATTAATTTAATTTTGACATAATACTTATGTATTATATAATAACTTAAGTATAATACCATGTGTACTCATAAACTGTCACTTCACAGGAAAAAAAATTTTTTTACTTGAAAAAAAAGTGAAAAAAAAAGCCCCAAACAAAACAAAAAAAATACATGTTTTTGAGACCATCACTCCCCTATTAATAGTGAGTATTTTATTGTGTGTCAGAGCCAACAATTATTCCTTTATGGAAGTGCATCCCTAATTTTATCACAGGAATCAATATAAAAATATGATTGCTTATATATGTTTTCTCAGAAGCCAACTTTTATCCTACAAAGTGACTTTCGTGCTGATTTTAAAGACTTTAAAACGTTTTTTTGGATTAGCATTCTTTAACTTGCTAGTTGAATTGAATTATTCTCACAATTCATAAATAAAATGAAGAAAGTGATAGCAAAAGCAAATTTCAGTGACTCTAACATTTAAATTGGATGAAATGCTATGTTCATTTTTTTCCCATCTCTTACATTAACTATTAAATTGAATGTTTCCTCAGGGTAAAAGAAAACCTTTCAAGAATTTCATATAATTTATGTACTGGATGCATCATGGGATTCAACAAATAACTACTGAGTGCCTATGGACCAAGCCCTTCATCCTTCTGTACACATCAATTATGAAAACACACTATGACACAGCACATTGAGAAACAAATTAAAAAGAGAATGTGAATGTAAAATTAAAATAAAAACAATCACAACAAATATAACAGAGAGTTAATTTTATTTTCATCATCATCATCATTAAATAACAAATTAAACTGGAGTTAAGTACCCAGATCCTGTATCACCTTAGGACATTCTGGCCTTTGCTTTGCAGCAGAGCCTATCTAAACTAAAAATGTTTATTTTATTCAAACGTTCTCCTGGAGATGAATTAGTGATAGCACTTGGAAAGTTTAATAAGTTCACTCTTATTAATTGGAATTTTAACTAGATTCCTCATGCAAATCCTCTGCCAGTTAGAGCTTAAATCACGTAGTCACCTCAAGGAGTTTAATAAGGAATTTGCCACTTTTTATCACCTCCAAACTCCAAATAACAAATATATTAATCTTAGGAACTTCTTGGTTCCCTATTAGTGTACAGAGAATCTGCAAAAAAAAAAAAGCTATTGAATTCTTTGTTGAAAATCTGGCACTAAAAATTAAAATAATTAAAACCCAATCATCTCTTGTCTTTTGAGATGCTAAGAAAATACATTTCAAACATTGAATCGCAGAGGATTTAGACAGGCTAACACTGCAGCTGCTTTCCAGATGGGTTAAACAACTTGCCCAACACACAAAGCAAATTAGGAATAAAATCCCGGCCTTGGGATTCAGAGGGTATATCATCTGAAACAAGGCGGTACCATTTTAAAGTATGATATATGCTTTCACAACAAGTTACTTACTTCAGCACTATCCTGAATAGAAGAGCTGTTGTTATAATGCTAAAATTTGAGAAGATAACAGCCATGGCCTAGAAAGAAAGAGAAGATAGAGTTACAATCCAAGCAAAGCACTGACCTCAGAAATCTCCCAGCTTGGTGCAAGTTCACCTGACAAAAAAAGCTTTTTGGTCAAAATCCAGAGGGGTTATTAGGGCAGCTACTTCACTAGAGGATTAAATTCTATTTTTATTGCTTGTTAAACTTACGTAGATATGATCAAATTATTGTACAGGCTTTGAAAATGTGCTGAAATTCAGCAAATGCCTGTGTAATAATCTTTATGTGCAGATCTGGAAATACGTATAAACTCTATAAGTTTAGGTCCAGAAATAATGGTTACAATGATTATAAAGCATACTTTTTCAAGCTCTCAGAGACTTTTAACACTGATTCTGTGGGTAGAGAGAAAGCAAGTACTGTTAGGCCCATTTATACATTAAGAAGATGGAGGTATAGGTTTTTAAGCGTTTTTAATGCTCTAGGAATTAAATCAATTTATACCTGGTTGAACTGTAGTGATTCAATACCAGTGATTCACTACCAAACTTATATTTGACAGTCCTTTGGATTTATTCACATTGTTCTAAACACTTAGAAAGGTGTTAGCCAGATTTTATTAAGGTTTGTTTTTGTGAATTTAGTCAAATTTCACATATGAAAATATTAATCTGAACATATATACATTTTGGCCCAGAAAATATGAAATTTATCACTGCCCCCATAATTGGATCTGACAATATTAATAATTTCTAAAAACAAATCCTACTGCCTTCCTCCTTGCTGTCACTTTAAATTGACCAAGCCTAAAGAGTATCCACAATCTTATGCAACCAGCAAACATGACTAATATGCAGCTGAGTTAAAGAAATAAGAGTAAAATCCAATAACAACTAGCAAAAATTCCAAGAATACAATATTGCTCTTTTCCTACTGACTTTTATGGGAACCATTATTTTAAGGTTTTCTTTGCAGATGAATGCTTGTGAACCCCTGGTTAGGAGACAAGTAAGAGGAGATAAGAAAAGTACGTGGCTGGTTAAGAGTGGGGAAGTGGCGGCTCTGATCAATCAGTTACAGCGCTGCTGCTGGCCTGGGGAATTGTGTCCACTTTGTCCAGGCAATAGTATAGAACAAATAAAATATCACAGCTCTTTGCCCCCAAACTTCCATGCATCTCTATTTAATTCTTTCCAACGAGGTGTGGGCATAGCACTACACAGAATATGTATGCCAAGTAATTTATTTTGTAATATCTGTGGTTGTACACAATCAGGAAGGAAGAGCAAAGCAAGAAGCTGTAAGAACAGGAAGTTGCACTCCTGCTTTGGTACTAGGGGTTTAGCAAAGGGATATAAATTTAGAGGTAGTCTGTTGGATGCAAATAAAACACAACAAATATACACTTCTTGAATGTGAATAATTATGTTGTTGGGAGGAATTCTCAGATCTGAAAAACAAAGTGAAAGAATTTAGGAGAGGACACATTTTAAATGGAATGAACTTTTACTAATAAAATGGATCACAGAGCTGAAAGCAACTTCATGTGATCCCCTGGCCTAGGTCCTTACCTTTGGGCCGGTATGGTAACACTATTCTATTTTACAGAGCGGTTTGGCCTTGCCTGGTTCTAATCTTTTAAATTGTGCAAAAGAATCAAACTCCTGTTTTCTACCTCAGTGCCCTCTTGACCCCTCCTTTTCACCCCACTTTCATACTGATTTGGATATACTTAAGAGGCTTCAAATAGAGGACTAGTGTCAACAGAAATTCTATTTATGATCAAAATGCCTGAACTTGCTCTTTAAAGAAAATTAAAACACATTTTCTTAAATGTGGCAATAGAAACCTTCGTTTTATAAAATGAAAATATAGAGGGGAAAATATACACGTGATCCAAACTGAGTAATAGGTAAAAGCAGAAGAGACCAAACTTTAATTCTGATTACTAACAGCTCTCTAAATTGGCGTAGGGGATGCCAGGGGAGATGAGAAGTATACCTAGTATTATCAGTTATGGATAGCAGTTAGATTGGGAGGATATAATCTCTACCCTTAAAGAACTTGGTTAAATGACAGGACTAACAGAAAACGAAAATCATACCAAAAGAATACATATACACCACATTAAAACAAGTGTAAGAAAGAGCGGTACACTGAGTGTATAATTTTCTGAGTTACTCATGGGAGTCTGCTTGGAGGTCCTGGATGTTGAGATTAATACTAGAGGTGGGTGACCACAGGATGGCTCAGAAAATAGGCAGACTGGTTAAGGTTACACAGAGAGAGATGGCTCTAGATTCAGTGGTCAGGAAGCAGCTCCCACACATCAGTCAGCACAGTTTAATAGTTATCTTTCACAGCGGAAGAGTCTTGCAAGTGGATTGGTAAGTCAGTGCTCAGATAATTCTGCTCAAACCTCAGGAAGGCCAGTGAGGCAATGAGAAACTAACAGTGCCAAGGAAAACGATTAAAAAAAAAAAAGAGAAAGGTTAGTTCCAGGATTCATTTCTCTGTCTTTTCAATGCTATCTTCTTTGTCATTATTTACTTACAGGCTGAAGATAGGAAAGGACATAGAAGACAATCAAATTATCCAGGAAATAAAGAAAGGCAGGAATGGACCACTTCATGAAATTAGAGAATTCCTTCCAGGAACCACATCTCAAGTTTCTATTTTGATGATCTTCTAAAGAAAGAAATACAGCAATAAATATATGAGCTTGATGAGAATGCACATATTTTTAGAGAAAGTAAATTGTATTTAATTTCTGATATAATTCTTTAAAAGAGACTTAATGAACATGCTTTCATAAGTGACTATTAGCCTTGAGAAATCAAGGACTACACAGGATTCCATTATGGTCTTTCTTCACCCCACCACCGTGCTCATCTCTGACAACAGCAACACTTTAGGAATACTGATTTTCTTAGTTCCTGCTAACTTGAGACAGACGTATTACTGAAGAAGGCAACTCAGGACACACTTATGTTTTCTCTTACTACTCTGAGCATAAAGCCAAGAGAGATCAACAAGTTAAAATAAGTGGAACAAAAAATGTAGCGTTCATGCTGGGATTTTTTTTCCTGGGGCCGGGACGGTGGTGCTGTGGTGGGTGAGGGAATCAGGAAAGGGAGATAACTAAGTGAAAGTTTATATACAGGGGAGTAGAGAAAATTAACCTTTGCTCATCCTAGTATGAGTTATTCTCCTATCTCTAGGTTTACAAAAACTTAAGAAGGTACTATAACGGAGAATGTAAAATAAAATGAAAAGATAGAAAACAATTTAAGTCTAACCCCTGTAAATACTTCATGAATTTCACGAGATTAAGAAATGTATTCCACTAACTAGAAACTCTGCAAAGATCGAAACCTCTGAGAATGAAAAGACAACTTCTTGGGCAAGCCCTTTAATAGTGTAAACTCTATGTCTACCTCATGTGGGAAGGTGGATCAAAGTAGTAGAGAGAGCTAAGGTTCAATAACTGGAGAATTAATAGCCACAAAAGGGTACATACTTTTGATCTGAGGAAGGATTAGTACCCTTATTTGATACTATTTGCACCCTTATTTGATACTTATTTGATAGTTGATGAAACTGGAGCTCAGAAAAGTAAAATAATCTGCCCTAGAATACAGTCTCTCTGACTCCAAAGCGCTATGCTGTCCCCCTAAAGGCAATGGGGATTGTTTTGCAGTATGCTACATATCACGTCAGACAGTAGTGATTTAGATAATCCTGAATTTGAACAAAAACTAACTCGCTGTGTGACCCACCACAGGAACAAGTCAAGAGGCAGCACAGTGGACGGGACGCTAGGACATGTGGGTTGGAGTCCAGGCTTTGCCTCCTCCTACCCAGCACTACATTAACACTTACTACTTACTCTCTGAGTCTGCTCCTCACCTGCAAAACATGAGTAATCATATTTCTATTTGTATCTTAGTATCCTCATATATAAAATTAATGGGCTAGACTAACTGATACGAAATGTTCCTTTCAGTTCTAAAATTTTTTGATCCTGTGATTTTTAACCAGTATATAATACCATTTCAAGACTCACCTTTCTTTAGAACCCAGAATGACACAAGCACACAGAAAACCAGCTTCACCAGTTCTGAGCACACATTCACAGTAGTTGGAAGATAATCATATTTGTTCTCTGAAATGTAACAGAAATGTTTTTTAATTATAAATTTTGCTCTATATAATGCTTACATACAGTAAATAATTTAGAGCTGTTTCTAAACTTAAAAGTTGGACTTTAAGACTGGTTATATTGGGCTTCCCTGGTGGCATAGTGGTTGACAGTCCGCCTGCCAATGCAGGGGACACGGGTTCGTGCCCCGGTCCGGGAAGATCCGACATGCTGCGGAGCAGCTGGGCCAGTGAGCCATGGCCGCTGAGCCTGCGCGTCCGGAGCCTGTGCTCCGCAACAGGAGAGGCCACAACAGTGAGAGGCCCGCGTACCGCAAAAGACTGGTTATATTAAACTTCATCCAGTTGGTTTTGGCTCTTTTGGATTTTTGAATCAATTCACCTAACGTGAATTCCCCTTACCTCATTGAGCGTTTTATTATCCTTGAAATTGAGAGATATGCCTCTCATGTTTTCCTTCGAGTTCCTGAAAAATGTGTTGAGGAGGCTAGGGCTACAGGCGAAGAAAGCTTTGTGGCATTAGAGATCACCTTCTAAGTTGACCATTAACTAACAATCAGGGCCTGACTAATCAAACAGCTATCAATCTAGGTGGCTGAATTATTACCCAGCTCATGATTCCTCTTGTGTGACTTGTCTGCCTTGCTTAAATACACTCTGTCTGTGATATTCCCTGAACTCAGAGTTTTCCTATCTGTTTCATATCATGGTACACATGGAAAACAATATTTGTTAGGCACTCTGGGACAAACAGTATGTTGTGGTAACAGAAGGAAGCGGCTTGAGGCAAGAGGCAACTGGCCCAGGGCTCTTCGGTGGACAAACACACTGACACATCCAAACCCACTGACCAATCAGGAAGCTATATCCCAACCTACAAGTCAATCTAATTAGGAAATGAGGTTTGGTTAGTATATCTTGACTTAGCTGTTATTTCTCTCCTTTTTCTAAAATGCTTACAAACAACTTGCTCTATGATTTTGCCAAGGACAAACATAAATTTTATTAGTTACTATTTTGAGGAATGCATTTTCTCAAAAATATTTGCTTGTTTCCCTTGGTTGTCATATGAAAAAACTGGCCAAGTACAAAGGAAAAAAGCCAAGTACAAAGGAAAAAAGCCAACTCGACATTCTTGCTCCCCAGAACACTCTTTCTTCCTCTTTTCTGTGGTTTTCCCTGACCTTCACAACCTATGCATAATCAATCCTTTATTCATCTCTGATCCTGTAGCACTAGTGTAAACAGATAGGGTAGGGGATCCCCAGAGAAAGAGAACCAGGCGTGGCTTTCTGGACATAAGAGAAGCCATTTTTGGCCTAAGCCATCTTGTGACTTAAGCCTGGCCATAATGCTGGTCCTTGAACAGGTCTCAGTAATTAAGGATCTTAAGGGAACAAAAGAATGCAGGAATAAACTGTTATCCAGCAAGAGAAGTGACAATAGCAAAGATAATATATCAGTTGTAAAGACTCCCAGTTCAGTTTCAATGGTAAAGATGAGCCTGCATTGCTCAACCACCAGATCAACTAGAACTGGATGATGATGCTGACCTTTTCTGACCCTCCTGACTTCAATCAACTAAAGCTGGATTCTGTCAACCACCCAAGCCCCTTCATAAAATGCATGTACCCTTTAGCTTAAAATTTCCCCAATTTTGCTGTTTGGGAAGACACTGCTTTGGGAAAGATCCCTGGTGTCCTCCTTACTTGCTACAAGTAATAATAAACCCTTCCTTCTCCCGATCTTTGGCTTGGTTGTGTCTTTTGGCTCAACACCTACCAAGAGGTGAACCCTGCTTTCGGGTAACACTACCTATAAACCTCTATAACAGTACTTGTAACATTGTATAATAGTTATTTTTTATGTTGTATGTCTTACCCTTAAAATGTAAGCTTTGAGGCTTCCCTGGTGGCGCAGTGGTTAAGAATCCGCCTGCCAATGCAGGCGACACGGGTTCGAGCTCTGGTCCGGGAAGATCCCGCATGCCGCGGAGCAACTAAGCCCATGCGCCACAACTACTGAGCCCACGCACCTAGAGCCCGTACTCCGCAACAAGAGAAGCCACCACAATGAGAAACCCGTGCACCGCAACGAAGAGTAGCCCCCGCTCGCTGCAACTAGAGAAAGCCCGCGCGCAGCAACGAAGACCCAACACAGCCAAAAATAAAAACAAACAAACAAATTAAATAAATAAATTTTAAAAAGTAAGCTTCTTACAAGACAGGGATCATGTCTTGTAAGACATCCTAAACCTGGCAGTTAAGTGTTCTGCACTTAGTAGGCACTTAATTGGCTGTTAAACTTTCTCCATTATTCAAAGCTCAGTTAAAAACATCTCTTCCTCCCTCTTCTGAGCTCAAAGTTATACTGAAATCACATTTCCATTATCCTCCAACAATACTTTGCTTTACTTTCTAGCACGATACACATGAGCAAACATGCACGCACACAAATGGGGGGGGGGCTTCATATCACAACTTTCAAACTCTTGTCACTGCTCTTTAACTCATTCTTGCTTTTCATCATTTTTGTTTTTCTCCTTGCATTTCTCTCATGGTTGATCCCGTATCGTATCACAGCATCATGTGTGACCTCTCTCCACTCTTCTGCCCACACTTCAACCTTATCTACGCCACATTCATCCTTATTGGTTTCCCTTCACTCCCAGAGAGAGGAGCCATGGCCCCACTGTTTACCCATTCTCCCCATTAAAACCTTCCATTCTCTTCAGGGGCTTTGCTCCAATAATTATTTCCTCGGGCTTCAGTATATCTCCTTTATCTTTCAATTAACTGGCTTCCTCTCCTCTCCTACAAATATGTTCAAAACTCCCAACCAAAAAAAATAAAATATAAGATCCTCCCTCTCCAGCTACCATACCTCCTCCTAATCTCCATAAAAGTGTCAATATTCATTATCTCCACTGTACCCACTTTCCACTCAGATCTTGCCCCCAAGCAGTTTGGTTTCTAATCCCACCACAGTACTCCAACTACCTAGTTCCTGAGATTACCAAACATCTTCTAATTACTAATTCCCAAGAGTGGGTTTTAATCCTTATCTTATCCTGATGTTGCAATTTCCTCCCAAACTCCCTTCTATAAGTCATGTGCATTTAGCTCTCTCACCTCTCTAATTCCTTCTTAATGTCCTCTGAGTGTCAGCACTCCTGTTAAACGCTGGCATTCCTTGGCTCTTTGTTATTTTCTCATTCTGTGTGGTTACCGTGAATGAGCCCTCCGCTCCTCGGAGGGCTCATTTATATTTAATATAAACGTTTCCAAATCTGTATTCTGGAACATTTAATGCTCACTAAACATGTCCATATGAATGACTATCTCCTATTTATTCACTTAACTGGCATTTCCTTGACATGTGTGAAGTGCTAAACACTGCAGGATACAGCAGTAAACAAGGACACAGCTCCTGGCCTCATGGAAGGTACAAGAGCTAAAACTGTTAATTTCTCTGAGCTCTGTCCAACTGCTCTTCCTTCCTTAGTCTCCATCTCAGTTGAGAACATCATTGATCTACTCAGCATCCAAACCAGAAACCTCTGAACTATCCAATACTTCATCTCCTTTAATCTCCACATTCCACACATTCTCCAGGTCTTTTCTATGTTTAGAATATTTCTTGAATCTATCCTCTCTTCTCAATTCCTACTTCAAAAGCCTTGGTTAGTTTTCATCATCTGTGGCTTGAATTTGTAATAACCCCCTAACTGGCTACTTCTCTTCCCCTTTAATCCATTCTCCATCCAGCTACCATAATAGTCTTTCTCATCTTAACCTGCCGTCTATATTCCTCCAAGTATTCCTTGTCCCCCAGACTCTAGGGCCTAGAGAATAAAGTCCCAGATGCTTAGCATGACATATAAAGTCCTCAGCGCTCTGATCATTACTGCCCTCTCTGGCTAAGCACTCCTTCCCCCCTCGTCCAAGTCCTTAAAACTTTTTGCTCAGTAATTCTGAACTACACATTCTCACAATCCATCCTGCTTTTTTAATACATCTGTTCGTTTTTACAGGCTGTTGCTTCTGTTTTGAATACCTCTGCCCACCTTGTCTTCTTGTGGATCAACTGTCACCTTATCAGGGAAGTGTTCCCTGACTGCTTCACAGTCCACATCATGCTCTCCCAGACAGAATATATCACTTTCTATGTAAAACTACCTCTGTATCTTTGGTATAGAACTGCACTTATTATACTGTATTTTCATGATGCATTTACATGTATTTCTCTTCTAATAAACTGTGAATTCTTGAGAATAAAGTCTATATCTTGTGCACTTTGAACTCTGCTAGTAATATCTAGCCCAGCCCCTGGCAGAGAAATGTTAACTGAAAAAGAGACTTATGTACACATCTGACTCCCCAGGCAGACCATTAACGATCATGATGTCATGATTTTACGTGTACTCAATAACTAGTGAGAGGTTCTCAACACAGTTTTGTGGAATTAAACTGTTTAAATACAAATTCTTACATTAAGAATAATAAAAGATTTCCTGAGTATGTATTTATCAAAGCTAATAACCTGTACTGCTCCACTGATTATGTAGTTAAAATAGTACCTCACAAACCCCAAGTGACCAAATGTATCTCCTATTTCAAAATAAGTTATAATATATATTGCTATAGGCCCAGAAACACCTGTTGATTAAACCAACAGTCAGATGTTATGATCTGTTCTGCAAAGGTTTTGATCCTGTACTTAACTGACCCAAATTTCACTCAGCATCAAAAATTTTTCTTGGTAAGGAATGACAGTTTAAAGAACCAAATTTAAACATGGTTTATCACTGACACGAAGCAGAATACTTTAAAGGGTATTATCCCCATTTTATATACAAGGGAAACTAAAGACAAGAAAGATAAAGTGTGATTAGATGGCAGTGCTCCATACATATTCCAAATCTTAACTTACCTTCATTGGCTGAATATTTTACAAGTAGGATTCGACTGGAGCTTAAAGCAATGAATATGGCCCCCAGCAGGAATGTATACATTGCTGAAGAGGAGCTTAACACGGGATGACCACAATAATTGCTTTCCATTCCACTGTTTTTTAATTGCCTTAAAGAGAAGAACAAGTTCATGAGCAACCCTGCTGGCAGATTAAGCATAATGCAAATACCACTGATTTGTGAAGAACAGAAAAGGAATTTTTTAGATGTCTGGTTATGCCTATACCCAAAGCAAAAAAGTTGGGGAGTACAAGGGAAACTATGGGGAAAGGAAAGAGTCAAAATTTGACAGGAGGGGGAACTCTAGAGATTGAAAAGGCAAGAGCCAGCTTAGAAGTGCTGCCAAAGGTAGGACATTTTAGGACTGCAGGATTCTGCAGAAAAGCAATTCTTTAACTTTCATTCTTATGAGCAACTTTGCTCTAGAAGATAATTTCATACTTGTATTTTTCTCCTCAGTAGCAGTTTTTCCATAGGAGGAAGAAAAAGAGCTTGATGGGAAAGATTTCGTTACAATAATGACCGAAATAGAAATATCTGAAACACTGTGTTAATTTATACTGAACTACTGTTGGAAGTAGAAGACGACTTAGAAATCAATGGCTCTAAGGCCCTCTTTTGATATGTTAAGGCCATTAAACTCCAGGTCGGGTAACTACCCAAAGCAACCCAGAGTAAGGATAGTGCACAGTGCCCGGGGGATTGGTGAGAGATGGGCTGGAAATACCAATGCCCACAGCCCAAGGTGGGCGTAAACCTACCAAGGCCAAAGAGACACCTCCCCTTCTCGGGAAGAGCAGCTTTCCCTCCACGATCTAGGAACGCCTTCTTGTCACACATGCGCAGGAGGCATCTCGTCTGGGGCGCCCTCCCCTCAAACGCACGCGCACTTCCTTGTCCCGTGGGGCGCGGTTACCTCGGTCCCTTGGAAGAGCTTCTAGTGGAAGAGCGTACATCCTAAAGCTAAGACAGTAACTGTCTAGGTCCGCAGCAGCAGCAGCGGTAGCTTTTAGGGTCCATACGCAGAGAATCTATGGGAGGAAAAGAAAGGCGAATAAGCCTTTGGACCCGACCCTCCTATTCCGGAACAAAAAGCACAATAACTACCCGACTGAGCAAAAGCGGACCTGGCGCCCATTGCGCAGGCGCGCTCAGTGTTACGCTTCCGGAGGGAGGGGAGAAGCGACCCGATCCCGCCCCACCGCGGCCTTTGTCGCGTCACGTGCCCGGAGGCTCCTGTGTCACGTGAGGCCCAGGTGGCGGCGGAGCTACGGCGAGAGGGCGAGAGTAAGAAGCGGAAGCCGGAAGGGGCGCGAGTGAAGGGTGGCAGAGAAGACTCCTCCCGAGAGGGCAAGGGGTGCGCGTGCGCCCTCTTCTTCCAGCGCAGCCCCGCCGCCCTCGCTCGCGGCCAGGTGACAGCTGGGCCTGGCCTGCTGCGCGCTGCCTGGGGCGCGAGGAGCGCGCGCCCTGCCCTTGCGCGCCGCGCCGGCCGCCCCTCCCCCTCGTCCCGTCCCTCCCGTCGCGTCCCGTCCCCTTGGGTGCTGCCGGCCGGTGCTGAGGCGAGTCGGCGGCAGCGGGGACATTTTCTGACTCCCGACCACTGTCCCGGCTGCCTTTTCCTCTCCGACGCGGGGCCGGCCGCTACTCCGGCCCCAGGATGCAGAATGTGATTAACACGGTGAAGGGAAAGGCACTGGAAGTGGCTGAGTACCTGACCCCGGTCCTCAAGGTAAGCCGGGCTTGCCGGGGGTTGTCAGGCTCACGCTTGGCTCTGCAGGGACCGAGGACCGGACGCCGGGGGAGTCACGGTGTTGTCCGGTGGGGAGCGGTGTAGGGTGGTACGCGGGAAAATGTGCAGCCCCCTCCCGCGGTCTTATCCAGCTGTTCTCTAGGGTAAACTTGGAGCGACGCTCTGTGCGTACTTCACCCGCCAGAACTCAGCTCGTCTGGGTACATCGGGTTGGAGCGTAGTCCGCACCTAAGTGGGTTTTAGAACATTGAATCCTAACCTCGGAAGTCTTTTGAACTTTTTAAGCAAGGATTTTGCTTATTTTAAAGAAATGAATCTGTTTGGTACTAAAATGACATGTTGCTTTTTTTCTTTCAAATTTAGTAGTAAGTTTTGTAATTAGGAGTTTGAAATAGTAAGTTGTGAATGAGGTCGCAGCTTATTAGATTTCAGTGGAACAAGGTGAAATTTGCAACATTATTTCTTTCAGTACCGTTGAACCCAGTTTACAGGCAAAACCCCCTTTCCCAAGTTTTAAAATAGCTGAAACTAGTTCATCTTGGACGTCAGTGATAATACGGAGCAGCTTGACCCTTCTAGATACATAATTTTTTTTTACATTGGCAATAACAGCGTTTTTAAACTAAAAATTGTGACACATTAGCTATTACAGCAGTGACTGACTTTCTTATTTTCAAAGATAAATTAATAGAATTGCATTCGAGTTTTTCTTTTATAACCCTTTATGGTAAGTTTTTTGTTATTGTATCTTTATTTTTCCTTTCTGAAAAGCGAGCAATGATAATAAATGAATAGCGATTTCTTGCTTAAGTGTTTTTTTTCTTTAAGCTTTTATTAAAATTTTACAAATCTTAGTGTAGGATGAAATATCCATGGAAATGGTTGTTCCTCTCTATTCAAGAAGTTACTCTGGTGTTCTAAGAAGATTTTACTTTGCTCCCTTTCCATGACAAAGTGAAATATTAGTCCTGCAGTTTTTAAATACTTATTTCTAAGAATGGTTTTAAAATGATGTCTTGTTGGGCCAAGTTAAAAAAAAAAGTTTATAAATGAGAACTCCAACACTTGCTACGCTTACATTTGTTTACTGTGAAACCCATCATAATTAAGATTGTTCAGTCAACTTTGAAAATTTTTTTTTGACATTTGAATCGAATGATTCTTTTGCATATTATGTCATCTTATAAGAAACGTCTAATTTACTAGGCATACAGCATTTAAATAATACATAATTATTAAGACTTTTTAGTTTCAGGGAGAGAGGAGCAAGAGAAAAAAACCTCCCACATAAAATATAAAACTGCTATTTTGAACTTATAGGATTATGTATTGAGAAAGCATTCTACTTGTTCACCAAACTGAAAGGATGTGTTAGCTTGTTTATGTATTTTTAGTAATAAGGAAAGCAGAATTAATGACCCTTGCCTTGATCTTCCCTGTACAAACTGTTGGTTTACAGAGTGAATTCTTGTAGTTTCCTACTAGACATGGGAAGGCAAGGAGAAAAAGCTAAATCCCTGGGAAATAGATGATGATTTATCCCAACGAGTAAAAATTAAGAAAAATCATGGTTTGGAAGGCACATGTACAGTAAAAGCCAGAGTCCTTACAATGAACTTCAAGCCTATACTTGTTTGGTAGAAGGTCCTTTCTCATCTACTACTGGATTTTAAGCAAAAGCCCTTGTTCACTTTTGCTTAAAAGCCAGTCTGACCTTCTGTGTTATCCATCAAGCACTCTCTTGCCTTGGGTTTTGCATTTGCTCTTCCCTCTGCCTGAAATGCTCTTCCTCCAGACAGCCTTGTGGCTGGTTCCTTTCCTTAAGGTCTCTACTCTATAGTCACCCATCAGTGTAGTCTTTTTTCTCTTACCATCCTAGTTTAAATAACCATCTCTCTCCCTCCACCCCTGACCAGTTTCCTCTCTGCCCCATTTTTCTTTTTGATATTGATGACCATTTGGTTTTTCTCCCTGAACTAGAGTTTAAACTTCTTATGAGGACAAGGAGGGGTATGGTCTATTTTATTCACTCTATGTCCCTATTACCTTAAATAGTGCTTGGCATATAGTAGTTATTTGGTATGTTTTGAATCAGTAATGTTCATAAGTGAATCTTCATTTTTGTAGATTTCTACCACAAAACCTTATGTATAACTTAAACTTTAGAAAAATTTGGTAAGTTGCATCCTTGCTTTAGAGGAGAGAATATTGTATAATATCTTGGTGGAGATGAGAATAATGGGAAAGTATTAAGTGATTTAGGACTTCTAGATTTGGTTTCTAATATTACTCAAATGAGACATTGGCTGAATTGTAATATGTTTAAACATCTTTAAGACGTTTTTCTGTTCTGTAAAATAATGATATTTCGTCATTTCACAAAATTATTTTGAGGTTTAATGTTTGTATAAATCTTTTTTTTTTTTTTTGGCGGTACGCGGGCCTCTCACTGCTGTGGCCTCTCCCGTGCGGAGCACAGGCTCTGGACGCGCAGGCTCAGCAGCCATGGCTCACGGGGCCCAGCAGCTCCGCGGCATGTGGGATCTTCCTGGACCTGGACCGGGGCACAAACCCGTGCCCCCTGCATCAGCAGGCGGACTCTTAACCACTGCGCCACCAGGGAAGCCCCTGTATAAATCTTTGAATGTTTTTCCAAAGAGCTTTGCTCTAATATAGCACTTATCACATTATATTGTGATTATTTTCATGTCAGTTTCCTGTTATACTTACATATTCCTTGAGGTCAGGTACCAGTGACAGATTGTTTTTTTGCACATGCTCCATTACCTAGATGGGTACCAAGCACATAGTTGCCCACAAACATTTTTCAGTTGAAAGTGAGAGAGAGTGTAATACTGTTATTCTTTTTACTTTCTATAGGAATCAAAGTTTAAGGAAACAGGTGTTATCACCCCAGAAGAGGTGAGTATTGAAGATATCAGTATAAAGCTGTTATTTTCTACAATTACATAAAACTGGGTGGCTTTTGTGTTTTATAAGAGAACATCTTGAAATTTAATCTTGATTTGAGTAAAATTAGATCCTGTTGACTATATTAGCAATTTTGTAATTGTAATTACAATAATAGCAGTTTCTATTTCCCATAAAAGAAAATGTAACTTCCCTCTCAGTTTGCCATTTCTCATATTTTTCTGTAATTTCTTTTTATTTAGAAATGAGGGTGGGAGAGGAAATGGAAAAGATTCCTATAGTGACTTATCCTTCACTAATATTTGTATTATATTGAGCTGTGCAGTGGGCTCTGGCGTTTGTTGTCTTGCTTCTTTCTACCCCAAACATGAGTTTTTATGGCTTTCCATTTGGAAACTTTGTCTCAATGCTTGGATATTAAGTTTTCTATCAGTATTTAGCTTAAATATTTTATTGTTACATATTTAACATTGATTTTTTTTTCCACCATTCTTTCACTTTTTCTACTAACCAGACAATGATGAATCTGCTTAATGCTGAAACAAATGGCTCTTTTATAGGCCAGTTGTGTTTTATATACTTTTAATACAGAATTATGTTTTGAGGAATCATTTTACTTGTTCACTAAATCTATATAATAAAAGTATTGTCTTTCCTTTAGGTAGTTTATTTTGTTGTCTTTAGAGAAATACATTCTGGTCTAAAAATCCTTTTGGACTCCAGTTTTATGAATAGTTATGGTTACAGCAGACTTATTTTTTAGTCTTAATGAATGGTAAATAATTTATTTAAGCTTCACCTTTAACTCTCATTAAAAGTACCAGTCATTGGCAATGGAACTTTATTGAAATGAGGCATGTTGTATGATCTGGTTGTAAATTCCAAGACCTCAAGCCAGGGAATTAACTGATCTTTTAGTTTTCACTTGTGATGGAATCTCTTCAGTCCCAAATCCTTGTAAGTTCAAAGGATGGTGTGCTTAACTGAAAATTTTATCTAAAATTTTATCTAAAATTGTCTTCATGTTTAGTGAAGACACAGAATAGTATGGATAAAACCTAGAAGACCTGCCTTCTAGACCCATTTCTCTAATTTCTCCTATTCTGACTTAGGCAAATCAATTAATCTAGGCACAGGCCTCATGTTTCCTCATCTTTAAAATGAGGGATTTTGACTCGACATTTTCTAAAGAACCCAGTCTGCCTTAGGCATCATGAGTTTAATACCTTGAATGCCAAATAAAACTAAATTTTGAGCTTAATCATTAATGTTCTTGAAACTCAGTATCTAAATAAAGAGCAGAGATGAAAGTGTGCTGTTTTTCTTGTACTCTTCGACTTTATCTCCTCTATGTGAAAATGGCTAATTGGTAAATAGATAGTTGGATTTAGAGATACAAGTCTGTGGTCATTGAATAGAATTAAGCAAACCATTTTAAAACAGCTACTAATCCTACAATGAATAACTCTTACACTTAGTTGTATCATGAAGTGATTTATGAATTTCCTCATTTTTAAACAAATGCAAGGCAAAAACTAGCTCAGCTAGGTACCAACCACATAATGCTGAATTGAGATAGAGTGCAATTATGGGATTTAATTAGATTAGAATGAGTCTAGAGGAAGAAAACCAGAAGACAAAATGCTTTGGATCTGTACTGAGTTGATCTGTTCATTTGTTTTCTCTAACTGTTTCTGGGCTTCTGGCTGTCAGCCTCTAACTACCTTTTTGTTTTCATTGAGAGGTGTGGAAGTATTGTGTTTAAAAATAAGGACAGGCATTATCTAATATAGTACTGTCTGACTAAAAATACTTTAATGTACAACATGTGTATGACTTGAGTAAATAGAGTACTAGTAATAGAGGATAGCTTGAAGAATAAAGTTGTTCATCAGAATGTTAATATTGATTCTACCTTGTTAAAGTTATTCAGTCTTATCCAATATTTAATCACTAAGAGAAAGCCACTGTAAGCAGTATTGAGAATTTAGAAACTTGAATCTTTCTTTTGAACATAGGAAGCATGTAATAATAATAATGGCCACTGCTAATGAGAGCAGATATACACATGTACTAAATATCATTAGTATCATAGCAATTCTATGTTCTTTTATATTTTTCCTTATCTTCTAGTGTTTTTGTTATTTTTTCGATGGATGCCAGCAGAGGTGCTGGGGAATAAAATATTAGAGTCTTGTGATCTCAAGGCAGTATCATTAAAGAATTTTTAAGTTTTTAATTCTTTGTTTTGCTTGCACTTTGTTAAATTAATACTTTTTTGGTGATGATGAATTAGTTCCCAATAGCCGTGGAGTTACGCAGCATCTGGTTGCAAAGACCCAAAATGCTTAAAACCTGGGGGAGAGGGTATTGATTTCATTTGGGTTTTTGTCTTTACCTAATCCCTTTAAGTAGTAAAGAAATTATTCAAATAAAAGAACAGAAACATTTTGTAAAGTTACTGTTGGGAGTATGCTGCTAAATCTTATCTTGTTAATCTATCTTCTTAAAAGAAGTTACTGTCAGAACTCTTATTTTATAGAGTTTTATTCTCTCAAATTAAAGCAGAATATCATACATAGACATACTTTTCTCAGAAAGACATTAGAAGGTTAAAGATAATATAATTTTTTGCTGTATAATAAACCCATGAACAATACATGATTTTAAGTTAGAGCTGTTGTGAAATAGTAATTGGGGACGTATGTGTGCATATAGCTTGAGTTGGGACACTGCAGTTGTGTTTAACAGACTTTCATTTTCTGCTCTCAAGAATAAGCAGGACTTCTGTCTTACGATAAGATCAGTCCATGCTCATGTATAATGGAAATTCTCAGAAGATTAAACTCTTTATTCCTGAGTCTGTTTTTCATTTCTGAAGAAAAACAAAAATTTGTACAACGTTCAGCCTGCCCAGAAAGTCCAAGATGTGTTAGAGGATTCAGTTTTTTAATTGTCTTGGTGTTTTCTGATTCAATCCAAAAGCTTCTAACTTTTTCCCCATTGTTTGGCAGTACATTTCTCACTTTTATTAATGATTCCTTTAATATTGTGAAAAAGCTTTCAAAATAAGATGTTACTTAATTTTTTTTTAAAATGAGGGAGAAAAACTGTGTGCACTGTGATGTAATAAACTATTCTTACATATAGACCTGTAGTTATTTAGTAATTTTTTCAAAGATCTTCATTGACTTTTCAACCATTAGCAAGAATCGCTCTACATTTCATTCATCCATAAAGTGGTGTTTGGCATTTTAAAATCCTGTTGTGTTACCCTTATTCATTTCATGGTACTGTATGCTTTTGGCATTATCTAAATCCAGTGATTACAATTGAATAAAATAATTAACAGCACTCAATATTTTTTCTTCCAAAATTAATATACATTTTCATGGATGTTAAAAATTTTGTAGTTTTAATAAATATTCAAAAATAAATCTTTAGGCTGGTAGAGCAAGTTGGTGCTGTTTGCATTTTAATTGATTATTTTGAATCAAGTTTATACAGGATGATCCCTTTGGTATTTTGCCACCTTATATTCAATGATGTTCAATTTTTCTTTTTTCCTTTTTTCATATTTCTTCTAAATCTTCAATAGTTTGTAGCAGCTGGAGATCACTTAGTCCACCACTGTCCAACATGGCAATGGTAAGTACTCTTGAGTGAGGAATAGAAAGTTTATAAAAGGTGTGACTTCATAATTTTGGCAGTTTACAAAATAGATTAGTGCATGAAAATTAGAATGACCTGTTTAACCCTCCTCTAGTAGATTTTTCTATTAAATAGTGCTCCAGTGTTGCTAAAGTAAAATAAATGAAGAAAAACTGAGCATTATGCCTGTTTTGTTTTGCTCTGTTAGCACGAAAGATGGAGATTTATGAGATAAATGCCTTACTTCCTTTACCAGTATTCTGTTTCTTTATAGTGTCTAAGTCTGTTCTTGTGGTGGGTCTTTAAAAAATAATTTTCAAAAGTTTAATAACTTTGATTAGCTTTTTTCTTCTGTTCATAAGAGTAATATTTAACATCTTTATTGGAGTATAATTGCTTTACAATGTTGTGTTAGTTTCTGCTGTGTAACAGAGTGAATCAGCTGTATGTATACATATATCCCCATATCCCCTCCCTCTTGCATCTCCATCCCACCCTCCCTATCCCACCCCTCTAGGTGGTCATGAAGCACCGAGCTGATCTCCCTGTGCTACACAGCTGCTTCCCACTGGCTATCTATTTTACGTTTCGTAGTGTATATATGTCAGTGCTACTCTCTCACTTTGTCCCAGCTTACCCTTCCCCCTCCCCATTTCCTCAAGTCCATTCTCTACATCTGCATCTTTATTCCTGTCCTGTCCCTGGGTTCATGAGGACCTTTTTTTTTTTTTTTTTAGATTCCATATATATGTGTTAGCATATGGTATTTGTTTTTCTCTTTCTGACTGACTTCACTCTATATGACAGACTCTAGGTCCATCCACCTCACTACAAATAGCTCAATTTCATTTCCTTTTATGGCTGAGTAATATTCCATTGTATATATGTGCCACATCTTCTTTATCCATTCATCCGATGATGGACACTTAGATTGTTTCCATCTCCGGGCTATTGTAAATAGAGCTGCAGTGAACATTGTGATACATGACTCTTTTTGAATTATGGTTTTCTCAGGATATATGTCCAGTAGTGGGATTGCTGGGTCATATGGTAGTTGTATTTTTAGTTTTTTAAGGAACCTGATTAGCTTATTTTTCAAATTCAAATGTATTGAATTTTTTTTTTTTTTTGTGGTACGTGGGCCTCTCACTGTTGTGGCCTCTCCCGTTGCGGAGCACAGGCTCTGGACGCACAGGCTCAGTGGCCATGGCTCACGGGCCTAGCTGCTCCGTGGCATGTGGGACCTTCCTGGACCGGGGCACGAACCTGTGTCCCCTGCATCGGCAGGTGGACTCTCAACCACTGCGCCACCAGTGAAGCCCTGAATTTTTTTATGACATTAATAACTGCAGAATTTTGCAGAATCTTACGGTTCTTTACCATAAGACCTTCTTTAAGGTTCAAAAGTTTCTCCCCTTTTTAGGAATGAGCTCAAAAGTTGAGAGATTCATGATACCAAATAAGGTCTTAATTGGAAATCTACTTGTAACAGACTTTTCAAATTTTTATTTTCCTCATTAACTTTTCTTTTAATTATAAAGTAATTTAAGCAACTAGCAGTTCTTGTAATGTGTTTTTTAAATATCTGAATAATAACAGAATGTTTTAAAACAACTTCAGTTTCATTACTTTGAATACTTAACGATAAAAGCATCTGGCAGTAGCTGCAAAATTGATCCCAATACTGGCAGACTATTTTAATTAGGCTAGAATTGTTTGGAATTATCATCTTGTTTGTATATGAGTGGTTCAACTTGCTACATCCTTTTTTTTCCCTCAGTGACACTTTTTCAATTGTAGTTGAAAGGTAGAGTTTTGATTTGGGAGCAGGGGTTCTAGAATTAACAAGATTCTAATTGATAATGTTTTCCTTAATATCTAAAGAGCTTAAATAATTAAACTATTTAAAATCACAGTTAGAATTCTCTTTCATCTGTGGCCTCTTCTATTACCCTTAATTTTTTTTTTTAACAAGTCCTTGCCCCTCTGTGAGTTTCATGATTCTGTCTGTCCCCTGTTTGGGGACCGTGGGCCTTTTGGGATCTGTAAAATAATAAAGTGGGTTCCTGGACTGTTTTCAGTATTTCAAAAAGTCAAAGAGAAACTGCATTTGTGTCACCGAGCTTTTGGCCAATGCCCAACCTACCCTTAATTTTTATGCTTAACACGTATCCAGAATAGTTCTTACTGCTTTTGATCAATTGCTCTTTATCTTGTAGAACATTGTTTTTTATGTAACAAGGAAGGCCGAAATGTCAGGTTCATTTATTTTTATGTCCTTGTCTTTCCTATGTGTATTTCTGTTCCATATTTTAAATTATGTTCATATTATAGAAGCTTTCTGATTTTAGACTTTTTTCCTCCCTAAATTGTTAAAACTATATTTAGCTATGTTGTGGTCTACAATATATATGTATATTTCAAGTCATATAGATATATAAAATTTAAGGTAATAGTCATTCTATGGAAAAAGAACTAAAGGATTTTCTTCAATACACGTGTGATAGATATACATTTTCTTTATTCAGATTTCTTTGTTGAAGCCCTTAGTTGTCTAGTTAGTTTAGTTGTATAATCTATAGTATTGTTATAGGGGTTGGTATATATAGACAGGATCTTCTTTTAGCAGGTAGTAGTTTATAGTTCCATTTCATAAATTGTGATGGTTTAAATAATTTTATTGTAACTTAGAACTCAATTATATCACACTCCAATGTCTATACTTCGGCTAAATTGTTGGGGCCAAAGGAGCAATTCATTTTAAATCAGTGCTAGAAACAGACCATTTCTGTGCTATATGTTCATGTTTACAGGTGCCATCGTGACTGTATTATATCATCTTCCCACAGAACTTCAGGCATTACCATGATGTTGTTGAATTTGACACTTGGAAATGGTCTAAAGATACTAGAAGCCTGCCAGATGGTTTTAGGACATTTCCTGGCTTTATCTTATGCTCAGATCTATGGTCTGAAGTTTAGACTGAAGCTTAAGACGGCAGCAGAACTCAAAATTTATGCTCATTTATGTTTTTGACAGATACCACATGCCACTCTAGCTCTGACCAATTCCCCTAGGTGACCCACAGAAGAATCTTTGAACAAATTTCTTAGTGAGATATTCCACAGTAGCCCCCCAAAATCAAATAGCTGGCTCTGACCCACAGAGGGAGCAGTGTTCAAGAGCAGGAGCCCTAGAGTCACTTGGCTCCATCCTGGCTCCTCTACCTTCTGGTTTTGTGACTGTGGGCAACCTGACTTCTTTAAGCTTTTTTTTACTCATAAAATGGGAGTATAAATATTACTCAGTATTTAGATATCTGCGGATTATATAAAAATGCTGCATGTTAGAGTTCTAGGTCCTATACTTAATATGCACTCAATAAAAGGATTTTTTGTTTGTTACAACCATTATTCTCAACATTATCATCTTATGATTCAAAGCATCTTTTATCTCTTAGTTCCAATTTTAATACAGTGGTAGGAATGTGGATCTTGTGAACCACCTACTTTGTTATGTAATGTCATGGAGCTATTTTTCTGCCTCTTCTTGGTCTTCAGATGAGCAGTACTTTAAGATTAAAAATCTGAATGAGATTATATTTGGTTAGAGGCAAACACAATAGTTGCATAATATAGTTCTGTATTATTCTACCTTTTTGTCTAATATTTAATCCAAATTCTTTTGGTCTGTCTGCATCTCTTGGTACATTTCACTTACAATAAATATTGCTGTGCTCTTCATTGCCGTGACGTATGTCACTTATGGCATCCTTCCCAAACCAATCCTAAAATAATTTCCTCAGGGGTGTGGATTGTGTAGTGTTGAGATTAACATGTGATACCTTCTGTCTTTGTCTTTTAAAATATTTTTTGTATTTTGGTGCTTTTCACTCTTTTTAAAGGGCTACAGGAGAGGAATTGAAAGTGAAGGCTTACCTACCATCAGGCAAACAATTTTTGGTCACCAAAAATGGTAAGAATTATGTTGTATGTATTAGTTAATTTTGCGCAAAGAGTTAACATTTTTTAAAAAACCTTAGCACTTGCTGATCTTAATTCATGCTTAAAGCGGTACTTGCAGCTTCCCTCATACAGAAATTTGGAAATTTAATGAAACTCTGGATTTTCTATGGGTAGAATATTTTTTCCATACTTGATTTTATCTCCTTCCTTTTCGTTATTTCTTTTTGCCAAAAAAGTCTAGTTTTAAGATATGAAGGAAAAGAGCTTTAAGCAAAATGGACTTTTTTCTCATTGAGCTTTTTAAGCAGACTTCATAATCATAATCTTTTTAGCTATTTTAATCATCTTTAGACTTAAATTTTTCATGGAAAGTATAACTTATACTATCTTTGATATCTAAAATCTCAAAGCTAGAGGTTTTATTGTCCGTTGTGTCATTGAAAGATTGCCTATAGGCACAAAAATGTTTCTGAAACAGGTATTTATGAAGTTAATGAAGTTATTTATGAAGCTAATTTGAAAACAACATCAAAACGTTGTTACAGTCCCTATCTAATCACATAACAATACATTGATTTCTATTCTAATTTGCTCATTATAGGAAAAGGAAAACATGTACAAAACATCAGTTTTTTATTTCCTACAGTATATGTTTTGATAGGATTGGTCATTTATATCTTGCTTGTTTTAAAAAAAAAATCAGGAGATTAATAGCATTTTGTTGACCCCATGTCGTAATGTTGTTATATTATAATTTTTCAATTTTAGGCTTATATGAATTATAATACCTGTTATTCGATACATTTGCTATATGAAAAACTTGGCACCAATTTGTATAAGAGAGTAAAGTTTAGCAGGTTAGTGAACTTTAAACTGGTTTATCCATTATGAATAGCTGGAGCTTAAATATGAATTATGAAATACATGTTGAAAGTTATTTTAGGATTGCAAACCAGAGGTCACCTCTACCGCCTCCGAGTGTGACAGGTGGTGCCTTCATGCCCTGAGAGTAAAGCTGTTAAAATAGTATATTATTCATTAGCCTGAGGTTGAACGATGTCATCTCTGACTTCAGCTTTGTTGATCTTCACAGATCATCAGGGTAGAGAATATATAGAACACTCCCAGTAGAGCCTTTGTATTTGTCTTCTAACAAAGCTATTTAGGGAAAGATAAGTGTGGTCAAATAATTTTGTGGGTTGAATGTAACTCTTAAATTAAGTACTCCTATTAGAAGTAAAATATAATATTTACCTAATATTTTGATGGCAGAAATATATTTTATGGAATACAGTTTCTCTTTTTTTAATGGATTTATAGGAAGCAGATTATGTCCTAGTAACTGTTTTTGCCATTTTTTTTACAGTGCCATGCTACAAGCGGTGCAAACAGATGGAATATTCAGATGAATTGGAAGCTATCATTGAAGAAGATGATGGTGATGGGGGATGGGTAGATACTTATCATAATACAGGTAAGAGGAGATTAGAATGGCATGTATTTAGTTTAAATTGTTTTAAACTCCTTTACAATCTTTTATAACAGCCTTCATTTTTAAAAAAAAGGCTACATAAAGGCATATTATGACTTAGTTTTAATAAAGAAAATACGTTCTGAGTTTAAATCTAGGATACTAAAAACAAGTTTTCTCCCTCTAACTCCTAGAGAATAGGAGGTATATCAAATGTAGTGGTAGAGCAGGGTTTCCCAGTCTTAGTACTATAAACATTTTGGGCAGGATAGTTCTTTGTCATAGCATTTTCTGTGCATTGCAGAATGTTTAGCAGTATCTCTGGGCTCTACCCACTAGATGCCTGTCACATCCTCCCAGTTATGACAACCAGAAAAGCCTCTAGACATTGCCAGATATTCTGCGAGGGGCAAAATTGCTACTCTCAGTTGATACTCACTGCAGTAGTCAGAGGGCTAAATAACTGCACAGGAAAAAGTACCTCATTAAGTCTGTTTCTCCTCTTCTCTGAGTAAAGGATACTGCCATCATTTCCTTATGATGATATAGAAACAGATTTAGGAATTGAGCTCCTTGATTTGAAGCTCTTTTGTTCCTTAATGAGTTGAATGTTGTCATGTCAAGGCCTAGAGAAAATAGATTGAACAACTTCTTAAAATAATTTCAAAAATCATCCTCTCTTCTCCACTGAGTAGTGCTGTTGGACATTTTTTTTTTTCTTTTTTCCCCTGGATCTTTCCAGAATCTTTTAGCTGCTCTGCTTTAGTCTTCACATGACTGGGAAGTATGAGTAGCACATCTGTAGGAAATTGCCTGTTGACTGAATAGAGCCATTGGTTATAGCACTGTATTTCTGATATCAAGTTAGTGAGTTTCTCAAGTTGTCTAGTTGTATTTTATTCCATAACCCCTACCCCAAAATCCAGGTACATATTTACAGAGGCATTCATCACAGAGATAAGCAGGTGCCGGAATGATTGGATTGACAGAAATCTATTACAGAAATTCTACAACTAAAGAAATGTTTGCCATGTTGACAGAAGACAAGTAGCATCATTTTCTTACATAGAAAGCAACATAGCATTATACTTCATTTGATGTGGTGTACATAAATTCTAAGTAATGTTTATGAGAGATACCCTTAGAATTTTAGGTTTAAACTATATTCTGATTGGCTTAAAGCAGTGCTTCCAGCTGACTCATGAGGCTAGGTGCCTGGTTCTTTATTCACCTCAGTTCCCTTTGCTTCATTACCGCTTTTCTTCTCTCAGGTTTCTTTTATTTCTGTTAGCCCTTGTGTTAGTCATGATTCTCCAGAGAAACCATGGATATAAATACAGACAGGTTTGTTTTGAGGAATTGGCATATGTGATTGTGGAAGCTAACAGTTCTGAAATGTACAGGTCAGGCCGGCCAGCAGCCTGAAGACTCAGGGAACAGTTGATTGCTGCAGCTGGAGTCTAAGGGCAGTCTGGAGGCAGAATTAATTCTTCTTCTTGAGCACTCAGTCTTTTTCTCTTAAGGCCTTTGACTGATTGAATGAGGCTCACCCATATCATGGAGGGTAATCTGCTTTACTCTAAGTATACTGATTTAAATGTTAAGCACATCTAAAAAATACCTTCACAGCAACATCTAGACTGCTGTTTGATCAAACTATGGGACACAATAACCTACCCAAGTTGAGTTGACATATGAAATCAACCATCACAGCCTTATAGAGTATTACCTTCATTAGAATCATTTGAGCTGTCTTTTTCTTTGCCAGGATGTCCTACTTTTAGGAGAGTCTGGTTTAATGGGATACTACTACATTACATTTAAACAGATTGAAGAGATTTATTTTCTTTTGTTTCTATGTAGTAGATTCAGTGAATTGTTTTGTAATAGCAATTTATTACGTTAATATTTGGGCTTTACTGTTATAATCATACCTATCATAAAATAATTTCTAGAAAAACTACTGTGAAGTAAAAGTTTTATGCTAGAGCTGTGGATTGTGACATTTTCCATTTGTGAAAATGAGTCATTCTTTGGTTTGGATATATTGAGCAGATACATCAAAGCTTTAGAAGATTAACAAGGGAGCAAAGCATATTTGTATTTAGGGGTTTTTTTTCTTTAATATTTCCCGTCCTTGTTGAACTATTTAATTGAGAACACTGATGGGTATTTTGAATTAGAAATATTGTTTAACTGACTTACGATGCTGCCATCTGCTTAATGTCCCTTTCATTGAGATAAGTAGGTTCCAAGGTAGTTGCTTAATGAGGTGCACTGGACAGAGCATTGAACCAAAAAGGTATGGGTTGAGTCCCAGATTATTCATGTAACTGTCTGTGAGATTCATGCAAATTACTTTCTTTTTCTGGAGACTTCATTTCTTTATAGGGAGAAATCATTACCTTACAGAATAGTGTTTGTAAGGATTATATAAGATATAGAAACAGTAAAATAAAAAGTCCTATATAAATCTGATATGATATTACTACCTCTGAATGTCCAGGATTTCTGAAGCAAATAGCATATATTTTTTTAATTTTTAAAAATTAATTTATTTTATTTATTTTATTTTTGGCTGTGTTGGGTCTTTGTTGCTGCACGTGGGCTTTCTCTAGTTACGGCAAGCAGGGGCTACTCTTTGTGGCAGTGCACGGGCTTCTCATTGCGGTGGCTGCTCTTGTTGCACAGCAGGGGCTCTAGGCACGCGGGCTTCAATAGTTGTGGCATGTGGGCTCAGTAGTTGTGGCTCACGGGCTTAGTTGCTCCGCGGCATGTGGGATTTTCCTGGACCAGGGCTCGAACCCGTATCCCCTGCATTGGCAAGCAGATTCTTAGCCACTGTGCCACAAGGGAAGCCCCTAAATAGCATATTTAGTATAACCAGTATCTTGTTGAAAAAATTTCAGTGCAGGTTTAAATATAAATACTGGGTTGGCCAAAAAGAGCATTCGGTTTTTAAATAAAAATAAAAGACACATTTTTCATTTTCACCAAGAACTTTCCTGAACAACGTATGCACCCTTCTGTTCCACTACCTTCTGCCATTTTTCAGGCAACTTCATAATTTCATCTTCCCAAAACTTTATATCTTTTTTTTTTTTTTGCGGTACACGGGCCTCTCACCGTTGTGGCCTCTCAGGCTGCAGAGCACAGACTCCGGACGCGCAGGCTCAGCAGCCATGGCTCACGGGCGCAGCCGCTCCGTGGCATGTGGGATCCTCCCGGACCAGGGCACGAACCCATGTCCCCCGCATCGGCAGGCGGACTCCCAACCACGGCGCCACCAGGGAAGCTCAAAACTTTATATCTTTTTGAGCAAAGAACTGTTCCAGGTGCCTTTTACAGTCTTCCAGGGAATTTGAATTTTTTCCATTAAGAGAATTTTGTAAAGACTGAAATCATTGGAAATTCGAAGGTGCAATGTCTGGTGAATATGGCAGATGAATCAGAACTTCCCAGCCAAGCTGTAGCAGTTTTTGCCTGATCATCAAATAAACATGTGGTCTTGTGGTATCCTGATGGAAGATTATGTGTTTTCTGTTGACTAATTCTGGACGCTTTTCACTGAGTGCTGCTTTCAGTTCGTCTAATTGGGAGCATTACTTGTTGGAATTAATCGTTTGGTTTTCCAGAAGGCGCTCATAATAGAGGACTCCCTTCCAATCCCACTATATACACAACATCACCTTCTTTGGATGAAGACCGGCTTTTGGTGTGGTTGGTGGCGGTTCATTTTGCTTGCCCCACAGTCTTTGCCATTCCACGTTATTGTACAGTATCCACTTTTCACTGCCCGTCACTGCTTGTTTTAAAAACGGAACGTTTTCATTATGTTTCAGTACAGAATCGCATGCGGAAATACAGTCAAGAAGGTTTTTTCCAGGGACTTCGCAGTGGTTAAGAATCCACCTACCATTGCAGGGGACTTGGGTTCGATCCCTGGTCCAGGAAGATCCCACATGACGTGGAGCAACTAAGCCTGTGCGCCGCAACTACGGAGCCTGCACTCCAGAGCCTACGTGCCACGAATTTGAAACCCGTGTGCTCTAGGGCCTCCATGCTGCAACTACTGAAGCCCGTGCACCTAGAGCCCATGTTCCACAACAAGAGAAGCCAACACAGTGAGAAGCCCGCACACTGCAAGAAAGAGTAGCCTCTGCTCGCCGCAACTAGAGAAAAAAAAAAGCCTGCACACAGCAACAAAGACCCAATGCAGCCAAAAAAAAAAAAAAAAAAAAGGTTTTTTCTGCTTATCTTATGTGGAACCCAAACATCAAAGTGATTAACATAACCAAGCTGGTGCAAATGATTTTCAACGCTTGATTTGGATATTTTGCGTATGTTGGCTATCTCCCATGTGGTGTAACGTTGATTGTTCTTAATTAATGTCTCAAATTGATCAGTATCAACCTCAACTGGTCTACCTGACCGTGGAGCATTGTCCAGAGAGAAATCTCCAGCACGAAACTTCACAAACCACTTTTGACATGTTCGATCAGTCACAGCACCTTCTCCATACACTACACAAATCTTTTTTTTGCATTTCTGTTATGTTTTTACCTTTCTTGAAATAATAAAACATAATATGCCGAAAATGTTGTTTTTCTTCCATCCTCAACAGTAAAATGGCTACACAAAAATTCACCAATTTTGATGTTTTTTTTTTAAATGCATGCTGATATGACAGCTGTCACGTACAATCTAAAAAAATTGTTTGGAATGAAGTTAGATAACTAAATGCTATTAGAGCCATCTTACGGAAAACACCGAATGAACCTTTTGACCAACCCTGTATGATTCCTGTAATCTCTTAATCTGTTCATTTTATGAGGATGAATATTTATTTAGATAGACTCACACAAGGAAAGTAAATAAGTGAAGAATAGTAAATGAGGAATGATAGAGTAGGATAATTTATGGTAAAATATTAAATTGGTATTTAAAATTTTTTATTTTTAATATGAAAGGACCCTTTGGGATTATTTATTCCTATTAAGAGTTCATTTGTGAAAGTGCTGCTAACATTGCCTCCTTGTTTCAGAGAACTTTGAGAATTTAGGTAATAAGTATTTTTATATTTCTTAAATCAGGTAAATGGAGGAAGTTTACAACTTAATTTTAGTTATATTCTGCTGAATTTTAAACAGGTATTGCAGGAATAACCGAAGCAGTTAAGGAGATTACACTGGAAAGCAAGGTACTGGTTGTTTACTTATGTTTCTAAATTCAGTGACCTAGTTATTTGCATGTATATTTATTTTGAGATTATTCATATCATTTTTATGCAAACTCTAATTATTTATTATCAAGCTCTTTTAAATTCCAGCTATTTTATTCCCTCTCATTTTTCTACATCAACATACCAAAACACTGCTGTTTCCTAGTGCTTCTCTTTTCTTTAATCTGTCAAATGGTTAAGAACATTTTTTGAGATTGTAACTGGTTAAAATCTACAAATTTTTTTACTAATTGGGAAGATTTCTAGACCATTTTAAAAGAAACGGCTTTTTTTTTTTGTGGTATGTGGGCCTCTCACTATTGTGGCCTCTCCCGTTGCGGAGCACAGGCTCCGGACGCACAGCCTCAGCGGCCATGGCTCACGGGCCCAGCCGCTCCGCAGCACGTGGGATCTTCCCGGACCGGGGCACGAACCTGCGTCCCCTGCATCGGCAGGCGGACTCTCAACCACTGCACCACCAGGGAAGCCCTAAAAGAAACGGCTTTTTTAAGTATAAGTACAAAATGGTCTTCAAGTGGAGGTTTTGAGGGGATTTATTTACTTGCTGATCAGTAGCTGCTGATGGTATCGTGTTTAAATTTGTAGTTTAAACATTAAGTAATTTACTCATTTCTTCTGTAGTTTCTTAATTTACTGCTAATTTGAAGGATTCTTGTTTTTTTGTTTTATTTTATTTTTTTTGAAAATTTAAAGGAAACTTTAGTTTATGTCATCCAAAATCATGACGTTTTGGATGAGTGGAAGCTAAATGGGTTTCATTGTACAGTTTATTTGAAGGAAGGGTAAAAATATATAATTGGGTAGAAATTTTCTGCTTGAAAGTTTTCAGTTAATTTAGACTATCTGTATTACATTAGCTTTTCCATTTCTAGAGAAAGAATGATTACAGTTGTCTTCATATTTTTGATATAGTTGTTTGAAATAATATAGAAAAAAATACGAAATGCCTTCACCCTTATCTTTTCTTAACTATTTTGTTCACAGTCAAATCTCTTAGAAGATAGAATATTTGGACAGAATAATTGTGTTCCTTTTGTCCTTATGAAACGTTCAACTACAACAGTTCCTAGTTTAAGATAGTTTTCTTTATGTGTTTTCGTCATTTGGATCTTTTGGGATTTGTTACCTGGGGCTTAACAGAAGGTGTTAGAAACCAAAACAATATTTTTTTCCCTGTGTACAGTTTTATGCTTGCTAGGGATTTAAGGTTCAGTTCAGCCTGAGAATTCATCCTTTTGAAGTTTTACTTTTTGGAGAATTTGAATGATAAAGGAAAAATTACATAAATGGCTTTGCTGCTTCAGAAGCTCCTGTTTACTCCAGCCATTAGTATGTATGCTTCACACTTTGGGAATGATAAATGGCAGAGGAGTGTGGATAGCATTATTTGATAAGTTTATGGTAATTCTTTTAAGAATTTTTAATAAATGCAATAATGGTTAATATGGTACTTTGTATCACACTTAACATTCTTATGTCCTAGTAAAGGTTGAATATTTAGAATAATTTACAACTGGAATATATCTTCCCTGTCACTTCCTGTTTAATATAGAATTTACATGATTATTTATAATTTAGTGCTTAGAATACTTGCTATCCAGAGTAAAATTATAAATTAGGTGAAACTAAATGTCCAATTTTTTTACCTACTACATTGACTTCAGATTTGTAGAATATTAATTTCGTGAAAATGATAATTGTATATTAGGCTTGGCTTTGATTAGCATTATTTCATTCTAGTGCAAATGTAGTTAAGAACTGAAATCTTATGTGTTCTAGTAACTGTAATTGCTTAATTCAGTCAGGAATGTTAACAAATTAGAAAATATGATATTTATAATAATAAATTTAACTTATAAATGTATTGTGATTTATAGATATATAGCTTTTTCTCCTTTAAGTGTGCAAGTTAACTTTGAATTGGTTTTCTAATACTAATGAATTGCTTAACTAGAAGTATTGTTTTGTTGGAAGTGCAGCTGGCAACTTTTTTAGATGACTTGGTGCTTCTATGATACTTTTATATTTTTCAGTCACAGCACTTAGCACATCACTCTTAAAGATTGGCTTATGGGTTTGTCATCTGATGGAGGAGTTTCTTGAGCATAAGAACTATCTTATCACTCTTATTTTTACAGTGGTTAGTTAGCACTGCCGGCATGTGGGTGCTCAGTATTTGAACTAATGAACATATTTAAGTGACTTTAAATATAATCAATTTCAAAGGACAGTATAAAACTCCAGGATTGCTCAGCATTATGTGAGGAGGAGGAAGAGGAAGATGAAGGAGAAGCTGCAGATATGGAAGGTATTGTGTTCCGGATTTGCTTTACTCACAATAGAATATTGCTTTTAGAATTGGTGTAATGGATGTGAGTTAAGAATTCTACTCCATTGAGTTCTAAATTTAACATTTAACAGCCTAGAGAGGATTTGTTTAGTTTAAATTTAATCAGCACAGAACTTATCTTGGTCTTAGACTCTTCTACTTCACCCAGAGCATAGCTGTGATAGCATTATTTCTGCTGAGATCAGTACTGATCATAAATCTTTAATGCTGGGTACAGCCGTAAGACACAGATTCTTAAGCTAATTCTTAAATTCTTTCAGAACAGAACAAAATTTGTTCTGGCATTTAGTATTTTCTTTTTCCTTTTTGATAACATCTTACTACTAAAACCTTATGATAGTGATTCTTAATGGGGCCTTTTGAACTACATGGAATCCCCCCACTGCTCCCTGAAAATCTGAAGTGCCTTCCTAGGATTGCTAGCTGAGACTCACTGCATTAGTGAATCATTGTTACAAGAGACTGAAACCCACTGTACTAACAGAACACGGTAATACGGGTCTAAAAGTATACGGCTTTGATCCTGTTAACCATTTCCTCCTCTTTTTTTTCCTCCCTTGATTTTTTTTTTTTTTTTTTTTGCATTACATGGGCCTCTCACTGTTGTGGCCTCTCCTGTTGCGGAGCACAGGCTCCGGACGCGCAGGCTCAGCGGCCATGGCTCATGGACCCAGCCGCTCCGCGGCATGTGGGATCTTCCCAGACCGGGGCACGAACCCATGTCCCAAACCCGTGTCCCCTGCATCGGCAGGCAGACTCTCAACCACTGCGCCACCAGGGAAGCCCCTCCCTTGATTTTTTGACACAGGGTTTTCCTCCTCTTTCCTTGACTGTTTCTTGTAAAAAGTCATCTTGCTGGGCTCTTTTACTTCTGCTTCACTGTTAAATGTTACTATTTCATGGGGTTTCACTTTTTTTTTTTTCTGCTCACTCCCAGGTAGATTTTTATCTACTCTTATGACTTCTGTAATTGAATACTGTGGTCTGGCACAGAATTGTTTACATCAGGAAAAATGGTATATAAATTACATTAGATTCTCTATGAGAGTTTAAATATGAATATGTGTGTGTATAGAGAGAGGGTTAGTTGGAAAAAGGAAGAGGATTTAAAAAAGACAGGGCAGATATTTTGGAGGCTGTAAGGTGGCTAAATCCTCCCAATACATAGGATTTAGTGAGAGAGAATGCAAATGTAGAAGGTAGTGTCAGTAGAGTTGAAGCACCATAATGGCAAGTGGTGTTCGATGATGAGGAGGTGACAGCATAGCCTAATCAACCAGCATAGCCTTTACTTAAAAGTACCTTTTTTAGTTTTGTTTCCTAAATTACTTTGAGTTTCTGTGAAACCTAGCTGTATATCTGTTCCTGAATTCTAGTAAGAGTCTTGTCCTTATTTCCACTGTGTACTCCTATTCTTTGAGGAAATCCAAATGAGTTACTTGTAACCGAAATTGCTCACAGCAACCTCATATACCATTTCTGTGCTCAAGACATCCATGTCAACTCCCAACCCAGATCTCCTGAATTTCATATCTACTTGTTTAGTTTCATTTCTACGTGGATGTCTCATAATTGTCAGAACCACCTTCTGTACAAATACTCTTTCTGGGTTCCATTTGTCTCTGAATGGCACACAGTTGTCCCGGTTGGAGTGGGGAACCTTATGAATAAAATACTGTTTTTAGAGTACAAGCTGTGGGACTGCCTTAAATATCTGGCAGCCTTTTAGTATGTTTGTTACATTTCCCTTGGATAGAGTTAAAGAAACAATTGCTATATATGGAATTTTGCTTAAAAACAGTGTTGTTGGTATCTAATATAACAGTTAATTTTCATCCATCATTCATCAAATATTTATCAAGCAATACAGTATCTATGTATCAGATACTTACTGTATTTGGTGCTGGAGACAAAGCAGTAGACATGATCTCACGGAGCTAATATTTGATTTAGGGGACACAGACAAAAAACAGTAGATAAGCAAAATATATACTGTCTTAGATGGTTATAAGTGTTAGGGAGAAAAATAAAGGTGGGAGGGGATAGGGAGTCTTGTAGTACGATGAGTGTTGTAATTTTTAAATAGGTTAGTCAAGGAAGAACCTCATTGAGGATATACCTTTTAAGTAAAGTCTGGCAGGAAGTGAACGGACAAGCTGTTTGGATATCTGAGGAAGAGTGCAAAGGCCCTGAAGTGGGAGCATGTGTGCCTTGTATAAAATACTGCAAGGAGGCTCCTATGTCTAGAGAGGAGAGAGGGGAGAGTAATAAGGCATGGAATCAGAGAGGTAACCCGGGGACCAGATCTTGTAGGGCCCTGGCTTTAACTCAGAGTGAGACAAGAAGCCATTGGAGGGTTTTTCTAAGTAGAGGAACAGCTGAGAACGAGATTTAACATCTCAACAGAATCACTGTGACTTCAGTGTTGAGAATAGAGTGAAGGGATAGGGACAACAGTTGGGTGGCTATTTTGATAATCTAGGCAAGAAATGACTGTGGCATGGCCTCGAGTAGGAATTGGAAGTGATGAGAAGCTGCAGATTCTGGACATATTTTGAGGGTAGGGCCAAAAAAGGATTTGTTGCTGGATTGGATGTGACATGAGGGGGAGAGAGTACTCAAGTGTGACTCCAAGGTTTTTGACCCAAATGTCTGGAAAGATGTCATTATTGAGATGGGGAAAACTGTAGGAGTGAATGGCTTTGGAGGGGGAGTCAGGAGCTCAGTTTTTGACATGTGATATTTGCTGTGCTCCTTAGTCACTCATTGTAGTCCTAAGTAAACAATTAGGTATCCATGTTTGCAGTCAGGGAATAAATTTAAGAGTCATCAGCATTTAAAGCCCTTGGGACTAGATGAAATCATCAAGGGAGTAAGTGTGGATAAAGAAGAGACAAGGTCCAAAAACTGAGCCCATAGTTACTATAGATGATGAAGGGGAACCAGCATAGGAGATAGTGAAGGAGAAGCTAGTGAGGTGGGAGGAAAGCCAGGAAAATGTAGTATCTTAAAGGCTGAGGAAAGAAAACGTTCCAAGGAAGAGTGAATAAATCATGCCAGATGTTCCTGAGAGGTCAATTAAGATGAAAACTGGGAATTGACCACTGGATTCAGCCAAGTGGAAGTCAGTGATGACTTTAACGAGCACATTTTATGCAATTCTATAAATAGCCTTGTGCACCCTATGGAGTCACCTAGGGCTCTGCAGTATTATTGTGCCAGTTGGTATTAGTAATAGACTGTTGTAGCACAGGCCAAGCCTTAAGCCTGCTAACTTTCTCTGGCTTTGTCAGGTAAAGTGTCTGCTGCTTTAGAAGTATAGAATTAGCTCCCTCATGTTTATTCAATATCTTCAGTCAGAACAAAAGCAAAAACCCAGGTTTTGAATGATACTCTGAAGTAATATGTAATTTGGTTTAGGAAATTACTTCGAACTTGATTAATCTTTTGTTGCTTTTTTAAACAGAATATGAAGAGAGTGGATTGTTGGAAACAGATGAGGTTTGTAAATCAAGTTTTTTCTTTAGTTAATTTTTAATGAGTAAACTTGGGGATTAGTGTTCTTAATATCTTGATCTATCAAATGAGTTTTTAATATGTGTACATTGTTTACAGTATATAACATTTTAGCTTTAAATTTTGTTATATCTGCTGTTGAATAAAAAATATATGGGATGGGAAAAATAGATTTTCTAAAACAAGACATTCATAGTGATTTTAATGGTTGTAAATTTTTCTCCACTATTACCAGGCTACTCTAGATACAAGGAAACTAGTAGAAGCTTGTAAAGCTAAAACTGATGCTGGAGGTGAAGATGCTATTTTGCAAACCAGAACTTATGACCTTTACATCACTTATGATAAATACTACCAGACACCACGACTATGGTTGTTCGGCTATGATGAGGTAAAAATAAAGAAAGACATTTTAATGTAAATATTTTAAATTTTTGTGTTGAATTCTTTTGTCGTTAGGCCCATGGATATATACTTTTGCCTTTTAAATTTTACAAATCATTTGTTTTATAATTTTGTGATTTATGTTGAGTTTGATTCTTATTTTGAAGAAACTGAATTATCCATTGTAACACCACCACTGCTAAGAATTAAACAGAAATAATCTGTTACATTTATTTCTTGGTCCCTGAGCTTATTTATCCCTTCAAAATGTGAGGAAAATTGAAGTTGGTTTGTTGTATTAAATTTTGTTTGAGATTATATCTATTGGATATATAGGCATTTGTAGAATGATCATATTGCATGTAGTTTTTTTCCTTAAGAATTTCACTTAATTGAATTAAAGGATAACTGAAATAAAAGTAACTTGTTTAACCTGTCATTCCAATGACTATAAATGGGAAACAAGAAAATAAAACAAAATCGGCCTAAAAGATGTTAGAAAGTTATAAAATGTTTTGATAGCCATGAACCTGCCTTTTTGTAGGATCTTTTCTGTATTAGATGGTGGCTGATGTCACATAACCTTGATGGACAGACTCTCTCCTCCCTCCCTCCCTACTTGGTGTAAATAAATCCTTGGCCCAAAATAATCTGGTGATTCTAAATAGTATAGAATTCAGAACTGCAAGTGATGTGGGAGGTGGGGATAAGTATAAACCCTGAAGTTTAGGCCTAAAAGTTTTTAAACAATAATTTCAAATGAAGCACTTTTTATGGTTTTAGCAACGGCAGCCTTTAACAGTTGAGCACATGTATGAAGACATCAGTCAAGATCATGTGAAGAAAACAGTGACCATTGAAAATCACCCTCATCTTCCACCACCTCCTATGTGTTCAGTTCACCCATGCAGGTGTGTCTGTGTGTGTGTGTATTTGTGTGCGTGTGTGTGTATTTGTGTGCATGTGTGTGTGTGTATACTTCATGGATTTACTACTTGGGAGTCTGTATAAACATGGTGCCCGAACAGAAAAAATTTACTTAATAAATAAAATTCTCTTTTATCTTCCTTAGGAATGTTTTTGTGCTTAAATAATATATAAGACAAAGAAAAAAAACCTTACCAATTTCCTTTAAGTTTAAATTCATTAAGAATAATTTTTGTCCTTTGTGTATGTTTAGTTATAGTATAGATCTTTGTGATTTCACTCCTGTTATTAGCTCCAAGAATACTTTGGAAGATCCTTTTTAGATTAAAAAATACTAATCATTTAGACATGGTTTGCTCTATTGTGATATATCTTTCTGCGAATGTGCAATGTAAAGTTAACTTTGTGCTTTTTCTAGGTGACCATTTATCTCTTTTTATTGGTTAGTGAAGGGAGATGTGTGTAGAATTTCTATTCCTTTACTTTTCAATTAAGAGGTTTTCAGCCCTACCAAATCAAGTACATTTTATAATTTGGGATTTCTTTGTATTAATGTGTTTTCACAGGGCCAAATGAGTGAAACTGAATCTATATATATGATCTGCTTAGAATTTTCCTTAAAAAAAAATTACATGCTAAATTCTTTCAGTTATTTCTAATGGGTAACTTCTACAAATCATTGAGCAATTTTGGTAACAGTATTTTTCAGATGAAAACGCTGATATTCCATTGAATAATTAGAGGCAACAGTCTTGTTTTAAAAAATCCTTTAATATTTTCTTCTCATTTTTAACAACCTTTTTATTCCAAAAATCTATCCCATAGGAAGTCTAGTTCATTTTTCAAGTTTATTTATATTAAGAGTGTTAATAATGCTAACTATGAAAAGTATTTCAAGAGTCATTGGTTTAAAACTAAAACTATCTAAAATTACCTAATCTAAAAGGTTTTCATTTTTGAGAGTTATTTTTTTGGATCCTCTTATGGCTTGAGAGTTTAGGACAGAGCTTATCAAACTGAGGCAGGTCTCTTTCTGAAGTATAAACTTTACTCAATGGGAAAAAGAGATAAATAATTTAACTGGTGATGTTAAACATTTTAGTAAATGACTGTATTATGGAATATAATGTAAATAAGGCAAAAAAAAGCTGGGGCCCTGTAAAATGAGACTGCAAGGGCATTTTAGGCCTTGCCGTTGGCTGCCTCAGATTATGTCTTCATATTCTCAGGGCCAATACATTTATTCTCATCTTCTAAGTTGACTGCCTCTTTCATGAAGGTTGTACTCATAAAAATTGAAGTGGTGTTATTTAAGCCAGGATATGTGTAAAAGTTCATTTCTTTTGTACAGTGCCCTTTTCTCAATTATATGCTCAGGCAATTACTTTGATGCCACCTTTTTCTATAGCATAGGAGATTCACCAGTTGGCCACAAAAAAATTTGTGGAAAACTTCAGATAAATATCCTTCTTTATATAAAGCCAAAAAAATTTTTCTAAATAGAATCAGATAATTTTAATCTGAAAAAAAATATATATAAACCTCTTAACTCTGACCAGTTGGCTTTTCTTTAACTCAGTTTTGGTTTACTCTCTGTTAAACATTGAAACAGTCAAAATCACAGCCTTATAAATATCTTTGTGTTTTTTTTGACCAGCTGTTAACCATGTAGCTTTTTTGAATTTGCCTGTTTAGGTTCTTTTTTGTTTCTCAGAGCGGAAAGCCCTTGCTCTGTATTTATGCCCTGGCATGATTTCCCTTTCTCTGATTTTCTGCCCTGCCTCCCTTCCACCCCCATTATAGGAAAGCTAACTAGTCCCATTGTGTTCATTTGTGACTACCGTGGCTACAATAAAACTGTCTGCATGACTCAACAATCTGGCTTGTTGGGGAGTAGGGAGGAGAATATTTTACAATAGTACTATTATATATTAAAATTAATTCACAGGCGGTAATAACATAGGTGTAATAATGTAGGTTTCTTCGCAAACAAAAACTTGCTTTTCCTACTTTGATCCAATTGATCTATACTAATAAGATGTGTTCTTTTGCTTTTAGGCATGCTGAGGTGATGAAGAAAATCATTGAGACTGTTGCAGAAGGAGGGGGAGAACTTGGTGTTCATATGTATCCTTACCTGTGTATGCGACTAGAGGAAAATTGCTTCTGGGATTTTTTTTCCCCCTTTTTGGGAAATTTAGTATAAACTTTAAGGCACAGTAGTATAACTTATTTTAGCCCCACACATCTGGAAGTCTTAGTGGGAGTCCTTAATTTATTTAGAAAATGTTACATTGTGATAGTTCTGGCCTTGTTCAGTTGATAAGCACATGTCCCTGTGTGCACCAGTTAGCTCTGCCTTGATACAGAGCTTCAGAGCAATATGTACTTCTAGGTGGCATATTGCCAGTGCTTTTGTTTGTTGAGGCAGTGGCTGAGAGTATGCACAACTGTGAACTCTTTATGGAAAAGAAACTCAAAGTGCTTAATCTGTTGATGAAAGATGAATAACCTGTGAATTTAGAGGATAACACATGAATATCTTTTCAAGTATATTTCTGATTTAACATATTATCAAAAACGTACTTTTCTATCAGGTAAAAGTAAAGTTGGGTTTTGTCAGTCTGAGGTCTCTGAAGCAAAGAAAGAATTCAGATTAAATAAATAGGTTAATTAAAAAGTAAAGCACCTGAAATCTATTTCAGGTTGTCTTCAAATGTAGTATTTTCATTTTTCTCCAGATAAGAGCACCTCTTTATTTCTCTGGGGTTAGCAAGAGGAATTAAGTAAACTACTGGATCCTGAAATACACGTACCCATAGCATGGATTCATCAAAAGCAGTCAAGAGTCAATGATTTAAATACCAAATAGCTTGAATTAGTTTGATGCTAGATTGACATTCGACTTGGTGGTTCCTGCCACTCAGTGTTAGATGTAGACTGAGGGGTCACCACTGTGTTGGAACTACAGATAAACTAAGCATTGCTAATAGAATGTGTGCCTCAGAGAAACATTGGGCTGATTTGATACTGAAACAAACCAAGAACTTTTGGTCCAAACCAGAATTACTCTTAAAATTCTATTATGCATAATTTGAGCATTTATCTCTGTTTTGGAAGCTGTGTAGCAACTTGGAAGACTCTATATATAATTCATAATTGTCATCAATTCCCCTGAGAAAAATTAATCTCTTAATGTTTCTAAGTACAGTGGAACATAGAAAAAAATTCAGGAATTTATTAAAGACAGTCCAGTATAGCAGATTTATTAAAGACTATTCCAGTATAGTATATGGCAAGTACATATACTAACCAAGAATCATTCCTTATGGAGGGTTTTTACTTATTTTTTGTTCTTTTACTTCAGTATTTTTATATTCTTTACACTGTCCCATTTTCTAACATACTCTAGCAAACTTGTAGGCAATAAAAAGACCATCTCCCAATCATTTAAACATGTACAACCTTGTCCTTATTTTTATATTAAAATATTTGGGCTAATATGAACTTGTACTCATTAAGAAGTCTTACATGCAAATATTAAATGCGGCCGGGTCAGTCATTCTTATAGAGAGCCTCATGCTGAATAGACACCAATTGCATGAATGAATTTTTTTAATATAATATACTTGATTTAAGATTTTGTCTTCTGTATTTTTTCTGAGGAGTTATTGCTTAATAAAATGGATACTTACAATGTTAGCTTAAATCATAGAAGTATTTACCAATCTGTTTTCCTTAGCTAAAGACCTTTAGGTATCTTCTAATTTTCTTGAAATTTGTACAAGCTGTCATTCCAACAATAGAATATGACTACACAAGACACTTCACAATGTAACAAAGAGAGCATAGAATCTATCCTAATTATTGATTCTGATTTTTAAAGAATTAACCCATAGATGTGACCATTGACCATATTCACCGATATGTACAATTTCTCTAATAAAGAGAATTATATGTTTATGCATTAAATAAAAGTTCCTCTACCAGCCTTATTTGTTTAATAAAATGAGTGTAAAGAGACCGTTTTTCTTGCTTCTTATCAAAAGATGATAATTCTTCAAGTGTAGAAGTATCTCATACAGAATGATGGTAAGAGTATTTTTGGTTCACACTTATGAGGAAGATATTTAAATGTGTAATAATGTGAGAGCTGGGGCTAGAAAATACTTCATGCTAGACTCACCTTCCCTTCTTCTTTCTGTTCCTTTTGTTTCCCCTCTCTGACCATCTCCCTAAGTCTCCTATCTGCTAGTAGTTAATATTGATGAAGTACTTACTGTGTGCCAGGAAATGCGTTAAGTGCTGTTACTTATTTTCTTTCTGGATTGTTTTACTAAGTTTGTATCACCAAAGTTATTTTTTTATTAAAGATTCAGGAATATTTTTCCTATGGTGATTGCCTGATAGAATATTAGAATTTAAAGGGATCCCTTTGTTGTATCACATCAGTTTATAGATATGGGTCTGGGAGTTCAGAAAGGTTAAGTGAGGTTCTACTCAGGGACACCCGCTGAGAGCCGAGGAGTAGAACCCAGGCCCTTTGAGGATTCCTCTTACATTCTCTTCGTACCCCACATTGCCCCCTCGTCCCCTTTCTTTCCATCTTGCACATAGTGGGAGTGGCTAACCCGGCCTCTAAGGAACCTTCGTTTCTTGGTTGGTTTTTGTATTCCTCATCATTCAAGAATACTTGCCTTACCTTCAATGCCCCTTCATTTTTACCCCTTTTCCAATTGTAACCCAATTTTTGTGTTTTAAGGAGCTCTCCATAATGAAAATCTTGATAGAATTAAGGTGGTGTTTGATACGGCATAATAGAGAGATGTAAACATGGGTGTCATCTTAGAATACACATCAGATATCCTGCTTGCTCATGTAGGCAGCAAGCTACTCTTCTGGCTTTATTTGAATTAATCTTCCCAACTGATTTTACTGAAATATCCTATTTTTGAATACCTGTAATCTAAATGATATGTAGTAATAGATGTTATCACATTGTCAACATTTTTCTCCCAGTTAAGCCTTATTTATAGTACAGATACCTTCAAATCATTTTTTTTTAAGCTGGCAGTCATATTTATCACAATCACCACTAGGTGGCATAAATCAGAAGATCTTTTTTTCCAATTGAAATCTTTACATGGGTGCCTAATGCATAAAACAAAAGTGGATTTTTTTAACATCTTTATTGGAATATAATTGCTTTACAATATTGTGTTAGTTTCTGCTGTATAACAAAGTGAATCAGCTGTATGTATACAGACATACCCATATCCCCTCCCTCCCAACCTTCCTATCCCACCCCTCTAGGTGGTCACAAAGCACTGAGCTGATCTCCTTGTGCGATGCAGCTGCTTCCCAGTATCTATCTGTTTTACATTTGATAGTGTATATATGTCAGTGCTACTCTCTCACTTCATCCCAACTTACCCTTCCCCCTCCCCGTGTCCTCAAGTCCATTCTCTACATCTGCGTCTTTATTCCTGTCCTGGGTTTGTCAGAACCTTTTTTTTTTTTTTTTAAGATTCCATATATATGTGTTAGCATACGGTATTTGTTTTTCTCTTTCTGACTTACTTCACTCTGTATTACAGACTCTAGGTCCATCCACCTCATTACAAATAACTCAATTTTGTTCCATTTTATGGCCGAGTAATATTCCATTGTATATATGTGCCACATCTTCTTTATCCATTCATCTGTCGATGGACACTTAGGTTGCTTCCATGTCCTGGCTTTTGTAAATAGTGCTGCAGTGAACATTGTGGTACATGACTCTAAAAGTGGATATGTTAATGGTATAAATGTGTTTTTATGAGTTCAGATTTCTAGCACTCATTAAGAAAAATGGGGTTGGTTTGATAAAGTTGTTTTAACGAACTTAGAATTGGGTTTCAGATTACGCATGGCAATCTTACAAGTCTTTGCACCTAGTTTATTTTTTATATTAGCTTTGTGGCATTTTTAAACATTCAATTTGCATAAGTAGTAGCAAATGGTAATGGTTTTTTCTTTTGTTTTATAACTTTTTATTTTGAAATAATATTAGATTTACAGAAAAATTGCAAGTCCTATACACCCTTCATCTGGCTTCCTCTAATGTTAATATTTTATATAACCATGATACATTTATCAAAACTAAGAAATTAACATTGATACAATACTACAAAACTACAGATTTTTTTTGAGCTGTTTGTGCATTTTATTTTTGTTCTTGCCTCTTTTTTTTATTGAAGTATAGTTGATTTACAATATTAGTTTCAGGTATACAACATAGTGATTCAGTATTTTTATAGGTTATATGCCAATTAAAGTTGTTATATTCGCCATATTCCCTGTTCTGTACAGTATATCCTTGTAGCTTATTTATTTCATACATAGTAGTTTGTGCCTCTAAATCACCTAACCCTGACTTGCCCCTCCTCCCTCCCCTCTCTCCACTGGTAACCACTAGTTGGTTCTCTATATCTGTGAGTCTCTTTCTGTTTTGTTATATTCGTTCTTTTTAAAAATTTTTTAGATTCCACATATAAGTGATATCATATAGTATTTGTCTTTTCGCTGACTTATTTCACTTAGCATAATATCCTCCAGGTCCATCTGTGTTGTTGCAAATGACAAAATTTCTTTTTTATGGCTGAGTAGTATTCCATTGTGTATATATACTATATCTTCTTTACCTGTTCATCTGTTGAGGGACACTTAGGTTGCTTCCGTATTTGGCTATTGTAAATAATGCTGCTATGAACATTGGGGTGCATGTATCTTTTTGAGTTATTTTCATTTTCTTTGGATATATACTCAGGAGTGGAATTGCTGAGTCATATGGTAGCTCTATTTTTAGTTTTTTGGGAAACCTCCATACTGTTTTCCACAGTGACTGCACTAGTTTACATACCAGCCAACAGTGTGAGAGAGTTCCCTTTTCTCCACATCCTTGCCAACATTTGTTGTGTTTTTTGTTTTTTTTTTTTGCGGTACGCGGGCCTCACTGTTGTGGCCTCTCCCGCTGCAGAGCACAGGCTCCGGATGCGCAGGCTCAGCGGCCATGGCTCACGGGCCCAGCCGCTCCGTGGCATGTGAGATCTTCCCAGACCAGGGCACGAACCCGTGTCCCCTGCATCGGCAGGTGGACTCTCAACCACTGCGCCACCAGGGAAGCCCTGTTGTGTTCTTCTTGGTGATAGCCATCCTGACAGGTGTGAGGTGATGTCTCATTGTAGTTTTGGTTTACATTTCCCTGATGATTAGTGATATTGAACATCTTTTCATGTGCCTGTTGGCCATCTGCACTTCCTCTTTGGAAAAATGTCTATTCTGTTCTACCCAGTTTTAAATTGGGTTGTTTGTTTTTTTGATGTTTAGTTGTATGGGCTATTTGTATCTGTTGGATATTAACCCCTTATCAGTCATATCATTTGCAAATATTTTCTCCCATTTAGTAGGTTGTCTTTTCATTTTGTCAATGGTTTCCTTTGTGGTACATCATTTTAGAGAGGAATCTGGTAGTACCTGGTCACATTAAGTATGTCTCCTCAGATTCAATTATCTTGCTGAAGTGGCTAACAGAACTCAGGGAAACACAACATTTATCAGTTATTAAAGGACATGAAGGATACAGATGAACAGCTAGATGAAGGGTGAGGTCTAGGAAGGTCCTGGGTCCAGAAGCTTCTGTTGCTGCGCAGTGCGGGGACATCACCCTCTCAGAGTGGATGTGTTCGCCAAACTGAAAGCTCTCCAAACACCATACTATTGGGATTTTATAGAGGATTCCTCACATAGGCATGATTGATGATTAACTGTTTCTAGCCCTTCTTCCCTCTCTGGAGGATGGGGAGGTGGGGCTGAAAATTCTAAGCTTCTAATCACGGCTTTGTCTTTCTGGTTATGAGCCCCGATTAAAGAGTCCACCTAGAATTACCTTGACAGAACAAAAGATGTTCTTTTTTTTAACTTTATTTACTTTATTTTTTAAAATATATTTTATTTTTTAAAATATATTTATTTTATTTATTTAGTTTTGGCTGCAATGGGTCTTCGTTGCTGCGTGCGGGCTTTCTCTAGTTGTGGCGAGCGGGGGCTACTCTTCGTTGAAGTGTGCAGGCTGTCATCGCGGTGGCTTCTTTTTGTTGGGGAGCACGGGCTCTAGGCACACGGGCTTCAGTAGTTGTGACACACGGGCTCAGTAGTTGTGGCCTGCAGGCTCTAGAGCGCAGACTCAGTAGTTGGGGTGCACAGGCTTAGTTGCTCCGCGGCATGTGGCATCTTCCCGGACCAGGGCTCGAACCCATGTCCCCTGCATTGGCAGGAGGATTCTTAACCACTGCACCACCAGGGAAGTCCAAAGATATTCTTAGTGCTCTTATCACTTAGGAATTTTTAAGGATCTTAGGAGCCCTGTATTAGGAACTGGAGACAGAGACCAACATATATATTTATTATTATATTACAGGGAACCTATAGAATGTTCATTGCTGTTTTGTTTATGGTGACAGGAGTTGGAAGCAATCTGGGGATTAATCATTGGTAGGGATACCAGGTACTGTACAGCAATTGGATACATAATAGATACACATGAAACAACATGGATAGATCTTAAACATATTGTAAGTTTTAAAAGTTAGTTATTTCCTTTGTAGTTTCCTGTTTTCCATTTTTATTTGGTTATCCTATTTGACATCTCAAACATAACATGTCTAAGCCAAAACTCCTGATTTTATATTCACTGCCAAACAGCAACTACCACAACTGAACTGCTAACAATAAAAAACCACTCACTTCTTCCAATTTTCCACACTTGACGTCACTACCAGCCCCCCAGTTACTGAGCCAAAATTCCTGGAGTCATACTCTTTCTCTCTGTCCACCCCTCTCCCACTAATACATATCACATCTCTTAGTGGCAAGTCCTGTCCTCTCTACTTCCGTGACACATCCTGGTGCCTGGGGTTCTGTGTATTGAACCAGCAACTCACAAGATTTTAATGAAGGAGGTTGATTCATGGATCACACTTTGAGAAATTCTTGAGAAACACTCTCTTGCCCGTAGTTGAGGAGTAAACTTCCTTTTTGATAACTTTTGGGGCTTCTTAAGGAAAAATTAGAGGAGGATATTTTGGGGGAGCTTTTTAAAATAAAAATCATTTTTGTGATTCCATTGTTAATAGTGAATCAGCTGGTCTCAGAAAGTAATACCTTTTCAGATTTGTCTCCCAGTACAGCTGATAGCATGAAGTTTATATTTAGGGAAGAGGAAGTAGCTAAGAGCTGTCTCTAGAGCCAATATTGAATTCCCAGTTCCCTTTAATTGTGTGACCTTGGTTCTGAACCTCCAGATACCTCACCTACAAAGAGAGGCTAACATTTTCTAGCCATAGAATTGTTAGGAGGGTTGAAGATGATGATGCATGTAAAGCACTTAGCACAGTGCTTGACATTCATGCTGTAGCTAGTGTGATGACGATAATGATTACAATTGCTGCCACTCTAGAACTTCTGGTTTTGAGGTCAGAATTATCACATCCAGCAGAGGGCAGTGGAATAGCACAAGATTAAGCATTTAAGCATTCTGGATATGGCAGAGTTATCAAAAACTGCTGCTCCCACTTTCTCTTTGCGTTTTTTATCTTAATGGGGGAAGGAGGTGGATGATATTGGTCAACATCCTTTATGTTTGAGATCCTCACCCCTTCATTTATTGAAGAACAGTGAGATCCAGTTTACCCAGTGTTTGCTTGCAGTTATTTGCTGTTTCAATCACCTGACATTTTCCCTGAGCTATGTCCTTCATATCTACTTTTCTAAAATGAGAATGGATTAATTTTTTTGTTTTATTGATGTATAATTGATAAAATTTTAATGTACTTAGAGTATACAATGTGATGGTTTGATATATGAATAATTTGTAAAGGATTCTCACAACACACCCATCATCTCACATATTTACTTTTTTTTTTCCTTTTTTTGGTGAGGATGCTTAAGATTTATTTTCTTGCCTAAATTTCAACTGTACAATGCACTGTTATCAACTGTAGTCACCGTGCTATCCTTAGATCCTCATACCTTATTCATTTAATAACAAAGTTTATATAACCTTTCACCAACCTCTCCCCTTTTCTCCCAGCCCCTGGAAACCACCATTCTACTCTTTATTTCTATGAGTTTGCCTTTTTTTTTTTTTTAAAGATTCCACATATAAAGGATAACCTGAGGTATTTGTCTTCTATCTGGCTTATTTCTGGTGAAATGCCCTCCTGATTAATCCATGTTGTTGCAAATGACAGGGTTTCCTATTTTTTTAAAGGCTGAATAATATTGCAGTGTATATATTAACAGTAGTCGAGGAGAGACCATGATGCAGGTGAAACAGCTGTGAAAAGAGAAAGAGAAGAAAGGACACTTGGGGAGAAAGAGTCTCATCTTGCAGTGCAGCTCCAAGAAAGTGTCAGACAGATTAATGGGGATCCAGGAGCACAGATTGCCTATTAGAGAAGCACCCCATCTGCCAGGAATGTCCTGGTTCTACTGCTGTGTGCAGATCCCAAAGGTGTGGCAGGTGGAAGCCATCAGCTTATTACACTCCTTGCAGGAGGCTCTCTCCAGAAGGGAGATTTGAGTGGCATGCCTCCATGACAACCACAGTGAACACATTTTGAAAATGCTAAAGAAAATTGTTGTTGTTATGATTATTATTATTCCCCTTGATATTGCTGCTGCTACAACTACCACTACAGAGCCCAAATACGTTCATTCACTAAATAGAGGTCAAAAGCCTATGCTGGGTTAGATACCAGTGGACTCCAGAATTCCAATCCCCATATACCACATCCCTTTCAAAGAACATTTGGGTTGTTTTGAAATCTTGGCTATTGTGAATAATGCTGCAACAAATATGAGAGTACATATATCTCCTTGAGATAATGATTTTATTTCCTTTGGATATATCCCAAAGACATGGGATTGCTGGATCATACGGTAGTTCTATTTAATTTGTTGAGGAATCTCCATACTGTTTTCCATAGTGACTGTACCAGTTTACATTCCCTAACAATGTACAAGTGTTTCCTTTTCTCTGTATCTTCACCATCCTTTGTTTTCTCTGGTTTTTTCGATAATAGCCATCCTAACAGATGTGAGTTGATACTTCATTGTGGTTTTGATTTGCATTTCCCTGATGATTAGTGATGTTGAGCATCTTTTCATGTACCTGTTAGCGATATGGATGTCTTCTTTGGAAAAATATCTATTCAAGTACTTTGCTTATTTTTCAATTGGGTTGTGTTTTTGTTTTTGTTGTTTTTTGCTGTTGAATTTTCTATCAGTGGTGATAATGGGCATCCTTGTCTTGTTCCTGATCTTAGCTTTTTGCCACTGAGTATGATGTTAGCTGTGGGCTTATCCATAAATGGGTTTTATTATGTTGAGATACCTTCTATCTGTACCTAATTTGTTGAGAGTTTTTATCATGAAAGGATGTTGAATTTCACCAAATGCTTTTTCTGCAATATATATTGGGATGATCATGTGATTTTTATCCTTCATTTTGTTAATGCGATGTAACATTTATTGAATTGCATATGTTGAACCATCCTTGCATCCCAGGAATAAATCTCACTTGATCATGGTGTATGATTCCTTTAATGTATTGTTGAAATTGGTTTGCTAATATTTTGAGGATTTTTGCATCTATGTTCATTGGGGATATTGCCCTATAATATTCTTTTCTTGTAGTGTTCTTGTCTGGTTTTGATGTCAGGATATTGCTAACCTTATAAAGTAAGTTTGGAAGTGTTCCTTCCTCTTCAAATTTTTGGAAGACTTTGAGAAGGATTGGTATTAATTCTACTTTAAATGTTTGGTAGAATTCACTAGTGAAACCAGACAGTCCTGGATTTTTCTCTGTTGGGAGGTTTTGATTATTGATTCAGTCTCCTTACACATTATTGTTCTGTTCAGATTTTCTGTTTCTTCATGATTCAATGTTGATAGTTTATGTGTTTCTAGTAATTCATCCATTTCTTCTAGTTTATCTAATTTATTGGCATATAATCATTCATAGTAGTTTCCTATGATCCTTAGTATTTCTGTGTTATCAGTTGTAATGTCTCTTTTATTTCTGATTTTGTGTCTTCTCTCTTTTTTTCTTAGTCTAGCTAAAGTTTCTTTGATCTTTGCTATTGTCTTGCTAGTCTGTATTTTTTTTTTTTTTTCTGCTCTGGTCTTTGTTATTTCCTTCCTTTTGCTGAATTTGGGCTTAGTTCTTTTTCTAGTTTGTTGAGGTGTAAATTTAGGTTGTTTATTTGTGCCCTTCTTTTTAACGTAGCCATTTATCACTAAAAATTCCTTCTTATTATTGCTTTTCCTGCATCCCATAGTTTTTGGCATGCTGTGTTTTCATTTTTGTTTGTCCGGTGGTACTTTTAAACTTTTCTTCTGATTTTGTCTTTGACCCAATCGTTGTTCAAGAGTGTGTTGTTTAATTTCCATGTATTTGTGAGTTTTCCAGTTTCCTTGCCTGTTATTGATCTGGTTTTATTCCAAGTGGTTATAAAAAAATACTTGGAATGGTTTCAGTTTTCTTAAATTTGTTGACTTGTGATCTCTCCTGGGGAATGTGTTCCATGTGCACTTGAGAAGGATGTATATTCTTCTGCTGTTGTGTAGAAAGTCCTGTATATGAACTTCCATTGATCTATAGTGTTCAAGTCAGCTGTTTCTTTATTGATTTTCTGGATGGATGTTCTATCCATTATTGTAAACAGAATATTGAAGTTCCCTACTATTATTACATTGCTGTCAGTTTCTGCCTTCAGATCTGTCAGTATTTACTTTTGATACTCTGATGTTGACTGTGTTATGTATTTATAATTTTTATATCTTCCAGTTGAATTGATTCTTTTTTTTTTTTTTTTTTGCGGTACACGGGCCTCTCACTGTTGTGGCCTCTCCTGTTGCAGAGCACAGGCTCCGACGCGCAGGCTCAGCGGCCATGGCTCACGGGCCCAGCCGCTCCGTGGCATGTGGGATCCTCCCGGACCGGGGCATGAACCCGTGTCCCCTGCATCGGCAGGCAGACTCTCAACCACTGCGCCATCAGGGAAGCCCTGAATTGATTCTTTTATCATTATATAATGACCTTTTTTGTCTCTTGAGACAGATTTAGACTTAAAGTATATTTTATCTGATATGAGTATAGTGAATCTGCTTTCTTTGGTTACCATTTGTATGAAATATCTTTTACCATTTCTTCACTTTCAGTCTACATGTATCTTTAATTTAAAAGCAAGTCTCTGCAGACAATATATAGATAGATCTTGGTGTTTTAAATTCATTTGGCCACTTTGTGCCTTTTGATTGGTGAGTTTAATATTTTAAGTTAAATTATTGATAAGTGATGACTTAACATTGCCATTTTGTTGTTTTCTGTTTGTCTTTCAGTTGTTTTGTCCCTCTGTTCCTCTCATGATTTTTTATAGTGATTTGCTTTGATTTATTTTGCATCTTTTGTGTATCTGTTATATGTTTTCTTGTTGGTTAGCTCAAGACTTGCATAAAATATCTTGTAGTTATAACCTTCTATTTTAAATTGATAACAAAACTTCAGTTTCGTACAAAACCCTGTCCTTTTACTCTTCCCACCTCCAGCACTTTGTGTTCTTGTAGACATTTGGTTTCCTTTTATATTGTATACCCACAAACAAATGTTTAAGCTTTATATTAGGGTTAAAAATAATTTATACACCACCTTTACTGTGTTATAGACAGCTCTACATATGTCTATATATTTACCTTTGTGAGATTTGTGATTTCACATGCTTTTGTGTTGCTGTTTACTGTGTGATTTCATTTGAGCAAGTCACAGCCAGGACACCTCTGGGTGTGGGTCCAGCATGCATGTGCATTTGCTGCAGCAGTAGTGCAGCAGAAGTCTCAGGCACAGGCTCATGTGTAGCAGTTGCAGAGATAGGGTCCAGGACGAGTGCATGTTTGTGGAAGAAGGGTGTCTACTCTGGCACTGGGAACTGAGGGATCCAGCAGTGTACATACGGCTCTGGCCCTGGAGAGGGGGCAGCATTGCACAGAGGCAGCTCTGGCCCTTGCGGGGAGGATGCAGCTGCTGCTTGGGGCCCAGCAGGGAGTAGGGGACAGCAGGGGTGACTCTAGGCAGCTCCATCAGCTGGGTTCAGCATAGGTGTGGACAGTGGGAGTCCTTGGCAAAAGCTAGAGTGTCCTCAGCAGTGATTAGGGCTGCTGAGGTCCTCTGGTTCTCTTTTTTCCCCATAGGGGATGGTCACACTCATCCCTCTTGGCAATAAGCTGTGACACACTGGGGGATGAGATGACACAGGTTTGCTTTCTACACTTTTCTATGTGCCATCCTTAGTTTTTGTGCTCCTCAGGATTTCTGAAGCTACTTTATTGTATTCTGGAGTTGTCCTAGAGTTATTTTCCTCAGTATGTAGTTGGGGGGACGAGCATTGGATCCTTCTACGCTGCTATTCTAATGACATTACCTGTTTTTAACTTTTGGATAAATTCCTAGGGGTAGAATTGTTGAATCATAAGGTAGATGTATATGTAGTTTCATTCAAAAACAGAAAATCCTGTCAAATCTTTTTCTAACATGAGATACTTTTTTTTTTTAACCCACTAAGATCCAGGAAGGTTTTTTATTCAGCAATAAATAACCATAACATGAGCCCACTGAAGCTCCACAACCCTTTGAGAAATGTACAAGTTCCCCCCTTTTTACAGATGAGAAAACTGAGGCTTAGTGAGGTGAAGCAACTTGTGTCCCACATCACGCAGATAATGAGCAACACAGCTAGAGTTTGAGTCAAAGTGTGTCAACCTCAGAATCTACATTCTTTGTTGATGAGATGATCAGCAGGTCAGTCTAGAGGGTATAGAATGTTTGGGTTGGGAAAGAATGGGGGAAAAAAGTGAGAGAGATAACCCAAAGAATGAGCTTAGAGAGGGAGCAGGGGAAGCTGGAAGGTATAAGCAGATTTGCCACTGGGATTAAGATCATTCAAGGCTATTCTTTTCACCAGGGTCAGCTAGGGAAGCTCCCACCTATGCAAACACCAGAAGGGAATCTGGTGCTTGGCACTGCATAGCAGGTCAGAAGGCCTGGGAGGGCTCTCTTCATCTTCCTACCTCTTCAACAGGGAAATGTTGGCAAGGATATGGAGAAAAGGGTATCCTTTTGTGCTGGTGTTGGGAGTGTAAATTCATTCAGCCACCCTGGAAAACATTATGGAGGTTCCTTAAAACTAGAACTACCATATGATCCAGCAATCCCACCTCTTCAGTATATATATGAAGGAAAGGAAAACAGGGTCTTGAGATATATGCACTGCCATGTTCGTTGTAGCACTGCTCACAATAGCCAAAATATTTAAATAGCCCAAGTGTCAATGGATGAATCAATAAACGAGATGTGGTGCATATATACATGGCATATATATATATATATGTGTATACGTATGTATGTGTGTGTATACATATGTATACACACAAACACACAGGAGTATTATTTGCCAAAAGAAAGAAGGACATCCTGCCATTTGTGGCAACATGGATGGAATTTGAGGGCGTTATGCTAATTGAAGTAAGTCAGACAGAGAAAGAAAACTACTGTATTATATCATGTTATACATGGAATTTTACAAAGCTGACTCAGAGAAACAGAGACTAGGACTGGTTACCAGGGGTTGGGGAGTGGGAGAAAACCAAGATGTAGTACAAACTTCCAGTTACAAGATGAATAAGTTCTGGGAATCTAATGTACAGCATAGTGACTATAATTAATAATACAAAATCATATACTTGAAAGAGTAGATCTTAAATGTTCTCACCACAATGTTCTCACATTCCCATCATGAATGCGTGAGAGATCTAGTTGCTTCAAAACCTCACCAACATCGATGTTGTCAGTCTTTAATTTTAGCCATTCTGGTGGCTTTAGTTTTGATCTTAAGGTTTTAATTTGCATTTCCCTGATGACTAATACTGTTGAACATTTTTTTCTGCTTGCTTGCTGGCCATTTATATGTATTCTTTTGTGAAGTGTCCATTTAGGTATTTTGCCCGTATTTATTGGGCTATTAGTCTTTATTTTTCATTTGTAGTTCTTTATAAATCTTGCACTGGAACTTTGGCATATGTATGTTTTTCAGATATTTGCTTCTAGTCTATAGCTTGCCTATTCATTTTCTTAGTTTTGTCTTTTGAGGAATAGACTTTTTACATTTGATGAGGTCTAATTTTTCCATTTTTTTCTTTGCTTTCTATATCCTTTTTCAAAAACCTTTCTACCCTTAAACATGAACCTATTTGCTGTTTTTCCTCTAAAGACTCTATCATTTTGGTTATTGTGTTTAACTTTAGGTCTATGTATATGGATGAGGTATGGGTCCATGTTCACCTCCCATCCCCACCCCATCCCCTTTGTTTAAAGGACTTTCCTTTCTCCGTCAGGTTGTTTTGGCCTCTTCATTGAATATCAAATGATCTTAAAAATATGAGTCTATTTCTGGATTTTCTCTTCTGTATCTTTAATCTACTTGTCAACTCTTATGCCAATACACCTGGTCTTGATTGATATAGCTTTATAGAAGACTTGAAATCAGGTAGTGTATGTCCTCCAAATTTTTTCTTCTTTTTCCCAGATTGCTTTGGATATTCTAGGTCCTTTGAATTGTCATATAAAATTATAAATAAGCATGTCAGTTTCTACAAGAAAAATCCCGTTGGAATTTTTACTGGGGGTGTTGAATCTATAGATAAATTTGGAGGGAATTGACATCTTAACAAGATTGAATCTTCTACTCCATGAATATGGTAAAGCTCTTCATTTATTTAAATCTTCTTTTATGTATCTCAGCATTATTTTGTAGTTTCCAGTGTAGGTGTTTTGAACATCTGAAATTTATTAATGAATATTTTGGTTTTTACATAATTGTAAATGGTATTCTGCTATTTGATTCCTGCTAGTATGAATAAAAATACAATTGATTTTTTCATATTACTGATATTATTGTGTAACTTTATCACTTAACTAAATTGACTTATTTCTAGTAGTCATTTGGAGTTCTGTAGGATTTTCCATGTGAACAGTTATGTCATTTGCATATAGAAATAGTTTTGCTTTTGCTTTTTAAACTTTATGCTTTTATTTCTTTTTTCTGTTTTTATTACAATGATTAGGAGCTTCAGTACAATGTTGAATCAAAGCGATATGACTGTGCATCCTTTCCATGCTCCTGATCTTGTGGCAAAAGCATTTGTTATTTATCATTAGTTATGTTAGCTATAGGATATATGTCACCTTTGAGGAGACAGTTCTCCATGAGTCTCCTGTTGCTACATATCTTGCAAGCAGATATACTAAGCACTGTTTTGTTCCGGACTACCTTTTCAAGGATATTTGTATAGCAAAAAGCCTTGGAATATATAGTGTCTCCCTCCAGAGCAAAGGGTGGATCTGTTTACTGTCCAATATGATAATGTCTCCCTTTGGGGCAAATGTTGGGCAGGGTTGCTTGCAGCCCATTACAAGAGATTTGACTTCACTAAACTCAGTGTTTCTCTTCTGTAATGTAAGCTACTGTGTGTGCAGGTGGCACCTAGGCCTCATTGTGTCGTCCTGTGAAATTGGGGCTTGAGAAAGTAGCACAAGAAAATGATAATACTCTAGCTACTGCTATTGTTATGAGAAATAAACTGTCCTTTACAGTGGACCTAGGAGATTTGTGTCTTCTGCCAGCATCCATGACAGGCTGATTTGTTAACTTGTAAGTAGAGAAAAACTGTTTACAGTTCTTGACAATGACCTCTGTCAAATTGTGGAAAGTCCCTTATATTCATAGTTTTATGAGTTTTTTTTTAAAATCTGATTCTCAGGATGCTCTTTCTCTCTCAAATTGCAAATCATTTAATATAGTAAATTTAGAATTTTTGGTATACTTGGCTACCATGCCTGTTGCCTTGCTGAATGATGATTATCAATGTTCCACCACTACATTAACTTTTGCAAATTCAAATAACTTACTCTTTGTGACATTGAAGGGACTCTGAAAATAAAAAAAATATATGTATTCCAAGTAGGGCTTGCTTTTCCAATAAAAAAATCTCAGACTTTTAAAATCATAAATGAGTTGAATTTTGTTAAAAGCTTTATTTTTATCTATTGAAACTATCATATACTTTTCCCCCCTTTTTTGTGAATTACGTTGATTTTTGAATGTTAAACTAAACTTAATACACACTATTTGGTTATAATGTATTATCTATTTTATATATAGCTGAATTTGATTTGCTAATATTTTGTGGACATTTTACATCTATGTCCATGAGGTATATTGGTCTGTAATTTTTCCCTCTACCTCCCTCCTTCTTCCTTTCTCTCTGTCTCTTTCTCTGCCTCTCTCTCTCTCTCTCTCTCTGTATCTTTATTTCTCCTTTTTTCTATATTTTATAATATTCTTGTCAGGTTTTGATATTTTGGACACACTGACCTCATAAAACTAGTTGGGAAAACTTCCTTTCTCTGCTATGAACCGATAAGATTTATGTAAGATTTTTTCCTTAAATATATGATAGAATACACTAGTGCAGTCATCTGGGTCTATAGTCTTCTTTCTGAGAAGATTTTGATAACAGATATAATTTCTTTAATGTATATAGGCAGGCCTATTCAGATTTTCTATGTCATTTTGTGTTTGTGTTTGTTAGTGGTATTTTTCAAAGAATTTGTCCATTCATCTAAGATGTCAAATTTTTATAAACTTATTCATTATATTTCCTTTATTGCCTTTTGAATGTATGTGTGATGTGTGGGGATAACTTCTTTTTTATTTCTTATATTGGAAATTTATGTTCTTTCTAGCTAGAACTTTATCGATTTTGTTGATCTTTTCAAAGAACTTACTTTTGTCTTTGATAACTTTCCCTGTTGTTTGCTTATTTAATTCCAAGGTATTTATAGCTTCTTGTTATTATTTTCTTCCTTCTACTACTTTAGGTTTATTTTGCTTTTCTTTTGTTAGTTTTTTGAGCTCTAAACTTAGTCTATTAATTTTGACCTTTCTTCTTTTCTAAAATAAGCATTTAAAACTATAAATTTTCCTCCAAGCACTGCTTTAGCTGCATTTACAAACTTTGATATATTTTCATTATCATTTCATTATCATTCTATTCAAAATAGTTTCTAATTCTTCTTATGATTTCTTCTTTGACCCATAGACTATTGAGAAGTCTGTTGTTTAATTTCCAAACTAGGGAGTTGTTCTAAATATCTTACTATTGATTTGTAATTCAGCACATACTCTGTACGTTTTCAGTAAATTTAAATTGATTGAGACTTGTTATACTCCAGCATTGGTCTACCTTAGAGAACACACCATATGCACTTGAAAAGAATATATATTGTACAGTTGCAGGATATACTATTGTATAAAAATCAGTTAGATTAAAGTGATTGATAATGTTATTCAGATCTGCCTTTACTAACAATTGCAAGTACATAACAAATATGTCATTCACTTCAGGCTATGTAGTATGTATGAAAAGGAGGGAAGAGAGGGGGAAAAGCACCTTTTATCTATGAATTTGATATTTTAGAACTCTGACTTTATTATAATTTTACATTAAATCTTTCTCTGTATAGTTACTAATTATTAGAGCTACTGGTTGTGATAATTATGGTTAATTACCCATACTTGCTAATAGAAACAACAAAAGGTCCATCTTAAAAATTACATAAAGGTAAGGGGTTGTTGGTGGACCGAGTGGGAGGAAAAATAGTTAAGAGCAGGAAGAATTAGATCAGAGCTATGATAGTTTCAGACATGATGTGACGTGCTATTCCATGAGTCTGTTGAGCTGTTGCAAGTTTGCTACACCATCCCTTTTCCAGTGAAGAAAAAGAATCCACCATCACTGAGTTCCCACAATGTGCAAAACATTGTTCAATGAACTTTACACATGAACATTCATTTTATTTAGTAGATATAATTATCACCATTTTTCAAATGAGATAACTAAGAAAGGTTAATTAAATTTTCAGGTTTATGTGGTTAGAGAGCATAGCAGAAGAAAATGCTTTGTGTTCATCAACATTTAGTGTAATGTTTTTCCTTCCTAGACATGAAAAGTTTGCTTCCCATCTCCCTGGTAATTAAGTGGGTCTGAGTAATAGTTCTTATCAATGAGATATGAGATGTAGCAGTGAAAAGTCCCTCAAATGTCTTCAGTCTCTCCCCTCCTCTCGTACTCAGATGATGAAACTAAGTATGGAGAAAGCCTGTTGAGTCACCACTGAAGGAGTGGTGCCCTATAGTTGCACTAAGCAGATACTTGAAAAGTGAGAAGCAAACTTTTGTTAAACACTGAGATGTGGGAATTGTTTGTTAGTATATTAAAAAATCTATTCTGAGTAAAATAAAGGGAGCTGTAATTTGAACCCAGATTTATTAAACTCTGAAAGCTATTGTTATTGTACTACCTCTTCTGTTTCCCCAAAGGCATAGGAATCAGTGTGGATACAGAAGGAGTGCATAGACATCTTTCATTAGCCAGAGGGGTTGAGCTGGATCTGTATATTAAGAACCTAGTGAGCACTAGTTGACTACTTTTTAGACTACAGAAATTGGGCTTTTTATCTGCTCTGTGTTACTTCTAATTACTAACCACACATCAACTGTACAGTGAAAAAAAATCATTCTTGCATAGGTCTTTGTTTTTAATACAGGTCACCTGACCTGAGTAGATATTGCTGTTAATGGCTGTTACTGGACTCCCCAACACTGGTTATATATATATATATATGCATATATATATATGCATTTTTAGAAGCCTAGACACTAAAGAGCTGTGGTGTACAATATGGTAGCCACTAGCCACATATGACTATTTAAATTTAAATGAATTAAACAAATTAGAATTAAACTGAATTAGAAATTCAGTTCCTTAGTTGCACTAGCCACATTTCAAAAGCTTGATAGTCATTTCTGGCTAAGTAGCTTCCATATTGGACAATGCAGATTATGGAACATTTTCATCATCTCAGAAAGTTCAGGTAGACAGTGCTACTGTAGAACTTACATCAGTTTTCAAAAGAGTCTATGACTGCAAAAGTTTAAAAACCATTTAATTAGTATAGGTGTTTGCCTCATGGTATATAAAAATAGCTTTGTCCCTAAGAGGTGGGCTATGCCTGTGTTGATGATTCTGTGGTATGAAATATAACGTCCCAAAGCATAATCCCCTGATCCCCTCGGGTTGTGGTAAAGGGAAGTTAGAGGCTTTCTATGTGGGGGAATCTCAGTCACTTCTTTCTGATGTTTACATGGGAGAAATCAAGGAAGGGCGTTATATTAGTGTGCTTGGGCTGCCATAACAAAATATCACAGACTGGGTGTCTTAACAGAAATTTAGTTTCTCACAGTCCATGATCAAGATGCTGGCAAAGTCTGTTTCTGGTGAGGACTCTTCTTGGCTTGCAGATGGCCACCTTCTCACTGTGTCCACACAAGCCCTTTCCTCTGTAGTGTGCAGAGACAGTGGGAGAGAGAGAGAGGGAAATGTCTTCCTCTTCTTATAAGGACACCAGCCCTATCAGACTGATGCCTCATCCTTATGATTTCATTTAATCTTGATGGCCTCCTTATAGGTCCTGTCTCCAAATATAGCCACACTGGGGGTAGGGCTTTAACATGAATTTGGAAGGCAGGGGAATGTGGGGGACACAATTCAGTCCAAACAGGTATTTTTTAGAGCTGTGAATCACAGTTCCTATAGTGAATGGCAGGAAATGGGTAATTTCTTCAAAGAGTAAGTGCTAAGGGGACACTGAATAAGGAAAAACTTAGTAGTGTCAGCCTGGGGGTGTGGAAGGCTTTTGAAAGAAATGAGTGTTTTTCCTCCGTTTATTTATTTGAGAAAGAGTTATTGAACCTCTACTGCATGCCTCGCGTTATGTTTGGCATTTGGAGCATATAAGATGAACAGGATATGATAAATGCCACTGACCATGTCAAGTCAGCTGGTGGATGTGGAAATGTGCACACTCAGATCTGGGCAAGGTGCTGGTAGCCTGGAATCTTGGGCTACTGAGCCATGGATCCTGTTGTGTAAGCTGGGATCTGTGGTTCAGGGTTAGTGTTTTTGTTTTAGATTACCTGTGATTTCTATGTGCCACAATTAGAGATAATTAGAGGTTAGCTCAGAATAGTTTTGCAGAAAATCTGGCCCCCTGGAGGCTTGTTTTTCTCTGATTAGTCTTCCAGCCTCAACACACAGCATTGCACCTCAAAATACTAGAAAGGAGGGGGAAAAGTCTCCCAGAAGAAGAAAACCTTACTTGGGCAAGGAAGCTAGTATGGGCAGAATGATAATTTAGTCAGGCCCTTTCAGTGTCAACTAATGTTTAAGGACTGTATGTTCTAGACTTTAGGGCAAATTTAATTCCCTTACGTTAAAAGCAAGTGAATGTAAGCCCAGTGAACTTAAAAAGCTTGCCTACACAGAGTGCTAATGACAGCACCCGAAATAGTATCCTGACTCAGTTCTTCTTAGTGCTACTCGGGTGTACTGGTGTTTATTTTATATTCACAATGTTAGTACAGAAATTGAAAGTAAGCCCACAGAAAATTTTACAGCAATTTGACATTGCCACAACATCCAAGCACTTAATCATTTTTCTGTTAATTAACTTTTATTGATTTTACAAAAGTATTGATGACAACAAATTGGAAAGAAGAAAACTGGTCTTTCACCACAGTTAGGTTGCGAAGCACTGCTCTAAACTGTGCCGATTCTCAAATAGAACCTGGTGGATTGGTTAGGTTGATTTAATCCATGTCTGGGGGGCAGTCTAAACACTGGGAGACTGTGGCATACCCAGGAGAACAGCGCTGGGTCTCCGCCCTGCTCCATCCTGCTCTCCATCCATTCCTGCCCACACCAAACATCAGTCTCTCCCGAGGGCCTATCATTGATTCCCTTCTTTCCTTTCTTTGCACTCCCTTCAGTTCTCATTTACTCTCTCAGAGTCGAATTTATAGACATGTCTCCCAAAACTCTATTTCCTGCCTCAGCCCCTCTCTCTGACTCCAGTCTCTCATTTGCATTGTCCTGTTCCTCCTAGTAAACTCATTTCAAGTTTATAAAAGCACAAAATTCTCTTCTCCCCAGCCCAGTCACAGCTCTTTGCAATCACTAAGCTCAGACCCTCAGTTATCCTTACTCCCTTCCAGTTTCTCAATGCCCTATCTAATCATGCATCATCATTCATCAAAAACCCATTTTGATTTTTCCTTCAGAATATTTCTGGTACCACTCTCTCTTTTCACCTCCTCCGCATCCATGGCAGTTCAGTTCTCTGATTGCCGTGACCTCCTCACTGGTCTCTCTGCTTCCATATGTCCTTCCTTTTAATGCATCTTTCAGGCATCCTAAAATGCTGTTTTAGTTGGTAGAAATTTCTCCCATTTAAAAACCTTCAATGACTGACTGTAAGATAAATTCCAAATCTTTAATAAAGGCGCTGTCCAATTTCCTGGTCCCAGTCCATCTTTCCAGCCTTGCCTCTCACTCCTCCATCATATACCTTCTCCTTCCAGACAAGTGGAATCTCTCATTGTGCTCTAAGACATTCCCTACATTTTCTATATTGCATTTCTGTTCAAGCTATTTCTTCAGGCTAGCGTGTTCTCCCTCTCATCTCTGCCCACTAAATGCCGCTCTTCCTTTAAAGACCAACTCAGATCTTACTCTTCTGTCTTTCTCTCAGCATTGTCAGAAGTGATATTTCTGCCTACTTAACTATAGAATTTTGATTGTGCCTCCGTTGTGGCACTTACTTCATACTATTTTGCATTATAGTTATTTGTACACATGTAAAATCTTTCCTAGATTACCTGCTCCATGGGGACAGATTTCATATATTTATGTGTGTAACTGGTATGTTGAATAAGCATGACACATGGATTATAATCAAAACTTAACTTTTTGTAAAGCAATTATACTCCAGTAAAGATGTTAAAAAAATCATAACTTTATTTTTCTCTTTCACCATTCCTTCAAACTTTATGAAGTAGCAGCAATCTTCCCCTTACTCTGGGTAAAGTTCCAGGCCCATGGCTGTTCTGATCTTTCTTGAGTAATAGATTGTCCTAGAATCATTTTTGCAAACAGAGTCATAATTCAGTAGTCACTGTGTTCAATCTAACGTGGAAGACAAAACCCTTGAATTGACATTAAGCTTTCTCTCTTGGCCTTGCTAGAATGGGCGTGCTGTCTATTCTCTTCCTGCTTACTTCGTTCCTCACATTTGATTGATTTTAACAAATTGCAATTATCCATTTATATACTTATTTGTCTCATCTTTGGCCAATAGGAGCCTCTTCAAGTTGGCTCTGAATCCTTTTGTATAACCCTAGTAATCTTTCATAGCTTCCTTGCTCTTTTTCTGACAAGATGTTCCAGGTTTATTTTGTCCATTTCCTGCCCCAAGTCCTGAATCAACTGTTTCTCCAATAGGCCCTAGTTTTGGGTTGCTGGTTTTGTTTGTTTTGTTTTGTTTTTAAATGGGAAATATTATGTCAAGACCACAATTCAGGTTCTAGAGATGCTCACTGCTACTGGGTTGGTCATTGTTTCTAGGCCTCTTCAGTGGGTAGAGCTTGGAAAGATATCCTTCCCTCCCTCTCTCTCTTTCTTCCTTCTTCCATCTTTCATCCCTTCCTCCATCCTTCCCCCCTCCCTCCCTTCCTACCTTCCTTCCTTCCTTCCCCCTTCCTTCCTTCCTCTCTCTCTCTTTCTTTCTTTTCTTTTCTTTCTTTCCTTTTTCTTTCTTTCTTTCTTTCTCTTTCTTTCTTTCTTTCTTTCTTTCTTTCTTTCTTTCTTTCTTCTTTTCTTTCTTTCTTTCTTCCTTTCTTCCTTTCTGTATCCATCTATCTCCTAGCTCTGTGCTTATGTATATACATATTTTAGGATAAAATACTTTATACCTCCAATTAAAATTTGGGAATGCTACAGTGTCTTGGACCTCGATATTACATCTGTATTTCCTTCCTGTCACAGAGACTTCTGTTCTCAGAGACATAGGGATTGGAACAATTAGATTATCCTATACTTACTTTATCCCATATTACACACATAATAGGCTTAGGATAACAATATTTTTTATTTCAGAAATTTTTTAAATTATATTTTTTAGATTTTCTCTTGCTTTGATTTTTCTTCACCAGAAATTTACATTAACTGTATAGTCAAGGACTTTCCTGGTGGTCCAGTGGTTAAGAATCCACCTGCCAACAAAGGGGACACAGGTTCAAGCCCTGGTCTGGGAAGATCCCACATGCCGTGGGGCAACTAAGCCCATGCGCCACAACTACTGAGCCCATGCTCTACAGCCCACAAGCCGCAACTACTGAACCTGCGTGCCACAACTACTGAAGCCTGTGCACATAGAGAGCCAATGCTTTGCAACAAGAGAAGCCACTGCAACGAGAAGCCTGCACACCGCAACAAAGAGGAGCCCCCGCTTGCAGCAACTAGAGAAAGCCCATGTGCAGCAACGAAGACCCAGCACAGCCAAAAAAAAAAAAAAGACTGTATAATTGATCTTTTTTTCCTACTTTCAATACTGCTACTTTCTCTCAAATCCTTTTTTACCTATTCATTTCTTTTGAATTTAAAAACTTGTCTAATTTTTCACCTTCTATTTTATTAAGGCATTATCTGTTGTGCTCATTCACCCTTGTGTTCCTTCTTGTTTAGTCTTTGTCTCTAAAATAAATTTCTTTTAGTTCTAATTCTTTTCTGAATTGTCACCACATTTTGAGTTTTTCTGATCTAAATTATGTTGTTCTTTCATGTCTTGTGTTATTTAATTTCTCTTAGCTCTTTTTAAATCTGTTCTGTGAACATGTCTTTCCAGCATGCTTTCTTTTTTTTTTTAAATAAATTTATTTATTTATTTATTTTTGTCTGTGTTGGGTCTTCGTTGCTGTGCACAGGCTTTCTCTAGTTGTGACATGTGGGCACTACTCTTTGTTGCGGTGTGCAGGCTACTCACTGTGGTGGCTTCTCTTGTGGAGCACGGGCTCTAGGCTCACGGGCTTCAGTAGTTGTGGCACATGGGCTCAGTAGTTGTGACACATGGGCTTAGTTGCTCCACGGCATATGGGATCTTCCTGAACCAGGGCTCAAACCTGTGTCCCCTGCATTGGCAGGTGAATTCTTAACCACTGCGGCACCAGGGAAGTCTTCTGGCATGCTTTCATTGTTGGTAGGGAAGTTATTTTGTTCTTTATTCTCTTTTCTTATAATAACTTTGTATGGGATTTGACCTCAATACTTTCCTGTTTCTTAATTAATTTTTCCAAATTTTTAGAAGGAGGAATGATTCAAGGTAGCTTTTCTAACTGCAGAGAGCTCTATTGTCTGTTTTTTGTCTTGTTTTTGTTTTTCCTTCAGAGTTCAGAAATATTGTGGCTTGCTTTTTGAACTCTGTTTTCCTCCCCCACCTTCATATGATCCCTTTCTTCTCTTCACCTTTATCACCACTGTCATCTACTTTGATGCCACCCTTAGTAGTTACTGCTTAGGGTAGGGCCATGTCCTGGGATAGAGCCATGTCCTGGGATACAGCCATGTGGCTAAGTTTTGAAAGTTCACAGAGACTATGCCTCTTCAGTCCTCTTACAGCAGGCTCCTGTGATTACCTGCTAATGGAGTAGACATGCCCTCCCAGTTTCAGCTGCTATTTCCGCTAGGCCCACTGTATGCTCCAGTGAGTTCCTTGGCTATTTTGGGGTTCTACTATTCTCAGTTCTGTCAGGTGCCCTGTTGCATCCCTCTACTTCCTCTTGCACAGAGCTGATACCATGCAGATTTATGCCTGTGTGTAGTTTGTCCTCGTTTGTGGCCTGTGGGGCAGTTTGTTACCTGGGGTTTTTGGGTTTGTTGCTTTTGGTTTTCTTGTAAATGCTAGGAGTTTTTGGTTTTGCTATGTAGTTACTCTGTTTGTTTTGATATGGGAATTTGGAAACATTCCAAAACCATGCTGCTACCACCCCCATCATCCCAAAATGAACAATGAACTCATGAATTACATTGAAAATATAAAACTTCTAAAATTTATTCTGTTTCTCTTAATAAATCTCTTTCAAAGGGAGGCAGTCCCTTTGATTCTTTACAGTTGCCTTTTTTTTTAAAAAAACTAGTGTTAAAAAATATGGTTTTTTAACCATATTTCTGTGTCCCTCTTCTACCTTTATATGAACCTTTTCTTACATATAAACAATATCTTTACATAGATATACTATGATTTTTATGCTCTCTCACTCCGTCCCTTCCTTCCTTCCTCTCTTAAACCAAAACAAAAACTAATAAAAGGGCTGCCTGTGTTTTCCATTATTGACTTATGTTCAGGAGGAACTGCATCAGATGGTGTCCAAGCCCCACCTATATCTTTCATCCTCACCACTTTGGTGCAATTTTCTGGCACCTGCACTTCTTTGCTTATGGGCTTTCCCTAGCCACCAGAGCCTGCTTCATTTATCTGAGTAGCAGGCTAGACATGCTAATTCCCCTCTTGAGAGTAGTCTTCAAGTAACAACTGATGAGAATAGATATATTTGGTAGACAAAAAATGACCTGCTCAAAGAGGTGCACATCCTAATCCACTTAAAAATGGAAGAAGGTAGTCACAATTACAGGGAAATTTGAAGATGCTATGCTGCTAGCTTTGAAGATAGAGGAAGGGGACACCAACCAAAGAATGCAGGTGGCCTCTCGAAGGTGAAAAGGCAAGGAAACAGATTCTCCCCGAGAGCTTCCAGTTGCAGCCCTGCTGTCACCTTGATCTTAGCCAGTATGACACATTTTGGACTTTTGACCTCCAGAACTGTACGATAATAAATTGTGTTATGTTTGTGGCAATTGGTTACAGGAGCAATAGGAAACTCATAAAATGGTTAAATACACCAGCTTCCTCAGTGCTTGGGTGGGCTGACTCTGAGGCATATGTTTTGTGTTGGATCTCAGAGTTCCTGGAGGTGGGGATTAAGTGCCTTATCTACAGTGGTACTTTTCTAGAAAAAAACCCACTTATTTGCTTCCTTCCCATTCCTCTCCAACTTCTTCACTCCCATATTGTGTTGGAAACACCTCCAAAAAAACCACTTACACTCAAGTCCTTGAATTGGGATTTGCTTCTGAGAAAATGCAATCTAAAACCGAGCTTGAGATGGTTTTGGTGAGAGACCGATGTAGGTACTTGTTTAGATTCTTCAAGTTTGGATTGAAGAAGACAGTTCTATATTTATCAGAAATTTTTATCATTTCCAAGGTGCAGGGATGGAAGGGCCTTGGGAAGTGGGTGGAAGTCTGAGACTCAGGTAGTAACAAAAAGGCAGGTGGTCCCTGCCTTTTTTCCTCGTTGGATGTGTTCATTGTGTGGTTCTTCAGTGCTTAGAGTAAGGCTCTGTGTTGTGAGTCTCCAGAAGTGACACCTAGGGCCTCCACGGTCACCAAGGACTGTGAATCTGAGGTGGAACTTTAAGGCAGATACTACAGATTGGCTCACTCTATACCAGGGTTTCTCAACCTCGGCACCATTGACATTTGGGGCTGAATAATTCTTTATTTGAGGTCTATCCTATGCATTGTAGGATGTGAGCAGCATCCTTAAACTCCACCCACTAGATGTTATTATCACCCCCGCCTCAGTTGTGACAACCAGAAGTGTCTCCAGACATTGTCCAATATCCTGGAGGGACAAAATCACCCCTCAGTGAGAACCATTCCTCATGTAACTCCAGCTCCTTTTCATCCTGCCTTCTGGTACCCTGGAGGCAGCAAGTGAAGATCACATTCCCCAGACTCTCTCGTAGTCAGGATTCTGTGTGTGAGACTCGGAACATGGCAGTGAACATCACGAGGCAGCAGACAAGTGATTTTTTGACAAGCAGTGTCATTGAGGTATTTGTTTTGTTTTGTTTCTAGAACAGTAGTGGTGATGGCCTAGTCTCTGGCTTCACATGTGTTGAGTGTTCTGGCAGCAGTGTGACTTTGTTGTAACAAGCCTACTGGATAACTGGATATTTCTCTTTGCTGTATTCCTTCTCATTATGTGACCTCTAAGTTGGTTTCCTGGCACTTCAAGAAATTTGAAATGAAATGAATTCTTTTGATTAAACTAACTATAGATGATTCTGCTATCTGAAATGCAATCATTTTTACCAGGACTGTGTACAGAGAGCATCACAACCTAAACTGTGTCTTTGGCTTCATGAAGGAAGTAGGCGGAAAGATACTAAGAATTTAGACTTTGAAGAGTAGAAAGCTTGCGAACCTAGTTAAATGACATCAAACAATCCTTAGATGGCAGAACCCATGCTGCCCAAGCTTGTTACATTAACCAATATGTTAGGGAAAATTCAAAATGTTGATGTGTGTGTGCTGATTCTTGCTGCTTTCAGTGAAGTCCTGCAAGATACAGATCAACTCAAACTATAGGTGGAAGGAACTAGCACTTGGCTAAGAGAGGCCATGGGCTTGTTGCCTGCAATCTAAATAGACTGAGCCTTTAGTAATTGGGAATCTTGCAGAGTTAAAAGATTCAACTCTGGTGTTTACCCAAAGGAGTTGAAAACTTATGTCCACACAAAAACCTGTACATAGATGTTTATAGCAGCTTTATTCATAATTGCCAAAACTTGGAAGTAGCCAAGATGTCCTTCAGTTGAATGGATAAATAAAGTAGGGTATGTCCAGACAAGGGAATATTATTCAGCATTATAAAGGAATGAGGGGCTTCCCTGGTGTCGCAGTGGTTGAGAATCTGCTTGCCAGTGCAGGGGACATGGGTTCGAGCCCTGATCTGGGAAGATCCCACATGCCACGGAGCAACTGGGCCCGTGAGCCACAACTACTGAGCCTGCGCATATGGAGCCTGTGCTCCGCAACAAGAGAGGCCGCAATAGTGAGAGGCCCGCGCACCACACTGAAGAGTGGCCCCTGCTTGCCGCAACTGGAGAAAGCCCTCGCATAGAAATGAAGACCCAACACAGCCAAGAATATATAAATAAATAAAGAATTATTAAAAAAAGGAATGAGCTACCAAGCCATGAAAAAACATGGAGGTAACTTAAAAGTATATTATACTGAGTGAAAGAAGCCAATCTGAAATGGCAGCATACTGTATGATTCCAACTATATAACATTCTGGAAAAAGCAAAAAGGTGACCACAGTGTTTGCCAAGGGTTAGAGGGGAAGGAGAGAGGTGAATAGGCAGAACACAATGATTTTTAGGGCAGTGAAACTACTCTGTATGATACTATACTGGGGGATAAATGTCATTATACATTTGTCAAAACCTATAGAAGGTACAACACCAAGAGTGAACCATAATATAAACTATGGACTTTGCGTGATAATGATCTGTCAATGTTTGTTCATCTGTTGTAACAAAGGTTCTACTCTGGTGCAGGATGTTGATGGTGGGAGAGGCTGTGCTTGTGTGGGGGAAGGGAGTATATAGGAATCCTCTACTTTCTGCTCGATTTTGCTGTGAACCCTAAAACTACCCTAAAAAATGAAATCTATTTTAAAAAATCAACTGCTTTCTTACCCTAAGAGTAAAGGCTACTGTTTAGCCTTAGAAGGAGATAAGTTTCTGATCGCAAGTTTTTTCAAGCAAGTCCCATAAGAGTTGTTTGCCTGATAATGAGAGCTAGCTCATTGATAAAAATCAGATTAAAAATTAACTTCCCACTTAATCCTCTTTCAAATAGTCTCAGGATAGCTCTCATTAACTGAGAGCTGGAGGGTGGACAAAGGATAATGGCCAGTAAGTAAGTCTTCTGGCTTAAAATTTCACAACTATACCAGCTCCTTAACTGTGGTTATTTGTGCATGAAACTTACTGAAAAAATAATAGAAGAAATTCCTACTAGATTTTTGAGGGAACCCCAAGACTAGCTTATAATAGCCTGTGACTGATAAATATCAACACTGTACTTGGACCCCAACTTGCACAAACAGGAAGTAGAATGATGAAGCTGTGCATTCCCCAAAGTCATCCTTTCCAATGCCCCCCTCAGCTGTGGTCCTAAAGGAAGAAGGACCGGTGTAGTAGAGGCTATGATGTATGATCCAGATCCCCTTTAGGACTGAAGGACAATTCTTGAGCTGCTGAGAGTGTTCTCAGCTATCAGTCTTGTCTGGGAAATTGCTGAAGAGAAATACTTCACCGAAGGACACACCACCTTTCCTGAAGACAGCCTACAACCAATGACTTGTTGACACAGGTATGTAAAGTCCCAGTCTTCTCAGCTAAGCTCAAATCTACTCTAAGGGGCCAATCCAGTTTCAGACGTCCCCATGGTTGGCTGAAGCCTTTGCTGGGACCGTACCACAGCCTGGTGTATCCCTCTGCTTAATATTCCTCTTCTCTGTCTTTACAGTCAATGATCCCTAGAGCACTCTTTAATAAAATTCCTGTGTGCTCATCTCAGCCTCAGAGACTGCTTCCCAAGGAACTTAATCTTCAAAAACTAGGAAGAGACTTTATAGGGCAAAGGCTAGGGCAATTGGAAGCCCAAACATGGGAATTCGTCCACTGTTGCAGCAGCAGGATATCCTCACTCTTGTCAGTAGCTACCTGTATTTCCTTTATACCCTTTTCTGTATAGAAATGTGTATCTTTTTCCTAAAAGCTGAAAAGAAATCATATCGACATTTTTGCCTTTGGTTTGAAGTAACCTTCTATATAATATGGAACACTGATACAACATGGTCTAGAAAAGATATGCAGAAACTTATGTTATTTTTATAAAAATGGACAAAATGTTACCCGATTAGAATTTATTATTGTCATATAATAATTTAAACTATGGATACTATATTCCTTCTTCATTTGGGGAGACCAGTTGTTTTAAAAGAGGGCCTCCTTTATGTTATGTTTTATCATTGGAAATAACATGTCATTCAACAATCAAAAATGCTTATAAAATCTTTTTTAAACACTATCATATAAATGTTGGGAGCATATGAGTTACCTTTTAGTTCACAGGTCATAGAACCATGAGAAGCTATGTACAAATCTGATGCGGAGAATATGTGTCCTCCAAATACGTTGATTTTTGGACAAGTTAGCAAGGTGAGCTATTGATATTGTCCCTTTTGGAGAGGGATGTGTGTTCTTCCAGCGATGTTTAAGTGCTCAAAGTGGTGGATGTGGTAGATAAAGCTTTGGCCCTTCTTAATAATGGAATCTAGAAATTTAGTTGTGTATTTTTTCCTGCCTAGATAGAAAATTTCATTTTCAAGTCTTCCTTGCAGGAACATGTGGTCATATGATTAAGTCATGTTCAGTGTGCTGTAAGTGAAAGTTTGGTATTGGGTTTCCAGAAAATCTCCTTAAAGAGTCTCAGTCATCCCCAAGGTCTTCTCCCTTTGTCCTCTGCCTCTTTCTTCAAACCTATAACTCAGACATGATGACTGGAGCTGAGACCATTCATCTTACATCTTGGACCCAGAAGATGGATGTCAGAGTTAAGATAGTGAAGCAAACAAACAAAAAAAACAGGATACAGGGTAGCTGATTAATGAGGAGCCATAATATCAACCCTGTCCTGCCTACCTCTATACTTCTTTTGCATGTAAAAGAAACAATGTTCTATTTTATTAAAGCCATCACTATTTTGGACTTTTCCACTATATACAGCTGCACTCAATCTAAATTGATATAGAACTCCAGTGGTGTAATCCTAAAATAGCCTTTTGACCTGTCATCACTCTTCCTAGGGAAGGTGAGGGGTGTGCTGCCTAGTGGCCTCCATAGTTACCAGGTACACTAAGCTTCACAGGAGATGAATTAGGCTCGAGAACTTCTAGCTTCTTATGGTATTATGGTCCATCCTCATCCACACTATTTCTAAAAGAAATTCCATGAAATTTTATAGTGAAGCAAGTTTCCTTTTATATTAGTAGAGAACATTTACTGGACAATAACATTTTGACATTTACTGGCAATTTGTGTGATGGAGAACAAAATTACATCATTCATTACTTTTCTATTGCCACTGTAATAAATTACCACAAACTAAGTGGCTTAAAACAACACAAATCTATTCTCTTACAGTTCTAGAGACCCAGGTATCCCAAATGAGTCTTACAAGACTAAAATCAAGATGTCAGCAGAGCTGGTTCCTTCTGGTGGCTCCAGAGGGGAGAATCTGTTCCTTGTCTCTTCCAGCTTCTAGAGGCAGCTGGCATTCCTTGGCTTGTGGCCACATCACTTCAACTTCTGCTTCTGTTGTCACATTTCCTTCTCCTCCAACTCTGACTCCTTCTGTGTCCCTCTCATAAGGATCATTGTGATTACATCAGGCCCACTTGGACAATTCAGGATAATCTCTTCATCTCAAGATCCTTAATTTAATCAAATCTGTGAATTAGCTTTTGCCATATAAATTATCGGGGGTTCCACAGTTCCAAGGTTTAGGATGTAGACACATTTGGGAGGCTGACTCCACTTACATAGACATCTTGATTAGAAATCATTCAGGAAAGGTGTTTTTCTAATTTAAAAGCAACAGAAATTGTTACATATGGTTACAGTTAGATATGGTTGCCTTTAAAAAAGTCAGCTTCCATAAATCAAAAACTACTATTAAAATGTTTAAAGGCAAAAACAAACTGTTTGCTGAAAATATAGCAGGCAAGGTGACAAAAGTATAATATATTCTATATATGCACTATAAAAATTTTTAAAATAATAAGAAAATCACTGACTCCAATATTTTCATAAACAGTTAATCGTGCAAGAACAATTCACAAATGATAAAACACCCCCCCAAATCTGTTCATCCTCATTAAGCATAAAATTCCATAATAAATGGAAAGTTTTACTTTTAGAAATATGATGATCATAACAAGACATTACTAATGGTAAGAGTGCAGTTAACCAAATCTGGATGCTTTCATAACTTGCCCCTAGAAATATATGCTGGTCTTCCTTGGAAGTTATGTAGCACTAAGTATCAAGAGTGCTAAAAATGTTCATATGTTCTACTCAGTAATACCACTTTTGGGAAGTCATCCAAAATGCAGCAGAGCAAAAATGCTTATCTTTATGTGAAAAATTAGAAAAACCTAAACATCCTACCATAGGAAAATGACTAAATGAATAGTGCTGTAATTATAAGATAGAATATTATTCAGCTATTTAAATGGATGCTACTGGAAAGTATTTTTTCCTAATTCACTTGGAGAAACACCTATGGTAAGGGCAGGGAGAGCAATCTTACAAGGCAGCTGAGCAGCAGCTAAAAATCTGCTCAGAAGTCAGGAGAACATGCCTCCCCTGGACCTGATCTTTCTGAGTTTCCTTTCAAACCATTATGTGTGAAAATTTAGGTATATAGTTATCTGAGTTTATTAACACTGACTCCAATTAGCATTAAAGGGATAAACAGGCCCCAAATTCAGTCAGTTACCGTTGATATGGCTCTACCAGATGTTAGAATATGAAATGCTGCACTTCTGAACTGGTTGGTGAATGGCAGCTAGTTGCTGCCCTGACCTGAGCCCTTGAGTACTCCCTGCATCCCTGGCCCCCTGGGATCCTTCCTTGGGACCTATCATTTTGGGATCTCTTCATTATTGAGCAACTGAAATGACTGGCACAATTGGGCCTTCAGGAAGCTGCTGGAGATATATATGTATATATATTTCATTTCAGGACAAACTTCTCCCAAATTCTTTCTTTGACCTTACTCCAAAATAAAACTAAATCCATTTCCTTTGCTTTGAATTACTATTTACTTCATTTGCATGTTCTTTTTCTCATAAAGCCATGTAAATAAGGAGAGGATTCTACCGCTAAGACAAATGCGAGTGGAGCATGCGCAGTGCAGCTCTGATAAAGCTTTGTTTGGTCCAATTCCCACTGTGCTCTTAGCTACTTTCACTTTTGTAGTTAAAAGGATGTGAATTTTCCAAGTTTCTGCCTGCTTTCTATGCCTGTTTTTCACTATTGTTCCCATTGGTTTGGCTGATCGTCACAGTTTCTCCCAGATTGACTAATTTAATACTGCGATTCCTACTAACTAGCTTTCATGCCTTCCCACTTTCTGCAAAATAGATCCCCTCTGTGCAGAATATCATCTATTGAACAAGGGGTATGGGAAAGCAAAATAAAAAGTTGTATATTCAACATTTCATAACTATGCAAAATTAATGTGTTAGAATGGGTGCTCCAAAAAGCAGACTCCAAAACAGGATAAAATATGCAAGGACTAGATTAGAGGAAACACCTGTGAGAAAAAAAATGCCAGGAAGAACTATTAGACCACAAAGCAAGTGTGATCCTGAGTGACTGCAGGAAATAGGTTGGGTGGAAGGATCCTAGAGTGCTGTGTACCACAAGAAGGTTTGGCAAGGCTCTAGGGGAGTTCTTAAGTGAAAGTAGGTCATTAGAAGTATCCTGTGTCCCTCAGAAATGGACCTACCTTGGTATTTCTGTTGTGCTCAGTCATTGGCTGGGAAGCAGAGCCTCATGGCACAAATAAGGTGATAAATCTCAGCGTGCAGAACCTGGGGCTTTTGGTCAATTACACCCTTATATTTGGAAATCTACAAGGTATGCCACCTTTCTTTTCCATGTAAACCCCCTAGTCCCTCCTGGAAGAACAAGTTCATGGCTTCAGACCCTAACATTTTGCTGAGATCTAAAGCTGTAGGCTCATCAAGACATGTGGACATCCACAAAAGTAAAAGAGAAAACAATTTGCAAAGCAATGATGCATCCATAAATTGGTTCATGACACAAGCAATGAGATAAACATACATATGGCACAAAAATATGAGCATATACAAATATAGTTCCTGGGATATAAGAGAAGTCAACTCTCTCCCTGCCCATGCAATACAAATAATACAAATAAACAAGATATAGGCACTCTATACTTCTTGTCTGAGTGGGAGGAAAGAAAGGAAAATACATTTATCAGGATCCTGGTCTAGTGCCAGTCACTGTGGTAAGTGGTTTCACATTTGTTAAGCTTAAAATGTATGTTACTATTTTTGTCTCTTATTGAATACCCATAACAAGGTTCCAGGTAAGTGTGATTATTCCTGCTTTACAGAGGAAATAATGGGTTTCAAGGAGTAATTGATTCAAAGTTAAGTAACTTGTCTAAGGACACACATCTAGTAAATAACAGAACCACAATACATTTCAAGTTCACCAATACAGAAGTAAGGGGAGAAGGGTGTTTTCGGGTGTTGTCTATATATACATTTTTTATTGCAAGGAATTTTTTTCCCTAAAGCAACTTCAGTCTTCTAATTTTTGCAGCTGAGTGTATTTTATACTGTTTTTTTGGATCAACCCTATCCACCTCACAGTATGGGATTGATTTTGTCACCAAACATACACTTTAAAGAGCCAAGGGGAAGAGCTCAGTAGCAGGTCAGCATCCTTGCCCATCTCAGGTTCTCAGTTGTGGTGCCAATGACTATGATCCTTTTCTGTATCCCACTTTCAGTAAGTGGCCCCTGCCTTGTTTACCTGTCCAGCCCTCTAGTCTTGTTGTGACTACTTTGACCCCTTCCAGTCTTTTGGAGGGTTACAGCTCTTTCCCTGAAGGACAGGCCCAATGGCTGGACCCTTTTTTAGATCTCCTGTTCTCAGGCCTCTAATTCTTCCTGCCCTTTACTTCTGTGGCCTGTTTGTGAAGCTGATCCATCCTTGTGAATTTTCTGGAATTCAGACCTTTAATCTATTACATTTCTCTGCTAATCAAAGCTTTGTTATGACACTTCTGAGTCTCATTCTCTATGCAACAGTGACTACCATTAGCAAATACACATTTTCAAGTGGTTCCACTATCATTATGTTTTGGCTTATTAACACAGGGCTTCCTGGTATCCATCTTGTCCAAATGAAAACCCATCTTTGGGTCAGAAATAATTATAGATATAATTTACTGATCACTTTATATATGTTAGCTCAGTTAACCAACATAAAAGATAGATATTATTACATCTGTGTTCTACAGAACAGGAAAAATTGAGATATGGAGCAGATTTGGTTCTCTGGAAGCAGACATCAAAATAGATTAGGGATCAACACCTGTGAAAGAAAGGGGGTATAAGGAAGATTGGGCAGAGAAAGAAGTCAAACTGTGATATAAGCCTGACATAACCTTGGCTGAACTGGAAGCTCTGGGTCAAGTATTGCCCATCGACATCCCATGTGGAGTCACAATGGCCAACCCTTTATACACTTTCCTTGCTCCATCACTGGATGCAGGCTGTCATGGGAAAGCATGACCTTGGACAAGGGAAATCTCAGCTGAGCAGACCTTGAAGGAGCATACACCTGGATACATTCTGCTGACTGCATTCCCCAATAGCTAAGAGCAAATATGTCCTTGAAAAAGGATCTGAGTGGTACGTCTGTGTCTACCACAGACTCTAAGAATGTAAGAAATATATGAAAGAGTCCACAGCTAGTAAGTGGCAAAGATTTGACACTAAGTCTTTTGTGGCTCAAAAGTCCATGATCCCCACTAATTTATAATTGGTTTCCAAATATTCACCCAAACTAGTTGTATCAGAATCACTTTTAAAATAGGAATTTCTTTAAAATATGAATATTTGGCCTCAATCCTGTGAGATTCTAATTCAGTAGATGTGAGTGACATCCAAGAATTCCACCTAGTTAATAAAAAGTGCCCAGGCTGGTTCAAAGGTACAGTCATATATAGAAATTATTGCTATCATTGATGAGGAAAGGATGCCAAGTAGAAGAATGGAAATGGTTTTAAACACTGTACTACATTTCTGATAGAAGTCACCCAATGAGTTTTGGAGTGTTAAAAAAATTCAGAATCAAGATTCATCCCCTGGGCTGATGTTATCTAAAGTCAGTGGCAAGACCACACCAGGACCCTGTGTCTTATTTTGTGATTGCTGTTTCTCTGATCACCCTTGGGTAAAAATATTGAAGAAAGCACAGCTGCTTCATGGTTCATGAAAGCAACTGCATCTGTAAGTGAACTGAAGAATTTGCCCTGTAAGTAGCTCCAAAGATGTTTGCAAAATGAATTTGAAGATTCCAAATTCTATTTTGCTTTTTGTCTTTAACTATAAAATCGGAGATAGGTTCATGTTTTTGAAATTGTTTCTAAAATACGATGCAATTACTTTTTAAGATGTAGTAAATTCTTCAAATTTGCACATTTAAATAAAAGTATAATTTTCTGATCAAACAGTACATAATTATAATGGGACAAGTGTCAAGATAGAAGCTTAATTACTAGATGAGGTAAAAATTTAAAGCAAAATTGATTTGTTGCTGAGCTAACAAACTTTTGAGCCAGGCTTCTTTCAATTCTTCTTTACCAGAATGAAGATAGGAGTCAGATTCTGACTGAGGATTCTGTCTACAGTGGGGCTCTAAGGACTCCAGCTCTGGAGGGACAAAGGACCAGTCATGCTGATAAAAGTCACAAAATAGATACCTTTTAAAAAATACATTAGATGTTACATAAGTTTTTTCCCCCAAATTTATCTAATTAGCACAGGCATTTTTATATGAAAGAATCCTTAGAATAGTGAATCATGAAGGTTTTATGCTGAGATAAACAACATTTATAGGACTTCTTTCTGGTTTGGGATAATATCCTGAGATCCTTGGCCTTGTGGTTTGTGGTTTTGACTTCTGAGACCATTTTAAAGGGACAATGAGCCTTAACTTGGCTGGTATATGTCATTTGCATGGGAAAGAAAGTTGTGTAAATATTACATAAATACTGTAATATTTGCAGGATGTTTACTCCAGTAATGGAAGTTCTGGAAGTAATGGAAGTTCTGGAAGTAATGGAAGTTCTAAGAAGCTATGTGTAGTCGCTCTGTATTACAATGTGGTGGTTGAAATGCCTGAATATTTATGTCCCAACACTGAAGGCTGATATGAGGAAATTACAGTGCTGGTTGAGCCCTTTAAAATCAGGAAGAGTGACTTTTCATCTTTGTTCCTCCAACCATTGCACGGTGTTTATCTGAATCAGTGAATACAGGATAACTGTTTTTTAACCTTATATACTTAAAACCATTGAAATTTGGCCTTGGAAGAAAATCACCAGCCTCTGAGAGAAAGACTTACAAAATCAACTTCTGTCAATGACCACATATGTCACAAATCTAGATTTTTCATTTGGAATCTCAAATGGGTGAATTTAATTAGCTTCTGTGATTAGAAGCTAAGCTAATTATTACAAGTGGCCTTGGAGAAAACAGTCCCACATTGATCCTGTCTGATCTTGAACTTTTCCATTTCTTCCTTTATTGTTTCTATTCTATTTAATCCAGATAATAACCACGTGAAGAATGTTGAAAATGGAAGTTTTCTTTAATTGATATTCAAGGTGTTATTCAGCTTGGAACTTTATTATTTAGAGAGAACATGTAGCCAGTACTAATGATGATCTCGTCCCATTGATATTTATCTACAGACTAAAGACAGTTGCCTTTCCTTCATCTGTTGAGGAAAGGCTTCCTGTCACTCACTTTCTCCATAACCTCAGGAGAATCTTCACTGGTTTAATAAGCATTCTCATCTTATAATGACATGATTTTGGGGAAGGTAAATCTAAAATCTCTTACATAAAAGAAGTTTCATAATCACAAGTTGTGGAAAGCGGGGAAATGTATACTTACCATAAGTACTTTTTACCATGAATTTCCTGACCTTGATTTGATTAAAATCTCAACCTAAAGATTTCAACAATATAAATTTCTTTAGAGTTTAGTTGTTCATTCACTGAAGTTTGAATGAGAAAAACCTAAATGTGGGGCAAAAAGGGTGGTATGGAAGGAGAAGTTAAGGACTGCGCTGCTTAATGGATCAGAGCATTTGAAAGTGAACAGCCAATTTGACAAGAAGCAAAACCCACACAACAGAGTACCTCCTAGTCTTTCTGTTCATTTTGTTTCATAGACTACTTGGGCTCTTCTTACTGTTCTCTCCCACCTCCTCTCTCTTCTCTATTTATTTTATAGATGTCACTGGAGTAGGTAACCTGCTCCAACTCTGAAGAATTCAGGGGAGGAAGGGAAGCTTTCTACTTGAGTATCTGTGATATAAACAGGAAATGAAGACATCACCTACCATGCCTGGAATCAGGAAATTGCTTTGGGTCCTCTTTCTAATTCCACTTGTAGGCATCTGGAGTATCAGCGGGGGTTGGAGGCAATGCTTTCCCTTGCTGATTGTAGTAGGATGTAGTGTTTATGTCAAGTGGATAATGGTAGATGAAACCAAGTAGTTAGACTTGCTCACTGAAGACATTATAGGACATAAACCAAATTAGAAAACAGTACTTAAGTCACAGTTTGGCTGGTTTTCTTAAAAACACAGATGGTAAGAAAAGAGAATTGTGCAAACATTATAAATAGTTCAGTAGAAATTTATCCCTCCTACTAGCAAAAATGTTCTGGATGTCATACAGATGGTGAATAAATAGCTTGTTCTTTCCAAACTGAAGCTAGAGGAGTGTTGAGGTACTCAGGTGGGTAGGTTAGGTGTTAGATAACTGGAATTATATCTGATTCCATGGTTACTCTGGAATAATGTGGCTAAATAAAATCTCGCTACTTGCTTCAATGGGGAACATGCCTTGAGAATACTGAATGAGACAATGCTGAGAAATATGGGATCGGAACATTCTGTCTCAGCTTCTAGTATGATGAAAAAGAATGTTCCTACTTGGGTGTCATGATATAGAAAACAACTTGGATTCTGCATAGACAATGTTTGGCCACTTTTGCAAAGACTTTATGCAGGCAAAAAAGTGATGAGTTCACTTGCTCCCTTACGTGGTCACAGATGCCCGCATATTGTAAAGGGGGAAGGGCTATAAAAAGCTAGCAGAAGTTTCTGATTTCCTGGTTTCAAATACCTTGCCTTATTATCCCCACAAGCACACATACTCTTAAATTTTTCAAATCAGAAAATATGGTCACTGAAATCCTGTAAATGTCATCTTCAATTCTGAAGCTGTGTGGTTTGGAATGTCTTTGTGATGCCAGGATGGCATGCAACCAGGTGCAAAACAAAAATCCCCTTCATTTAAGCGTTTTTATGTTTCTAAGTATTTGGTATTATGTTGATGAGGTGTAGGATGGCTGACTGGATTTTTCACTTTAGCTAGAACTGAAGTCAAATATTATTAAACAGAAATCATACCAGTCTGAAGAATATATAAACTATTCTCTGTGAAATGAAGTAAGAGAACATGCAGTGCTGCATCACACTGGGAGTATGGTACAACTCTGTTCCTCCTCTCAATGTGCTTTACAAAAACAGACTTGGGTGTTAGAATTGGGTTCATTGACTGGCCCTGCCACTTACTGTGTGACCTTGGTTTAGTTTCTTATCCTCTCTTATCCTTAGTTTCCTCTTTTGTAAAATAGAAATAATAATAATTGTACCTAAATTATGGGGCTTCTGTGAAGACTACAAATACAGTCGATAAAGTGCCTGGCATAGTAAGTGCACATAATAAAAGCTTGAAAAACATTAATGGTATTTTTGTTAATATTCTTTACACCAAGGAACCCACACAATATTCAATTAAGTGGGAAGCAAGTTTTAACATTATCATTTAAAATAGTTGAGGTTTTGAAGCTAAAATAAAATGAATACATGAAATATATTGTACAATATATTTAGCCCAAAGTATAGTGACATGAATTATTTGAAAAATGAAACGGAATGCCTTAGATAAAGTACTGGCCAGGTATCTTATCCAGCAGTTTTTGGATTGTAGCATTACTTGAATTAAATTAGGAAGAGAGGTTGGTGAGATTTCCCGTGATTTGCTTACTGAATTCTTTACACTGGCACGAACTGTTTAAAAATAATTTTTAAAGATTTTTTTCCTTTCCACTTCAAAGCAATGTGAAGTCTGTGTGCCTCTTCCCAGGAATGAGGCTGCATCCGTAATAAGGTTGTAAAAAATGGTAAAGTTCTCTACAAACTTCCAGCTTAAGGTCTTTCTTTATAATGAAATTACGCTTGCTTGCCTTTTGTGTTTCTCAAAAAAAAATTAGGGGGAACTCTGTCCCTTTGTATCTAGCATATACTTTCTGCCTGGATGAAAGTAATAAAAGTTTCAGCACCTACACATGGAGAGATTCTTCTGGCAAGAACTAGGCTGCAGGTGGAGATGGCCCATGTCCGTCACCTGCCTCATCCCCAATGAGCAGCTCCAGCTGAGAGGTCCTGGGACATTGTTCAGCTGAGCATCAACGAAGGATCCCAGCTTCAAGCAGCCAGGAGCACTGCAGTTATCTCTGGCTATAGCAGAGATTATATATGATCCTGAATAAAGGCAGGAGGAAATCTCTGATCACTGCTTATTGTAATAAAAAATCATCCTAATCTGGTCTAGTACCAGAGGCCACTGACAGTTTGGTGCCTTTGAAAACACAGTGGTTGGGGCCAAGTCTCCATGTGGGTCTTGTGTGTGTTCTCTTTCTCCTTTATGGTGGTAGTTCAGTGTGATCCGTGGATCCATACTCCACATTCCTCCCATATTCTGTTTCTCCACCATGAACAGGCTATATCCTTGGGTCAGAGAAGAAACACTGGGGCAAAAGTGCTCTGAATCTGTCTCTCATTCCTTCATATTCTGGTTTTGTAACACAGTGTCTTTATCAGGCTTATTTCTCTGGCTCTACTTATTTGTTCTTATTGAAATATGCACATTGTATGCCAGAGATAGAGCTCTGCTTCTGGCAAATGCCTGTGTATTGTTATTACAAAAATGCCTGTCATAAGATATGACTACCTTTTACGTAAATGTCTAGAAATACATTCTGCAGCTACAGGATTTCCTGGATTGAGGTATGAAAAGACCAGTTCTTGTGTTGATCACAGCCTTGAATAGACTTTCCTAACATTGAGGTCTTTAGTTAATTATTGCTTCCTCTGTTCCAGTATCAAAATTTCCTCTATTGTAATGTTGAAGTTAAACAGTTTATCCTGATTCACTGGGACTTTCCTACTTAATTTCCATCATTTGTGAGTTTCACCTTTACTTAGAGTTCAGAATTTTTTGAAAGAAAAATGTTCACAGGCATTTGTAATCAGGTCCAAAAATGAAATCAACATTTTTCTTTGTTCCTTGGAGGCACAGTGGTGGAGCAGATAAGATCAGGGACTCTAGATTACTAGATTACTCTCCCATCGCTGCCATTTACTGGTTCTGTGACTATAGCCTCTCTGGTTCTCTTTCCTCATCTAAACAATGGGGACAATAATGATATCGAACTTATAGGGTTGTTGTGAGTATTGAGTGAATTAATTCTGTAAAACTCTTAGGACAGTGACTGAAGTTTATTAGCTAAACTTACATAGTAAGTGCTGTGTAAGTTTAGCTAATAAAGTTTTAGGTTTTTTTTCCCTTTTAGTCCCAAACTTAATTAACTTGATAGTCCCCTTAAAGTAGTATTGGGAGATCATCTCTCATTTGGGGTTGACAAAAGTTGTCTATAAACAACTCTTGATATCATTATCTCCCATCACCCCCATCACCAAGAAATGAGAACAGAGTTGGGAGTCATGAGGCTTGAGTTACTTTGTGTCAGTGAATTGTTGTATCATAAGCAATTTGCTTCACTTTTCCAATTTTCTTCACTCCCTTACCTAAAATAAGCTCAGTATTTTCCACCTTTCCGGTGTCCTCTCATGGTTATGGACTCTGATCTCCATGCTTATCTCCATGGAAGAAATTACTTGTGTGCCTGTGTCTGTGTGTACACATGCAGGGAATCATGTTAGTATGCTCAGAATCTAAACATGTACAACGTGAGGTTCACTTTGAACACAGTCCAGGCGAGTGATAGAGGGGCCATCTAGGCAGTCATAGGGAAACATTAGGTTTAGCTGGTAGAGCTCTTTAACTCCTTTTCTCCTTCCTGATAACTACATTTATCTTATAAGCATAATCTGGAACTTGCATGTATCACAAACAGCCCATTGTCCAGAAGTGGCTATAAGGAAGGCTGGGACACTTAGATTCTACCTGGGTGGTGATGGCCCCATTTCTTTTTCTTCTGGGGTATTAGGAGAATTAATATTGGGGGACAATTGGCAGTTTCTGCCCACATAGGTAATGTTAGGTATCTTCTAGGGCTTTGAAAATGCCAATGAATCTCAGTGTGATCTCTGTAGTTGAATGGATTAGGAAGGTGAGGAAGTATCTGGAAAAGAAGTAGAGATGGACTTTCCTCGTGTCCTTCCAACAACACATAACCCACGGTTACTCTGAGCATCACATGTAACCACTCAAACACTGAAGGCAACATTTAGAAATACTCATGTTGGTTTCTTATAAAATGCCAAAGGCTCTCTTGAATGTTACTGTCCACAGCTTCCAAGGTATGTTCTAGGCTTTTCTTGACCTGATTTTCTTCCTAAAGTCACTGTGAGGAAGGTGGAAGGCCTAGCATCTCTGAAGGACAGACCCACCTATACCAGACAGTCTTCCCTACCCAGAACTATCCCCTAAATTGTCAACATGAATCATTTTTCTTTAGGGTCTGTTGAACTGGGTAAAAACCTTTGCTATTCCAGAGAGATAATTACACATTGGCCAACGAACTCTCCACCGGAAACTCATCCTTATCAAATAGGACAGGCAGAACTCTGAAGGATTGGAGTGAATCTTCTGGTCTGAGGAGACAAAGGCATGACCAGTAGGGTAGAACTGCAGGGTGATATTTGTCATTGGGTGGAAATGTAATGAAGAAGTACTCAGAGAAAGCTTGAGAAAGTACCAAAAAGCAAAGGATTTTTACTTCCTAGCTTTGACCAAGACTAGCCTTCTTCATTAGTATAATTCTCAAGAATTTCATGTCTCATATAAAAGGACTTTTTTCTGTGGGATATAACACCTTTTCTATCTCTATTATATTCATTTGGCTGGTGAATATACCACATCACTGATCCATGATCACATCACTGCTCATCCCCAAAAGAAGTTGGAAGTAACTGTTCAGAGCAGAGGCACTTGGGGCAGACCTTCTGGGTTTCCATCTTGTCTCTGCCTCCCATAGGCCTTGCACCCTTGGACAATTACTCAACTGCTGTGTTGCTTCCCTAAATTCACCCTATCCAAAAAATAGTAATGCCTGGCATTTATTATTATTTGTTGTGAATGAACCACAGTGCTAACAACTCTTCCTATGTGTTCCCATGCACTTTCACAACTATTCTACCAGAAAAGAACTTGTGGTTTGGTAACCAGACCTGGGTTCAAGTCCTGGTCCTGTCTCTGCCTCCAGCCAGCTGGTGATCTTGAGTAAGTGGCTTAGCTTCTCTAATATTTGGTTTCTCCCACTTAAGATAAAGATAATAGTAGTAACTACCTGATAGAACTGCTGTGAAGATCAAAGGAAACAATATATGTATTGTACGTAGAAGTGCATAGCACATAATAAGAATTCAAAAAATATTAGTCATATCCCTATTTTCCTCCTGTCGGGAGCACCTAGGATGGGTTTACAGTACTCTGATAATGCGAAATATGCTGCAATTGTGAGCAAGTGGCAATCAATATGAAGCAGTGATTCTGGAGGTTACCTTCCAAATGTGACTTAAACTATCTGACCTGATGATCACTAAAGCTCTCTGCTTGTACTATTCTTTAATATCTCAAGGAAATGAAATGACATAGGTAATTTAGATGCTTTGCTAACTGTTAGACAAAGCTATAGCAAATACTAGAATGACTATATCAAGACAAAAAAATTTCAGAATTATCCCAGACTATATAAAAGCCAGAGATATATGGCTTAAAGTCTTAGATTGCTCAGTACTACTGGATTAAATAGATAGTCTTCAAAATATTCTCCAAAATAGTCATATCACATTATGAGAAATTCTAGCCCTAGAAGAAATTGTTTTAAAATGTGCTCTAAAGGGACTTCCCTGGAGGTCCAGTGGTTCAGAATTTGCACTTCCACTGCAGGGGGCACGGGTTCGATCCCTGGTCACGGAACTAAGACCCCTCATGCCACGCGGTGCAGCCAAAAAAAAAAATTTATTTAAAAAATGTGCTCTATAAATACCATGTGAAAGCAAAATTAAAGAAAGGTTTCACATACCATTTTTAGAAGATTTTAAAGAGAAAATAGTGATAGAAGATGAATGTGAAAATTCTCTCTATTCATTTCATGGTCTTTGTTTTTTTCTTTTCTAAAAAAATTAAATTAAATTAATTTTTTTATACAGCAGATTCTTATTAGTTATCTATTTTATACATATTAGTGCACATATGTCAATGCCAATCTCCCAATTCATCCCACCACCACCACCACCCTCCCCACTATCCCCTCTTGGTGTCCACATGTTTGTTCTCCACACCTATGTCTCTACCTCTGCCCTGAAAACCAGTTCATCTGCACAATTTTTCCAGACTCCACACACATGCGTTAATATACGATATTTATTTTTCCCTTTCTGACCCACTTCACTCTGTATGACAGTCTCTAGGTCTATCCACATCTCTACAAATGACCCAATTTTGTTCCTTTTTATAGCTGGGTAATATTCCATTGTATATATGTACCACATCTTCTTTGTCCATTTGTCTGTCGATTGGCTTTTAGGTTTTTAGTAGTTAGTAAGTTTCACAAATTACTTACTCCCTTCAGCTCCTGATGTTATTTACACCAGCAGCTACACTTGTTAAGCTGGAAGGTACTGGACCATGCAGTTTTTTGTGGTCAGCACACCTTTCTGATTGGCGGATTTGGGTATCTGGATGACCATGGAGTGTCACTTCTTAAATATTTTGAATATCACCCCTGAATGGACATAAATCAGGCCCTTATACATTGCATACTCGTAAGGTCTAGTTTTTCTTTAGTGGTTAAGTTATAACCACTAAAGGGTATGTTGAGATACATACATCCTTCACCTCAATGTCTTTAGTCCACATACCTAAGGACTCAGCTGTGTCTGCTCTGTGTCTTAGTGCACAGAGAGCATTAGAGTGTGAAAAGGAGATCTTTCTCTTCATGAAACTCTCTCTTTTCAGTCTCATGCTTTCTCACTTTCATACCTTTTCTAAGGCCATTTCCTTTTGTCATCCCATCAAGAAGGTCGTAGACAAGATCAGAAGAAAGATGCATAAACACATATTTACTCATAACAGAGTGCTGCATGTCACACAAAGTAGCATGGGACATTTGGTAGGAGAAACATCAAGTGGATGTGGGTTGCTGGAGTGGGGGGGGGGGACTGTCAAGTTTGCATAAAGAGGCAGGGGCAAAATGCCATTTGATGAAGTCTGGACATTTTCCTGCAGGCACTGAAGAATCTCTGAAGGATTTTAGGCAAAAAAGTCTTGCAGTTGGATTTTCGTCTGAAGAATGTAAACTGTGGGACTTCCCTGGTGGCTCAGTGGTTGGGAATCTGCCTGTCAGTGCAAGGGACACGGATTTGAGCCCTGGTCCGGGAAGATCCCCCATGCCACAGAGCAACTAAGCCCATGGGCCATACTATTGAGCCTGCGCTCTAGAGCCTGCAAGCCACAACTACTGAGCCCACGCACCACAACTAATGAAGCCCGCGTGCCTAGAGCCTGTGCTCCGCAACAAGAGAAGCCACCGCAATGAGAAGCCTGGGCGCCACAACGAAAGAGTAGCCCCCACTTGCCGCAACTAGAGAAAGCCCACTCACAGCAATGAAGACCCAAAGCAGCCAAAAATAAATAAAAATAAAAAATAATCTTAAAAAAAAAAGAATGTAAACTGTGACAGTGATGTGGAGAATGAATTGGGGTGCGAGGAGGGGAACAAGGCCAAATTCGTAATGTAGAAGACTGATTGGTAAGCTGTGACAATAATCCTCATGAAGTAGAATGAGACCCAAATTAAGGCAGTAGCATGAAAACAAACTTGAATGATATTTTGGATGCTGAATTAACTTAACGTGGTGGCTGATGGAGTGGGGTAAGAGACAAAGATGGCACCCAGGTTCTGGTCCATGTGATTAGGTAGATAATGGTATTTTATACTGTGATAATGGGAGGAGGACCAGATCTGCCCTGGAGTGGGGTTTGGGACAGTAGGAGATTCAACCTCCTCCTTGAAGCATTTCCTGATAACCCAGACAGAAAGGCTCTCTCCCTCTTGGAGATTTGACAACTCTGAGAGATTGTATCTTGTTCAATCTTTTAAAAAAGAAAAAAATCTTATGGGAAAATTGAAGAGCCAAGTGAGCCTCTTTCTGCATCCCCTTTGCACTAGAATCTGTCCCATAACGAAATAGTCATGAACAGTGGGATGTCCACCCCCCTCCCTGGGTGTGGGCAATAAGGGGGAATATTGTCTGTACAGAGTTTTAAAGCAAATAAAAGTTGGTCTACTTTTAATGATCACCATGTACCAGCAATTCTGAAAAATATCAGTGATAAAATGTTCCCCATCCCCAAATATTTTGGTCTAAGTTCTAAATAATGACCATGGTTACTGCTAAATTTTAATAATATGTATGTAAGTTTCAAATTAGCACATTTTCAGTACTTCCCCTTTAAGAAACATTGCATCTACCTGAAAGTTAACTCAGAGAACTTCAAATTCAGCTATATGTGTTCACTTCAAGAGCAAATTCATAAATGTTCAGAATCACATGAGCTTGCTCTAGGCATAGTTTGTGTCTCCAACCCCTGTGGTACTACATATTTCTACATTTAAACAGTAGATTTTAAATAACAATAATACCACAGTGATTAGAGAGACAAAGGAACAGAATGTGTGTTGTTTCATTTCTTTCATTCCATACAACCATTTTGAATATTTATTTGTTTAAAATTTAAAACAGTGAAACAGAATACAAACTGTGAGATACAATTGTTTTCTCATGCATGAACTAAAGTTTATATCTGAACTGTTTTATTGATTAATATCTTTATAATTTATAATCTTTAAAGTGTTGTTTTAAAATTAAAGAATGGATCAAGAAAATAAAACTTTACATTAGTGATACATTTCAGTAATGGTCTAAATTATGTCTTCTATAGAATTTCAGTTTTAATAAAATTTGCTTATTAATTACTGGAAAATTACTTACATAAACTACAATATCAGGCTGTAACTAAAGGATCCAAGTTCACATTGTTTAGATAGATATAAAATTATTACATAAATAGCTGTGCATTTTTCCCTTTTTCTATTCTATTATTATTTTTCAAACATTTTTTAACTTGCATCATTTTATATTTTTCTTTTCTTTTCTTTTTTTATAAATTTATTTATTTTGGGCTGTGTTGGGTCTTCATTGCTGTGCGCAGGCTTTCTCTAGTTGCGGCGAGCAGGGGCTACTCTTTGTTGTGGTGCACAGGCTTCTCATTGTGGGGCTTCTTTTGTTGCGGCGTACAGGCTCTAGGCGTGTGAGCTTCAGTAGTTGTGGCACGAGGGCTCAGTAGTTGTGGCTCATGGGCTCTAGAGCGCAGGCTCAGTAGTGTGGCACACAGGCTTACGTTGCTCCATGACATGTGGGATCTTCCCAGACCAGGGCTTGAACCCATGTTCCCTGCATTGGCAGGCGAATTCTTAACCACTGCGCCACCAGGGAAGTCCAACTTGCACCATTTTATACATGAAGTTTAATGAAAACAATATTCACTATGTTTCTTTCCTGAGCATTTTATTATTTGTTTCATTTCATGATTATTTCTGAATATTTTTCCATATAGAAAAAATGGTTGTTAAAAATCATGCACTCTGGGCATCAACTATGCTAGGTACACCCTAGTCATGGAATATACATTCTGTAATAATGCAGCAGTGGTTTTCATGAGAATTTTATTTATTTATTTATTTAATTAAAAAAAATTTTTTGGCTGCATTGGGTCTTCATTGTTGTGCACAGGTTTTCTCTAGTTGCAGCGAGCGGGGGCTACTCTTCGCTGTGGTTTGCAAGCTTCTCATTGTGGTGGCTTCTCTTGTTGCAGAGCATGGGCTCTAGGCGTGTAGGCTTCACTAGTTGTGGCTCACAGGCTTAGCTGCTCTGCAGCATGTGGGATCTTCCCGGACCAGGGATCAAACCCGTGTCCCCCTGCATTGGCAGGCAGATGCTTAACTACTGTGCCACCAGGGGAACCTGAGAATTTTTAAAAGGAGAGGCTTCCTAAACCTATAGTACTTAAAAAGGGATACTTTATCGTATGACAGCCTGAAGATGGTAGAGGTTTCATCATTCACTGCATGCATTTATTTTAATTATTTTTAGCATTGAAAATTCCCCACCATTAGATATAAATGTTTGAGAAAACAGCAGGAACAACAAAACTAAAGTTGACAGATAAATCCCAGCCAAAAGCAACTGTGATCTTCATTCCTTTTCAGATGTTTCTTTGACAAGACAAACCCCTTGGGGACAGCTTTGGATAACCTGAGTGTCATAAGATGATTATACGTAATTTGGGACAAGCAACAAAAGTGTCAACATGCTTGTCAGATGGAAAATTAGAATTCTATCATTTACCTCAGTGCATCGTTCCTGTACTACAAGCATCAGTTTTAGTTTCACGCAGGTAGGCAGTGTTAATATCTTCTTTGTACAAAGGGGTAGCACTCTTGATGACTTTTAATGCCTGTTCACAAGCCTCCATCCATTCTTTCCTCCACTCGAGAAAAATTCCTATGCTAGTCAATGTGACAGCCAATGATCTTCATCCTGCTGATAAGAACACACAAGAACCACAGTGATGTTTCTATTATCGCACTGCAAGTCAGTGATGTGATCAGGACTAACAGCTAGCTCTTCTCCCCTCCTAACCCACTTTGTACACTCCTCCCAAGCATGTAGTCGTGGAATCCTTGAACTAACCAGGATGTTCAACAGTGCTATTAGCATTGGGTGACAGCCCAGTGGCTAAATGGAAAGGTAATATATTGTAATAGAGAGACTTAGAGAAGTGGTTTTATAGCATCAGTTGTACACTGAGGGAGGTGAAGTTGTATATGTGTTTGTGTGTAGGAAAGGATGGTGGGTAAGACTTTTCCTGTTTTTGTAGTCCAGTCCTTTCATCTTATTTTTTTTAAATTGAGGGCTGGTGAGGCTGGGTGACTATCTCAACATCACACAATCTGTTAGCATTTGAACAACTCTGTTCAACTGAAAATTCTCATTTTTAGCTATTTACATGAACTTTATAAATATCCCCAAAGAATCAGGCTCTGTATTTTCTCATGGTGGATAAGCAAAGTTTAAACTTCTCCCCCCTAATGCTTATTCCATTTATACTGAAACGACTAGTGGTCTGCATATCAGTATTTTCATAAAACCACAATCCAAGTGTATATCAATTCCCTGAATCTGCCGTGAGATTCCTGAACAGTCTGCGTTTGCCCTTCAATTTCCCCAGACTTAAGGTACCCCCACCCTGTTCCATTCACTGCTCTGATTATCAAAGAGCTACTCACTCACTAAGGTTCAGCTCAAATACAAACTTTCCATTCAGCCTTGCCCCATAGTCCCAGGCAAAGTTAATCCTCGGCACACCCAAGCAACGTCTGCACCTTCTTATAGTGTTATTTCATTCTTCCATCTGTCAAGCTCTCTATTTCCCATTAGAAGGCAAGCCCCTTCAAGGGAGGTACCTTATCTTATTTTTCCCTATACTGCCTAATAACTAACTAATATACAAGGTCCCGCTGAGCCTTCCTTTCAGCTCAGTTAAACTAGGAGAAAAAAGAGTGGTAGATAGTAAATTTATTACAGAAAAGTGGTCTTGTTAGTTAAGCTTGCCTCACCAATTAAATGGTAAGCTCTTCGAGGTCAAAAAGGTCTTTGCCTGGGCTCCCCTGGTGGCGCAGTGGTTGAGAGTCCGCCTGCTGATGCAGGGGACACGGGTTCGTGCCCCGGTCTGGGAAGGTCCCACATGCCGCGGAGCGGCTGGGCCCGTGAGCCATGGCCGCCGAGCCTGCGCATCTGGAGCCTGTGCTCCACAACGAGAGAGGCCACAACAGTGAGAGGCCCACGTACTGCAAAAAAAAAAAAAAAAAAAAAAAATTCTTCCAACATACAAAAGCCCAGGACCAGATGGCTTCACAGGCCAATTCTATCAAACATTTAGAGAAAAGCTAACACCTATCTTTCTCAAACTCTTCCAAAATATAGCAGAGGGAGGAACACTCCCAAACTCATTCTACGAGGCCACCATCACTCTGATACCAAAACCAGACAAAGTTATAACAAAGAAAGAAAACTACAGGCCAATATCACTGATGAACATAGATGCAAAACTCCTCAACAAAATGCTAGCAAACAGAATCTAACAGCACATTAAAAGGATCATACACTCTGATCAAGTGGGGTTTATCCCAGGAATGCAAGAATTCTTCAATATATGCAAATCAATCAACATGATACACCATATTAATAAATTGAAGTAGAAAACCCATCTGATCATCTCAATAGATGCAGAGAAAGCTTTCGACAAAATTCAACACTATTTATGATAAAAACTCTCCAGAAAGTGGGCATAGAGGGAAAGTACCTCAACATAATAAAGGCCATGTATGAAAACCCCCTGCCAATGTTGTCCTCAATGGTGAAAAACTGAAACCATTTCCAGTAAGATCAGGAAAAAGACAAAGTTGCCCACTCTCACCACTCTTATTCAACATAGTTTTGGAAGTTTTAGCCACAGCAATCAGAGAAGAAAAAGAAATAAAAGGAATCCAAATTGGAAAAGAAGAAGTAAAGCTGTCACTGTTTGCAGATGACATGATACTATACATAGAGAATCCTAAAGATGCTACCAGAAAACTACTAGAGCTAATCAATGAACTTGGTAAAGTAGCAGGATACAAAATTAATGCACAGAAATCTCTTGCATTCCTATACACTAATGAAAATTCTGAAAATGAAATTAAGAAAACACTCCCATTTACCATTGCAACACAAAGAATAAAATATCTAGGAATAAACCTACCTAAGGAGACAAAGACTTGTATGCAGAAAATTATAGGACACTGAATAAAGAAATTAAAGATGATACAAATAGTTGGAGAGATATACCATGTTCTTGGATTGGAAGAATCAACATTGTGAAAATCACTATACTACCCAAAGCAATCTACAGATTCAATGCAATCCCTGTCAAACTACCACTGGCATTTTTCACAGAACTAGAACAAAAAATTTCACAATTTGTATGGAAACACAAAAGACCCCGTATAGAAAAGCAATCTTGAGAAAGAAAAACGGAGCTGGAGGGATCAGGCTCCCTGACTTCAGACTATACTACAAAGCTACAGTAATCAAGACAGTATGGTACTGGCACAGAAACAGAAATATAGATCAATGGAACAGGATAGAAAGCCCAGAGATAAACCCATGCACATATGGTCCCCTTATCTTTGATAAAGGATGCAAGAATATACAGTGGAGAAAAGACAGCCTCTTCAATAAGTGGTGCTGGGAAAAATGGACATGTAAAAGAATGAAATGAGAACACTCCTTAACGCCATACACAAAAATAAACTCAAAATGGATTAAAGATCTAAATGTGAGGCCAGAGACCATCAAAGTCTTAGAGGAAAATATAGGCAGAACACTCTATGACATAAATCACAGCAAGATCCTTTTTGACCCACCTCCTAGAGAAATGGAAATAAAAACAAAAATAAACAAATGGAACCTAATGAAACTTAAAAGCTTTTGCACAGCAAAGGAAACCATAAACAAGATAAAAAGACAACCCTCAGAATGGGAGAAGATATTTGCAAATGAAGCAACTGACAAAGGATTAACCTCCAATATTTACAAGCAGCTCATGCAGCTCAACATTAAAAAAATCAAACAACCCAATCCAAAAATGGGCAGAAGACCTAAATAGACATTTCTCCAAAGAAGATATACAGATTGCCAACAGACATATGGAAGAATGCTCAACATCATTAATCATTAGAGAAATGCAAATCAAAACTACAATGTGATATCATCTTACACCAGTCAGAATGGCCATCATCAAAAAATCTAGAAACAATAAATGCTGGAGAGGGTGTGGAGAAAAGGGAACTCTCTTGCACTGTTGGCGGGAATGTAAATCGATACAGCCACTATGGAGAACAGTATGGATGTTCCTTAAGAAATTAAATATATATCTACCATACGACCCAGCAATCCCACTACTGGGCATATACCCTGAGAAAACCATAATTCAAAAAGAGTCATGTACCAAAACTTTCATTGCAGCTCTATTTACAATAGCCAGGACATGGAAGCAACCGAAGTGTCCATCAACAGATGAATGGATAAAGAAGATGTGCCACATATATACAATGGAATGTTAGCCATAAAAAGGAATGAAACTGAGTTATTTGTAGTGAGGTGGATGGACCTAGAGACTGTCAAACAAAGTGAAGTAAGTCAGAAAGAGAAAAACAAATACTGCATGCTAACACATATATATGGAATCTAAAAAAAAAAGGTCATGAAGAACCTAGGGGCAAATGGGAATAAAGATGCAGACCTATTAGAGAATAGACTTGAGGATACGGGGAAGAAGAAGGGTAAGCTGGGACAAAGTGAGAGAGTGGCATGGACATATATACACTATGAAATATAAAATAGATAGCTAGTGGGAAGCAGCTGCATAACACAGGGAGATCAACTCGGTGCTTTGTGACCACCTAGAGAGGTAGGATAGGGAGGGTGTGAGGGAGGGAGACGCAAGAGGGAAGAGATATGGGGACATATGTATATGTATAACTGATTCACTTTGTTATAAAGCAGAAACTAACACACCATTGTAAAGGAATTACACTTCAATAAAGATGTTAAAAAAAATCATATATCTGATGAGGGACTAGTACCCAGAATATAAAGAATTCTTGCAGCTCAGAAACAAACAGACAAGCAACCCAATTAAAAAATGGGCAAATAGTTGAATGGACATTTCTTCAAAAAAGATATATAAATGGTTAATAAACATAGGAAATAATGCTCAATGTAATTAGTTATTATGGGGATGCAAATTAAAACCACAATGAAATATCACTTCACACCCACGGGGGAAACTAGAATTTCTTTCTTCATGGAAAATAACAAGTTTTGGCAAGAATATGGACTACTGAAATCCTTATACATTGCTGATGGGAATGCAAACTAATGCAGCTGCTTTGGAAAACAGTCTGGCAGTTCTTCAAAAGGTTAAACATAGTTGCCATAAGCCCCAGTAATTCCATTGCTAGGAAAATACCCAAGTGAAATGAAAATACGTATCCACAAAAAAGCATGTACATAAATGTTTATAGCAGCACTGTCCACAACAGCCTAAAAGTAGAAACAACCCAAATGTCCTTTAACTGATAAATAGATAAAGGAAATGTGATATATCCATACAATGGAATATTATTCATCCATGAAAAGGAATAAAATGCTAGTACAGGATATAACATAGATGAACGTCAAAAACAATATCCTAAGTAAAAGACCCCAGACAGAAAAGATTACATATTGTATGATTCTCTTTATATGAAATACCTAGAATAGAAACATCCATAGAGACAGAAAGTGTGATGGTTGCCAGGGGCTGAGAGAAAGGGAGAATGGGGAGTGACTATTTAATGGGTATTGTGTTTTCCTTTTGGGGTGATGAAAATATTCTGAAACTAGATAGTGGTGATGGTTGCACTATTTAAACTGAGATATAGTTGATTTGCAACGTTATGTTCTTATAAAGTGTTCAACAGAATGATTCAAAATTGTAATAGATTATACAGCATTTATAATTATTTTAAATATTGGTTATATTCTCTGTGCTGTACAATATATCCTTGTAGCTTATTTATTTTATACATAGCTGTTTGTACCTCTTAATTCCCTATCCTATTTTGCCCCTCCTTCCTTCACTCTTCCCATTGTTAACCACCAGTTTGTTCTCTATTATCTATGAGTCTGTTTCTGTTTTGTTACATTCAGTTGTTTATTTTTAGATTACACATATAGGTGATAACATACAGTATTTGTCTTTCTCTGTATGACTTATTTCACTAAGCATAATATCCTCCAAGTCTAGCTATATTGTTGCAAATGGAAAAATTTCATTCTTTTTATAGCTGAGTAGTGTTCCATTGTATACCACATCTTCTTTATCCATTTATCTGGTGATGAACACTTAGGTTGTGTCTATATCTAGGCTACTGTAAATAATGTGACTATGAACTTTGGGATGCATGTATTTTTCAAATTAGTGTTTTTGTTTTCTTCAGATATATACATGGAGGTGGAATTGCTAGGTCATATGGTAATTCTATTTTCAGATTTTTGAGGAACCTCCATACTGGTTTCCACAGTAGCTGCACAAATTTACATTCCCACCAACAGTGTACAAGGGTTCTCTTTTCTTCACATCCTCACCAACGTTTGTTATTTGTGGTCTCTTTGATGATAGCCATTCTGACAGGTGTGAGGTGATAACTCACTGTGGTTTTGATTTGCATTTCACTGATGATTAGTAATGTTGAGCATCTTTTCATGTGCCTGTTGGCCATCTCTATGACTTCTTTGGAAAAATGTCCATTCAGATCTTCTGCTCATTTTTAAATTGGGTTGTTTGTTTTTTTGATGTGGAACTGTATGAGCTCTTTATATATTTTGGATAGTAACCCCTTCTCTGTCATATCATTGCAAATATTTTCTCCTATTCATTAAGTTGTCTTTTTGTTTTGTCAATGGTTTTCTTTGCTGTGCAAAACTTTGAAGTTTAAGTAGCTCCCATTTGTTTATTTTTGCTTTTGTTTCCTTTGACTTAGGAGACAAATCCAAAAAAAAACTTGCTATAATTTACATCAAAGAGTGTTCTGCACATGTTTTCTTCTAGAGTTTTATGGGTTTTGGCCTCACATTTAGGTCTTTAATACATTTTGAGTTTATTTTTTGTATATGGTGTTACAGAATGTTCTAATTTCATTCTTTTACATGTAACTGTCCAGTTTTCCCAGCATCACTTATTGAAGAGGCTATCTTTTCCCCACTGTATAGTTTTTTTCCTCCTTTGTCATAGGTTAATTGACCATAAGTGAATGCATTTATTTCTATTCCATTGATCTATGTGTCTGTTTTTGTGCCACCACTATACTGTTTTGATTACTATAGCTTTGAGGTGTAGTCTGAAGTCAGGGAGCCTGATTCCTCCAGCTGTGGTCTCTCTCAAGATTGTTTTGGCTATTCAGGGTCTTTTGTGTTTCCATACAAATTTTAAAATTATTTGTTCTAGTTCTGTGAAAAATGCCATTGGTATTTTGATAGGGATTGCATTGAATAGTATGGTATGTATGGTCATTTTAGCAATATTAATCCTTCCAATCCAAGAATATGGTATATCTTTCCATCTGTTTATGTCATCTTCAATTTCTTTAATCAGTGTCATAATTTTCTGAGCACAGGTCTTTTACCACCTTAGGTAGGTTTATTCCTAGGTATTTTACTCTTTTTGATGAGATTGTAAATGTGATTTTCCCTTAATTTCTCTTTCTGTTTGTTTGTTTTTAGTGTATAGAAATGCAACAGATTTCTGTATATTAATTTTGTGTCCTGCAACTTTACCAAATTCATTGGTAAGCTCTAGCAGTTTTTTGGTATTGTATTTAGGATTTTCTAAGTATAGTATCATATCATCTGCAAACAGCGACAGTTTTACTTCTTTCCAATTTGATTCCTTTTATTTCTTTTCCTTGTCTGATTTCTGTGACTAGGACTTCCAATACTATGTTGAATAAAAATGAAGAGAGTGGGTATCCTTGTCTTTTTCCTGACCTTAGAAGAAATGCTTTCAGCTTTTCGCCATTGAATATGTTGTTAGCTGTGGACTTCTTATATGTGGCCTTTATGATGCTGAGGTATGTTCCCTCCATACCTACTTTGTAAAGCATTTCTATTAAAAATGGATGTTGAATTTTGTCACAAGCTTTTTCTGAATCTGTTCAGAGATGATCACGTGGTTTTTATTCTTCAGTTTGTTAATGTGGTGCACCATGCTGACTTATTTGCAGATATTGAACCATCCTTGCATCCATGGGAAAAATCCCACTTGATCATGGTGTATGATCCTTTTAATGTATTGTTGGATTTGGTTTGCTAATATATTTGTGAAGATTTTTCCATCTAAGTTTAACATTGATATTGGCCATAATTTTCCCTTTTTTTCTGATATCTTTGTCTATTTTTGTAACAGGATCATACACCATGATTTTTGCATCTATGTTCATTAGGAATATTGTCCTAAAATATTCTTTTCTTGTAGTATTCTTGTCTGGTTTTGATATCAGGATATTACTGGCCTTGTAAAACGAGTCCAGAAGCTTTCCTTCCTCTGCAATTTTTTGGAATAGTTTGGGAAGGGTAAGTGTTAACTAAATCAGAGATGAAATTGGGATCTACAATCTGTCTCCCTTGGGGAGGAGGGGGCCTAACTTCAGAGGGAAGGGAGGCAGCATTCCCTCTTAAACCCAATGCCTCTAGGGAATGACTGGAACAAAGAGTGTGAAGGATGAAGTAGTGAGAGGGGAAGTCTAAGAGCAGTGTAGAAGACATGAAGGGCCTTTTAAGTTCTCTCTGAAGATTTCTACTCTTCTAATTTTCTACTCTTCCACCTTCTTATCACCCCCTTTCTTATCACATTGATGATTAATGCTTCTGAGCCTATTAGGAATTTATCAGGACTTTGCTTTGATCTTCTACTCTTGCCTGTCAACAGCCTTCCACTCTGTGGAAGCTCCCTCCTGGAGCTTCATGATCATCTCAGACGTTCACTATCTTCCTTCTAAAATTCCAATTAGTTTTATGAACTCCTTGTCTTTAAAGTTTTCCCACTTTTGGCTCATTTCAGCCAAAAATCTTCCTAATAAGCTTAATTTGCCTAATAAACTTATTCCATAAAGCCACTCTTTTTTTTTTTTTTTTTTTTTTTTGCGGTACGCGGGCGTCTCACTGTTGTGGCCTCTCCTGTTGCAGAGCACAGGCTCCAGACGCACAGGCTCAGCGGCCATGGCTCACGGACCCAGCCGCTCCGCGGTACGTGGGATCTTCCCGGAGCAGGGCACGAACCCGTGTCCCCTGCATCGGCAGGCGGACTCTCAACCACTGCACCACCGGGGAAGCCCCACAGCCACTCTTTTATTGAGTCCCGTGAAGAACATTCCCAGTGCTTACACTACTGGACTCACACCAATCTGCCTCCACCTATCAAAATTATACCTCTTCTCTCAAGCCCAGCTCATTTCCTAATTCTTTATGAAGCCTTCTATGTTTACACTAGAGGAAGTGATTTCTATTTTCTAGTAATTTTATGCCATTTAATAAGGTTTTTGTCTCTCATTTATCACATATTTCTTTGTATTGTAGAAATGTGGAGAAATGTCTTTTATTCCATGAAGGGTTATGATATACTGGCAAGGAGGAACTATGTCATATTTATTTGGATCATTCTTGCTTCCTTCACAAAAGTCAAATGAATTACTTAGAAATTGTCTTTGCATTGGGTGTGGATTTTCCTTTCATGGAGTGATGAAAACAAACATAATGGGAAGAGTGTTAAAGAAAAATTATTTTCTTTATGTACCAGGGAGTACTCAATGAACTGAGTATGAGGTGAGGAGAAAAATATACTCTGAGGACTTCCCTGGTGGCACAGTGGTTAAGAATCCACCTGCCAATGCAGGGGACATGGGTTCAAGCCCTGGACCAGGAAGATCCCACATGCCACAGAGCAACTAAGCCCGTGCGCCACAACTACTGAGCCCGTACTCTAGAGCCCGCAAGCCACAACTACTGAGCCCATGAACCACAGCTACTGAAGCCTGCGTGCCTAGCGCCTGTGCTCTGCAACAAGAGAAGCCGCCACAATGAGAGGCCTGTGCACTGCAACGAAGAGTAGCCCCTGCTTGCCGCAAATAGAGAAAGCCCACACACAGCCATGAAGACCCAATGCAACCAAAAATAAATAAATTTATTTATTTTAAAAAATATATACTCTGAAATTATATTTCAGGACCATGCTTTTAGTAAATAAATTTTGGAGGTATGATAGAAAATCTTTCATTTTTCCCCTTGAAATATCTTTCTTAGGAGGTATTGGGAATTTTCCTGTTTTTATATCTAACTCTGCTTTGCTTTTTATGTTCAAGTTAATAATTGGTCCATGTGAAAACATGGTTGTGACAGAGTGGGCGTTTGGATGCTGTTGGGGAAGCAATTATCTCTCAGAAGGAAGCAAAGCACTTTGCAGAGCAAAGTCCCAGGGGGAAAGTCAATAGAACAGCCACTGAAACACACACTGGCCTGCAACTCTGTCCTCTCCAACCTGCCTTTGGTCAACCCCTGATTGACCATCTTAGCCATCTTAGCAGGAAAGTGGGGGTTTATGAGTGAGCAGGGTGAGAAGCACAATCTTTATTTTTTTACTTTAAAAAAATTTTATTTTATTCATGTATAGTTGTGTTAGCTTCAGGTATACAGCAAGGTGATTCAGTTATACCTATGTATACATTATTTTTTTCATATTTTTTTCCATTATGGTATATCACAAGATATTGAATATAGTTCCCTGTGCTATACAGTAAGAACTTGTTGTTTATCCATTCTTTTTTTATTTGAATTTTTAAATTTAATTTTATTTTTCTATACAGCAGGTTCTTATTAGTCATCAATTTTATACACATCAGTGTATACATGTCAATCCCAATCACCCAATTCATCACACCACCACCCCCACCCCCTGCCGTTTTCCCCCCTTGGTGTCCATATGTTTGTTCTCTACATCTGTGTCTCAATTTCTGCCCTGCAAACCGGTTCATCTGTACCATTTTTCTAGGTTCCACATGTATGCGTTAATATACGATATTTGTTTTTCTCTTTCTGATTTACTTCACTCTGTATGACAGTCTCTAGATCCATCCATGTCTCAACAAGTGACCTGATTTCATTCCTTTTTATGGCTGAGTAATATTCCATTGCATATATGTACCACATCTTCTTTATCCATTTGTCTGTCAATGGGCATTTAGGTTGCTTCCATGGCCTGGCTACTGTAAGTAATGCTGCAATTAACATTGGGGTGCATGTGTCTTTTTGAATTATGGTTTTCTCTGGGTATAGGCCCAGTAGTGGGATTGCTGGGTCATATGGTAATTCTATTTTTAGTTTTATAAGGAAACTCCAAACTGTTCTCCATAGTGGCTGTATCAACTTACATTCCCACCAAAAATGCAAGAGGGTTCCCTTTTCTCCACACCCTCTCTAGCATTTGTTGTTTGTAGATTTTCTGATGACACCCATTCTAACTGGTGTGAGGTGATACCTCATTGTAGTTTTGATTTGCATCTCTCTAATAATTAGTGATGTTGAGCAGCTTTTCATGGAGAAGCACAATCTTTATTTCACAATTAGTTCCCACCATGTCATCAAAAGCCTTCTTTCCTCGTGGCCTTTTATACTCACTTGGGACACCTTCTGAATGTTCATCTTGTTATTCAATGCCAAATGGTGTCATATAGGCTGAATTGTGTCCTTATACTTAAGGAGTGGGAAAGAGGGATTCAAAGCAGAGAGAGGAAGATTGTGTTGTATTTATACAGTCTGCGTTTGAGATCCAAAATAAACCCAGGGATTTACTTTGTGTCCATGATCTTGAGGTGATGATCTACAAATTTTGCAAACTGTCTTTGAGCTGGATTATTGGATTATCTGTTAGTATGTAAATGCAGGAGTCTTCTCAGAGACTAGCTCTGATTTTGGACACACCTGAGTATAATCCTCACTGTTTTCACCTTCAATTTCAATTCATTATCTTGTCTTTCTGTTTCAAAATGGACTCAAAATACTTCAGAACACTCTCTTATAAGTCAGTATCAAACTTGCCAAATAAAATTAAGGAAAGTAGATTGTTAAGTGATTGGAAAGTAATACAAGTTGCATCTTCTTAATTGAGTGGATTTGTCTGTATTAGGATATCTGTTGTGGGAATCTTAGTCCCTATTCTTATCCATTCCCCACCCCCAGAGAGCCAAGTTTGTCACTCTTGGTAATGATTTGGCTGCTTGCCCACCCTAAACAATAGCTGCCGCATGAACAATACAGCATTTGTTACTGCTCAATTACCAAACCATTTCATGCCCAGATCCAGTAGCCCGTGACCACATTTACCCCAAAAACAAGTATATGGGGAAGGAATATATAACTATGTTAATATATCTAGAAATAAAGCTTTCCTACATAAAAAAATATTAACAGAAGTACAAAATCGAAAGATATGCGATGAATTCTGATATTTTCTATTTTGTTATGTTTCATTTTTTGAAGTTGTTTTTTATCTGTTACATTGTTCCACAACCCACTAGTAAGTTGCAACCTATCATGAACAAAAAGGGCCTTAATGCACATTAACATTGATCAGTAGCAATGGGACCCAGCTGTATGCCCAGAGAAGCATATCTGGAGATACCAAAGGTATCTGAAGATAATAAAAGTATCTGGAGATATTAGGGTTATGATACAACAAAAAGGCACTGTGTTAAATGAACTTCAATTTAGATTCAGAAGCATGTTGGCTTGAGTCCCAATTGCCATTTGCTAGCTATCAGACTTTGGGCAAGTCTTGGGACAATTGCTCTTCTCAAGGCAAATGACTGGATAAAAAATATTCCTTACTTTTCTTAAGTGGTGAATATGAAAATTAAATAAGACAATGTAATGAAAGGGTGTGGTAAAATGCTTTCTGAAAGTTGTTATGGATATTGTTTTCCAGGGGATTAACCCTAGCAGAATAAAAAACTTTTCAAAAGATAAATTATAACCTAGAGTCATTCACATATGCTCAGCAATAAAGCAAGAGGTGGGTGAGAGTACTGAGTCCTGGGGTTCTTGGGAGAAGCCTCTTGAACGGGAAATAGAGGCATCAGCTGGAACTCCATTCAAGTTCTGACAATTCAGAGGGTGTTACCTAATGTATCTCATATTTCCTAGCCGTCTTTAGTACTGACTAACATTTCAGATACAAGGAATGCCTCAGGACCACCCTCCAAAGAAGAGATGGTGGACCAACAATGGACCCTTTATAATTTGCTTCCTTTGGGGGCTTTATCTCTATTCATTACCTGTTTCTACCTATTCTGCTGCCTTAGACGGCACCGAGGTGAGTTCCATCTTCTCTCTGCTGCTCTGTGTCACACATTTGGGGTTCAGTTACAAGGGCTGATAGATTTTTAGTTGGTTTCTGTTGGCTTTTTACACACTATTCTGCTATAAACTGTGGACAATGATTTCCTAGGGGACAACTCATCTTTCCACCAGAAAGCCAAATGGATTAATCCAGGTCTTCTCTAGTCATGATGAGGCATGCTAAGCACAGCACAGTGCTCCAGTCAGGGTTGTGGTGAGGAAGGCATATTGTTGGGACTTATTCATTTTACTTGTGTCAATCTTAGGAGGAACTCTTCTAAATTTTAAGGGTGTTGAAAGGGAGGTTGAAATAATTTTTCGGATCAACATGTCTGTTGAATTAGTTTGTCTCATCCTGTGTTTTACAGCCACATCACATCATGCCAGTCATCCACACCCCTGTCTAAATGAAGACCCAGTGTCCCCAGAGGCAATTCATATGTCTGTGCTTACTGTTGCCATCATAAGCACATGCTTGAACTGTATCCCCACCCAACAATAATGCATTTGAAAAATGTGGGTTTGGCTATGATGGCAGAGGTGTGATATTTTGAAAACAATTCTGTTTTTGTAAGAATTCGCTCCATGTCACTAGCAAACACTGAAAGACAGTAAGAGAGAGATGTATGGCGACTTCTGGTCTAGCTCGGGTCAAAACCAACTCAGTCCTCTCTCTCTTTCCTTTTTCCCCTCTGTCATCTTATCTAATCCCTTTCCCCACAACAGCAGCAGCCACAGTGTAGCTACAGAGACTAAGCTGGACAGAGCAATCCTTATTTCTGCCATGAGAGAAAGCTTTGTCTGAGCAAAAGTGTTTCTGCTGTTTTGTGGTAAGGACTTCCAGAGCCCAGAACCTTCTCAGGATAATGAGGGACTCCTCTGTAACTTCAAGTCCACATCTGTAACTCCAAGTCCACATCTGCAACTCAAAGGCTCTTTCCATGGTCCCCCTCCAGTTTTTGCCACGTTTCTTCTGGCAGCTGGAGCTTCAGAAAAAAAAGTCAGGGGTAAATCTTTTGATTTACTCCATCTGAAGTGAACTAGGAGATCCTGACTATGTAGGTGGCAGGACAGCAGCGTGTATGGCATTAAGTATAGAATGTCCCCAGAACAAGGATTCCCAGGCTTTTTAAAGTGATGTGCTAGGTCCTGCCCCTTCCTCTTGGATATGCCTTTCTGGAGTGAGAAGTGAAGAACCAATGAACAAAATGGGCAGCATGAATTCTCACAAACAGATGTGTGTGTGCCATGCTAGATAGCAAATAAACAAGCCCAAACTAATAATGATGCTGTCAATGGCATGCAAGTGGGTGAGCATGGGTAAGGGGGTATCCCACCTCTGCTCTAAGGACTGAATTTCAATCCTTATATTTCAATCCTCAGATTGCAGATAGTAATCTGATTCCAGAGCCCCTATTCTTAAATGACCCTAACTTATAGGGAATTGAGGAAGAATTTTGTTTTGTTCTGTTTTTTACCCCTTTTGATTTCTTATTTCTCCTTTTGAATTCCAGGGGAACAAATGAAGCTTCTGATATAACAGGAAGGGAAAGTAACCTGGTATGTTTGATGTATCTGTTAAAACAAATGCAGTCTATGTTATACCATGCTAATATTTATACATTTTTAAAAATTTAATGAGTCTATGTAACACTTGCCATGTGCCAGGCACTGTTCTAAATGCTACATATATTGACTTACTTTTAAAATGTGTTTATTTTAATACATTTACTTTCATCTGCAGCAAAGATGCTTCAGGATTAACAAATCTCGTAATAAGTGGTCCTTTGGAAGAGCATGTAAGGCAGTGTAGAACCTAAGCAGAAAAGTCAGAGGCTGAACTGTACAACCTTGACTCTGTTCTCTGCCTGGTATGTGACTTCAGGCTATTCACTTGTTCTCACAAAAATGCCTTAAAGAGTTTCCAGAAGGGAACTGGGAGTTAATAAAAAATGAATCATAAATAACCTCATAAAATCAGGTATGATTTCTTCATAAATCATACCAGCAGATAAAGAAGCATGATCACAGGTCTGATTACTATGCAAAAGTCCCTCATAATGTTTGTGGTCTCATTAGGGAAGAGACTTCACAGACAAAGCAAAGGGTGTTTTGGAGGTAGTGCAAAGTTTTCCCACAAGTTCTTGGAATACACACTTAGGTGTTTCTTTTGGGTTCAGTGTTCTGTAAATACTGGAACTGAAAACAGAATGCAAGATGAGGCAACATATTTCTGAAAAAAATTTTTATGAAGCTCTGACTAAAAACAAATAGTCATAAATGAGATACTACAAAAAGAACTTATGTGGGTGTGTGTGTTTCCATTAAGAAGAGTAGAAATAAAGATGTAGTAAACTTCTTGAAATTTCCAGAAATGCCAGAGGCAGATATAGCCCATAGTTCTACATATAATATTAAATGGCCCTCAGCATTCTCCACCAGGTTGCCTGATTTTAAATAAAACTAAATAAATTCAACTTGATAAATTTGTATTAAAATTTTAGTAAGCATCAGTAAGCATCATTGTGTTGGGTGCTAAGGTTTTGTTCCTCAAGTACGGAAATTTTCTTAAATGTGATTTCCTTTCTTCCTATAGTGAACAACAACAACAACAAACTACATTCTGTTACGATCAGGCCTAAGAACTATGATACCATTTAAAACAGTAATCTAAGGAGACCTTCAAGATGGCAGAGGCATAAGACATGGAGATCACCTTCCTCCCCACGAATACATCAGAAATACATCTACATGTGGAACAGCTCCTACAGAACACCTACTGAACGCTGGCAGAATACCTCAGACTTCCCAAAAGGCAAGAAACTCTCCACGTACCTGGGTAGGGCAAAAGGAAAAAGAAAAAACAGAGACAAAAGGATAGGGACAGGACCTGCACCTCTGGGAGGGAGCTGTGAAGGAGGAAAAGTTTCTGCACACTAGGAAGCTCCTTCACTGGTGGGAACAGGGGGTGACTGGGGGGGGAAGCTTTGGAGCCACAGAGGAGAGCACAACAACAGGGGTGCATGGGGCAAAGCGGAGAGATTCCCGCACAGAGGATCGGTGCCGACTGGCACTCACCAGCCCGAGAAGCTTGTCTGCTCCCCGCCTGGGGCAGGTGGGGGCTGGGAGCTGAGGCTCTGGCTTTGGAGGTCAGATCCCAGGGAGAGGACTGGGGTTGGCCATGTGAACACATCCTGAAGGGGGCTACTGTGCCACAGCTAGCCGGGAGAAAATCTGGGAAAAGTCTGAAACTGCTTAAGAGGCAAGAGACCATTGTTTCGGGGTGCACGAGGAGAGGGGATCCAGAGCACCACCTAATCGAGTTACAGAGATGGGCGCGAGTCGCGGCTATCAGCGTGGATACCAGAGATGGGCACGAAATGCTAAGAAGGCTGTGTGCAAGAACAAGAAGACTGTGTGCAAGTACAGGTCACTATCCACACCTCCCCTCCTGGGAGCCTGTGCAGCCCACCACTGCAAGGGTCCAGTGATCCAAGGACAACTTCCCCAGGAGAAAACACGGCACGCCTCAGGCTGGTGCAACATCACACCGGCCTCTGCCGCAGCAGGCTTGCCGCACATTCCGTACCCCTCCCTCCCCCCCAGCCTGAGTGAGCCAGAGCCCCTTAATCAGCTGCTACTTTAACCCCGTCCTATCTGAGCAAAGAACAGACACCCCCAAGCAACATACACGCAGAAGCGGGGCCGAATCAAAAGCTGAACCCCACAAGCTGTGTGAACAAAGACGAGAAAGGGGAATTTCTCCCAGCAGCCTCAGGAGCAGTGGATTAAATCCCCACAGTCAACTTGATGTACCCTGAATCTCTGGAATACCTGAATAGACAACGAATCATCTGAAAATTGAGGTAGTGGACTTTGGGAGCAACTGTAGACTTGGGGTTTGCTTTCTGCATCTAATTTGTTTCTGGTTTTATGTTTATCATAGTTTAATATTTAGAGTTTCTTTTTATTGGTAAATTTGTTTATTGATTTGGTGGCTCTCTTCCTTTTTTCTTATATATAGATATATATATTTTTTTCCTTTTTCTCTTTTTGTGAGTGTGTATGTGTATACTTTTTGTGATTTTGTCTGTATAGCTTTGCTTTTACCATTTGTCCTAGGGTTCTGTCTGTCCTTTTTATATTTTTGTATAGATTTTAGAGCTTGTTATCATTGGTGGATTTGTTTCTTCGTTTGGTTGCTCTCTTCTTTCTTTCTTTCTTGTTTTTCATTACTTTTAAATTTTTTATTTTTAATGATTAAAAAATTATTTTAATAACTTTATTTCATTTATTTATTTATATTTTTTCTCCTTTTTCTTCTGAGCTGTGTGGCTGACAGGGTCTTGGTGCTCTGGCCAGGTGTCAGGCCTGTGCCGCTGAGGTGGGAGAGCCGAGTTCAGGACATTGGTTCACCAGAGACCTCCTGGCTTCACATAATATCAAACGGTGAAAGCTCTCCCAGAGATCTCCATCTCAACCCTAAGACCCAGCTCCACTCAAGGACCAGCTAGCAACAGTGCTAGATGTCCTATGCTAAAAAATTAGCAAGACAGGAACAAAACCCCATCCATTAGCACAGAGGCTGCCTAAAATCATAATAAGGTCACAGACACCCCAAAACACACCACCAGATGCGGTCCTTCCCACCAGAAAGACAAGATCTAGCCTCATCCACCAGAACACAGGCACCAGTCCCCTCCACCAGGAAGCCTACACAACCCACTGAACAAAACTTACCCACTGGGGGCAGACACCAAAACCAACAGGAACTACAAACCTGCAGCCTGCTAAAAGGAGACCCCAAACACAGTAAGTTAAGCAAAATGAGAAGACAGAGAAACACAGGGCAGATGAAGGAGCAAGGTAAAAACACACCACACCAAACAAATGAAGAAGAAATAGGCAGTCTACCTGGAAAAGAATTCAGAGTAATGGTAGTAAACATGATCCAAAAATCTTGGAAATAGAATGGAGAAAATGCAAGAAAGGTTTAACAAGGACCTAGAAGAACTAAAGAGCAAACAAACAATGATGAACAACACAATAAATGAAATTAAAAATTCTCTAGAAGGGATCGATAGAATAACTGAGGCAGAAGAACGGATAAGTGACCCGGAAGATAAGATAGTGGAAATAACTACCACAGAGAAGAATGAAGAATAAAGAAAAAAGAATGAAAAGAACTGAGGACAGTCTCAGAGACCTCTGGGACAACATTAAACACACCAACACGTGAAATATAGGGGTCTTAGAAGAAGAAGAGAAAAAGAAATGGACTGAGAAAATATTTGAAGAGATTATAGTTGAAAACTTCCCTAATATGAGAAATAGTCAGTCAAGTCCAGTAAGCACAGAGAGTCCCATACAGGAAAAATCCAAGGAGAAACATGCCAAGACACATATTAATCAAACTATCAAAAATTAAATACAAAGAAAAAATATTAGAAGCAGCAAAGGAAAAGCAAGAAATAACGTACAAGGGGATCCCCATAAGGTTTACAGCTGATCTTTCAGCAGAAACTCTGCAAGCCAGAAGGGAGTGGTAGGATATATTTAAATTGATGGAAGGGAAAAACCTACAACCAAGATTACTCTACCCAGCAAGGATCTCATTCAGATTTGACAGATAAATTAAAATCTTTACTGACAACAAAAGTTAAGAGAATTCAGCACCACCAAACCAGCTTTACAGCAAATGCTAAAGGACCTTCTCTAGTCAGGAAACACAACAGAAGGAAAAGACCTGCAGTAACAAACCCAAAACAATTAAGAAAATTGTAATAGCAATATACATATCGATAACAACCTTAAATGTAAATGGATTAAATGCTCCAACCAAAAGACATAGACTAGCTGTCTACAAGAGACCCACTTCAGACCTAGGGACACATACAGACTGAAAGTGAGGGGATGGAAAATGATATTCCATGCAAATGGAAATCAAAAGAAAGCTGGAGTAGCAGTTCTCATATCAGACAAAATAGACTTTAAAATAAAGACTATCATAAGACACAAAGAAGGACACTACATAATGATCAAGATTCAATCCAAGAAGAAGATATAACAATTGTAAATATTTATGTGCCCAACATAAGAGCATCTCAATACATAAGGCAAATGCTAATAGCCATAAAAGGGGAAATTGACAGTTACACCATCATAGTAGGGGACTTTAACACCTCACCTTCACCAATGGATAGATCATCCAAAATGAAAGTAAATAAGGAAAAACAAGCTCTAAATGATACGTTAAAAAAAATGGACTTAATTGATATTTATAGGACATTCTATCCAAAAACAACAGAATACACTTTCTTCTCAAGTGCTCATGGAACATTCTCCAGGATAGATCATATCTTGGACCACAAATCAAGCCTTGGAAAATTGAAATTATATCAAGTATCTTTTCCGACCACAATGCTATGAGATCGATATCAATTACAGGAAAAAAAATCTGTAAAAAAATACAAACATATGGAGGCTAAACAACACAATACTAAATAACAAAGAGATCACTGAAAAAAATCAAAGAGGAAATCAAAAAATACCTAGACACAAATGACAATGAAAAAACAATGACCCAAAACCTATGGGATGCAGCAAAAGCAGTTCTAAGAGGGAAGTTTATAGCAATACAACCTACCTCGAGAAACAAGAAACATCTTAAACAACCTAACCTTATACCTAAAGCAATAAGAGAAAGAAGAACAAAACCCCCCAAAGTTAGCAGAAGGAAAGAAATCATTAAGATCAGATCAGGAATAAATGAAAAAGAAATGAAGGAAACAATAGCAAAGATCAATAAAACTAAAATCTGGTTCTTTGAGAAGCTAAACAAAATTGATAAACCATTAGCCAGACTCATCAAGAAGAAAAGCGAGAAGACTCAAATCAATAGAATTAGAAATAAATGAAAAAGGAGAAGTAACAACTGACACTGCAGAAATACAAAGAATCATCAGAGATTACGGCAAGCAACTAATGCCAATAAAATGGACAACCTGAAAGACACAGACAAATTCTCAGAAAACCACAACCTTCTGAGACTGAAGCAGAAAGAAATAGAAAATATAAACAGACCAATCATAAGCACTGAAATTGAGGCTGCAATTAAAAATCTTCCAACAAACAAAAGCCCAGGACCAGTTGGCTTCAAAGGCAAATTCTATCAAACATTTAGAGAAGGGCTAACACCTATCCTTCTCAAACTCTTCCAAAATATAGAAGAGGGAGGAACACTCCCAAACTCATTCTATGAGGCCACCATCACTCTGATACCAAAACCAGACAAAGATGTCACAAAGAAAGAAAACTACAGGCCAATACCACTGATGAACATAGGTGCAAAAATCCTCATCAAAATACTAGCAAACAGAATCCAACAGCACATTAAAAGGATCACACACCATGATCAAGTGGGGCTTATCTCAGGAATGCAAGGAGTCTTCAATATACACTAATCAATCAACGTGATAAACCATATTAACAAATTGAAGGAGAAAAACCATATGATCATCTCAATAGATGCAAAAAAAGCGTCTGACAAAATTCAACACCCATTCATGATAAAAACCCTCCGGAAAGTAGGCATAGAGGGAATCTACCTCAACATAATAAAGACCTTATATTACAAAGCCACTGCCAACATCATTCTCAATGGTGAAAAACTGAAACCGTTTCCTCTAAGATCAGGATCAACACAAGGTTGTCGACTCTCACCACTATTATTCAACATAGTTTTGGAATTTTTAGCCACAAAAATCAGAGAAGAGAAAGAAGTAAAAGGAATCCTAATCAGAACAGAAGAAATAAAGCTGTCACTGTTTGCAGATGACATGATACTATACACAGAGAATCCTAAAGATGCCACCAGAAAACTACTAGAGCTAATCAATGAATTTGGTAAAGTAGTAGGATACAAAATTAATGCACAGAAATCTCTTGCATTTCTATACATTAATGATGAAAAATCTGAAAGTGAAATTAAGGAAACACTCCCATTTACCACTGCAACACAAAGAATAAAATACCTAGGAATAAACCTACCTAAGGAGACAAAAGACGTGTATGCAGAAAACTATAGGACGCTAATGAAAGAAATTAAAGATGACACAAACAGATGGAGTGATATACCATGTTCTTGGATTGGAAGAATGAACATTGTGAAAATGACTATACTACGCAAAGCAATCTACAGATTCAATGCAATCACTGTCAAACCCCCAATGGCATTTTTCACAGAACTAAAACAAAATTTCACAATTTGTATGGAAACACAAAAGACCCCGAATAGCCAAAGCAATCTTGAGAAAGTAAAATGGAGCTGGAGGGATCAGGCTCCCTGACTTCAGACTATACTACAAAGCTACAGTAATCAAGACAGTATGGTACTGGCACAAAAACAGAAATATAGTTCGATGGAACAGAATAGAAAGCCAAGAGATAAACTCACACACATATGGTCACCTTATTTTTGATAAAGGAGGCAAGAATATACAATGGAGAAAAGATAGCCTCTTCAATAAGTGGTGCTGGGAAAACTGGACAGCTACATGTAAAAGAATGAAATTAGAACACTCCCTAACACCATACACACAAAAAAAATCAAAATGGATTAAAGATCTAAATGTAAGACAAGACACTATAAACTCTTAGAGGAAAACATAGGCAGAACACTCTATGACATAAATCACAGCAAGATCCTTTTTGACCCACATCCAGAGAAATGGAATTTAAAAAAATAAATAAACAAATGGGACCTAATTAAACTTCAAAGCTTTTGTACAGCAAAGGAAACCATAAACAAGACCAAAAGACAACCCTCAGAATGGGAGAAAATATTTGCAAATGAAGCATCTGACAAAGGATTAATCTCCAAAATTTACAAGCAGCTCATGCAACTCAATATAAAAAAACAAACAACCCAATCCCAAATGAGCAGAAGACCTAAATAGACAGTTTTCCTAAGAAGATATACAGATTGCCAACAAACACATGAAAGAATGTTCAACGTCACTAATCATTAGAGAAATTCATATCAAAATTACAATGAGGGCTTCCCTGGTGGCGCAGTGTTTGAGAGTCTGCCTGCCAATGCAGGGGGCACGGGTTCGTGCCCTGCTCTGGGAAGGTCCCACCTGCTGCGGAGCGGCTGGGCCCGTGAGCCATGGCCGCTGAGCCTGCGCGTCCGGAGCCTGTGCTCCGCAGCGGGAGAGGCCACAACAGTGAGAGGCCCATGTCCCGCAAAAAACAAACAAACAAACAAACAACAACAAAAAAACAAAAACTACAATGAGGTATCACCTCACACCAGTCAGAATGGCCATCATTAAATAATCTACAAACAATAAATGCTGGAGAAGGTATGGAGAAAAGGGAACCCTCTTGTACTGTTGGTGGGAATGTAAATTGATACAGCCACTATGGAGAACACTTTGGAGGTTCCTTAAAAAACTAAAAATAGAACTACCATACGACCCAGCAATCCCACTACTGAGCATATACCCTGAAAAAAAGACCATGATTCAAAAAGAGTCATGTACCACAATGTTCATTGTAGCTCTATTTACAATAGCTAGGACATAGAGCAATCTAAGGGTCCATCAACAGATGAATGGATAAAGAAGATGTGGCACACATATACAATGGAATATTACTCAGCTATAAAAAGAAATGAAATTGAGTTATTTGTAGTGAGGTAGATGGACCTAGAGCCTGTCATGCAGAGTGAAGTAAGTCAGATAGATAAAAACAAATACCGTATGCTAACCCATATATATGGAATTTAAAAAGAAAAAATAATAGTTCTGAAGAACCGAGGGGCAGGAGAGGAATAAAGACACAGTGGTAGAGAAGGGACTTGAGGACACAGGGAGCGGGAAGGGTAAGCTGGGACGAAGTGAGAGAGTGGCATCAACATATATACACTACCAAATGTAAAATAGCTAGCTAGTGGGAAGCAGCCACATAGCACAGGGAGATCAGCTCGGTGCTTGTGACCACCTACAGGGGTCGGACAGGGAGGGTGGGAGGGAGATGCAAGAGAGAGGAGATATTGGGATATATGTATATGTGTAGCTGATTCAATTTGTTATAAAGCAGAAACTAACACACCATTGTAAAGCAATTATGCTGCAATAAAGATGTTAAAAAACAAACAGAAAAAGACTCAACAGACATATAAAATAAACTTATGGTTACCAAAGGGGATAGCACGGTGGGGGGGCGGGGTGGGGAAGATATAATTTAGGATGTTGGGATTGACATATACACACTACTATACATAAAATAGATCAACAACAAAGACCTACTATATAACACAGGGAACTATATTAATATCTTGTAATAGCTTATAATGGAAAAGAATCTGAAAAATTATATATATATATATATATATATATATATATATATATAACTGAATCACTTTGCTGTACACCTGAAACTAACAGAACATTGTAAGTTAACTACAATAAGAAAAGAGACCCCAGAGAACTCCCTTACCCCTTTCACCACATAAAAACATATGAAGACCCAACAAGAAGACAGCTGTGTATGAAACAGGAAGCCAGACACCGAATCTGAAGGTGCCTTGAACTTGGACTCCAGCCTTCAGAACTGTGAGAAATAAATGTTGTTTAAGCCACCCAGACTATAGTATTTTTGTTACAGCATCATGAAAGAACTTAGACACATGTATTATTCAGTATTATGGTCTATTAATTAGTCTTAAAACACAAAAGTAGATTTTAAGAGGGGTTTACGTCAAATAATGTTATCCATAATTACACTTTTGTGTTGTAATATCAACAAACGCTCTATGATATGCACCTGTTTGCCGACTTTATGGCCAGCTTATATTTTGACACTTCTACCATCTCTTGAATTTTGCAAAACGTATTTTAAGTACTAAACAAATGACTGATAAAAGCATTTCTTATCTCAGTGCTTGATCACTATTTATTTTTTCCAATCTATGTGACCAAAATTTATTTTCTGCCTCTCATCTATTCAAGCTCATCACTTTACATCTGAAAACAGGTAGATGGATTTTCACCAAGATTAAAAGGTGTGTTTAACACAGTGAATTGATTCATCAGTAAGTGAATTTATAAGCCCACATAATTGAAAAGTCTAGAATAGTTCATCTTCGGAGAAGCTTGATGAGAAGATTATATTAAAACTATCAGAATCTGGATATTTTAGTCCATCTTTTGGTTCTGCTCACCTCCATTTTGGATCAACCCTCAGTCAGGCTCTGTCTGCAGCAGCTCTAGAACTCCAAGTGCAGCAGGAAAGAGAAAGTCCTGGTCTCAGGAAGCTCAGAGAGAAGCCTCAGAACGGCATCTCAGTGATTGGTTGTCCAGACTTAGACCCTATACACATTCATGAATCAAACTGTGACCAGACCAAACTGTGGTGCACAAATGTATTGTCTGAATTAGGATTTGGCCACAAGGGCATCCCCAGAGCCAGGTGTAAGGTCAACTTCACTCTACACATATGGAAAGAAGCTTGGGAAAGTGACTCCCCAAAAGCAAATCAGGATCCTGTGCCCACAGGATGAGAGTCTTGACTTTGGTAGCAAGACCAACAAATGCCCATTATAGATGTTCTGATATACAATATAGTCTCTGTAGTACATACAAAAGTTACTTCGGGGGCTTCCCAGAAAGAAGCAGTCATTCTTCCGGAAACATCAAATTGATGTTTGGAAAGATGCCCATAAACTGCTGATCTGGAAAGACCATTCATGGTAAAAGGCCGTTAACAAATAAAGAAAACACTGGCTTCCAGTATGAGCTAAAAATAAAAATCATAAAAGCAGATGCTTCAGCTTTCCAGTATTAAGCCATCACTGTGCTGCATCTTAAGAGAACTATCTCCTGACTAAGCAGCAACAGAATTTATTTAATTTGACAATTGTTAACATTCTGAATAGCAACGCCTGGGGGGTCAGCTAGTGATCAGATAAAATTATTCATCTTGAACTTGTTCACTCTGAACTCTAAGGGTCCACATATGCTGTCTATGTTCCACTCTACCAAGATTCTGACAGGAAAGAAAGGGCCCTCTTTAGTCATTAGTCTGAGGAGGTTGATAGAATATAAATGACTTTCTGAAGCTCTTTCCTTTCATGGTACAAGGGAGTGCTGTCCAAATGTAGGAGGAAACATACTTTCTTTGCCATCAGTCAATAAACTATTTATTGAACACTCAAAATGTTGTTAGCCCTACCAAAGTGAACTTGGTTAACAGAGTGACACCTGCCTAAATTCATACTCCCTGTTTATCCCATTCATAGCTACTTTGGGCTTTTCATAAAATTCACATACATACATAATATAAGGTAAAAAAAAATCAGTATTCTGAAAACCTGCTATGTTGTACCAGGCATTGTGTTAGATGTTAGGAATCCAAGAAAGACCTTTTCCCTTTCTTCATTGACTTTCCAGGATAGTGATTAAGATATTAAACAAATAACCACACAAACATTAATTACGTTTGTAAGCATTATAAACCAAAAAAAAATCTGTGGTATGCAATGAGAGCTAATTAATATGAGGATCTAACTTAGTCTGGAGGTTAAGGGAAGTTTGCTGGAGAAAATGAGATCAGGAATATAAGCGGCCATAGGAAAAGGGGTGCATCATCTTGAGTCCCATCAGGTGACAGTAATTTAAACAGGGGAAGTTTAATATAAAAATTATCAAGCTAAGATAGAGACTCACTATGTACGTGGAAAGAGAACTCTAAAAGGTACCTTAGGGCTGGGTAGCATACCTAAGGAAGGACAAATTTGCAAGGAAGGTTCAGCTTTCATTGAAAGAGGTTGCTGAAAGAGATGTGGTTGTAGAACACTGGAGGGTGGAGAAGATTGCCAGATGGCCTGAGCCAGAGCTGGTTCACAATCTCTGGGCAGGGAATAGGCAGGCAGACTGGTAGGCAGCCATGAAGAAAGGGTGGGGCACACAGTGGGAGTTGAGGGTACCATTGGAATGGAGAGGATTCCTTTATATGAACCCAGTACACTCCCATGTGCAGCTCAGGCTAGGGCAGCTCAGGGCCAGCATGTGCGCACATGGGGCTGAGAGTATAAAAAACAATGACCTGAGCTAGGGAATACGCCCACACTATCTGAGCCACTGCTCTAGTCAAGAATTAAAGAAAACATATGGCCAAATGCTGGGGAAAGCTGTGCCATTCAGGCATCTCACAGTGATGAAAACTATATGGTCCAAGAACTGAAGAAGAAACCATGCTCTCCAGGAGCCTGGCAAATGAGACACTGGAAAGGGAAGGAAACGCCTTATTCTTACAGTATCTCTCCAGTGCCCTCAACTGATAAGGCTTAACATCATGTCAGCTGCCAAAAGGAAAATATTTAAAGGGCCCAGATCTATTTTTACAGATCAGGCAACAAGGTGAATTTGGAGCTGAGAGGCAATACATTGATAATGGCACAGGGGTAAAATATGTTTCAGGAAGAAGGAAAAATACATAGGAAACTCTTTGATAAACCCTCAATGTGGTCAAACTGCTGAAAGAAGGCCATGTGGCCCAGAGAGATTCATTTAGAGGGGTAGAATGAGACTAAAGAGGCTGGGAGAGGCCAGAAAGAAATTCACACGGGCTTAAGTCATAAAAAAAGAAAAAAATCACTGGCTTCCATAATAGTGGTAAACTAGCTTCAGGCAAGGGTATATCCAGCAACTCAAATATGGACAAAAGGAACTAATTTATTACTTGTCACCCTCTCTGCTTTCTGCAGATGTCTTACAGTGTTAATGTAACTATGGTTCCATTTTTTGCATATGATAGCTGCCAGTTTTCCTAGAGGTTCTGTGTTTCTTTATTCACATCAGGAAAAGATGAAAAAACAAAAAGAAATCTCACTCAATTCTCTCTTGGAAAAGTAGAATGCTGCTTTTCCCTAAGAATCCCATAAACACCTCCTGCAGTCTCTTTTTCTTAAGTTGCTATGTGTTTCCTGAATAAGACAAATGCTATGTGCTGATTGGATGAAACCAACAAAGGCCCACCCTTTAAGACAACTTAGATTATGGGTGGGATCACCTTCCTCAAAAACACATAAAAATTGGAGTTATGTTTCAGGGACGGATAGGGAATGGAGTCTGACTGACCAGCAAACTAACTAGCAAAAATGTACACCTCATGTGAGGATTCTATTCTAACAATAATGTAAAGCCTGAGATGAGTTTCAGAAAATCACTAGCTCGTGTATGGGTAATAACTGGGGGGAAAAGAAGGGGTGGAGGGAGACAAATCTTAAGCCTCTGAAAGTCATCTAGGTGAGCAAGAATGTTGCCAGCAGAAAATGGAGAGGTGGAGGTGGATTCCAGAAATATTTAACAGGTAGAAATTTTGAGACTTGGTAGCAAGTTGGATTTGGAGACTGAGTGAGAAGGAGGCATCAGTGATAATACCCAGGGTTTGAATGCCTAGGCAGGAATGGAGATTCCTTTTACTGTGGATTCTGATGGAGAGGAAGTGCTTGGAGGTCAAGTATCACTTCAGTTTCAGACGTGTTGAATAAGTGAGCACTGTACTGGAGAAAAATTACAATGCCAGTATTTAGGGATTTGTTTCACTATTTCCATATCCAGGAGTTTTATTTTAAAATGAGATCAGAACTCATAAAAATTTTAAAAACCCACAAAGCTAAATATATAATACATTTCAAATGCAAAAATTTATGTATGTATTACACAATATCAAATAAAATGTAAACTTATAAGTGAAGGTAAGTTACCATTCTTGCTAGCTCTGCTGCTTCCTTCAGCATCAATTCCTTTAGCCCCAGGGCATCTTCTGAGCTTTGTCTCTGATGTAGCTGTTCCCTGTGAGCATCAGTATTAGCATCCTATGCTTAACTCCCAGAGCTCTCCTCTGCCCTGGCCCTGTTCTGCAGGAATTTTACTTGTCTTTCTTATAGCCTTGTACTGCCCATATTCTAAAACCTCCCCTTCCTTAGAGAAGAGATCCTCCCACTTCAGATGGCATCTTACTCAGGCCTTTCTCAGTCTTTTTTTTTTTTTTTTTTTTTTTTTTTTAGTGAAGATGGGGTAGGGAGAGCAAAAGGAAGATAGAGAAGGAGACTAGGGAACTGCAGAATTTGTCTGAAGAAAATCTACCCTCTTCTCTTCTTCAGCCCTCTATTAGTCTTCACTATTTGAGACTTCTGGAATTCATTTTGTGCCTTTGAATCACATTTTCTAAAGAGAGCCGTTTTTCATGTTTCAATGGAAATTTGAATTCAGTGTTAATGGACTTCTTTCGGTAAATGAAGAAAAATATGTTTTGAGAAATTTCCCTTAATAAGAATTCTGGGTCAATATGAAAGTTAAACTTTAACAGGAAGAAATTGCCTTTTATTGATATCAATAGCATCATTATTCATTGGATTTTTCATAAGTCTCTTGTAATATTTTTCCCCAGAAAAGTGACTCAATGAATTAAATGAAGGAAATACACAATCATAATGAAGTTACAAAGATTACATAATACTTCTTGTATGCAAAAATAAATTTTTAATGGAGAATCCAAAGGAAAGTTTAAAAAAATACTGTTCAAACACAGGGAGAGTGCAGTTCAGTGACAGGAGACAAAGTGAGAAATAGAAGAGAGAGAAAGAGAGAGGATGTGATTTTGGATGAATCACATGTGTTTTCTAGACAAGCTACTTGGTATCAGGAGATAATCCCTGCCATAAGAATGGACTGTGTTCCAATGTCCATCTGTAGTCTTTTGTTTAGGTCTTGGAACAATGTTAGTTAGGACAGTCGTGTCCTAAAACATCAGTAACAACCTATTTAACCTTCGATATGTCTGAAATTCTGCAACAGTAGTGACTTACCAGCCAATAAGATTGTGACACAATAAAAATGCATTCAAATTCACAGCGTTGGATTCTGGGAACATATCTCTTCATTCAGGAAAGGGATCAAGTTCCCCATATTCTATACACCAGTAATAGGGACAATCTCCTGGAGAAAGGTGAGGATACCAAATGAACAGAGCATGGCTAAAGAAGGGCTCCAGGAGACTGAAGTTGGAGCAGGTGTGGGGCTTTTGGCCTCTTGCTGGATAACACCACAAAGACAATTTTAGTCTTTGATTGCTTTAAAAAAAATTATATTGGAGTATATTTGGTTAACAATGTGTTAGTTTCAGGTGTACAGCAAAGTGATTCAGTTATACATATACATGTATCTTTCTTTTTCAAGTTCTTTTCCCATTTAGGTTATTACAGAATATTGAGCAGAGTTCCCTGTGCTATACAGTAGGTCCTTTTTTTTGTTTCCTTGGTTCCTTTGGTTTGTTTGTTATCCTTTGGATAATAAGGAATTATTCATACCAAAATTTCAATAGTGCTGAGGTTGAGAAACTGTGGTATAGAATATCATCTTGGAATTTGTTAGAAATACAAATTATCAAGCCCCACCCAGAAACAGAGGGCAGGGCCCAGCATTTGTGATTTAGGAAGTCTTCCAAGTGACTTTGATTTTCAAGTCTGAGAACTACTGGCAGAAATATTACCTTGACTGGACTATAGTTTGTTTTTGTTTTTGTTTTTGTTTTGCGGTACGCAGGCCTCTCACTGCTGTGGCCTCTCCCGTTGCAGAGCACAGGCTCCGGACGCGCAGGCGCAGAGGCCATGGCTCACGGGCCCAGCCGCTCCGCGGCATGTGGGATCTTCCTGGACCGGGGCCCGAACCCATGTCCCCCGCATCGGCAGGAGGACTCTCAACCACTGCGCCACCAGGGAAGCCCCTGGACTATAGTTTTTAAATAATGTAAATCTTTTGCCAATTTCACTACTTTATGATATTCAATTTCACCATAAAATTGCTTTCAAAACATTTCACAACCTACAGAGACCATAATTGAAAATGGTTGCTTAACCTTAATTTTCAGAGAGGTGTGACCCAGCTCATAGCCTCAGGTAATAGCAATAAACTGAAAAAAAAAAAAAAGGAAATTCTTTAAAGAGAATTTTTTGATGGCGGGATAACCTGTTAAAGAAACTATGATCAATCATTTTCAGGTGGGATGTCAGTGTTTTCCTAACGTGGTTAATTTGACATTCTCAATGATGAAAATTGTCATAATAATAAGATTTACGAATCAGAATATCTCACATCAATAGTCTGACTTGGTGACCTAAGTATACTGGTGATACAGCAAGGATGAAGGATCAATCCAAAATTTCACCTAAGGCACATCGCAGACCTTTATATTTGACATCGAGTTTATATTTATAGTGAAATGGTAAGGTTTTAGTGAAGATGAAGGAAAATATGGGAATCCCCCCAAAACTAAACAAAACACACACTATTTATAGTGTAATCTATGGATCAGCAGTGTTGGCAGCGTGTGGGAGCTGTTAGCCATGCAGAATCTCAGGCCTCACTGTAGACTCATTCAACCAAATCTACAAGGGCTATATTTTCTTAAGTTCTCCAGGTGGCTCATGTTCACATAAAAGTTTGAGAGGCACTAGAATAACCCAAGAACAATGTTGTCTAAGAAGCTGATAATTTCCTTGCTGTTGATACACGATAAAAATGTCTTTATGAGTTCTATTACTAATACCACTTGAATGCACAAGGAAACTAAATTCAGTGAATTTTGTTCTCTGATTTCCTTGGATATGAAGCATCCTATTTAGAAAATTTCCTAATCAGCTTTCTACTGTTGCCAAAGTTGTGTAATTTTTCATTGTCACCATCCAGGCAGATAGAAGAAGGGTCATGTCTGTAATATACAGTTCTTTCCTCTTTCCTTTCATTATTCCTTCTCAGCCTCCCGTTACCACTGCACAATTTGTACTTTCATTCATTAGACAAATAGTTTTTAAGCATCAAGTGTGTGCCAGGCTCTGTTCTAAGTATTGGCGGTTTGGGGAATGAAAAACATAGCTCATGACTATGTTTAAGGGCATAATTTCTAATAAACTATATACAAATAAGATAAATGACAGACTCAATTATTTGTTTTCAAGTGTCAAGTGAATTTGACACAAGTTTAAAACTTTAAATGGATGAAGTGACAGGTTTATAATCTAACGTTATTTGATCATATTTGACACATGTTTTACAAATAGTTCCCTTTTGAACTTTCTATTGTAATAGTTTCTTTCCGTTTCTTAATCTTTGGAATGGATGACAAATAAATGAGCAAGGATAAAGCAGTAGAAAGAGGTCTGGAATGAAGGACATCTCTGTTTGGGCTCCCAGGTCAGTCTGTTTGCCTTGGATTAATCACTTTCTATTCTATCAATTCAGTCAATGAGTCAGGATGTCCCCTCCCATACTAAAGGGAAAGAAAATGTAATTTAATTTTTTCATGTATCTGATACTCTTTCAGGCAAGGTACACTGGAAAGGGCACTGTCCTTGGTGTTGGGAGAAGGGGATTTGAGTCCTGGCTTTGCCACGAGCTAGCTATGAGACTGAGTCCATCCCATCACATTTCTGAACCTCAGTTTCCTAATATGTAAAATGACAATAAATGTAGTAAAATTTATGAAAGTGCTTTGATATAAGGATATCATTAATCATGTAAGAAAGAATTATTATGTTTTGGGTCTTGCATTATTTCAGAAATACTGCACGCTCAGGGTTGTTATCATGAAATGAGGAAGTAAGCTGCAGTAGATGGAATTCTAAATAAGAGTGGTTACTGCAAAACACACTTGCTGAATTTGCTTACAACAGCCTCCTGAAGACCCAGACTTACTTCTGTCTAATCCTATCTAGAATTTCCAACAACCAATCTCCTGAATATACTTATTCACCTAACTTTACCATCAAATGACTCTAACAAGTGTCTGTCACTTGTAAGTCCAGGTTGAGGTATAGCTAAAGAGAAGAGGTTAGCTATATTCAGTCTCTGCTCCGTTCTTTTGCAATAATTTTTTATTAACATACCAGGTAGGTGTGAGTGACTAGTCAAAGGAGCAACATTTAAGGCAGATATTCTCTCTGCCTAAGTCTTTTTTTTTAACTGATAATTATTGATCAGAACCGTTTCACTGTGCCTATATAATTAAGTAAAACCAGTTATAATCTATAATTTTATCTTCTCATAAAAGGGGAAAAGTACACATAAAATGAGATATTCTTTCACTGTTATCACTAAACTCACATTTTTGGTTTGTTTTTTTTTCTCCCTGTGTGTGTCCTCTCAAACTTATGCTAAGATTTGATTGATTGGCCCTTTAGGAGAGATTTTTCTGAGAATTTATTTGCAGTCTGTGTCCAATTTTATTTTATTTTTTGATCACAAAAGTATTATTATACACGACATTGCAATTTCTGTGTCCTCAGCTTCCTCTTTTTTCATGTCCAACCAGTCAGAACTTCCCTGTTATTGCTCCTCGTCAATGCAAAAAGAAAGAAAACTAACATTATGCTCTGCTCTGCTTTCTCACTTAATCCCATTGAAAACAATGCCAAGAATTAGTCACTGATGAGGACATGTGGGCATAAAATTGTCAGATTTATTATTACGTAGTTAGTATATAGCAGACCTTGGATTTGCACTGAGGTTTGACTCCAAACCCCATCATACTATTATACTACTTATTTCTATCCTGCTGGGGGTCTCTTTTAGTACTCACACTGTTTTGGACTGAAAATCCAAATTTCCTTTCAAATTTGTATCATTTAAATCACAAATACGTAGTATGAATATCATAAGTGCTAAAGTATTAAGTCACAATGCAACTTCAAATTAATGAGGTACTTTAGTATTTGATAGTTCTTTTATATACATTACCTCTTGTGCAATAGTACAAGATGAATCTTTTGTTTTAAATGGGGAAGTCAAGGTTTAGAGGGGTAACTGACTTGTGGCAGATGGAACAATGACGTTTGTGACAGAATGTGAACCTTGGTTTTCTGACTCCAAGTCTAGAATAGCTGCACTGTTCTACTATGTTCAAAGTGTTCTGTTGAGGAAACATCTGTAGCTTTTCTTCCTGGGGAGCAGACCTTCAGAGGAAGGACAACAAAAATCCCAGTGATCTTTAACACTGGTTTCCTTCCCCTAAGGATTTCAAGAGTTGTCCTCTCCCATTTCCTTTCTATTTTCCAGTGAAGGTGTGTGGCTGCAGAAACCTTGTTGCTAACTGGAGAGCAGCTGAGCCTAACTGTTGCAAAAACCAATCCCAATGGCTGCTATCATTGCCAAAGTGGGGAAGGCTCTTTCTCCACTCATTCACCTTTATCGGAGCTCTTGCTGTTCTTGGGTAACTTTTTCTCTCAATTCCCTTAGTTTCCTTGTGACATTATCCATGTCTAAGTTCCTTTCCTTAGTATGTAGGGACCTGAGGGCTTTGCTCTTGGTTGGGTTTCTGAAGGCTGGCACTGAGTCTGATAAGAACATGCGGCTTCACAAAGGAAAAGATTGTCAAGCAAAGGGGAAACAAAACAGAATCTTGCAGAAAGTGAAGTTGTGAGTCGAGCAGTCCAAACAAAGAATTCTTTAAATAGGGTGAGAGTGTGTTTCATGGGAGAGAATCAGATGCAAGGCCAAGAGGCCAGGACAATGGTGAGGAGAAAGGCAAGGGCTAGCTTAAAAGTGCCTACAGGGCTTCCCTGGTGGCTCAGTGGTTGAGAATCTGCCTGCCAATTCAGGGGACACGGGTTCGAGCCCTGGTCTGGGAGGATCCCACGTGCCACGGAGCAACTAGGCCCGTGAGCAACAACTACTGAGCCTGTGCATCTGGAGCTTGTGCTCTGCAACAAGAGAGGCCGTGACAGTGAGAGGCCTACACACCGCGATGAAGAGTGGCCCCCGCTCGCCGCAACTGGAGAAAGCCCTCGCACGGAAACGAAGACCCAACACAGCCAAAAATAATAAATAAATTAATTAATTTTAAAAAAAGTGCCTACAAAGACAGAGCTTGAGGAATTTTATTGAGGCATCCAAGGTAGAGATAAGAACCTTTAAAATATTCCAGGGGGCACAATATTCATTATAATCCCCTTACTCTTCACTTGAGAATAACAATTCCAAGTGAGATGGAGAGGATGGAGCTTCAAGTCAGGTTGGATACTCCATTGAGAAATTTGGGAAAAATTACCCTGGGCTCAGTCAAAGGACATTTTGGGACATTTGAACAATACGGCCAGGACTTACACTTAAAAATATTAATTTTCAATCTACCACAAACCATTATCTCAGTGCCACAGGGGCAGTTCTCCACCTTCCTAGCCATTCTATTTCCCACTATCTAGTAGTTGAGTTCAAGTCTGACTCATATCCTGCAACTCCCTGTTCTTCTTAAACTATTTTCATTTATCTCTGCTGACTCCTGTAGGCAGGCATCTGGGGTTATGTTCCCACTCTAGAGGCATAAACAAACTTTGCTCCCACACCTTTCCTTTTCACTTAGGAATCTCAATTCCAGTGCCCCAACACTTCAATTAACCCCCAAATAATTCTTCTCCTTCTTCCAATATTCCTGGGGTATCTTCTTGGAACGCTTATCATGTTTCTAAACCAATAAACTATTAGACAACTCTACAGACATTAAGTAACATGATATATATCATCACATGAGTCAGTACATGATTAATTTCCAAATGTGCGTCAAAAACTGTAAGTTAGGAGAGTGAAGTTAGAAATGACTGACATTTTAAAAAGGGGAAATATACAGAACTTTTTTCTTTTCCTTTTATAACTGGCAAATCTAAAATCATGTTGTTTGGAGGCGTGAAAGTCTATTATGCAACACCTGAGTTGTTTATTCAAACAATTCAGTCTGTTATACTTAAAATATATACTTGTCTTATTGAAAAACTCTGGAGGAAAGGAGTCCCCTTGCCCTCATACTCTTGTTTTTCTTTTGAAGAAGTTGGGAAGCAAAAGAACAAAAGCCTAGAGAAAACAACTTGAATTTTTCTCTTTTTATCCAAAGACTTTACATGTCTAGTCAAGGAACATAGAGACTGGTCCTGGGGGAATTTCCTGGGGGAATTGCCTTTGAGGGATGGGGAAAATTTACAAAGGGGAGTAGAAGTGGAGGGACAGTTTGCCTTGTCAGAGAAAAGTGTGCATATGAACACAAACACAGCAATGTGAAATGTTGTAACAGAGGTTTTTGAGTCAGAGATGGGCAAACATAGAAGCTTTAGGTGATAAGGATCTTATTTTCCCTTTAAAAATACTCCAATCTTGGGGCTTTCCTGGTGGCGCAGTGGTTGAGAGTCCGCCTGCTGATGCAGGGGACACGGGTTCGTGCCCCGGTCTGGGAAAATCCCACATGCCGCAGAGCGGCTAGGCCGGAGAGCCATGGCCACTGAGCCTGAGCGTCTGGAGCCTGTGCTCCGCAACGGCAGAGGCTGCAACAGTGAGAGGCCCGCGTACAGCAAAAAAAAAAAAATACTCCAATCTAGATGAAAAGTAAGTGCAATATATAATTTTTTCCTTCTGATAAATTCTGTCTCCAATTAAAACATATTTATCAATCTACTCAACAAATATTTACAGAAAAGTTTCCCTATATGATGAATATACAGGGTATGTTCTCAACAAAGACAAGTGCAAAGAAACCATTTACATATACATTTATGAGCCAAAAATTAAGGCAAAAATTTGAACACAGAACTCCTCTTGAAAATCCAGAACAGACAGCTATAAGTATAATGTAAGTATAATATGTAGGTTTAGGCAAAAATGAGAAGGATCCATTTACCTCAGAGAACAGAGTTGCATCAAGCTTCCCTCAGAGATGGTATTGAAAGAACCATAAGACTAACAATATGGCCCAAGGAATAAGCTATAGGAATCATCTCACTTAAAATTAAAAAGCACCGTCACTGGATGCCAAGCAAAACACAAGCACTTCTCATATAGTAGAAGCTCAATAAACATTTATTGAATGGATGAATAAATGAATCAGAGTCATTATGGCACGTATAACAGTTGTCCTTGTTTGGCAGTAAGTATAACATTTGATGGCACAAAAAATGGACATCTGGTTCCCACATCAAATTCCATTATTTCCAAAAGGTATGAAGAAAAAACAAAACTCTAACAATCTAGAAAAAGAAATAAATACTAAGATTGCAAAACTCTAACAATCTAGAAAAAGAAATAAATACTAAGATTGCAAAACTCTAACAATCTAGAAAAAGAAATAAATACTAAGATTGCCCTCCTAAGTGTTTAAACAACATTGGTAGTTGACAATGATCTATTCCTTAAATTTCATGTCAGTGGATTTCATATTTATTATATTACTCTTTATTCCTTATAAAGCCTTTCTTAATAAATTAGTTTTAAATAAATAAAAACAAATTTTATGAACTAACAAAACAAATCTCATTATTTTGTCCCCTGCCAAAGTGTAGGGTCTGTAGTGTCAGGGAGGAATTGAAGCTGAAGCTGAAGCTGGCAAGGAGTGAGCAGACAAACCTCTAAAAACCCTCCTATGGGGAAGGTCTAGGAGTGTCATGGAGTCCATTCTGCTGGCATCTGGGAGGATTTTACTAACCAGCTCACTTCTCTGTTTTTCTATCCATAATGAAGTTTTGTAAAACAGTCTGAACATATGATAAAATACTTTTTTTGAATGCCCCTTAGGACCCAAGACACTAATATGACTCTACAGAAGTTATTATGGAGTCACTTTAACCCAACTTATATCTGCCATTAATTCAGTACTGGGAAGCACAGAGTCTACAGTAAGGAAATGATCTTTTCTCAACCTTTAAACCAGCTATTAGTGAACTAGATCTGAGTTCCATGTCAAAATATCCTATAGTTTGATCAGAGTTTGACTGAGTCAGCTATAGTCCATTAATCTGCTGGCACTTTCTCTAGAAGGAATGATGAGGAAGCTGAGCATTGTCTTCCAAGGAATAAAAAACTACTCCAGACCTAAAATGTTCCGAATCAATGACAAATTTAAAAGAATTTCAGGGATGCAGAAGTGGCCTTCATTCCAAGACTGCCCAGAAGTCACCCTGGAAGAAAAATATAGTGCCTTAATTGTTCACACTTATTGAAAATTAGGCATGCAAACATACTTGAAAGTTATTTTTAATTTAAATTTATAATAGCTTAAATATATTCTTAAAAACAGAATTCAGCTAACATAATACTTAATGGTGAGAAACTAGAAGTTTTCCTGCTAAGATCAGGAACAAAGCAAGAATGTCCCCTCTCATCACTCTTTTTCAAGATTTTACTGGAAGTCCTAGCTAATGCAGAAAGACTATATATATATATATATATATATAGAGAGAGAGAGAGAGAGAGAGAGAGAGAAGAAATAAAACTATTTTTGTTAGCAGATGACATATGTGGACAATTCGACAGAATTGGCAAAAATATTCCTGGGTCTAAGAAGTGATTATAACAAGGTTGCAGGTAAAGATTAATATAAAAAAGTCAATCACTTTCCTATATACCAGCAATGAACCACTGGAATTTGAATGAATAACACAATGCCATTTCCATTATTACCTCCCAAAATGAAATACTTACATATAAATCTAACAAAATATGTACAAGATCTATATGGGGAAAACCACAAAACTCTGATGAAAGAAATCTAAGAACTAAATAAATGGAGAGATATTCCATGTACATGGATAGACTTATTATTGTCAAGATGTTTGTGCTTCTCAACTTAATCTATAGATTCAACATAATCTTAATTAAAATCCCAGCAATTTATTTTGTGGGCAGCAAAAAATGGTTTCTGAACTTTATTGGCAAAAGACCCAGAATAGTCCAGACAATATTGAAGGAGAAGAACAAAGTCAGAAGACCAACATTACCCAACTTCAAGACTTAACTATAAAGCTACAGGAATCAATACAGTGTGGTACTGGTGAAAGAATAGACAAATAGAACAATGGAACAGAATAGAGATCCCCAAAATAGGCCCCATAAATATAGTCAACTCATCTTTGGCAAAGGAGCAAAGGCAACACAATGGGGCAAAGAATAGAGACACAGATCTTATACCCTTCACAGAAATGAACTCAAAATGGATATTGAATTTAAATATAAAATGCAAAACTATGAAAAGCCCAAGAAAATAACATAAGAGAAAAATTTCGGTGATCTTGAGCATGGTGATGACTTTTTAGATACATCAAAGGCATGATACACTGAAGAAAGAATTGATAAGCTGGTCTTCATTAAAATAAAAAGTCTCTGCTCTTCATAGGACACAGTCAAGAGAATGAGAGGACAAGTCACAGACTGGGAGAAAATATTTGCAAAATGTATGTCTGATAAAGGACTGTTATCCAAAATATAAAATGAACTCTTAAAACTCAACAATCAGGCTACAACCCAGTTTTTTAAAAGGCCAAAGACCTGAACAGACAACTCACCAAAGAAGATACACAGGTGGCAAATAAGCACATGTGTAAACAATGAGCTACCACTGTACACTTATTAGAATGGCCAGAATCCAAACACTAACAATACTAGTCCTGGCATGGACACAGAGCAACAGGAACTCTCATTCATTTCTGGTGCGAATGTAAAATGCTACAGCCACTTTGGAAGACAGTTTTGCAGTTCCTTACAAAACTGAACACTCTGTTAATCATATGATTCGCAGTTGCACTCCTTCGTATTTACCCAAAAGAACTGAAAACTTATGTCTGCACAAAAACCTTGCACAGGGATGCTTATAGCAGCTTTATTTATAATTGACAAAACTTGGAAGTAACCATGATGTCCTTGGTGAATGAAAAAACAAACCGTGGTCCATCCAGATGGAATATCATGCAATGCTAGAAAGAAATGAGCTATCAAGCCACAAAAAAACATAGATGAAATTAAATGTATGTTGCCAAGTAAAAGAAGTCAATATGAAAAGGTAACACATTGTATGATTTAAACTATATGACATTCTGGAAAGGCAAATCTTTGAAGAGAATAAAGGACTAGTGATTGCCAGGGCTTGGGGGGAAAGAAGGGATGAACTGGCAGAGTACATAGGATTTTTAGGGCATGAAACTATTCTATATGATACTATAATAGTGGATACACGTCATTGTACATTTGTTGAAACCCATAGAAGGTACAACACCAAGAGTGAACCCTAATGTGTAGTATGGACTTTGGGTAATAATGTAGGTTCTTTGATTGTAACAAATGTACCATTCTGGTGCAGGATGTTGATACTCGGAGAGGCTGTAACTGGGCAGTGTGCAAGGAGTATTGGGAAACTTCATTTTTACTCTGCTCAATTTTACTGTGAACCTAAAACTAAAGTCTATTTTTTAAAAAACAGTAAAACGTAAAGTCTATTAAAAAATAGAATTAAACAGTTGCTGAACCTGAAGCACCTCTAAGAAACCTCCAGTCATCTGAAACACACCAAGTGAGATTTTCCTTGATTTGATAAATAATAATATCATCAATAACCGTAATATAGTTAACATAGATTGAGCACACACCTCTTGAGAAAATTAACTAAATCTTTGCAAACATTATCTTCTTTGTTCCTCGTTGCAAACTTATGGGCCAAGTATTATCTTTAACTCCTTTTACTTATAAGGAAAAAGATGTATAAAGATCAGTGAGTTGCTTGAGGTCACAGAGCTAGTAAATAGAAGAGACAGAGCCAATCCAAGGCTCTTGCATACCAACCTGGCGTTCTCTTCTGTGGGATCGAGCAGGACCTAGGACACCAGTATGAAAAAAAGGGACTGAGTACAGAGTCCATCTGTGCCTTTATTTTATTTATTTATTTATTTATAAATTTATTTTGGCTGTGCCAGTTCTTAGTTGCGGCACGCGGGATCTTTAGTTGTGGCATGCGGTAACTTTTTTTTTAGTTGCAGCATGCAGACTTCCTAGTTGTGACGTGTGGACTCTTAGTTGCTGCATGCATGCAGGATCTAGTTCCCTGACCAAGAATCGAACCCAGGCCCCCTGCGTTGGGAGCACGGAGTCTTACCCACTGGACCACCAGGGAAGTCCTTATCTGTGCCTTTAAAAAGCTTTGCTTTATGAGTTTTCCAGAAAGCTGCCTGTTCCTCTCTTTTGAGCCCCTAAGGACAATGGCAAAAGGCCTCTTTCTTGTGCAGAAGGTGGAAAGCAAAACCTGAAGGGTCTTCTCTGCCCCTTGGGTGAACTAAAGCGGAAAATGCTGAAGAAGCCATTGAAAGCGCATTCTTGCATTTCCTGTTCTCCACTCAGGCGTCCACGCATGTTCTCCGAGTGGCTGTTATGTGAAGATACGATTCTAGACACTGGAAGTATAGGAGTGGACAAGAGAGAGAAGGTTCATATTTGAGGTAGAGGAAACAGCAAATACGGATAAAACCCCTGAGCTGAAACCCAGCAGATGCCTGCCAGCAGCCAAGCTCCGTGTGGTTCAACTGTGGTGAAGCTGTGTGAAGTCACTGTAAGAGAAGGCGCTGGCAGGAGGAGGAGTTTGGGGCAGCCTGGGAGGGTCAGCAACAGGGCAGACGTCTACCGGGTTTACATTTTATTGCATCCAAACATGTTTCTCCTGATCTGCTTTCCTGTCTGTTTCTGCCCATTCACGCCCACGTGTTGACCTCAGTGCAGATGGAGATCCGGCACCTACAAGCGGAGGAGGTCTGGCTTGGTAGCACTGCCTGCCAGGAAAGTTTATTATGTTGAAAAATGAGGCAAGGGGAGGGAGGGACAATTGAGCTCTGTTTCCTGAGTCACAGAACAGGCACCAGGCTCTGCTGAAAAGGCACAAATCACAGCCTTGTTTTCCAACCAGGCACTGCCCACCAAAACTTCTTCAGGGCGAAGAGTTCTGGAAGGAACCAGTCAGATTCATTTTTACCATATCAAGTATGTGTGTGTGTTTTGGAAGTGGGAGCCATTTGGAGAGGGATTTTTAGCTGCCCCTTGCACAGTTTTCCAGTTAAGGGGTTTTGGCATCTACCTTCCTAGGGATCCCTAATACATTCTCTCTGCTCCACTGAGAATGAAATTCTATAGTCCTCTGAACACTGTTGTTTCTCTCTCCTGCTCAGGCTCTTTCTGTTCTGGCCTTCCTTCAAATTCCTTATTTTCAGCCTCAGAGTCACTTTTATCAAAAAAATTTTTGGATCCATCCCAGAGTGACATTAGTTGGCATTTTTTTTTAATCTCATAGAAGCTTTTGTGTGTAGGAAACAATACTTACAGTAGCCTGTGTTATCAGTGATGTTGCATCTTCTACAGTTATAAATTGAAAACCCTGCTCTTCTTAAACTGTTAAACACAACTGCAAAAAACATTTCATATAATGGATTTCCTCAGAAATTGCAAGCCACTAAGAAAGCAGACATGCAAACCCCATAAACAAAACCTTCCTAAACACATAAGCAGCTATAATAAAGCTAATAATAGCAAAAACTTATACAGATGATCCTTGAACAACACGGGTTTGAACTGCATGAGTCCACTTATATGTGGATGCTTTTTCCAGTAAATACACACTACAGTACTACATGGCTTGTTGAACCCATGAATGCAGAACTGTGGATAAAGAGAGGTAGGGGAGGTGGGCAGCTCCCCTAATCCTTTGTTGTTCAGTAGTCAACTGTACATTTACATGATTCTCATAAGCATTTCAACATCTTAAAGCTTAAACTCATAAATTTAGTAAATCAGATTATCTTAAGTATTGAAAATTGACTACAAACATAAATGGGTAAAATCTCTTAAGTGTTTCAGTAAAAATCATTTGTCTACTATGTTAGTTTCTCCTAAGTATCTTTAATATAAAGCATATACAAAGCAGTAAAATGATTTTTTTAAACTTGATATATTTGCATTAAAATAAATTTTTGCAGAAAACATCATATTTAGTTTTTCAACATCTATGTATTTATTTTTTGTACAGTCTTAGGTCTGCAAAGTCATTTACTTAGCTGAGTAGAACAGAATCATGATTTCAGGCCCACCATAGTAGCTGAAATTATTTACTCAGAGTCCTCGGTCAGAGATTTGATACCAATGCTATGGATTGGGGGTTATTGGTCATTGGTCAAGGAATTAAAACTTGGAAGATGTAAACCAGCACAAAACACATCCCAAGAAGATTCAGCTCAGGTTTACAGGGTAAGTCTCTTCAAGGATTCTGCTATGTCAGTGGAGAACCCACTAGTATATCAATTTAGTGCATCATGTAAGTCCTGGCCCTCTTTTCAGTATCACCCTTACCCAAATTTTATCATATTTACTTACAACATTTTATTACATGATTTAGATGAGTACTGTAACACATACCCAGATTTCAATCTCTTTGCTTTCTGATGGGAATAAATACAGTTGTGAAATATTGTATATTTTATTGCTTTAACAACCACCATTATTTAAGTTGGGCAAAGCAAGAAATGAAGACATAAATGGAGTAAAGTTTAATGAAACTATGCATATTAGCTTCCTACAACTACTGTAATAAGTACCACAAACTGAATTGCTTATTCTCTCGCAATTCTGGAGGTTAGAAGTCCAAAATCAAGGTGCCAACAAGGCCATGCTGTCTCTGACACCTGTAGGGAAGAATTCTTTTTTGACCCTTCTTTTCCTAGCTTCTGATGACTTGCTAGTAATCTTTGGCATTCCATGACTTACAGATGCATCACTCTAATCCTTTGTCTTCATGTGGAGTTCTCCCTGTGTCTCTGTTTCTTCACATGGTATTCTTTTTATAAGGATATTAATCATATTAAATTAGAGGCCCACACTACCTCAGCATGACCCCATCTTAACTTAACTAGTTGTATCTTCAATGACTCTATTTCTGTGTAAATTCACATTCTGAAGAACCAGGGGTTAGGACTTCAATATATCTTTTTTTTGGAAGACACAATTCAATCTATAACACCATGTAGAATCAATGGATTGTAGATCCTGGTCATGTGAAGCAGAGTTTCTCAATCTTGGCACTATTGACAGCTTGGACTGGATAATCCTTTGCTGTGGAGGGCTGTCATGTGCATTGTCTGATGTTTAGCAGACGACCTCTACCTGGTGGATTCCAGAAGCACCCTCTTAGTTGTGACAACCATAAATGTTTCCAGACATTTCCAATGTCTCCTGGGGGTTGGAGGTTAGAGGTCAAAATTGCCCTCATTTGAGAACTAGAGATAAAGGCTAAAGAAAACCACAGATAAAGGATAGCTGGAGTTGGAGTACTTGAGGATAAAAACAGGAAAAATAGGAGGATCTCTTATGGCAGTGGGAAGTGTGAAATGTGAAAAGGAGGTCATGAAGGGTAGCAGTTTTGTAATAACAGAGATTAGGATATGAGCATAGGAATGAATGCCTGAAGAAGGGTGAGAACTAGATTAGTGTAGGGGAAGAAGCCAGGGAATGAAAGAATCATCTACGTACATATTGACATAATCAATAATTACGACAGAAGTAGTTTTGGAGCCAGTGACAGACAAGAATTAAAATCTTCAAGGAATGAGGGGTAGTGACCTGGGAAAGGTAATAACTGTAAGAAGGAGGAGAGCTTAGTAAATTATCTGCTGATTTGAAACCTAACGAAGGGGCTTTTCATGGAATCAGAAAGGAAAATGACCTAGAAGTGGCAACAAGGAGCAAAAAAGATACCTCCCCACACCATAGCCCAGTCCAGTGGTACAAGGAAAGCAAAACCAAGGCAGAGGACTTCAGGGGAACACTGTTCTCAAAAGGGCACCAGGTTCAGTTAGTGCAGGAGATAAAAAGGAAACCTTTAGAAAAAGGTTGAAGATGTAGGGGAGTTTGCTGATGACTGGTCATATATTCCAGGGAACAGAGTTGAAGGATTTTAGGAGTTGGGGATTGGTAGGAGGCATGGTCAGGGAAGGGAATTCACAGCACCTTATAAAGATTTTGTGTCTAAAGGAATGAGTACTCTTCTAGGAATTAATCCTGGGCTTCTAAGTCTCTCTCATGGCTTAGGTACTGAAAAATAAGTTTCAGTATCTTAGAAAGAAATAGTAGTTTTAGAAAGGCATGAAGTCTTTGAGTAAATATAGAATGGAACACTCACCCCCCTCAAAAAATACCTGTTATATTTTGCATTATCTTCTATAATTTGATTCTATGATCTCTTTATGGTGATGGCAACTCCAAAGGAATTACCAGAATAGTTCTGTCAAAGTGGCTCAAAAAGGGACCAGGAGGGGAGCAAAAACATGAAATAGAAGAAGTTTGCATTTTGTGACCAACCCTTCACCTCCAAAGCCTCAAAAAGACCCTAGATATTCTTATGCTATATGTTGGACTCTGGGCCATCAGTGGAGCACTCAACTCAGACCCTAACTTCTCCAAGCCCTCAGGCTTCCATGCCCCAAATATATCTGCCCATAGTCTGTGTCATATCACCTTCAGGTAGGGGCTCTTAACTTTTTAGAGGATCACAAACCCATTTGGGATTCTAATGAAAGCTATGGAACTTTTTCTCAGATGTCAGCATTCAATCACATGTTTGAAAGGTATTTACAGAAAACTCAATCTGTGAAAAGCACTATGTTCAGGGCTAGAGACACAATATTACACAATACAGATACCCTTTCTTGCACTCACAGAGCTTATGTTCTAGAAGGGTGGTCAGACATTAAATAGCAGCTTATACAATTAATTATTCACTTTGGTTGAAATACTCGTTCAAGGAGTATATATATGGGGCACAGTGAAGAGGTGTGAATATCTGAACTAGTTTGGAGGGGGCAGTTCTGGAAGGTTTTTAAAGGAAATTTTATCAGTTGATAGCTGAAGATTCAGTAGAATTTAGCCAGTCAATTGGAGTGGTGATGTTAAGATGGGGAAAACTCATTGAAGAGCAGATTGAAGAGCATGTATCAAGGCCCTAAGACAAAAGCAAAAAAATGAAAGATGAAAGAGTGTAATGATGATCCTGAGTCTTCTCTTCACCCTTTATCTTCTCCTTTGCTCAATCGGTTTGAAGTTCCTTTTACTAAAAAATAGATTGGGAATACCTGGCAGAGCGTCATATCTGTGCAACCATTTCCCTGAAGTTGATTTCATCTGATGCTTTCTACACTTGGAGAGGCACAGACTTTCTTACAGGCAAATATGCCTTCTTTATATTATTATGGCCTCCTTCTTTGGGTCGCTAGCCTGCCTGAAGACACAAAACTCACATAATTGCACTTAGGCTTAAAGTCAACTAAATCATTTTCCCGGTGACCAACCCTTCTATTTTCACACTCCTTGAATCTGCTTCAATCAATAGAATGTGGTGGAAACGGCATGTGCCAGTTCCAAGCCTAGGCCTGTGCACTTCCGTTTGCTTTTTCTTGTACCTTCTCTAATTGCTACAGGAACATGCCCAAGACAGCCTGCTGGAGGATGAGAGATATATGGAGTAGAACCAAGGTTTCCTGGGTGACTGCCAACTGACTCTCAGACATGTGAGCAAGCCTAGCCAAGAACTGTAAAGCTGTCCAGCCAACCATGATGAATCCATGAGCCATACAAAATGGTCATACACTCTGATATTTGACAGTGGTTTGCAACATAATCATGGCATTAGATATCTGGCACAGTCCTTTTGGCCAAAGAGAGTCGGGGAAAATGGTACAATAAGTGCTGATCCTATTATAGATCTTAGGTTATATTCGAAGAGCCATAGAGAGCCATTGGAATATGTAAATCAGAGGGATGTCATAATCAGAATCTAGAAAGACTCCTTGGGTACATTTGTAGGGAATGGATTGGCAATATTTCAGACAAGTGATGATAATGTCTAGAATAAAGGTAGTAGTGGTGGAGATGCAGAGATGTATATTTTATTTTTAGGATGTAACAGTAATAGAACTTTGAGTAATTGGATATGGGGACAGATGAAGAGAGAAGTGTCAAGCATGCCTGCCAGATTCTGGTTAATATGCCTGGATGGATGATACTATCTATTGTGATAGGGGAAGCTGGAGGAGGATGAGGTAGGTCTGGGAAAGACCAGAGTTCAGTTGTGGACCTGTTCTATTTGAGTCTCCTGTAAGGTAGAGATGTTGGTAAGCAGTTGCATACATTCATCTGAAGCTCAGAGGAGAGGTCTGGGTTAAAAGTAGTAATTTTGGAGCTGTTAGTGTATTGATCATAGTTGAAGCCATGAACATGGATGAGGTCATACAGGGAAAGAGTACAGAGTGAGAAAATGACAGGTTCTATATCCAAGCTTTCAAGAACTGCAAAATTAAAAGGTTAGGTACAGGAGGATGGGCTGGAAAGATAAAGAGGAAAATCAAGAGCACTTAATATCACAGATGATAATGGAAGAGAGAGTTTAAAGAAAGAGAGTCTAATGTGAGATACTGTGAGAAGAGGTAAGAAATATTCCTTGAATGTAGTGATATGGAGGTCACCAGAATCCTTCCAAAAAGCAAAACTTTGCTAACAATTTCAAGAGGATGGTAGAGGTATCCCATCACATACCCCTGAAACCCAGGTTAAAAACTCCTACCTGTGTCTTCCTAAAAGCCATCTAATCAGACAACCTAATTGGATGCAAAGTATTAATTCTTTACTATCTCAAAGACAGGGGAAATGTTTTAGTTGACTTTAAGACCAACTGCAATTATGTGAGTTTTGTGTCTTCAGGTAGGCTAGTGACCCAAAGAAAGAGGTCATAGTAATATAAAGAAGGCATATTTGCCTGTAAGAAAGTCTGTGCCTCTCCAAGTGTAGAAAGCATCAGATGAAATCAACTTCAGGGAAATGGTTGCACAGATATGACGCTCTGCCAGGTATTCCCAATCTATTTTCCAAGCACGGTCAACATTGGCTTCCTCCTGCCCTGGAAACAAATCTTCCTCTTTGGACTTAACTGTATTATTCTTAACCCAAACAGAGATAATGGACGATGATTTGAATAAAACCTGGGTATTCCTGAGAAGTGATCCCAGAAAACTATAGTCAGAAATATGTAAATCTGACTCCCGATTCCATGCAATGGACTCTCTCCCTCCTGACCCTTCAACGGCTGAACCATTACTCCAATTGCCAGAGGCCAGGAATTTTATAATTCTGTCCCTCACACTCTTGAGCAATTCTAATAATTAGAAAGTTCATCCTTTCACTTTCTCCCAGTTGGTTCTATTTCTGTTCTCTGGATCTTTATATTATTTTCCTGGAGCTGTTATAACAAATTACCATAAATTTTGTAGCTTAAAACCACATAATTGATTCTCTCACAGTTCTGGAGGTTAGAAGTCCAAAATCAAGGTTGCCCACAGGGCTACACTTACTCCAAAGCCTTTGTGGGCAGTCTGTTATTTGCCTATTCTAGCTTTTGGTGGCTCCAGGCATTCCTTGGTTTATTGCCACATTACTCTGATCTCTGCTTCCATGGTCACACTGCCTTCTCCTCTCCTCTATATGTGTCTTATTAAGACACTTTTCATTAGATTTAGGGCATGCTGAGATAATCCGAGATGATCTCATCTCAAGGTCCTTATCTTAAATTATGCCTGTGCAGACCAATTTTCAAATAATATCACATTCTTAGGTTCTAGGGACTAAGATGTGGACCTCATTATCTTACAGAAGAGTGAAGTGGACTGTTTCGTAGCACCAAAGGCTGGATTTTAAGTATTAATTCCTGGAGAAATTCTCCAAGTTTTGATCAAAACCACTTCAAAAATTTATATCACATCACATTTTTTTCATCTAATTATGTCGTTTTGCCAGTTTATAACTGGAAAAATTACTTAGCCTTCCCAAGCCTCCAGGATTTTTGTTGTAGCTGTAATGGTTGTTTTTGTTGTTGTTGTTATCAAGTAGGATAATGATACCCTTTCACAGGGTTGTTGTGAATATATTAAATGACATAATATATGAAGAGCAATCAGCACTATGCCTGCCAAAATATCACACTGCTCAATAAATGTTCGTTGTTATTATTATTCTTTTATAGTACTTTGAAGTTTTTAATGTGTAACCAGTGATTCATCTAATTTAATACTTATAATCCCACAGTTGAGTAGGTATTATGTCAGGAGACCTAGACTCAGCAAGATATTACCCCAATGTTAGTTTAAAGATAATTTTTATTTGTCCCTTCTCTTCCCCAAAGTGACTTGAAGCAGTTTCAAAATATATATGTGTATATATATAAATATATACTTAAAAAGCAGTAAATTTGGAAAATCAACCAAGTGAAAGGTAAGTATTCATATCAACCATAATGGTAGATTCAATTCCATCAATTGAGTGTCATATTTGTCTCTTACAAGAATGTTAGCAGTGGCTCTGGCTCTTCTGGATGGTGGAATAATGGGTTAATTTTTTTATGTCTCTCCTTCCCCTGTTTTTACTCTTCCGTACTTTATAATTTTTCTATAATGAACATGTATCTATTTATTATTTTCGTAATCAGAAAGAAGCTACTTAACTAAATGTTACCTTCTTGATAGTCAAGGGAAGAGGGGAAAAAGTCAGTCACTTAGGGGCTTCCCTGGTGGTGCAGTGGTTGAGAGGTCCACCTGCTGATGCAGGGGACACGGGTTCGTGCCCCGGTCCGGGAAGATCCCACGTGCCGCGGAGCGGCTGGGCCCGTGAGCCATGGCTGCTGAGCCTGCGCGTCCAGAGCCTGTGCTCCACAAACGGGAGAGGCCACAACAGTGAGAGGTCCGTGTACCGCAAAAAAAAAAGTTTTACTATACTTATATAGTAAAATCAGAAAGAAGCGAGTGTGTCAATTCCTTCAGGAAAATAAGTTTTTCTAGTATTGTTTTTACTTTCAATACTAATCAGTATAATGTACTTTGAACTCAGCATAATTTCTCAGCAAATACATTGACAATGCCCCCAGATGCTTCTTGCAGCGTTGATCAGAAAAAGCAGAAGGTGTATGTGATTCTGCAATGGACTAAGATTATGTGGTCCTTAGACAATTACTCCTAAAGATCACTGTGAAGTGAGCCCAAGAGTGAGTAGAAAGGCATCACTCCTGGATCTGGTTCATCAGCACTGAGTTTGAAAATGTGCTCAGAGCTGGCTATAACTGCTTGGAGTATCTGGGGATGATAAATATGTGTTTAAAGTTTTGCAATAATATTGTGTATAGTATAACTCCAGAAATGATGGAATACCTGGTCTAGATGGGTGGCCCTTAGCCTGTAGCCACTTTAAACTAAGAGTAGGAACACTCTAGTCACTGAGGAAGACAGTGACACTACCAGAAGGTGTGAAGTAAATATCACTCCAACTGTATCATCTGCAACAGTGCACCCTTTGATAAAGCACTGGAGGTCAAGAGAGTCATCTCGACTGGTCAAAGAAACTATTGCAAAGCTCTCTGCCACGTATCCTGATCATGCTGATTTTCTTTTGAATCCAAAAGTAAATCCTGCCTGATTACCCAAATTGTCAGTGCCTGATCTTCCTGTCAACTCTTTCCTATTATGACCTTTGTCAAGAGAGTGATTGTAAAATCATTTTAACACTTGAGCTTTGATGGGAGATTGAGCGCAGAGAATTTGGGATTATATTTCCATTGATAAAGATCTAGAGTAATGGAATTCAAGGTTGTTGACTGAGGAAAGATTTTATTTGGAAGCCAGATGAAAATGCAGCAGAGATGAATAGACTGTGAAAATAGAGCTGATAATCGTATTCTTGCTCAGAGGAAAGTCTTCGCTCGAGTAGCCCATTAGTAGCAAAGTTGGAACACAGTTCTTTTTTTTTTAATTTGATTTATGAGATTTTCAAACATATACAAAAGTAGAGAGTAGAGTATAAAGAACCTCAGTTTCAACAGTGATCAACATTTGGCCAATCTTATTCTCTATCATCCATATCCAAGATATCATATCGTTACACATGTAATGATGTGGAATCAAAGTATAAATTGAATTATAATAAATACATTTGTAACTTTTATTTCCCATTCATGACAGTACTTCATGTAATTTCACAAGCTGTTTTTAAATACATGCAGGTAGGTTTATTTTGTCTGTCCTTAAGTTTTAAATTTCTCCAGGAAAAGAATTTTTTTCCATGCCTCCCTCTGCAACTCTCTCTCAGGACCCAGGACAGTTGGGTGGTTGAAACAGTGCTTCATAAATGCTATCCACTGCAAGATACATGCTGCTGTTCTGATCACCGTAAACAAAGCTAACAGAATATTGATAAAATAGCAAAGATAAATGCAATGTTGCTCTCTAACAGCTATATGGTTAGAAATTATTATATATTTAATTGGTATAAAAGCCAATTATCACAAACTTCATCTAATGACATTATCACCTCTATTCCATCTTTTTATTCAAGAAACCAAGTCAAATACAAACCCCAAACCTGTGAAATCACTTTTTTTCTTTCTCTTCATCTTTTCACGATTTTTGTAATGTTCCCTTTAATATGTTTTGCTTTTGAAACCTGATGAGTGGAAATTCATTCAAGTCTGACTTTATAAGTGTTAGCTTTATAAGTGATTCTTGGGGCTTTTTAAATATTTGTTTTTAATCTGATATCTCTGGAAACTTTCTCCTCCCTAACCAAGAATGTGCTTGCTCTCTCTCTCTTTCTCTCTCTCTCTCTCTCTTGCATCAAGATCCACCCACCCACCCTCAAAATTACCTTTGCTGAAAACAATCAAAACTATTCCAGTCAAGGGAAAGAATTTTCCAGAATTTAAGCATCAAGTCAAAACTACATATTATCTATCAAACCAGATGTTTACCTGTTCGCTGCCAGAGAAGCTGGAGGTACATCAAAAACCAGTGACGGGAACAGCTTTGAACCTCATGCAGAAGGAGGCAGTTCAGGAAAGTTTGGGGTTCCCGTAAGCCCTGTGGGCCTGCAGATATATTTAAACTTAGGAAACGGTTTTTCTTGGCTAACCAGATTACGGCAGGCCGTGTAAGTCTTTTGTCTGTAACTACATTGGGAATTTCTGCTGCCTGGTTTTTTCCTCTGTCCTGGTAAAGTCCTGTGTGATTTTAGTGAGTCACTTGGCATTCTGAGGCCTGTTTTCTTGTCTCTGAAATCTCTTCATTCTGACTTTCTATGATTCTAACTCAGTCTCTTTCACTGCCTCTTGGCATGCAACAGGAAATATCAGCTTACCCAGGGGCATAAGTGTCAGTCAGCTCCTGAAGTGTCAGGAATTGTTGATGATCTTTATTTACATAAGACGGTGGCTTCTGATGACACTTTGAGGGTAGGACCCAGTCAAATCAAATACAACTTGGTAGGCCTAGAGTTCCCTCAGAGAATATATTCTCTCTTTCCAAGCGATTTGTAAATTAAAGTAGGCTCTAAGACAAAGTGGAGAAAAGCATCTCCTTTCCCCAAGTGGTTCCAGCCAGGCATGGGCAGCTGCAGAACTAGCTTGGTCTCCCAGAAACTCACTGGGACAACTGAAAAAGGGGAATAAAATTCTAAGCTATCTTTGAGCTATATTTCACAAACACTGGTCTAGGCCAGGGCTACCCACCACTGACGGTATCAGTGTGCTTCCATCCAACTGGTCACTGTTGCTGAAATTTTAGTGCTTCCTCATGTTTCTTAAGTAAGAACCACCGGGTTTACTAATCAATACATTACAAAAGAGCATTTAATTAAAGACATCATCTGACTTATTTTTATATGAGATATTTACAATATTGTCTTTGATTTATAAAAAGGGAAAACAATGTGTGTACAAGTTAAGGGAATTATATACAAAGCTAAACAGCAATGACAGATCCAGAATCATGTGGTATTTGAAATGCATCATCTGAGCAGCTGGTCTTCAGTGCCTTTTGCTGTTGGACTAGAAAGTGAAAGCTACTTCCAGAAAAACACAACTCTCCTTTTGAGTTCCAACTCTTTGAGTTGAGTGCTCCACTCTCTAGGCTAATATGATTTAGGTGAAAAGTACCTAAGTATCTGTTGAATTCTCTGGAACCTTTCAAATTCTGGTAAGGTCCTTCTATCATGACATATTATCAAATCTGGTAAAGCAACATAATTCTAGGGAGAGCTTTCAGCGGTATCAATTTTTGCATCCTCTTTAAGTGTTTGGAGAGCTCTATGCCATCTCTTACGGCAGGTGGTGGCTGTTAATACTCTGGAGCAAGGTGGCAAAACTGTATTCAGAAGCTGATGCTCAATAGAAAGGACTTTAACTTTTGTGGGATTTTTTTGGTTTGGGTTTTGTTTTTATAGGGTGCTGGCATGGTCGGATTCTGGAAGGTCTCTCTTCCTGGTTTGCAGACAGCACCTTCTTGCTAACTTTTGTGTGTTTTATTCTTTTGGTCCTATCCTCAGCACAGGAAAGGCCAAATCATCCTGGATGATGTATTAGGGTCCCTAATACAAAGACCAGTAGGTTTTCTCTCTGTTCATCCAGAAGGAAGCTCCCACTGCCAGCACTCCTATCTCCACCTCAACCCCACATCCACTTCTGGACAAGGGTGGGGCTGACTGTGAGAAGGAATTGGGAAGGACAAGAGGCCTGTGTTGTTTCAGTGGGGGTTTTGAGGTCACAGGGCAGACACGCCTCAGCACATAAACTTGCGCATGTTGGGAGCTATACCCCTTCATACCTGAACCTTTACAGAAGACAGACTTGGTGCACACGCAATTTAAAATTGAGGACATATAAATTCAGAGAGATTAAATGACTGGTCCAAGGTCAACACATTACTAAATATCAGGGATGGAACTTAAACCCCATTCTTTTGGTTCTAAATCCATTATGCTTGTCTCTATGCCTTATGACCAACAATTTCTAAAAGTCCTTTTCTACTCTCTAGTTCAATCATACTCTCCCACAGGGAAGGAGAGATGCTCCAGTACAAAGCTGTTTGAACTACTCCTCCCTCCCATAATGTATTGGCATAAAATTGATTTGTTCAAGAAATACTGCTTGACTGCTTATACTAGATGCTAGGAAAAAGCAAGCAAGCAAGCCAACAGATTTAAAAACCTCTGCCCTCATGAAGCTTACAATCTATTGGAAAGAGACAGATAATAAAATAAACAAGTAAAGTATGTAGCACGCTAGATTTTGATGGATGCAAGGGAGAAAAATGAAGAAGGAGAGGGAGACAGAAAGGGTTTGTTGGGGAAAAGGCTTATGTGGCCACCTTTGGGAAGAACATTCCAGGCAAAGAGAAAAGTAAGTGCCAAGGTCCTGTGGTGGAAACCTGTCTGAATGTTAGTGAAACAGCAAGGAGGCTAGTGTGGCTGGCAGAGCATGAACAGGAGAAAGAGCAGCAGGAAGTGATTTCAGAGAGTATCAGGGAGCCCAATCATGTACAGCCATACAGCCCATGTAAAGACCTTGGCTTCTCCTCTAAATAAGATAGGAAGCACTTGGAGATTTTGTGAAAAAGAATGACACGATTTGTCTTGACCTATATTTTTTTTTTTTTTTTTTTTTGTCTTGACCTATATTTTAAAACAGATGTGAGAAGAGACTAAAAAGGGGAGAAAGCAGAAGCAGGGAGATTAATTAGAAAACTATGTCAACAATCTGGGAGAAAGATAATGATGGTTTGGGCCAGGTGGTAAGATTGGGGGTAAGAGTTGGATTCTAAATATATTGATAGAGCAAATAGGATATACTGACAAGTAGGATTTGGGATGAATGACAGTAAGAGTGGAGGGAACAGAGAGAGCACTGGGCAGGAAGTCTGGGATTCTGAATTGGAGTTTTAGTCCCATGTCATGCTTTCAGTGTTACCCAAAGAAAGTCACTGAAAAGCTTAAGGCTTCATTTTTCACACCTATAAAGATGGGCTTAAAAACCTTCCTGACCTCACAAAGCTCAAATGAATATGATGTCTATGCAAAAGTTGGCTTGCTTACAATTGAATCACAGCTCTCTGTGACCCTGTCCAAGTTTCTTAGCCTAAGTGACTGTGGTAGGGAGACTGAAGTCCTATCTGGAACATTTTAAGAGCAAATATAAAAAACAAAAACATTACAGTTGTGAAGAATTACTTTAGGAAGCTTTATTTTTAGAAAGTTAAATCTCTTTCTTGACGAGCTAAATAACCATAGAAGAAAGTTGGTCCAAGAGAACTATTTTAACCAAAGCCTCATAATCCGTAGTCATACTATGGGATTTTGTACTCTTTGAACTTGTATTTATGAAATGTTACCTAGTTGGTGGTTAATAAATTCCAACCGCTCCCCCCAAATCTTCACCTTCAGTTTTGGTTCTATTTAAGCACAAAAAACTTCTTTTGGTTTCCCTTATCTCTGAGCTCATTTACCACCACCCTGGGAAGTTTCTAAATTTTTACTGCCAAGAAAACTTTGTGATTGAGTTATTCAAAGTGACTCAAATATTTACAACTTTCCCAACCTTGCTGAAGCATACAAAGCCCAAACTGTCTCTTTCCAATTCATAGATTCGGAAGAAACTCTCCTAATTGAAAGGTTCAGGATGAGTAAGGGGCAGTTGGTGAGACCCTCCCAGGGGTGAGAGGGCAGGAGTCACAAGGCAAGACTGGTGCTACCCGGGGATCTGCCTTGTCAGACAGAGCCATGTGCTCTGAGTCACACCTTCCACCTCCTCTCTTTGCTCTCTATGACCCTCCCAAGTCTTTCCCATCAAAACCTACCTATTCTAAGTCCAAGTCTCTCAATACCCTGCAAGGTAACTGATAAGCCATTTAATAAGCCAATTTAAGTTGAATTGCTAGTGAGGAAGAAGGAGTAGACCTAGGCCTCTCTGCACTTTAAGCGGAACTCCCAGAAAGATAATGGCCTAACTAAAATTATGGTGGAATGGTGGAATGCTTAGGCACTGTGAAGATAGCTGTTTCATAAAGGAGAGCCTTTGGGAGAGACTCATGAAATCTCATAAGATGGTCTTCTTCTTTGCCTATACGTTAAGTGAGCAGTCCTCAAAATTGTCCTTGAGACCATTTCCAGGGTTCAAGTCAAAACTACTGTCATAATCACATCAATTCCTTATTTTCATTGTCTCACAAGTGTGCTGCGGAGCTTTCCAGAAGCTACCTGATGTGTGATGTTGTTATCACTCTGATGACTAATGAAATGCATGTTTGTAGATTTTTGTTTTTAAAGTTTATCAGTTTTAATCTCAAATATGGTAAATATCAACAGACATAATTCGCTTTACAAGAAAGCTCTTTGGGGTCCTCAATAATGTTTTTACGTGTGTAAAGGGGTCCTGAGACCTTTAAATGTTTGAGAACTGCTGCTTTAATTTACCCTGTCTGATCTGGCAGCTGAGACACCAGAAAAAGCAGCAAAACCAGAAGCAGGATGATAATTCCTACTAAATTCAAAACTGTGTGAGCTAATCCATTTGCAAAGGTTGGTATCTAAAAGCAAAATCAGATTGACATCTATATACTAATATGTATAAAATAGATAACTAATAAGAGCCTGCTGTATAAAAATAAATAAATTAAATTAAATTTTAAAATATCCCCAAACAAACAAACAAAAAAGCAAAATCAAAACAGCACATATAAGGAAGTACTCCAAAATTGACCGGGTCATATCAAAAGGACACAGGCACCAACATGAAGCAGCTTTCACTGGTCAGATCAAGAACATCTGATCTGTGACGTTGTGACAAATCATAAATGCCAACAGCATCTTTTAGGGGGTAAGAGATGGGAGGATTTCACACACAGAGCAAAAATATACAGATTATCATTAATGCCCACATTTTCCACATTCCCTATGAGAATATCATGAACCAAATATTTAGAGTTGACACTTTTAATTATTCAGTATATTAATACAAATATACGAAATAATACAGAATTAAATAACATACGAAAACCTTACTAAATATATAAATATTCAATTCAACAGTGAAAACAACTTAAGTTTTAGTTTTTAGTTCCTAGGTCACTGGATAGAGACAAGAAGGCAAAAGATACTGAAAAAGTCACCGACTTGGTCGTATGATTATTTAAGAGTTCAAAATTGTTCCACTAGTTAGAACCATATGTTTACAACAAAGGGATTTGTACACCCATACATGCTTCCTCTGCTATTGTGAGAAGTTAACTCATGAGAAAAGAAGCTGGGAGAGACAAAGCATTTGAATTAGCTGACTGCTATTCAGGGAACTTTCTAAATGCCGTATTTTCTAAATATGTCTTCATTATACTAGGCTGAATTTAGAATGACTAAAATAGGGCTGGGTTATATTATGAAACAAATGGATGAGAAATGCATGCCTTTTTAAAAATATGAGCTGCTGAGACTAATAATATTTAGTCTGCTATAAAAACAGATAAGTAAAGTTAAGGTTGCCAACGTTACTTCACAATAAATTCAGTTCCGCTTCCACTGTGGTTAATATCACAGAAGTACATGAAGAATAGCAGTGAAACTGAGGGTTCTAGAAAGACCAGTTATTAGCAAAACAGTAAGCAGGTGGTGGACTAGATACCAAGTGATGAGGAAATAGACTTAACGGGCCAAAGAAGAAGGGAAGAAGAGGTGGAATAGCCACAGAAAGGCAAAAGGTAGTCTCAGAAAAGTTCTTTGGTCCCTACCTTCCTGTATTCTTCTCTCTCTTTTTCATTTCTTTTCTCTTTGTTTATTCCTTTTTTTTTTTCCTGGAATTACAGCCATTTTTGGAGCAGAATGGCAAATTATTTGGTCCAAATCCTTAATTTTCTGTATGCAAACGTGGAAGCTCATTGAGATAGTGATTAACATGGAGTTGCCACCAGTCGGAGTCAAAGTCAGTCTCTGAGCAGTGGCTCCTGATTCTAAGTCCAGTACCCTTTCAACAGCACAACATGGCATTGTTTTACAAAATCAAGTCCTACAACAGACCTGAGAGGTAAAATGACTTCCTCTTGGAACTCACAGAAGCATTGGGTAGCCTAGATGGCAGTAGAAAGTCTTGAAATTCTTACGCCTTTGACTCCAATTTCTTTTGCTCTTTTAGGTTCCTTGAAGAATGACCCTCTTCCTCCTGCTTGCCTCCTGAGTCAGATTCAAGTAGACCAGGGAATAACTTTCAGGGTTCTGTGTGACTCCTCTATGGCTCTGGGTAAAAGAAAGATCATGATATTAACTTTGAACATTTATAATTTCTATTCTAATAGATTTTAAGAAGATAAATAACAGAAGGATCAATAAACACAGAATTCTCCTGTGTATATTTCATCAGCCAAGAGAAGGAAGTAGACATTCCTGACCCAACATGATGTGAGGCAACTGTGACTCTCTTTAAAAGGACCTGAGTAATTCTAGGAAATAATAGTTTGCTATTCCTAAGTAAGACTGTACTTGCTCAGTAATACACTTAAGACTACAAGAAAAAGAACACGTTCAAGAATTCCAAATGATCTACATGTATTTTATTTATAAAACCTTGGGCTTTGTTTCCTGTGGATACTCACTTACTGGAGATCGGGTTGGGAATGGTCACAAAGTAGACAGATAGAGGTCCTTTCAAGGTTATTAGCTTTCTAGCACTTAAACTTGGAGCATGTGAGCCTCTCTACAAGGCATGTAAACAGTGAAGTAAAAGACCTCGGATATCATCTTGGTTCCACATCTCACTCTCCATGTAATCTGAAGTAATTCTTTACCAGAAACTGCAAAGTTCTGCATGTTTTAACTGTGCCAACATTTCCAGTATCAGTGATCTGTTCAGCCGTGAAAGACAGAACAGCTCAGGCAAGAATGCCCAGGCTTATGGGTCTGTTAGCCACCTACTTTGTGATTGGATTTTGTTATGACATTTTGATATGATGGGTGGCATTTGCACCCATTCAAGGGTGAAATTTTGTAGACAAGTAGCCTTGGAATGCAAGATTCCTCCAAGCAATTCTAACCTAGTCGGTTCAATAAAGATTGCTTCACACTTTTCTCATATAAAGCACCCTTTCTTCTGCTTGGAACTAGGAGGACACTGGGATAGAGGTGAAGGTTACCACTCACCCAGCCTTCATCTGGAAAGTGTAAGTACAATTATTTGGCAAAGCAAGGATTCTCATTTTTTTTGGAAACATATATCTTTTGTATTATCTTTCCAACTAATCACCAATTTCCGCAACACAAATTATTTACTGAGCACCTCTGTTATTTGATGTAGTACTAAGCTTAAAATAGGAGAAAGTCCATCCACTGCACTACAAGTAACTAAATTTCATTTATTTTTATGGCTGAATAATATTCCATTGTATATATGTGCCACATCTTCTTTATCCATTCATCTGTCGATGGACACTTAGGTTGCTTCCATGTCCTGGCTATTGTAAAAAGAGCTGCAATGAACATTGTGGTACATGACTCTTTTTGAATTATGGTTTTTTCAGAGTATATGCTCAGTAGTGGGATTGCTGGGTCGTATGGTAGTTCTATTTTTAGTTTTTTAAGGAACCTCCATACTGTTCTCCATAGTGGCTGTATCAATTTACATTCCCACCAACAGTGCAAGAGGGTTCCCTTTTCTCCACACCCTCTCCAGCATTTATTGTTTGTAGATTTTTTGATGATGGCCATTCTGACTGGTGTGAGGTGATACCTCATTGTAGTTTTGATTTGCATTTCTCTAACGATTAGTGATGTTGAGCATCCTTTCATGTGTTTGTTGGCAATCTGTATGTGAAGTAAATCAGAAAGAGAAAAACAAATACCGTATGCTAACACATATATATGGAATCTAAAAAAAAAGGTTCTGAAGAACCTAGAGGCAGGACAGGAATAAAGACGCAGACATAGAGAATGGACTCGAGGACACGGGGAGGGGGAAGGGTAAGCTGGGACGAAGTGAGAGAGTGGCATGGACATATATACACTACCAAATGTAAAATAGATAGCTAGTGGGAAGCAGCCGCATAGCACAGGGAGATCAGCTTGGTGCTTTGTGACCACCTAGAGGGGTGGGATAGCAAGGGTGGGAGGGAGACGCAAGAGGGAAGAGATATGGGGACATATGTATATGTATGGCTGATTCACTTTGTTATACAGTGGAAAATAACACACCATTGTAAAGCAATAATACTCCAATAAAGATGTTAAAAAAAATTAATAGGAGAAAGTGACATGATTCCACCCAAGATATAGTGTTTACCAACATTATCATTATTAGCATTGCAAAGAACCTATTTATAAGGTTAGATTATTGTGAAGCGAACTGAAAAAAATCAAGGCAATTATATAGATAATGTGGGCTTAAAAAAACCCACTTTTACCTGAAATAGTTAGATACTTGAAGAAAAGTGAGGTTTGGAATATGCATTTCATATGATTGTCTAAATCTTCTATTGGTTTCCAAATCAGCCTTGACCCAATCAAACACAAGAAGACTGCTACTCAAAATAAAGATTTCTAAAAATTAGGTGATCATCTATGATGATCTGCCCCAAAGTGAAGTTGTTGTTTCTGAGAAGCTTGTGATCATTGGTGGGTTGGCTAATGAGAAATAAAAGATTATCCTCAACCTCAAATTTTACTTCACTGTAGTATGTGTGGAAGGGGCAACAACTGGCTTTAACAGAAAGAACTATCATGAAATGATGGAAAATTTCCCTAGGAAATTTTAATTTCTTCCCATTTTCTATTTAGTAATAAAGTACTGATTCATCAAAGGAAAAAAGAATGTTCTTTGAAAACCTATTAACCTATTATTGTATTGCTGTAGTCTCATGGGAAGTCATTGTGATGATTCCATTAGGAATGGTGCAAAGAGAAGTCACCTCTCGCTCATCACTAGTACAGCTTTACAGTTGAAAAACCCAACATCACACTCTCTGGCATTATACAGAATCACAGGAAAACTACAGGGAGCCTGACTTCTCTATGAAAATAACATCGGTCATTAGAGATTACCCCTCTGTCCACAAACTATAAATTTGCTTATGTTTTTGTGAGCAAGAAATTAGTGATTTTAATCTAAAATAAACTTTTTTTGTCATTTATCTAACAAAGAGTTGAACTTTACTTAACAGACTTTTCTTACTTACCAGATTTGTCTTACTATTGGGCAGCTCCAAGGAGATAACTCTTTGTCTACTCATATTCAATAAGCTCAAGAACTAATTCATCTCTACTCTTTCTCTCCCCACAAACTCTGAACACACACACACACACACACACACACTCTCTCACACTCAGTTCCCCCTCTCCACTTCTATTTCTGTTCATATCACCATTTTTTCAGGTCACCAGGTCCAGAATCTTGGTGTCATTTTTGACTGATCATGTTTCCCCACCCATCCAAAAGTTTTATGTTTCAGAAGATAATAGAAAGTAAAAGAGAGAGAGAAAGCAAAAAAACACAAAGTAAGGGTAAAGAAAGATATTCTGTAATAACCTAAATGGGAAAAGAATTTGGAAAAAAATAGATATATGTATATGTATAACTGAATCACTTTGCTTCACACCTGAAACTAACACAACATTGTAAGTCAACTATACTCCAATATAAAATAAAAATTAAAAAAAAAGAAAGACGGAAAGCAAATGTGGTAGCACTATTCACTTTCATCACAAATTGACAATCAAAATTTGTTACTTGAAGAAATAAAAAATGTCTCTATCTTTGATGATTTTCTTCCCTTTCTCCCAGCTTTTTGTATTACTTAAGTTTTGGTCTTAACAAACCAGTATTCCCTCAGCCTTGAGGGTTTGTCTCCAGCATAATTGACATTTGATTTTACTAGCTATTTAAGTATATGGAACCAAATAATCTTAAGCTGACTCGCTTCACTTCAGCAACTGAATAAGGCATTGAACAAACATATTTCCCAGAAAATACAAGACTTAATGAACAAAGGACAATTATTTTCAAATGCCCCTTTCTACTGAAATTTACCTTGGGCTTGAATAGGTTGTATTATAAGATTCTTGTCCAAGGGGATTTTTAAAATGAATTTAAACACTTCATACTTTTCTGCTTGTACTTTACAGAAGAACACAGTAATATCAGCAAGCACAGACAGAAATAAATGCAACTAACAACAGCACCTTTCAAGTCAGGAAACTATAACTGAAAGAACATTCCGGCAGAGGTCAGGAGACCAGGATTCTAATCCTAGGCCTGCTGTTAACTAACTGTGTGACCTTAGGGAAGGAAGTCAACTTCAGCTCCTAACTGGAAAAGTGAAATGTTTGGAAAAAGTGGAATCAAACGGCCTTCTGCCTTTGACATTTTGCAGAGTGCTAAGGAGTTCTATGGGTTTAGGTTTATGTGCAATAAGATTATCTGATTTGCAATCTCCTGTCCCATACAGAACAAATCCCTTTATCTACTTTTGCAAAAGGGTCATTGACACTGGTGATTTGTTGCTTTTCTTATAAAGTCACAAGAATTAATCAGGTGTTTATATAAGGCTTATGCAAAATTAAATGTTCAAAAAACTTAGAAGGTGAAAGATATTCGTCTATGAGACATAAAATAAAAAGGAAAAAAGGTAGCATTTGAGTGAGTTTTTTTTTTTTTTTTTTTTTTTTTTTTTGGTGGTACGCGGGCCTCTCACTGCTGTGACCTCTCCCGTTGTGGAGCACAGGCTCCGGACGCACAGGCTCAGTGGCCATGGCTCACGGGCCCAGCCGCTCCACGGCATGTGGGATCTTCCCGGACCGGGGCACGAACCCGTGTCCCCTGCATCGGCAGGTGGACTCTCAACCACTGCGCCACCAGGGAAGCCCTGAGTGAGATTTTTAATAGAAATGTAAAATAACACTCAAAGCCAACATTTTTTTCTTTCCTCTCTGTCAGTCATGTGAGCTGGAGAAAACTCCCACACCACCCCTTCATCTTGGGAAATTCCCATTACATACAACATAAACCGCAGCTTTGCATTAGCTTTCATAAATTATGCACTGTCTTCAGAAACTAAAGAAATTTAATTCTTCCCAGCTGGCTGACACCTCTTGTTTGATACCATCTCTTGTTTTATATTGTCTCACAGTGTTTAAGACTCAGCATCTATGAGGTACTGAATTTGCAATTAAAAAAAAAATGGAATTGAACAAATCCCTTTGAAAATCTACCCTTCCATTCATTCACTCATTCATCTTTTAATGAACATTTATTGACCACCTGGTATACATAAGGCACTGTGATAGTTGTTGTAGGGGCTGGAGAGAAATTAACAGTGTATAAGGGCAGAATGACATGATGCAGTTATTATAAGTATGGATCACCTGTATGTTTGCCTAGAGTGTCTGAGCCATAGTGAGGGTATAACATAGAAAGCACTACTCAATTAGTGATCATATCAGACAAGTTCACAGTCTCTTAAGTGGGGTAGCTGACCTGTGGAATGCTGTAAAAAGAGAAGAGATTGTCCTGGGTAGAATGAACACAGCCTGGGTGCCAAGACTTCCCTGCTTTTGCCATTAGATGATTCCATAGTGATTGAATAAACATTTTCCACATGTCCTCTCATCAATCCTTACTCTGAATTTATAAAATAATTGGCCTTTAAACCATCTTGGCAAATGAAATGCAGAAACTAATGTCCAATTGCAAGAAAATGACACTGAAGTGTTTTAAAATACCATCAACATTTATGTATTCTGGAAACACCAAACCAAACACATGGTTGTCACCCCTTTACTTATATCTTCATTTTACCCCCAAATTGTCATTAAACAATCATTTTTTTCCTTCTTTGTACTTCTCATGGGAACTCACCTCGGTCTTGGTTCCGACGATGTTTCCAGTATAGTAGGATTGAAATTAAGACCAGAAGAATTACCAAGGAAACAATACTTAACAGTAGTGGAACTGAAAACCAAAAGCCTGTGGATATTGAAGGGAGAAAAGGAAAAACAAGTCATAAGTGGAAGCTGTAGAGGCAAAAAGCGAAAAAGAGACAGTTGTGATGAGTTTTTACTAGAGCTGAGCTTTCGATGAAAATTATTCTTAAATATATATATATATATATATATATATATACTGAAGTCTATATTCATGACCTCACATTATTTTAATAACATTTAAATAATAATAATCACTAACATGTTTTATGTAGTTACTAAGTTGTAGGAGCTTTGAATGTGTTACCTCATTTAATCCTCTAAATAGCCCAAGAGTTAGGTCTTATTATAATTATCTAACAGATTAAAAAAACAAACAACTGAGACTCAGAGAAGTTACGTAAGCCCAAAATCAGTGTAGTAAGTGGTAGAACAAGGCTTGCTCAGAGGTCTGTTTGCCTTCAAAGCACATATTCTTTGCCATACTGTCCATTAAGTAATATGTTTATTGAGGAATTGTTGAAAAATACAGAGAAATATAAAGGAAAAGAATAATGAATCTCGTGATTCCAACCCCCAGGAATAACTCATCTCAATGTTTTTATTGTGTTGCTTCTAATCTATGCCTTTGTTATTAAATCTCTTTCCAATAGTCAATAGATGCAACTTAGCCTGAATGTCAGCCCCTCAGTGTCACTGTGTAATACAAAGGCAGAAGAAACACTCCCTGATTTGCGAGTCTCCAGCATCTTCTCCATACCTTTATCATGGAATTTGTCACATCATACTTTAACTGAGCACCTTCAGATTTGTCTAATTTCACTAGTTCTAGTGCTCGACATAATGCTTTAAGCATGAACGATTTTTAGTAAGTGTTCGCAGAATGAACAAACATTATACAAAGGATGCGTAAACATTATAAATGATATGTCAATTTTGGCACTCTTGGAAAGACATGTTCCTTTTCAGATTTTTGTTTTTCAGGGAAATTTACCCTTCACCGTGGCTGAATCTGAGGATCTCTTCACAAATGTCCAAAGCTAATACTGCAAACCTCTTGAGCAAATTTACCTAAACGTTTACTTTTTGATTAGTCTGCTTTTTCAAGGACCCCAGAAATGACTACAGGATATGTTCACTAGAGGCCACCATACCAACGAGGTCTAAACTTTTCCAGCTTTTATTGTTTACAATGCGCCCAGAAAAAAAGCAGCAATATCTTTTTATAGGAGGCTTATTGCTGAGTGCCTCATCCAGAGTTAGTGCTTCAAAACTGCATAGAGAAAGAAAACTGTGGCTGTCATCACTAAAGTGTCCTGTCTCTAAAACCACCGCTTTCTTTATTCTCTCTCCCATAATCTTTACCTCTTGTATTGATGAGGCCCAGAGACAGCAGTTTAGATAGAAACGCAGGAGAGCAAAAGAGGTCCTGAACAGGAGGCAGTTTATTTTAAAAGGGGGTGAGGAAAACATCTCAGATTGGCCCCCTTCCTAAAAGCCCCTTTCCCACAGCGTAGATTATGCAAAGGTTCATCCTGGATGTGGCTTCTTCCAGGAAAACATCCTAATCCCTCCAGATTGAGCTGATGCTCCTTTTCCCCTCTCTCAGTCCTCCCATGGTGTACCACAGCTGTCTTTTTTTTTTTTTAAGTAGAGAAAGGTTTATTGCAGGGCCAAAGAAGAACAGGTGGCTCATGCTGAAAAACACGAACTCCTACTATAGCTTTCTTATTGAAGCATTTATCATGAAGTTTTACAATTGCCCAGCTCCTTTTGCATTCCCTCCTAGACTAGAAGCTCCCTGTGTGAAGGGACTGAGTCCTCACTGTTGCGTTTCTGGCATAACAAATGCTCAGTAAGTAGCACGGAAGAATAAATCAATGGATGGATCTCAGCAAAAGCGTTCAGTATGTGGGCAACATACCACATTTGCCAAGGTAAAATCGGCTTTATTGGCTTCCTCAACTCTGTTTTTCTTTCCCTACTTATCCCATTCTCTCCCTTATCAGCTCCTTTGCTAAAGGCCAAGAGGCTCTGCAGAGCATTCGCCACCTTGCAGGTGTGTGTCCACAAATGTGACCACGGTAAATCTTGCCCTCTCTCTCTTACCTTTGTTCACAGTTTCCCTGTAGTCGGTCACAGTCCCCAGGTGCAGTACCTGGCAGATCACCTCCTTCCCCACCTGACTCTTGGGGTCTTTGATCTGGAGGATGCTGGTGACAGACGTTGTCCCATTGGGGTGTGAGAGAATCTCAGTACTGTTCTCAATCTCTGACCCAGAGACCTTCCAGGAGATCATAGGGGCTGGGCGAGCATTGGCAGAGCAAGTGATATTTAGGTGGTCTTCAGATAGTTTATAGTGAAGGAATACTGTGGGCTGTACTGGGACAAAAAAAATGATCTGCCATCAGTCAAGCATGGTGTGAGTGCTACACTCTCCTCAGAGAGATGAGAAAAAGATCTTTACAGAAAGACAGTGGAGGCTAGAAAGATAAGGTAGCACATCCAATCCAAACTGCGGCCTTCCGGGTTCTTTCTGTGTCTAATTCTCTGAATTGCAGGATGGAGGCTGGCCTAGTACAACCCTGTGACAAGTACGATTCTCCCTGTAGTTTGCCTCTAGGAGAATTAGCTGGATGGACAGAAGGTACCTTCTCCCCCAAACAGTGCAGAGCCTAATTATTCTTTTCTCTTCCATGGGCAATGTAAGCTCTCTGCCTTCTTCTGGGTACCCCTCTCAAATTGTTTGACAATGACCACCCATCGGCACCTCCACACAAGTAGTCTGCACTTCTCAGAAGCACGAGGGCAGTTTCAGAACAGAGAGCCCGTAGGGGGGGCTGCTGCTTAGAGAAAGCCTTTTTCTGTTTGGAAGTGGGCCAGGGAGCAAGATGCATGGAGCAGACTTGGCAAGTCCCTGCTTGAAATATCTATACAAAACGTCAATTAGAAATTCATAGTCAGTAGTCAGAAAATCACAGAATGACAGTTGTAAGGACCGTGGAGATCACCTTATGGAGTTAACAGAAAATAACTAGCTTATGAAAAAAGGACATTATTTTTAGGTCAGCTGTACCCTGTTCCCTTTCAAAAGTCCCTTGATTAATGAGTTCATTTTCTTTGAAATATACAGTTTATCTCTGCTGAGCAAATGTAAGCTTGCCTTTCTGTGGTTGGCTTTGGAGCCCACAAGATAATTAAAGGGCAATGCTAAATGAAAGCTTGTCTGTGCTCAGAAGTTCAAGAAGTGGGTGGGTGGCAGTAGGCTGGAGAAAATGAGCCTATAGGACGGTGGCTCTGTCCAGAGTGCCCAGATTACTAACATCAATAAGCCCTGGAGGAAGAGACATAAGGTAAAGGAAGATGAGTATGGTTGACGTGGCCAGATTGGCAGCAGGGTTCTCTGGTGTATCAAAGAATGACTTAGATGAAAGCTATAAGTTGTGGCTGGAAAGGATCAGTGTGGAAAAGGACTACAGAATTACTCGCTAGAAGATGCAGGAGAGTCTGCTTTTTGGGCAAAAAAATAATACAAAGATTCTGAGTAAAGAAGGGGGAGTAGGAGAAAGAAAGATGAACAAAAAAGAAAAAGAAAAGGAAACAGACAGAAATGAGAAAAATATGACACAAGAAGGAAAAGGAAGAAAAATGGTGGAAAGAAGGAAGGAAGGAAAGGAGAGGGAGGGAGGGAAGAAAAAAGAGCAAGGGAGGAAAAAAGGAAACGAAAGAGGAAGGAAGGATTGGAGGAGGGGAGAGAGAGAGAAAGACAGGGAGACAGAGGGAGAAAGAGGAATGAAAGAAATAGAAATCAAGAAGAAAGCCTGATGCAAGATCCTGCAGAGAGGACTCATTACAGGCAAAATAAGTGAAAGAAACTTGTATTTGGTGTTGTCTTACCTCCCTTGCATTCTTATTTATTGAGCCTCTTCTTATCCCATGTCCAATATTCTTGGTGTGCACGAACTCTCATTTTAACATTCCTAATAACCCCGTCTAAGTTTGTCGTTTCCCTTCTAAAACTACCACCAAGTGTGCCATCCTCCAAAGTTACCCCTTATTCCTAATTCTGAATTCTTGATCTCAGCTAAGCATCAGTTAAGAAGAAAGGAATCTTATCAAACTAAGCCTCTTGGATTTTAAAAGAATGCTTATTATTCAGTTAAATCCCTAGTAGGCATCAGGAATGAAGAGCCTCTGATGCATGTCTCCTTATCAATCCTGATACAGCTAAACTGAAACAAAATTAGAGGGACCCCTATAACTGGCTCCAGCTTAGCCCAAGCTGGCTTTGTCCTTAGATCCAAAAATACTAAAGCTGTTAGAGACCCTAGAAATGATCTACTTCACACTTCTGGTGCAGATAAATAAACTCTGGTACAGAGTGGACAGGATTCTTCTAGGGTCACATGACTGCTAATTGCAAAGCCAGGTCTGAACCACATCAGTGCTTATAGAGAACTTATCCTCACTATGGTCCTTAATTTACTCTTGTTGACAACAGTATTTGTCAGGGCAAAGATAACTCCAGGCAGAGATTCAACATAGTCCTTTGAACTCTCCAAATAACAGTAACCACAGTTACAGTAGACATGAAAGGCCAAGTGTCCTCTCATGAGCCATTCTGGGGTTAGGATCCTGAAAAACTAGGCACTACCACTACATTCCAAACATTCTGCAAAATAACATTTCAAGCCAGAGACAATGTATTCTCAGAGACTCTCACCAAAGAGAGTGAGGCAGGCTATTCCTGAGATCTTCCCAGAACCAAAGGTATTGAAGAGGCACTTGTAACACCCTTCATCTTCCAAGGTGGTATTCCAGAAGGTAATGGTTGAGTTCATGAGTCCCAGCTGGGTGATGTTTATCTTGTCCTTATAGGCAGGCTGGACTACAACCCCATGGTTCGGGCTAAAGGTGATCATGTTTTCTGGGCTTACAGCCTTGATTTTTTGCCATGTCACAATCAAAACTTCCTGGGGATTTTGCAGAGAGCATCTTAAAGAAGCAGGTGTGTTCAGCAACTCTCTTACATCTTGGGTCTCCACTTTCATCATGGAATCATAAAAAACATTTAAATTTTAATACATACACAAATATACATTTTTTTGATTAAAAACAATGCACGTTCAAAGTCAAATTTAGAAAAGATACAGAAAAATGCAAAAAAAAGAAAACGTTTACCTACCTTCCTGATGTTGCTAGAGAAATATAAGTTCAAATATTTGTTCAGTCTTTAAGAGTAGCAGAGGAGAAAAATAAGAAAGCAAAATCCCAGTGACCAGAAATTACATGAAGAATCCCTGTAGGCTGGAAATTAGGTGAAGTGAGGTTGAAGATGGAAAGTGCCAAATAGGATAGAAGCATCACCAAGTGAGTTTATGCCTGGAGCAGTAACAGGAATAAGAAAGGGCCAACGGACAATAGGCAGAGTGATTAGTTTAAGTGAAGAAGGTATAGCAGCTCTGGACATTCCACACACATACCTGCAAAGGAAGGAGCAGCAGTAGTGATGTCTGCCTTCAGGAAGCAGTGGTGAGTATAGGAACACAAGATAGAGAGATATACAGGACAGTGCTCCAGGAGGCTGATAGTACCAGAGAGATTTGACCACCAAATGACAATCTACACATTCCCCTATTTTTACTGTATGCAGTGCAGAACATAAGGTATGGCAATAATTTCTTCCCCCTCCAATGCTGCCTAGTCATATTGATATGATAGATGACTCAATGGGAGATCTCAATAAAACAAATAGCCAAACATTTGAGAAAGTTAACACAATGATAGAGGAATAATAAACTCTACAAACCCAAGAACTCACCAAATGAATAAAAATATCATAAATAAATTGAATTGTTATCATAAATAAATATATTTATTTATTATCATAAATAAATTTTGATGTGACTAAATGTGATATCTTAAGAGTGAAAAGGAACCAGCACTGTAAATAGTAGAAACTATAGATGCAGAAAATGAGAAATGTAAACTCTTAACAGACTTAGCAGAATGAATATCACTGAAGAGTAAATTAGTAAGTAGGAAGACCAGGTCATAGAATTTTTCCAGAATGTAACACAAAGGGATAAAGATATAGAAAGGATTAAAGAAAAATTCAAAGACTAGAATGTTTCAGCATGAGTCCAGTAAGCATTTTAAAAGGAGAGAAAGGGGAGAATAGAAGACAAAAACACTGTAAGGAACAAAAATATATTTTTCAAAATGATAAAAGGAGGAATCTAAAATAAGACATACTAATCATGAATCTTCATGCACCTAACAACATAACTCTGAAATACATAAAAACCTAATAGAACTACAAAGAAAAATCCATAAATCCATAATCATAATGAGAGAGTTTTTCATTGTTCTCTTGGAATTTTCACTTCCACATATTAAAAAAATAAGTAAGCCGCATAGCACAGGGAGATCAGCTCGGTGCTTTGTGACCACCTAGAGGGGTGGGATAGGGAGGGTGGGAGGGAGGGAGACGCAAGAGGGAAGAGATATGGGAACATATGTATATGTATAACTGATTCACTTTGTTATAAAGCAGAAACTAACACACCATTGTAAAGCAATTATACTCCAATAAAGATGTTAAAAAAAGTAAGTAAAGCAATAAAATCAAATATAAGGATATAGAACATTTGAAAAACAAATTTTTATATATAACTTATTATATATGTATGTGTAGTATGTGCATATGAGCATGTATTTGTAAACTTTTACCCAAAAGAAAACATACAATCTTTTCAAACAACATACGGAACATACCCTCAAATTGAACTTGAAATAGCGTACAAAAAAATGACCTTGAACTCTGTCCATAATGCAATAAAATGAGAAATTTACATGCTTCTTTTAACTCCTTAATTACACCAGAAATCATAACAAGAATTATAAATCACTATGAATGACAATAAGAATATCATATATTAAAATCTGTAGAAATTTACAAAGCAGTTCTCAGAGGGAAATATTTAATCCTAACTTAATTTACTGGGAAACAAGAAAGACTGAAGAAAATGAATACGCACAGATATCCAAAATTCCCACCCCACCCAAGAAATGATAAAAGGAGTGAATTAATAAAGTTGAAGGCACAAATTAATAAAATGGTACACAAAATTTTGACTTAAAACACCAAATCTGTTATTTTTTTTAAGACTAATAACACAGATAAATTGTTAGAGTAATTAGAAAAAAAGAAGGCAGCATAAACAAACAAACAATATCCACTCAACAACATCAAGCATGAAAAGACGGGCATAGCAACAAATACAAATTGGAACCCACAAGTGTTGCATAATTCCAATTTTAGTGAGGTGTACTCTTGGTAGATGTGAAAAGTTCTGGGGGGAATACCAGTTGTTAGGACTGGGGTTTCCAAAAGGTTTGTTGGGATTTTGCAGAGCAGAGATCTGAAGAAATTGCTGCTTTTAGAATAGAGAGTAGAAAAGGGATCAAAACTAGAGTTTTAACTTCTTGGGTAACTTTTCTCTCTGACTAATAATTTAGTGGAAGGTTTATAACTCTTCGCTGCATATATGAAACTCCATTTAGGGTTGGTAAATCCTATGTTGTACATGGTATGAAACTTCCCTTTCCTACCCCTGTGAAGGCTGATGTAGTACAACATCACGCAGAAGGTGATAAAAGGCCAGCAGCAAAGTGAGGTGTGTTCTCCTATGGAACCGAGGAGAAGGGACTGGCACAAGTAGGAAATTCAGCAGATGAGTGGAGAGCATAGGTGTATGTTTTATATGATAGACTATGTGAACCTATGTAACTTCCATATTTCATTATTTTTAGTATTTTTCTGTGAGAGGGACACACCCAAATTTAAGGCTTATTACCAGACTACCTTCCCAAAAGGCCATATTCATTCACACTCCCTTAGGCATTCCCATATCTTTACAAACATAGGGAATTATTATTTTAAACATTATTCAATTTGATAGGTGAAAAATGATATCTTAATTTAGGAAGAATTTTTTCATGTCTGGTTTTATCTAGGAAAAGTTTCTTAATATTAAATTCTTTGAAAACATTGGAAAAAATGTGGAAAGCAGAAAGAACCAGTCCTCCAAACGAATTACACACTTAACTAATTCATGCAGACAGATGAACTAACACAGCACAAACAAGAGTGGCCAAACGTTTCCACTCCAAAAACTGTGTTTCCTGGATTCCACGCAGGGGAATTGAGTATCTTTACCTTGTGCCCTGCAAAACATCATGGCAGCCAAGAACCAAATCAGTTGGAAGGTAGACAGATGACAGAAGAGCCTCCTCAACACCTGAAGACAGAAAGCAAAGTACAGAAGTGGGCATTTGGATGTGGACAAAGCTAAGGAAGCTTCAATCTAATCGCTGTTTCAGGAAATGCTGCAGCTAAAGTTTTAACCACCGGAAACCTTTGGTTTTGTGGAAGCAGAACCAGAGACTATAAATGGAAGAAATAACAGAGGGTGCTCAGGATATGGGAAGGGAAAAGCAGCAGTGTGGTTCCTTCATTATGGCCATCAATAAGCAATTTGAGGCCTTGCTTCCAAAGCCACCACTGCTGGGAAAACCAACTGCCATAAGTATACTCAGAAAACATAGAGACGGCAAATGCTGAAGAACATTCTCTCCCCAGATAATCCACATCTGTTTATATTAAAAATGTAACTCAGGTTGTAACCACTTGGCAGCATATGTGACTGCTGAGGTAGATTTTTCTGCAAATTTTGCACAGTTTATGTAAATTTTACCTTTTCAAAACCAGTAATGGCTTTATTTTTTCTTCATTGCTTTATGTTCATGTGTCTGGCAGAAATCCTTGGCCTTTTTACAAATCATGGTGGTATTTAAGGGACTATTATTCTGGGTATAATTTTGCTATAAAATGAGAGAGCGGAATGGAGACAGAATAACTTTACTCTGCAGCAGCCCCATGGCTGGCTTTGGTCTACATTAGTGTGTTCACCGTAAGGGGGTATAAGCAAGGAATGTAAATTTTCCCTATATTTTTTCCTATATTCTATATTTTTCTATAATTGAAGTATGTAAGAAATATAGGTTTCTCTGTATTTTTCTTTAACTTGAACTTTATTTCATGTTGCCATTCCAACTAGAGGTAGAGACTTAATTTCAGTCAATATCACATAATCTCTGTCAGTTTAGCCCACCAACACTTCACAATTGTCCCAAGCTCTGGCACTTCATCCACAGTCCTGGGAATGCCAAGCCGTGGGACAGGACCATTAACCCTTGGTTACAACCATCTATCCATGCTGGCACTATGTTCCCCTCAAGTCATCCTGATCATCGGTTTGTGCAATTAAATCTTGTGCTTACAGGATGTTCTCTCATGTTTCCCGATTCTCCAGATTCTGTGCTCCTGGATTCTTCTGTGCTGAACAAAGGAGAATTCTGCAAGGCTCTCTGACTAGACTCCCATGTATCTGTCCCTCTCTGTTTTACAGTTCCCTCGTCATGATGGGCAGGCTTGCCTCTTCCCACAGTTCCCCACAAGAAAGCAAGGCACAGGTGTTTTCTGTTCTTTGATTTCAACACCTACCTGTAAGTTCTATTCACCACCCTCTTGGACTCCCTACTCCCAGGGGCCAGGCACAGAGCATCCTTTTCAGGACACAAACCGACACTAGTCAGTCCCTCTTTGCTCTCCCAGCCTAGGGTTAAAGAAGCTGCTTCCTCCATCACCTTGTATTCGTCCCATCAACTTTTTCTGGGATGAAGGCCTGTCCTTGGCCTTTCAGCATTTAGGCTTTTAAAACTCAAATGCTTAGGCTTTTGCTATTTCAAAACTTTGGCTTCTGAGTGTCCATCAACAGATGAATGGATAAAGAAGATGTGAATGGATAAAGAAGATATACAATGGAATATTACTCAGCCATAAAAAGAAATGAAACTGAGTTATTTGTAGTGAGGTGGATGGACCTAGAGTCTGTCATACAGAGTGAAGTAAGTCAGAAAGAGAAAAACAAATACCGTATGCTAACACATATATACGGAATCTAAAAAAAAAAAAAATGGTCATGAAGAACCTAGGGGCAAGATGGGAATAAAGACACAGACCTACTAGAGAATGGACTGAGGATATGGGGAGGGGGAAGGGTAAGCTGGGACAAAGTGAGAGAGTGGCATGGACATATATACACTACCAAATGCGTAAAATAGATAGCTAGTGGGAAGCAGCCGCATAGCACAGGGAGATCAGCTCAGTGCTTTGTGACCACCTAGAGGGGTGGGATAGGGAGGGTGGGAGGGAGGGAGACGCAAGAAGGAAGAGATATGGGGATATGTGTATATGTATAGCTGATTCACTTTGTTATAAAGCAGAAACTAACACAACATTGTAAAGCAATTACACTCCAATTAAGATGTTAAAAAAAAAAAAAAACTTTGGCTTCTGAAACTAAAAAGTTTTCTTTGGCATTCGAATTCCACACCATCATGCCACTTGGAAATCCAGGCTCTAGCAAAGGCTGCGATGAGGAATGCAAATAGTTTGGCTTTCCGAGTAAAAATCTGTCTTTTAGGATAAGAGAGAAAGCAGACACACACCAAAACACAAGATGTACGAACTGGGGGCCAGCAATGTTTAAGAAACAGAAGCACAGTGATTGAGGCAAAGGGAATTAGAAAGAAAGCTTTGCTATTAATTATATACACATTTCCTCTGGCTGACTTGAGTTCAGGCTAGCACCAATATTAGATGTGTAAGCTAGGACAAATCATTTTACCTCTCTGAAATGCAGAAAAAAATAATAGTACCAACCTTCTCTCTGTTAAAAACACTAAATGAGATAGTATATGTAAAGCTCCTAGAACAGTGACTGATACAAATACGCACTAAATCAATGTTGCTGTTATCTCTTTGGGTTACTATGAGAATTAATTAAGCATTTAAAGTACTTAATACAGTGCCTAAGGTATGGTAAAAGCCAATATATATTAGGTAACTTAAAAAAATTCATTAATCAGATCACACAATAATGGAAATAGAGAAGTCCATTTATAACCTTTGTCAAGAGGGCCAGGGTTCAGAGGCCTGGGTCTTACCTGACAGCTGCCCATCTACTTTGCCCCTATACATACCTCTTCCCTGAAAATTTCTAGGTCCAAATCCTGATCCTGCCACATACAGTCACATGGACTTGGAAAGCTTAACCTCTCTGCCTGTTTCTCTATTTGTAAAATTGGATAATAACTCCTCCTTTGAAGGATAGCGGTGAAGATTAAGAGCACCTGGCACTCAGTAAACACTAGCTCTAAGGCCACCATTCTCCTTTATTAAGGAAAACAGTGAAATAATTGGCTGTGTGATCCTGCCAATAAACTATATACAAAAAAAAAAAAAACAACCTACCTCCAGGCATTACTTGTATTTAGATTTTAATTTTTATTATTTTTATCAATTACCAATGTAAATGAAAATCCTCTCCTTCCTTCATTTTGTCATATACACAGGTCCTGAATAAACAAAATGTCTGTCTCTCGTGGATACTCAGGGTTTTAACCCTGATTTATCCAATCCTTTATGGCTTCCCAAGGCAAAGACCCAGAGGATGCAGAAAGAGGCTGGAGCATCACAGAGGGCGCCAGCTCTCCTGGACAGCCTGAGCCTGAAATTCTGCAACCCCACCCCAGGTTTCAGGGCCCAAACGGAGCCAATACAGCACCCTCTATCCCTGCCGCCAGCGCCCGCCTCCCAGCCCAGTTCCTGTCTGAGGATGTCAAGGATCTTCGGAGAAGCGTCTCCGGAGCCTGCGCCTGGCAGCATCCTTTTTCCAGCGCACTGGGACGGAGTACCAGAACGCCAGGAACGGCCTGTAAACCACCCTTTGGAAGGCAAAATCCGCTTCTCAGCAAGGTTAAGAGCTGAGGGGAAAGCGCTAGCAGAAATCCCACCTCCGAACCAGACTGGGGAGAGCCGCAGCCCGGCGCTCTCAGCCCGCCACCGCCCCAGGGCCGCCGGAGCGATGTCGCCCATCCTGCGCCCCCTTTCCCACGCCTGGCCCGGCTCACCAGCCACTCCATCCTCGCTCCTGGCCGCGCGGGGTGTTTGGCTTCAGCTGGGAAGCCCGGAGGGATCTCACACCGGACCAGACTGAGCTCCTTCAGTTCTATGGAGCAAGGATGCGCCCCGCCAGCGCCTGAGGAGAGCTGCCTCACTCCTCCTCCGACACAAATACCCTTCCTCCCCACCCCCGCCCCGCCCCCCAAGCAGAGGCGTGAAGGCCAGTTTTTTCCAGTTTACTTGTAGGGGATAAAATAAAATAAATAGTACTCCTCTTTTCCTATCTTCAAAACGATTCGCAGTTTTCAGAGGTGGCAACTGGGGAAACAGAAAATGTTTGAAAAAATATACACCGTTTCCATTTTCATTGTACAGACAGAAAGGAAACAGGGAGAGGTGGGAAGACATGAATTGTTCCCTGCGTTGGCGCTTGGAGGAATGGCAATCTACACTGTGCAGCTGGCAAGTGCGAAATGATTTTTGAGCAACGTTACACAGTTTCCACAATTACCACCTCGGAAAATCCAAATATTTTGAAGCTGAATTTAAACAGTAGACACTTTACAAAACAAATGTATATTTATTTTTATCCAGAACCAAATTATATATTGAAGCTATCAATGCTGTAATGATCTCTCCTCTCACGATGTGACTGGGTTTTTTTCTCTATGTGTGGAGTTTTCTTTCATTTGTACTGATGATGAGGATTCTTCTCATTTTATTTTTTTATTTTTTACAAGTTCCAGAGTTCTTGGCTCTTAAACAAACAAAGAAAGACAAACAAATCAATGAAGTGTTCAATTCCTAAAGCCTTTTCTGTTTTCCTAACACCACCCCTATGACAAGGTGCTGGGACAGAGCTTTTACCTAAGGATCCATGGGGCTGTAAATTCCAAGGCGGTAACGAAAATAATGACTGATTTTCAGAAAAACACAAACACATTGAAAGGACTAAAATATTCATGGAGTGGCAAACAGGAAACAAAAGAAAGCCAACTTATAGACATAGTGGAATTAAGATCAAATGAAAGAAATTGAAAGAAAATTCTTAAAGCTTCAAAAATGACAAGTAGAGACACCAAGAAAGAGAATCAAAGTGACTTTATTTTTTTAAACAGCTGTGTTTTATTTATTTAATTAATTATTTTTATTTTTAGCTGCATTGTGTCTTCACTGCACGCAGGATTTCTCTAGTTGCCGTGAGCGGGGTCTACTCTTCGTTGTGGTGTGCGGGCTTCTCATTGCAGTGGCTTCTCTTGCGGAGCACGGGCTCTAGGCGTGCGGGCTTCAGTAGTTGTGGTGCGTGGGCTCAGTAGTTGCAGCACGCGGGCTCTAGAGCACAGGCTCAGTAGTTGTGGTGCACGGGCTTAGTTGCTCCGCAGCATGTGGGATCTTCCCAGACCAGGGATCGAACCCGTGTCCCCTGCATTGGCAGGTGGATTCTCAACCACTGTGCAACCAGGGAAGTCCCAAACGTGACTTTTTTTTTTTTTTTTTTTTTGCAGTACGCGGGCCTCTCACTGCTGTGGCCCCTCCCGTTGCAGAGCACAGGCTCTGGACGCACAGGCTCAGCGGCCATGGCTCACGGGCCCAGCCGCTCCGCGGCATGTGAGATCTTCCCGGACCGGGGCACGAACCCGTGTCCCCTGCATCGGCAGACAGACTCTCAACCACTGTGCCACCAGGGAAGCCCCCCAAAGTGACTTTAAATGTCACAAGGCAGTGCTGGATGCAAGAAGGCAATGAGTTAACTTTCAAAATATTGAAGAAAAATAACTTTGAATTCTACTTTGTCTTTTATAAATATTGCTACAGAGGTATATTTTAAAAATACATTTAATTTTTTGATTAAATGTGTTATTCATAGAGGAAAGTGCATACATCATAACTACCCAGTATGAATCGTCATAGAGTAAACATACTTGCATAGCCAGAAGCAGATAAAAATCTGACTATTCCCAGCTCACCAGAAACTGTTCTACTCTCTTTGCCTACCCTTTCTGTCACTGCCACCTTCCCACCACTCTTACTTTCAACATCATAGACTAGACTTGCCTGTTCGTAAACTGTATAAACGGCATCATAGAGTATGTCCTCATTTGTATCTGGGTTCTTTCACTCAACAGATTTGAAAAATTCATCCATGTTATTGCATGCAGTTGTGGTTCATTCATTCTCACTGCTGTATACTATCCCATTCTTTAAATGCCACATTTATTTATCTATTCTGCTGTTACTAGACATTTGTTTGTTTCCGTTTTGGGGTTATTTTTAATAGTGGTGTTATAAACATTCTTATACATGGCTTTTCCTAAACACATGTACACCATGCTGTTAGATTATTTTTTGTTTTTGCCAGTTTTATCTTTTTCTATCACTTTACTTTAAAATTTTCTCTATTGTTTTCCCCCCCAAGTATATAGATGATATTTTGCAGATGATATTTTGACATTTAAAAAAAATCTACTTAAAGACTCTGTCCTAAATTTTATTAGCAAAATATTATAAAATGACAGGATAAAAAAAAGATTTTGTTAAGCATATAAATCTCAGAAAATTTATTACATCAAGACTCTCCTTGAAAATATTTTCAAAAGAAGTATTCTAGAAAAAAGAAAAATTAATCCAGGAGTATGCTACATAGAAAGATATGCAGAAAGGGTAAATAAACTCATCAAAACTTATAACTGCCTAGAAAAGCAAGATTCCCAAAATTGTATGCTCATAATTCAATAATTCAAACGTGCATGGAAGGGGGTAAGAGGTTAGATAATAAGATTATGACAGGTAGGTGAGAATTATGCCAAGATGTGTATGTTTAAGAAATAAAAATGTAAGCTCTTAGTAAGTTAAGGCAAAACACCAGAAGAATAGCATAAAATATGATTCAAACTAGCAAAAGAATATTTAACCTAGTGAAAGACAGTATAGGAGAAAAGAGAAAAATGTTACCAGTATGAAATGTGAAAGTCAAAAATAAAATGGACAAAATGTTCTATTATATTAGTATTTATGACATATACAAGTAAGTTAAAAACACAAAAGATAGAGACTTGGGATGCAGAAGAGTGAACAAAAGAGGGGAAAAAAAATCCCTGCCATCATGGAGCATAAACATTGTTTAAAAATTCTTTGGAAAATAAGAAATGTGCTTATATAATTTAACACTTTGCAAGAAAGGAAAAAATGATGTTTAAAATTCTTGGACAAATTTAAAGGAGCACTCAGAGCTAATTTATCACCTGAAATATATATATCAGATACCAATGTTGAGCAAAAGAAGCAAACACTGAACTCAACAAAATAAGGACAGATACAATAAAACTACAGGTAAAAATCAATAAAAAGGAACAAAATTGAATATATATAAAAGGATTTTTTTCCTAGAGATTGATTGAACAAACCTATGGCAAAATTTACTAAGAAAAATAGAAAATAAAAAGAAACAATATAGAATGAAAGTTAGAAATAATACTGGTATAACAAATAGAAAAAATAACAAGACAGTATTATAAACAATCATATCAATTAAAAAATTCTGAAAGTGATGGATTGAGCATAAGAATTTTTACCATTTTAATTGACATTTTAACAACATAAAATCTTCCAATTCATGAACATGGAATGTCATTCCATTTCTATGGAATGTCATTCCATTCCATTCCATTCTCTAATTTCTTTCATTAATATTTTATAGTTTTCACTTTACAATTCTTTTTTTAACATTTTTTAAAAATTGAACTAATTAGGACTTACTGTATAGCACAGGGAACTCTATTCAATACTCTGTAATGATCTATATGGGAAAATAATCTAAAAAAGAGTGGATATATGTATATGTATAACATATACATATATGTATATATGTATGTATATATGTATATGTATAACATAACATATATGTATATGTATCACTTTGCTGTACAGCAGAAATTAACACAACATTGTAAATCATCTATACGCCAATAAATTTTTTAAAAAAAATTGAAGTATAATTAATTTACAATGTTGTGTTAGTTTCAGGTATACAGCAAAGTGATTCATTTATACATACATATATATATATATTCTTTTTCAGATTCTTTTTCATTATAGGTTATTACAAGTTACTGAATATGGTTCCCTGTGTTGTATAGTAGATGATGTATGAGCATTTTACTTATTTATTTTTGTTTTGTTTATTTATATATTTATTTATTTATTCCTGTTTTCTTGAGATATAATAGAATACAGCATGTATAAGTTTACGGTGTACAGAATAATGATTTGACTTACATACATCATGAAATAATTACTACAATAAATTTAGTGAAGATCCATCATCTCATGTAGATACAATAAAATAAAAAGGAAAAATTGTTCTCCTCATGATGAGAACTCTTAGGATTTACTCTCTTAACAACTTCCATATATAACATAGAGCAGTGTTAATTATATTTATCATGGTGTGCATGACATCCCTAGTACTTATTTATCTTATAACTGGAAGTTTGTACCTCTTGACCAGCTTCATCCAATTCCCCCTCCCCCCATTCACTGCCTGTGGTAACCACAAATCTGATCTCTTTTACTATGAACTTGTTTGTTTGTTTTTGAAGTAAAATAGACCTACAACACTATGTTTGTTCCCAGTGCACAACATAGTGATTCAATATTTCTATACATTACAAAATGGTCACCACAATAAGTCTAGTTACCTCCTAGACCATAAAAAGATATTACACAGTTATTGACTATATTCTCTACACTACACCTTTCATACCTGTGACTCATTTATTATGCAACTGGAAATCTGTACCTCCTAATTTTCCTCATCTATTTCTCTCATCCACCCACTCTATCCCCTCTGGCAACCATCTGTTCTCTGTATCTAAGACTTTTTCTATTTTGCTATGTTTGTTCCTTTGTTTTGTTTTTTAGATTCCACATATAAGTGAAATCATATGGTATTTATATTTCTCTGTCTGACATTTCATTTAGCATAATACCATCTAAGTTCATCTATGTTGTCACAAATGGCAAGATTTCATTCTGTTTTATGGTTGAGTAGTATTCCATTGTATATATATACAAAACCTACTTTATCCATTCATCTATCAGTGGGACCTTAGGTTGCTTCCTTATCTTGGCTATTGTAAATAATGCTGCAATGAACACAGGGGTGCATATATCTTTTCAAATTAGTGTTTTCATTTTCTTTGGATAAATAACCAGGAGTAGAATTTATGAATCATATGGTAGTTCTATTTTCCATTTTTTGAGGAACTTACATACTATTTTCCATAGTGGCTGCACCAATTTACATTTCCACAAGGGTTCTCTTTTCTCTACATCCTTGCCAACACTTGTTATTTGTTGTCTTTTTGATAACAGTCATCCTAACAAGTGTGAGGTGATATTTTATTGTGGTCTTGAGTTGCATTTCCCTGATGATTAGTGATGTTAATCCTGACGTCATGTGCCTGTTGGCCATCTGTATGTCTTCTTTGGAAAAAAATGTCTATTCTGGTCCTATGCCCATTTTTTAATTGGCTTGTTTGTTTTTTGATGGTGAGTTATATGACTTCTTTGTATGTTTTGGATATTAACACCTTATCAGACATATTGTTTGAAAATATCTTCTCCCAAACAGTAGATGGCCTTTCCATTTTGTTAGTTCCCCCTGTGTTCATTGCAACATTATTTACAATATCCAATTTTAGTTTGATGTAGTTCCATTTGTTCATTTGTTTGTTTCTCTTGCTTGAAGCGACAGAGCCAAAAAAATATTGCTAAGACTGATGACAAAGAGCTTACTGCCAATGTTTTCTTCTAGCAGTTTTATGGTTTCAAGTTTTACATTTACATCTTTAATCCATTTTGAGTTTATTTTTGTATATGGTGTGAGAAAGTAGTCTAGTTTGATTCTTTTGAACATAGCTGTCCAGCTTTCCCCAACGTAATTATTGAAGAGTCTGTCTTTTCCCTATTGTATATTCTTGCCTCCTATATCATAGATTAACTGACCATATAAGTGTGGGCTCATTTCTGGGCTCTGATTCTGTTCCATTAATCTATGTACCTGTTTCTGTGCTAGTACCATATTGCATTCATGACTGTAGCTTCATAGTACTGTTTGAAATAAGGCAGTGTGATACCTCCAGCTTTGTTCTACTTTTTCAAGATGGATTTGGCTGTTTGGGGTCTTTTGTGTTTCCATACAAGTTTTAGAATTATTTGTCCTAGTTCTGTGAAAAATACTTTTCTCCATCCCCTTACTTTCAGGCTAGTGTATCTTTGGATCTGTAGTGAATCTCTTGTAAAGAGCATATATATGGGTCTTGTTTTTTTATTCATTCTGTCACTCTATATCTTTTGATTTGCACATTTAGTCTATTTACATTTAACGTAATTATTGATAGGTATGTACTTATTGCCATTTTGTTAATTGTTTTCAGGTTGTTTTATAGTCCTTTTTTGTTCCTTCTTTTGCTCTCTTCTTTTGTTATATGGTGACTATTTTTAGTTTTATTTTTGGATTTCTTTCTCCATTTTGTGTGTGTATATATCATAATTTTTGGTTTGTGGTTACCATGAGGTTTATATATAGCAATCTATATATAGATTATTTATATATGCATGATTATTTTAAGTTGCTGATCTCTTAAGTTCAAACTCTTTTCAACAGCCTTACATTTTTACTCCTCCCTCTAAGTTTACTGTTTTGACATTATATTATTCATCTTTTTCTTTTGTGTATCCCTTCACTACTTATTGTGAATATAGTTGATTTTAGTACCTTTGGCTTTTAACCTTCCTACTAAGTTTATTTGTTGACTTACTACCTTTATTGTATACTTGCCTTTACCAATGAGATTATTCCTTTCATAATTTTCATACCTCTAGTTTTTGTTCTTTTCTTTTCTGCTTAGAGAAATTCCTTTTACATTTCTTATGAAGCTGGTTTGGTGGTGAACTCTTTTAGCTTTTGCTTGTCTATAAAACTTTTGATCTCTCCATTAAATCTGAATGAAGGTCTTGCTGAATAGAGTATCCTTGTTTGTAGGTTTTTTTGCTTTCATCACTTTAAATATATTGTGCCACTCCCTTCTGGCCTGCTAAGTTTCTGCTGAAAAGTCAGCTGACAGTCTTATGGGAGTTCCCTTGCACATAACTTGTTACTTTTCCCTTGCTGCTTTTAAAATTCTCTCTTTATCTTTAATTTTTGCCATTTTAATTACAATGTGTCTTGGTGTGTTCCTCTTTGGGTTGATCCTATTTGGGACTCTCTGTTCTTCTTGGACCTGGATGTCTGTTTCCTTTCTCAACTTAGGGAAGTTTTCAGCTAATATATCTTCATATACGTTCTCTGTCTCTTTTTCTCTCTTCTCTTTCAGGACCCCTTATAATGACAACGTTAGTGCACTTGATGTTGTCCCAGAAGTCTCTTAAACTGTCCTCATTTTTAAAATTCTTTTTTCTTTTTTTCTGTTCAGCTTGAGTGATTTCCACACTCTGTCTTCGAGTTCTCTGACCCATTCTTTGTATCATCTAATCTACTGTTGATTCCTTCTAGTGTATTTTTTTTAATTTCATTTATTGTATTCTTCAACTTTGTTTGGTTCTTCTTTATATTTTCTAATTCTTTGTCAAACTTCTCACTGTGTTCATCCATTCTTCTTCCAAGTTCACTGATCATCTTTATGACTATTACCTTGAACTCTTTATTAGGTAGATTGCTTATCTCCATCTTCCACCTCTTCTTCTAAGGTTGTAACCTCTTCCTTTATTTTGAAACTATTCTTGAGTTATTTCATTTTGCCTGATACTCTGCTTTTATTTCTATGTATTAGGTAAACCTAATGTTAGGTAGGTGGTTACATTTTCAGATCTTGGAGAAGTGGCCTTATGAGGAAGATGTCCTATGGAGCCCTGAAGCACAGTCCTCTCTGTTCAGCAGAGGTATATGCTCTAGGGGTTCCCCTGTGTGGACTGCATAGGCCCTTCTGTTGTTGTGGGACTGACTACTGTGGGTCTCTGATGAGCATGGCTAGTCCTTAGCATGGTTGGTTGTCAGGCCCTGCCTAGTACAGAAGTTGCTGGCCACTGGTGGGTGGAGCTAAGTCCCAGGGCTGGTGCCAGCTCACTGATTTTTGGGTCTCAATCTTGTTGCAGCTGGCTGTTGGGCTCAGGGGGTCCTGAGGCTGGTGCTAGCCCACTGGTGTGCCAGACTGGAGCCCATGGGGTGCTGCGGATGGTGTCTGTCCACTGCTGCACCCCAGAGTTGGTGGGCTGCTCCTTGCTTACTTGTGGGTAGGGCTGGGTTCTGGTATGATTGACTGTGGTGGCCTAGGAATCCCAGGGCTGGTACCTGCCCACTGTTGGGTGAGGCCAAGTCCCAGGACTGGTGCTGGCCTGCTGGTGGGCAGGACCATGTCCTGGTGCAGCTGAGGCCAGATTCCACCAGCATCTATATCCCCAGGGTGAGACCAAGTTGCCTCCTGCCTCTTCATGAAGCTCTCCAAGATCAGCAAGTGGGTCTGACTCAGGCCCTTTTAAATTACTGCTTCTGCCCTGGGTCTCTGTTGTGTGAGATTTTTGTGTGCACCCTTTAGCAGTGAAGTCTCTACTTCCTAGAGCCCTCTGGCTCTCCTGAAAGCACACCCCACTGGCCTTCAAATCCAGATTTTCTAGGTGCTCATCTTCCTGGTGCAGGACCTCCAGGCTGGGTTGTTCAATATGGAACTTGGACCCCTCACTCCTGAAGCTCTGCAATTGTGATTATCCTCCTGTTTGCTGGTCTCCTACCAGGCAGTGTGGGTCTTGACTATACTGAGTCTCCATTCCCCCATCCATCTTGTTGTGGTTCCATCTTTATATCTTTAGTTGTAGAAGATCTTTTCTGTTAGTTTTTGGGTTGTCCTCATTGATATTTGCTCTTAAAATGGTTGTAATTTTAGTGTGCTTATGGGAGGAGGTGAGCTCAGAGTCTTCCTCCTCTACCATCTTGGCCAAGTCCAAGCCTATATGAGCCTTTTAATGTGCCACTGAATTCAGTTTCCTGGCATCTTGTTGAGGACTTTTGCATACATATTTGTTGCAGCTATTGTCCAGTAGTTTTTCTGTTCTTGTGCTGTCTTTGTCTGATTTTGGTAACAAGGTAAATCTAGCTTAATAAAATGAGTTTGGAACTGTTCCCTCCCTTTCAATTTCTTGAAAGAGTTTGTGAAGCATTGGCATTAAATCCTGTTTAAATGTTTGGTAGAATTCAGTGATGAAGCCATCTAGTCCTGGACTTTTCTTTATTGGAAGGTTTTTGGTTACTGATTCAATCTGCATACTAGTTATCAGTCTATTCAGACTTTCTATTTCTTCATAATTTAGTTTTGATAAGTTGTATGTTTCTAAGAATTTATCAATTTCTTCTAGGTTATCTAGTTTTTTGATATATAATATATCACAGTAGTCTCTTATGATACTTTTTATTTCTGTGCATCAATCCGAATGTCTCTTGTTTCATTTCTGATTTTATTTATTTGAGTGTTCTTTCTTTTCTTCTTAGTCTAGCTAATGGTTTGTCATTTTTTTATCTTTTCAAAAACCAACTTTTAGTTTTGTTGATTTTTTTCTATTATTTTTTTATTTTCTATTTCATTTAATCTTTGTAACTTCCTTCCTTCTGCTAACTTTGTGCTCAGTTTTTTCTTCTTTTTCTAGATCTCTAAGGAGTAGAATTAGGGTTTTTTATGCAATGCCTATCAAAATTCCCATAGCATTTTTTTACATAAATAGAAAAAAACAACTATGATTCATATCAAACACAAAAACCCATCAATAGCTAAATCAATCTTGAGAAAGAATAATGAAGCTGGAGGTATAACACTTCCTGATTTCAGAATATAGTACAAAGCTACATTAATCAAAACAGTATGGAACTGGGGTAATGACAGACATATGGATCAATGGAATAGAAGAGAGAACTCAGAAATAAATCCAAATGTATACAGTTGACTGATCTTTGACAAGGGTGCTTGACAAGGGAGGGTCCAAGAACACATGATGGGGAAAGGATTGTTTCTTGAACAAATGATGTTGTGAAAACTGGATATCCACATGCAAAAGACTGAAATTAGACCCTTATTTTACACCATACAGAAAAATCAACTCAAAATGAATTAAAGACTTAAATGTAAGACTTGAAATTGTTAAACTCCTAGAAGAAAACATAGAGGAAAAACTTCGTGACATTCGTCTTGGCATGATTTCATGGATGTGACACCAAAAACACAGGCCACAAAAGCAAAAATATACAGATGGAATTATATCAAGCTAAAAAGCTTCTTCACAACAAAGGAAACAATGACAGCATGAAAGGGCAACCTAAAGAATATGAGAAATATTTCCAGGAGTCGTTAAGAGTCATAAAACCATCACAAGCATGCAAATATTGGTTTCTCAGTGTCATTAATGACAGTTAACCCATAACTTATTCATGTGTGTTCCAGATATGGAACAGGAAACAATTACTCAGTTACACAGACAAGTAGCTCCAGGATAGGCAACAACATTTGGTCACTGTCAGGGTTTGTCCTCCATGTGAATCTTGGAGGTCTTTCTTCAGCCCCAAAGTGCTTGCACGAGAAACTGTCCTGAGCCTCTGCACCTAATTTCTTCCAATTATAGTCACATTATCTGACCTAATGAGTTTCTAAAAGTAGTTTTCATTTTATTTAGAGCATGTTTCCAGATGTGTTTTTAAATTAATCAGTGCTAGTAATAAAAGATAACATGACCCTGGGAAAAAAATTTGCAGACCATATATCTGATGAGGTTACTCTCCAAAACATATACATATAAAGAGCTCCTATAACTCATAGCAAAAAAATATATACACACAACAACAACAATAAAAAACCCTAATAATCCAATGAACAAATAGGCTGAGAATTTGAACAGATATTTCTCCAAATATACAAACACCCAAGAGGTAGTCAATGTCACTAATCATCAAGGAAATATAAATCAATCCACAGTGAGATATCACCTGACATCTGTCAGGATGGCTATTATTAAAAAACAAAAGACAACAAGTGTTGATGAGGATGTGGTGAAGTGACAACCCTTGCTTGTTATTGGTGGGAATGCAAAATGGTGCAGCTACTATGGAAAACAGTACAGAGGTTTCTTAAAAATGTTTAAATATAACCACATATGACCTAGTCTCACTTCTGCTATTTATCCAAAAGAATGGAAATACGGATCTCAAAGAGATATTAGCACTCCTGTATTCATTGCAGCACTATGCACATTAGCCAAGGTGTAGAAACAACCTAAATATTCACCTGCAGATTAATGGATAATGAAAATGTGGTAGAAACAACCTAAATATTCATCTGCAGATGAATGGATAATGACAATATGGTGTATGTGGTGGAATACTATTCAGCCTTAAAAAGAAAGAAATTCTGAAATATGTGACAACATAGATGAACCTCATGGGCATTATGCTAAGGGAAATAAACCAGTCACAAAAGACAGATCCTGCACAGTTCCACTTATGTGAGGTATCTAAAATAGTCAAATTCATAGAATCAGAGAGTGAAATGGTGGTTGCCAAGGGCTAGGGAGAGAGAGAAGTAGAGAGTTACTAGTCAGTGGGTGTAAGTTAAGCAACATGAATTAGTTCTAGAGATCTGCTCTACAACATTGTACCAATAATCAACAATATTATATTGTAGGCTTAAGATTTTTATTAAGAGGGTAATGTCATATTAAATGTTCTTACCACAATAAAATAAAATGTTAAAAAGAGAAATAATATTATACAAATTATAAGAAATTTAAAATGGAATAATCCAATAATTTTGAAAGGAAATAAATGAAATCAAAGAATTCCCCTGCCAAAAAATCCATAGATCCGGATGGCTATCAAGGAATAGAAATCTCTATCTTATATATGTTTCTAAAAAGAGAAATACTGTATGACTAAGCTCTTTCTTTGAGTGTTAATTTCAAAACCTTAATTTGAAACTTTTATTTCAAAGCAAGGAAAGATGATTTTAAAAAAATCAAAGTATAGTCCTGTTTTACTTATAAAGAAGCAAAAATTCCCAGAATGGTTTAGCATTTGCAAATCTGTCAATGTAATTTATGATGTTAGTGAACCACTTTGGAAAGTTCATGTCACTATCTCAACAGGTACAAAAACATTACTTCTTAAGTTCAACAACCTATATATGTTAAAACCACAGAGACTGGAAATAATGAAACATCTCCTAAACTTGATAATATGCTTAAAGACCAAACACTGCAGGAAATATCATACTTAGAGAAATTTTAGACATAGTTTTTAAATTTAGAAGTGTTTTAAAGCAAAAATGTCATTATGTGCAAGGGAGATGGTTATCTATGTGGAAAATCATTAGATCAACAGAAAAACTTTGAGTTAATAAAGAGTTTAGCAAGGTTTCCAGCTACAGGTTAAGTCACAAAATCCATAACAGTTTCTAAACCACTAATAACAAGTTAGAAGATTTCATTTAAAAAATAAGATACCATTAATTATAGCACACAAATAAAAAGTACCAAAGAATTAACTTAGCAAAAGTTCCACAAAACCTACAGAGAGAAAATTTTTAAACTTTCCTAAAAGACATTCAGAAAGACTTGAATAAACGGATAACATATTTATAGGTGGAGTAAATTACACTAAAGATACAAAACTTCCAAAATTAATCTATAAATTCAACATAGGACTAAGCAAAATTCCAGCTGTATTTTTTTAAGAACTTAATAAACTTATTTCTTGATACATGTGTATGTTTTTGTATCCCTGAATTGAAATATCAAGTTAGAAAAGAAAAAAAGGAAACCTCTCCCTACCACATTTTAACACCTAACACAGACCACAGTAATAAAAACTATGTATCCATGAAAAAAAAAATTAAACAATGGGACAAAAGTTCCACCTGAGAGAGCTGGAAACAGAACTCATCAGTAAGGAAAGGATATATCGTATAGTAGCTGATGTTAGGAAATCTGGATCATTATATGATGAAAATTAGCACTATATTATCAAGTCTACATTATGTATAAAGGTTTAGAGACCTAAATATAAAATAGAAAAATAGAAAAATAAATATGATTGTATTTTTGTGAATTTAGGTGGATGAGGACTTCTTAAATAAGACCCCAAACTCAAAAGTAGGTAAAAAAGTGATGGAGTTAACAACATTAAAGCATTAAAGACCCCTGTTCTTTTAATTATATAACTGAGAAATTTAATGGAGTGAGGCCAAATAGGGAGAAGTAATAAATATCTGGTATTTACAGAATCTATGATATTCTACAATTTCTACAAATACAGTCCACCTACCCGAAGTCACATGAAGATGTAGACAAGAACTTCACAGAAGGGGAGTGCATAACAAAACAGGCTCATACTTATTAATAATCAGAAAAAGTACACCCCAAATCAGAGTAGCCATTCAACTGGTGACAGTGGGAGGGGTGAATAGACAGTGAATGAATAGAAACATTCCAAGACAGTAATATTAATATAACCTCAATTGAAATTACTAATTCATGAAATTGGATATATAAACAAATTTTTTCCACTTATTTTTAAAATGATAATTGCTGCTACCAAATGGACGATTTAATATGGAAGGGTAAGTCTTAAGTTTGAAGTATACACAATGACAGCAAAAATCACACATCTGCCAATTACCTGTGTTCATTAAGGTGTGTGGTTCATTAGGGTGTCCATGCCAGGCTGTCTCAGCTGGGGTGTGCTTTCAAGCACATTCTCAGACCTAGAGATATAAAGACTGAGATTATACATAAGATGAATACAACCCAAACACTCCCCCTAATGGCAGTATATTGTAAGAGCATGCTATCAATAAAAAATTGGGAGATTAAAACTCTCTTGACAGATCAAAATAGTTTTTCTTTTTTGAATTTTATTTAATTTATTTTTTTATACAGCAGGTCCTTATTAGTCATCAATTTTATACACATCAGTCTATACATGTCAATCCCAATCTCCCAAATCATTATACCACCACCCCCACCTCCCCACCACTTTCCCCCCTTGGTGTCCATACGTTTGTTCTCTACATCTGTGTCTCAATTTTTGCCCTGCAAACCAGTTCATCTGTACCATTTTTCTAGGTTCCACATATATACACTAACATATGATATTTGTTTTTCTCTTTCTGACTTACTTCACTCTATATGACAGTCTCTAGATCCATCCATGTCTCTATAAATGACCCAATTTGGTCCTTTTTATGGCTGAGTAATATTCCATTCTATATATGTACCACATGTTCTTTAACCATTCGTCTGTTGATGGGCTTGTAGGTTGCTTCCATGGCATAGCTATTGTAAATAATGCTGCAATGAACATTGGGGTGCATGTGTCTTCTTGAATTATGGTTTTCTCTGGGTATATGCCCAGTAGTGGGATGGATGGATCATATGGTAATTCAATTTTTAGTTTTTTAAGGAACCTCCATACTGTTCTCCATAGTGGCTGTATCAATTTACGTTCCCACCAACAGTGCAAGAGGGTTCCCTTTTCTCCACACCCTCTCCAGGATTTGTTGTTTGTAGATTTTCTGATGATGGCCATTCTAACTGGTGTGAGGTGATACCTCATTGTAGTTTTGATTTGCATTTCTCTAATAATTAGTGAAGTTGAGCAGCTTTTCATGTGCTTCTTGGCCATCTCTATGTCTTCTTTAGAGAAATGTCTATTTAGGTCTTCTGCCCAATTTTGGATTGGGTTGTTTGTTTTTTTAATATTGAGCTGCATGAGCTGCTTGTAAATTTTGGAGATTAATCCTTTGTCCGTTGATTCATTTGCAAATATTTTCTCCCATTCTGAGGGCTGTCTTTTCGTCTTGTTTATGGTTTCCTTTGCTGTGAAAAAGCTTTTAAGTTTCATTAGGTCCCATTTATTTCTTTTTTGTTTTATTTCCATTACTCTAGGAGGTGTGTCATAAAAGATCTTGCTGTGATTTATGTCAAAGAATGTTCTTCCTATGTTTTCCTCTAAGAGGTTTATCGTGTCTGGTCTTACATTAGAGAATCCATTTTGAATTTATTTTTTTGTATGGTGTGAAGGAGTGTTTTCATTTCATTCTTTTACATGTAGTTGTCCAGTTTTCCCAGCAACACTTATTGAAGAGACTGTCTTTTCTCCATTGTGTATCCTTGCCTCTTTTGTCATAGATTAGTTGACAATAGGTGCATGGGTTAATCTCTGGGCTTTCTATCTTGTTCCATAGATCCATGTTTCTGTTTATGTGCCAGTACCATATTGTCTTGATTACTGCAGCTTTGTAGTACAGTCTGAAGTCAGGGAGACTGATTCCTCCAGCTCTGTTTTTTTCCCTCAAGACTGCTTTGGCTATTCGGGGTCTTCTGTGTCTCCAAACAAATTTTAAGATATTTTGTTTTAGTTCTGTAAAAAATGCCATTGGTAAGTTGATAGGGATTGCATTGAATCTGTAGATTGCTTTGGGTAGTATAGTCATTTTCACAATATTGATTCTTCCAATCCAAGAACAGGGTATATCTCTCCATCTGTTGGTATCACCTTTAATTTCTTTCATCAGTGTCTTATAGTTTTCTGCATACAGGTCTTTTGTCTCCTTAGGTAGGTTTATTCCTAGGTATTTTATCCTTTTCCTTGTAATGGTAAATGGGAGTGTTTCCTTAATTTCTCTTTCAGATTTTTCATCACTGGTGTATAGGAATGCAAGAGATTTCTGTGCATTAATTTTGTATCCTGCAACTTTACCAAATTCATTGATTAGCTCTAGTAGTTTTCTGGTGGCATCTTTAGGATTCTCTATGTATAGTATCATGCCATCTGCAAACAGTGAGAGTTTTCCTTCTTCTTTTCCAATTTGTATTCCTTTTATTTCTTTTTCTTCTCTGATTGTCATGACTAGGACTTCCAAACTAGTTTTCCTTCTTCTTTTCCAATCTGTATTCCTTTTATTTCTTTTTCTTCTCTGTTTGCCGTAGCTAGGACTTCCAAAGCTATGTTGAATAATAGTGGTGAGAGTGGACAACCTTGTCTTCTTCCTGATCTTAGAAGAAATGCTTTCAGTTTTTCACCATTGAGAATGATGTTTGCTCTCTGTTTGTCGTATATTGGCTTTATTATGTTGAGGTTGTTTCCCTCTATGCCCACTCTCTGGGGAGTTTTTATCATAAATGGGCGTTGAATTTTGTCAAAAGCTTTCTCTGCATCTATTGAGATGATCACTATGGTTTTTATTCTTCAATTTGTTAATATGGTGTATCACATTGATTGATTTATGTATATTGAAGAATCCTTACATCCGTGGGATAAATTCCACTTGATCATGGTGTATGATCCTTTTAATGTGTTGTTGGATTCTGTTTGCTAGTATTTTGCTGAGGATTGTTGCATCTATGTTCATCAGTGATATTGGTCTGTAATTTTCTTTTTTTTTGTATTATCTTTGTCTGGTTTTGGTATGAGGGTGATGGTGGACTCATAGAATGAGTTTGGGAGTGTTCCTTCCTCCACAAATTTTTGGAAGAGTTTCAGAAGGATGAGTGTTAGCTCTTCTCTAAATGTTTGATAGAATTCACCTGTGAAACCAAATGGTCCTGGACTTTTGTTTGTTGGAAGAATTTTAATCACAGTTTCAATTTCATTACTTGTGATTGGTCTGTTCATCTTTTCTATTTTTTCATGGTTCAGTCTTGGAATGTTATATCTTTCTAAGAACTTCTCCATTTCTTCCAGGTTGTCCATTTTATTGGCATAGAGTTGCTTGTAGTAGCTTCTTAGGATGCTTTGTATTTCTACGGTGTCTGTTGTAACTTCTCCTTTTCCATTTCTAATTTTATTGATTTCAGTCCTCTCCCGCTTTTTCTTTTTTCTTTTTTTTTACATCTTTATTGGAGTATAATTTCTTTACAATGGTGTGTTACTTTCTGATTTATAACAAAGTGAATCAGTTATACATATACATATGTTCCCATATCTCCTCCCTCTTGCGTCTCCCACCCTCCCACCCATCCAGGTGGTCACAAAGCACCGAGCTGATCTTCCTGTGCTATGTGGCTGCTTCCGACTAGCTATCTATTTTACGTTTGGTAGTGTATATATGTCCATGCCACTCTCTCACTTTGTCACAGCTTACCCTTCCCCCTCCCCATATCCTCAAGTCTGTTCTCTAGTAGGTCTGTGTCTTTATTCCCGTCTTACCCCTAGGTTCTTCATGACATTTTTTTTCTTATATTCCATATATATATGTTAGCACATGGTATTTGTCTTTCTCCTTCTGACTTACTTCACTCTGCATGACAGACTCTATGTCCATCCACCTCACTACAAATTACTCAATTTCATTTCCTTTTATGGCTGAGTAATATTCCATTGTATATATGTGCCACATCTTCTTTATCCATTCATCCGATGATGGACACTTAGGTTGTTTCCATCTCCTGGTTATTGTAAATAGAGCTGCAGTAAACATTTTGATACATGACTCCTTTTGAATTATGGTTTTCTCAGGGTATATGACCAGTAGTGGGATTGCTGGGTCATATGGTAGTTCTATTTGTAGTTTTTTAAGGAACCTCCATACTGTTCTCCATAGTGGCTGTACCAATTCACATTCCCACCAGCAGTGCAAGAGTTTTCCCTTTTCTCCACACCCTCTCCAGCATTTATTGTTTCTAGATTTTTTGATGATGGCCATTCTGACAGGTGTGAGATGATATCTCATTGTAGTTTTGATGTGCATTTCTCTAATGATTAATGATGTTGAGCATTCTTTCATGTGTTTGTTGACAATCGGTATGTCATCTTTGGAGAAATTTCTATTCAGGTCTTCTGCCCACTTTTGCATTGGGTTGTTTGTTTTTTGTTATTGAGCTGCATGAGCTGCTTATAATTTTGGAGATTAATCCTTTGTCAGTTGCCTCATTTGCAAATATTTTCTCCCAATGTGAGGGTTGACTTTTGGTCTTGTTTATGGTTTCCTTTGCTGTGCAAAAGTTTGAAGTTTCATTAGGTCCCATTTGTTTATTTTTGTTTTTATTTCCATTTCTCTAGGAGGTGGGTCAAAAAGGATCTTGCTGTGATTTATGTTATAGAGTGTTCTGCCTATGTTTTCCTCTAAGAGTTTGATAGTTTCTGGCCTTACATTTAGGTCTTTAATCCATTTTGAGCTTATTTTTGTGTATGGTGTTACGGAGTGTTCTAATCTCATACTTTTACATATACCTGTCCAGTTTTACCAGCACCACTTATTGAAGAGGCTGTCCTTTCTGCACTGTACATTCCTGTCTCCTTTATGAAAGATAAGGTGATCGTATGTGTGTGGGTTTATCTCTGGGCTTTCTATCCTGTTGCATTGATCTATATTTCTGTTTCTGTGCCAGTACCATACTCTCTTGATTACTGTAGCTTTGTAGTACAGTCTGAAGTCAGGGAGACTGATTCCTCCAGCTCCGTTTTTCTTTCTCCAGATTGCTTTGACTATTCGGAGTCTTTTGTGTTTCCATACATATTCTGAAATTTTTTGTTCTAGTTCTGTGAAAAATGCCAGTGGTAGTTTGATAGGGATTGCATTGAATCTGTAGATCGCTTTGGGTAGTAGAGTCATTTTCACAATGTTGATTCTTCCAATCCAAGAACATGGTATATTTCTCCATCTGTTTGTTTCATCTTTAATTTCTTTATTCAGTGTCTTATAATTTTCTGCATACAGGTCTTTTGTCTCCTTAGGTAGGTTTATTCCTAGATATTTTATTCTTTTTGTTGCAGTGGTAAATGGGAGTGTTTTTTTGATTTCACTTTCAGATTTTTCATCATTATTGTATAGGAATGCAAAAGATTTCTGTGCATTAATTTTGTATCCTGCTACTTTACCAAATTCATTGATTAGCTCTAGTAGTTTTCTGGTAGCATCTTTAGGATTCTCTATGTATAGTATCATGTCATCTGCAAACACTGACAACTTTACTTCTTCTTTTCTGATTTGGATCCCTTTTATTTCCTTTTCTTCTCTGATTGCTGTGGGTAAAACTTCCAAAACTATGTTGAATAAGAGTCGTGAGAGTGGGCAACCTTGTCTTGTTCCTGATCTTAGTGGAAATGCTTTCAGTTTTTCACCATTGAGGATGATGTTGGCTGTGGGTTTGTCATATATGGCCTTTATTATGTTGAGGAAAATTCCCTGTATGCCTACTTTCTTGAGGGTTTTTATCATAAATGGGTGTTGAATTTTGTCAAAAGCTTTCTCTGCATCTATTGAGATCATCATATGGTTTTTCTCCTTCAATTTGTTAATATGGTGTGTCACGTTGATTGATTTGCATATATTGAAGAATCCTTGCATTCTGGAATGAACCCCACTTGATCATGGTGAATGATCCTTTTAATGTGCTGTTGGATTCTGTTTGCTAGTATTTTGTTGAGGATTTTTGCATCTATTGTTCATCAGTGATATTGGCTTATGGTTTTCTTTCTCTGTGACATCCTTGTCTGGTTTTGGTATCAGGGTGATGGTGGCCTCGTAGAATGAGTTTGGGAGTGTTCCTCCCTCTGCTCTATTTTGGAAGAGTTTGAGACGGATAGGTGTTAGCTATTCTCTAAATGTTTGATAGAATTCGCCTGTGAAGCCATCTGGTCCTGGGCTTTTGTTTGTTGGAAGATTTTGAATCACAGTTTCGATTTCAGTGTTTGTGATTGGTCTGTTCATATTTTCTATTTCTTCCTGATTTAGTCATGGCATGTTGTGCATTTCTAAGAATTTGTCCATTTCTTCCAGGTTGTCCATGTTATTGGCATAGAGTTGCTTGTAGTAATCTCTCATGATCTTTAGTATTTCTGCAGTGTCAGTTTTTACTTCTCCTTTTCCATTTCTAATTCTATTGATTTGAGTCTTCTCCCTTTTTTTCTTGATGACTCTGGCTAATGGTTTATCAATTTTGTTTATCTTCTCAAAGAACCAGCTTTTAGATTTATTGATGTTTGCTTTCATTTCTTTTTCATTTATTTCTGATCTGATATTTATGATTTCTTTCCTTCTGCTACCTTTGGGGTTTTTTTGTTCTTTCTCTAATTGCTTTAGGTGTAAGTTTAGGTTGTTTGTTCGAGATGTTCCCTGTTTCTTAAGGTAGGATTGTATTGCTGTAAACTTCCCTCTTAGAACTTCTTTTTCTGCATCCCATAGGTTTTGGGTCGTCGTGTCTCCATTGTCATTTGTTTCTAGGTATTTTTTTTTTATTTCCTCTTTGATTTCTTCAGTGATCACTTCATTATTAAGTAGTGCATTGTTTAGCCTCCATGTGTTTGTATTTTTTACAGACGTTTTCCTGTAGTTGATATCTAGTCTCATAGCATTGTGGTCAGAAAAGGTACTTGATACAATTTCAATTTTCTGAAATTCACCAAGGCTTGATTTATGACCCAAGATATGATCTATCCTGGAGAATGTTCCATGAGCACTTGAGAAGAATGTGTATTTTGTTGTTTTTGGATGGAATATCCTATAAATATCAATTAAGTCTTGTTTAAGCTATCACTTAAAGCTTGTGTTGTCTTATTTATTTTCATTTTGGATGATCTGCTCATTGGTGAATGTGAGGTGTTAAAGTCCCCTACTATGAATGTGTTACTGTCGATATCCCCTTTTATGGCTGTTAGTATTTGCTTTATGTGTTGAGGTGCTCCTATGTTGGGTGCATAAATATTTACAATTGTTATATGTTCTTCTTGGATCAATCCCTTGATCATTATGTAGTGTCCTTCTTTGTCTCTTCTAATAGTCTTTATTTTAAAGTCTATTTTGTCTGATATGAGAAGTGCTACTCCATCTTTCTTTTGGTTTCCATTTGCATGGAATATCTTTTTCCACCCCCTTACTTTCAGTCTGTATGTGTCTCTAGGTCTGAAGTGGGTCTCTTGTAAACAGAATATATATGGGTCTTCTTTTTGTATCCATTCAGCCAGTCTGTGTCTTTTGGTGGGAGCATTTAATCCATATACTTTTAAGGTAATTACTGATATGTATGCTCTTATTCCCATTTTCTTAATTGTTCGGGGTTTGTTATTGTAGGTCTTTTCCTTCTTTTGTGTTTCTTGCCTAGAGAAGTTCCTTTAGCATTTGTTGTAAAGCTGGTTTGGTGGTGCTGAACTCTCTCAGCTTTTGCTTGTCTGTAAAGGTTTTAATTTCTCCATCAAATCTGAATGAGATCCTGGCTTGGTAAAGTAATCTTGGTTGTAGGTTTCTCTCCTTCATCACTTTAAATATGTCCTGCCAGTCCCTGCTGGCTTGCAGGGTTTCTGCTGAAAGATCAGCTGTTAATCTTATGGGGATTCCCTTGTGTGTTATTTGTTGTTTTTCCCTTGCTGCTTTTAATATGTTTTCTTTGTATTTAATTTTTGACAGTTTGATTAATATGTGTCTTGGCGTATTTCTTCTTGGATTTATCCTGTATGGGACTCTCTGTGATTCCTGGACTTGGTTAACTATTTCCTTTTCCATATTAGGGAAGTTTTCAACTATAATCTCTTCAAATATTTTCTCAGTCACTTTCTTTTTCTCTTCTTCTTCTGGAACCCATATAATTCAAATATTGGTGCGTTTAACATTGTCCCAGTGGTCTCTGAGACTGTCCTCAGTTCTTTTCATTCTTTTCTCTTTATTCTGCTCTACAGTAGTTATTTCCACTATTTTATCTTCCAGGTCACTTATCTGTTCTTCTGCCTCAGTTATTCTGCTATTGATCCCATGTAGAGTATTTTTAATTTCATTTATTGTGTTGTTCATCGTTGCTTGCTTCATCTTTAGTTCTTCTAGGTCCTGGTTAAATGTTTCTTGCATGTTGTCTATTCTATTTCTAAGATTTTGGATCATCTTTACTATCATTATTCTGAATTATTTTTCAGGTAGACTGCCTATTTCCTCTTCATTTGTTAGATCTGGTGGGTTTTTATCTTCTTCCTTCATCTGCTGTGTGTTTTTCTGTCTTCTCATGCTGCTTACCTTACTGTGTTTGGGGTCTCCTTTCTGCTGGCTGTAGGTTCGTAGTTCCCATTATTTTTGGTGTCTGTCCCCAGTGGTTAAAGTTGGTTCACTGGGTTGTGTAGGGTTCCTGGTGGAGGGGACTAGTGACTGTTCTGGTGGATGAAGCTGGATCTTGTCTTTCTGGTGGGCAGGTCCACGTCTGGTGATGTGTTTTGGGGTGTCTGTGGACTTATTATGATTTTAGGCAGCCTCTCTGCTAATGGATGGGGTTGTGTTCCTCTCTTGCTAGTTGTTTGGCATATGGTGTACAGCACTGTAGCTTGCTGGACGTTGAGTGAAGCTGGGTGCTGGTGTTGAGATGGAGATATCTGGGAGATATTTGCCGTTTGATACTATGTGGAGCTGGGAGGTCTCTTGTGGACCAGTGTCCTTATGTTGGTGCTCCCACATCAGAGGCACAGCACTGACTCCTGGCTGCAGCACCAAGAACGTTTCACCCACACGGATCTGAATAAAAGGATGAAAAAATAGAAAGAAAGAAGGAAAGAAAGAAGATAAAATAAAACAAAGTAAGATAAAATAAAATAAAGTTATTAAAATAAAAAATAATTATTAAGAAAAAAAATTTTTTTAAAAGAAAGAAAAAAAAATTGGACGGATAGAACCCTAGGACAAATGGTGAAAGCAAAGGTATACAGAGAAAATCACACACAGAAGCATACACATACACACTCACAAAAAGAAGCAAAGGGGAAAAAAATAATACATCTTGCTCTCAAAGTCCACCTCCTCAATTTGGGATGATTCATTGTCTATTCATGTATTCCACAGATGCAGGGTACATCAAGTTTATTGTGAAGCTTTAATCCACTGCTTCTGAGGCTGCTGGGAGAGATTTCCCTTTCTCTTCTTTATTCACACAGCTCCCGGGGCTCAGCTTTGGATTTGGCCCCGCCTCTGTATGTAGGTCTCCAGAGGGCATCTGTTCTTCGCTCAGACAGGACAGGGTTAAAGTAGCAGCTGATTCGGGGGCTCTGGCTCACTCAGGCCGGGGGGAGGGAGGGGTGCGGATGCGGTGTGAGCCTGCGGCGGCAGAGGCCGGCAGGACGTTGCACCAGCCTGAGGCTCACCGTACGTTCTCCTTCGGAAGTTGTCGCTGGATCCTGGGACCCTGGCAGTGGCGGGCTGCACAGGCTCCCCAGAAGGGAGGTGTGGATAGTGACCTGTGCTCGCACACAGGTTTCTTGGTGGCGACAGCAGCAGCCTTAGTGTCTCATTCCCGTCTCTGGGGTCCGCGCTGTTAGCTGCGGCTCACGCCCATCTCTGGAGCTCCTTTAAGCAGCTCTCATAATCCCCTCTCCTCGTGCACCAGAAAGCAAAGAGGGAAGAAAAACTCTCTTGCCTCTTCAGCAGGTCCAGTCTTTTCTCTGGACTCCCTCCCGGCTAGCCGTGGTGCACTAACCCCCGTAGGCTGTGTTTACGTCGCCAACCCCAGCCCTTTCCCTGCGCTCTGACTGAAGCCCAAAGCCTCAGCTCCCTGCTCCGGCCGCCCTGGTGGGTGAGCCGACAAGCCTCTCGGGTTGGTGAGTGCTTGTTGGCACCGATCCTCGGTGCGGGAATCTCTCCGCTTTGCCCTCCGCACCACAGTTGCTGCGCTCTCCTCTGTGGCTCCGAAGCTTCCCCCCTCTGCCACCCGCAGTCTCTGCCTGTGAAGGGCTCCCTCTTTTTCTTGATGAATCTGGCTAATGATTTATTTATTTTGTTTATCTTCTCAAAGAACCAGCTTTTAGTTTTATTGATCCTTGCTATTGTTTTCTTTGTTTCTATTTCATTTGTTTCTGCTCTGATCTTTATGATTTCTTTCCTTCTGCTAACTTTAGGTTTTTTTTGTTCTTCTTTCCCTAGTTCCTTTAGGTGTACGGTTAGATTTTTTATTTGAGATTTTTCTTGTTTCTTCAGGTAGGCTTGTATAGCTATAAACTTCCCTCTTAGAACAGCTTTTGTTGCATCCCATAGGTTTTGGATTGTCCTGTTTTCATTGTCCTTTGTCTCTAGGTATTTTTTGATTCCCTCTTTCATTTCTTCAGTGATCTCTTGGTTATTTAGTAACATATTGTTTAGCCTTCATGTGTTTGTGTTTTTTACATTTTTTCCCTGTAATTCATTTCTAATCTCATAGTGTTGTGGTCAGAAAAGATGCTTGATATGATTTCAATTTTCTTAAGTTTACTGAGGCTTGATTTGTGACCCAAGATGTGATCTATCCTGGAGAATGGTCTGTGCGCACTTCAGAAGAAAGTGTAATCTGCTGTTTCTGGGTGGAATGTCCTATAAATACCAAATAAATCTATGTGGTCTATTGTGTCATTTAAAGCTTGTGTTTCCTCATTAATTTTCATTTTGGATGATCTGTCCATGGTGTAAGTGAGGTGTTAATATTCCCCACCATTATTTTGTTATTGTCGATTTCCTCTTTTATAGCTGTTAGCAGTTGCCTTATGGATGGAGGTGCCCCTATGTGTGGTGGATATATATTTATAATTGTTATATCTTCTTCTTCGATTGATCCCTTGATCATTATGTAGTGTCTTTCCTTGTCTCTTGTAATGTTCTTTATTTTAAAGTCTATTTTATCTAATATGAGTATTGTTACTCCAGCTTTCTTTTGATTTTCATTTGCATGGAATATCTTTTTCCATCCCCTCACTTTCAGTCTGAATATGTCCCTAGGTCTGAAGTGGGTGTCTTGTAGACAGCATATAGATGGGTCTTGTTTTTGTATCCATTCAGTAAGCCTGTGTTTTTTGGTTGGAGCATTTAATCCATTCACGTTTAAGGTAATTATTGATATGCGTGTTCCTGTGACCATTTTGTTAATTGTTTGGGGTTTGTTTTTGTAGGTCCTTTTCTTCTCTTGTGTTTCCCACTTATAGAAGTTCCTTTAACATTTGTTGTAGAGCTGGTTTGGTGGTACTGAATTCTCTTAGCTTTTGCTTGTCTGTAAAGCTTTTGATTTCTCCATAGAATCTGAATGAGATCCTTGCTGGGTACAGTAATCTTGGTTGTAGCTTCCTCCCTTTCATCACTTTAAGTATATTATGCCACTCCCTTCTGGCTTGTAGAGTTTCTGCTGAGAAATCAGCTGGTAACCTTATGGGTGTTCCCTTGTATATTATTTGTCATTTTCCCCTTGCTGCTTTCAATAATTTTTCTTTGTCTTTAATTTTTGTCAGTTTGATTACTATGTGTTTTGGCATGTTTCTCCTTGGGTTTTCCTGTATGGGACTCTCTGTGCTTCCTTGACTTGGGTGGCTATTTCCTTTCCCATTTTAGGGAAGTTTTCAACTATAATCTCTTCAAATATTTTCTCAGGTCATTTCTCTCTCTCTTCTCCTTCTGGGACCCCTATAATGTGAATGTTGTTGCGTTTAATGTCCCAGAAGTCTCTTAGACTGTTTTCATTTCTTTTCATTCTTTTTTCTTTATTCTCTTCCACAGCAGTGAATTCCACCATTCTCCTTTCCACGTCACTTACCCGTTTTTCTGCCTCAGTTATTCTGCTAGTGATTCCGTCTAGCGTAGTTTTCATTTCATTTATTGTATTGTTCATCTCTGTTTGTTCTTTAATTCTTCTAGGTCTTTGTTAAACATTTCTTGCATCTTCTCCATCTTTGCCTCCATTCTTTTTCCGAGATCCTGCATCATCTTCAGTATCATTATTCTGAATTCTTTTTCTGGAAGGTTGCCTATCTCCACTTCATTGAGTTATTTTTCTGGGGGTTTATCTTGTTCCTTCATCTGGTACATAGCCCTCTGCCTTTTCATCTTATCTATCTTTCTGTGAATGTGGTTTTTGTTCCGCAGGCTGCAGGATTGTAGTTCTTCTTGCTTCTGCTCAAAATATCTTTTCAATAATATTTTTGATCAATGGCCTTTAATAATATTTTGATATGATTTGTCTCCTTGGAGAAAATCCCCTCTGTATTCCCAAGTTGATACCTCTGGTCCTTATCTGCTCTGTAAATTACAGATTCATAAATCTGGATCCTTCTACTCCCTTGCTTTAATTACTTCAATGGATTGATATTGCAGACACTTAAAAGCCCAAATGTCTTTCCAGGCCTATGGGCCTTACCTGTTCTGGCCCTCACTGCAATCTCAAAATTATTGTTCTACTCATGTTGACTTTCTCATTTTTCTTTGGACACACCAAGCTCATTCCCACCTTGGGACTTATAGTAACTCTTCCTTTTTGTCTGGACTACTCTTTGTCAAGAACTTTACTCACAACTTTTTTTTTACCCATTTCTCATTTTAAAATTCACCTCCTCAAAGAGACCACTCAACATAAATTGGCCCCATCATCTCTTTCAATTATATCATTCTACTTTATTTTCCAAATAGTACTTATCACTACCCAGTATTTTCTCATTTCCTTGTATCTTTCCTTGATTGCCTCTCCCCACTGGGACATAAGTTTCTGAAGGCAAAGAACTTGTCGGTTTTAGTTGTGACTCTGTCTCCCACACTGAGAACAATGCATAGCAATGTATAGGCATTCAGGAAGTATTTGTTGAATAACTGAATCAATATTTTATTATATTAGTCTTGTAAAGTAAGACCACTGTCATCTTACTGTGGCTTTGTCAGGTACATTTATCTCAAGTTCCCAATCTCAACCTTTTTGTGTGTGTGTGTGTGTGTGGTACGTGGGCCTCTCACTGTTGTGGCCTCTCTCATTGTGGAGCACAGGCTCCAGACGTGCAGGCTCAGTGCCCATGGTTCATGGGCCCAGCCGCTCCACAGCATGTGGGATCTTCTCAGACCGGGGCACAAACCCATGTCCCCTGCATCGGCAGGTGGACTCTCAACCACTGTGCCACCAGGGAAGCCCCAATCTCAACCTTTTTTTACCACCCAGAGGTCAGCCTCCCACCAGTTGTCTGAAGTCCATATGCTCTCTCCTATCAAAATCTGTCCTCAAGAAAGAATCTTAAACTCAATTTATCATAAGCATGAATGATTACTAATAGCCTACCTCTATAACAATCCCAAGTAGCATATCATTTTAATAAGAATAAACCCTTGAGTGCAAAAATTACCAGGGATATACAAAGGAGTTTTCCATGATGATTTTTTCCATGATGAATTCTTCCAGAGCCCTTGGAATTTTTCTGTGGTTTTTATTTTTCAGATTTGAAACTATATGTGTTTAATCCATCTTTTCTATCAAAGCAGGTAGTAATACAACTTACTTTTTCTTTCTCTGAACAATACAGATGATGATAAATAACATACATGGAACAGTAATGAATGCACCAACTATACACAGCCAATTATAAGAAAAACCAGCAGTACCTAAAAAACACAAATCAGAAACATGTTCTTTGGGACTATACTTCTTTATGTACACTGTACTGACATTTTGGCACCTTTAATCTGTAATGCTCTTTTGATTTACCATTGCTTTGTTGACATGCAAATTGATACGGTAAGATTATTTGTCACATTTCATTTTGTAAAATAATATACTAATATATATTAAAATTGAAGACAGACAATATTTATTTTCATCCTGCTACTCTCAGGAATTTAAAAAAGTATAGCCACCTAAATATCCACTTATATATAATCACTTAAAAGTGATTAACCAAACTATAATATAGTCACTTGATGAAATATTATCCAATTACTAAATGGAATTTCCAAAGAGCCTGTAATAACCTTAGAAAACAAAAATAATTAGTATTTAAGATTAATGTTCTAAGTAATGTGATAAACTTTTTATAAGGCTTATGTAGGGGAGCAGTATTTGCCACATCAAAATATATCTCTTTCACCTAAGGATTATTTCAGGCTGATTTTTTTAAGAAGCTGCAAACACAGGAGAAACATTGAAAACCAAGTGGAATTACCCTTTTATAAGAGACATGTTCATGTATAAGAGAGATCTCCATTTGTACCAGGAAGAGGGAGATGACTCTAAATCTCTAGAAACTCTTATCAATTGAGAAAACAACAACTTAAATCTGCATAACAACCTTACCCTTGTTTACTGTGCTTTTTCTGGTAACCTCCCGTAACTGACTCTCCACCCCTAACATCTTCTTTCTTTAAAAAGCTGATGATGGTACTTAAGGTGATGGCTTCAATATTTTTAAAGATTCAGTTTTCGTGGGTCTCTCCCATGTATACATATATTAAACTTTTGCTTGTTTTTCTCCTGTTAATCTGTCATACCATTTTAATTATTAGACTAACCAATCAACCTAAAAGGGAAGAAGGGACAAATTTTCCACCCCTATAATTATTTACATCAACTAGGTGAGCACAATTATTTGTTATGAGATGGAAAATGGGGGCTCTGAGATGTAAGAAAATTGCCCAAAACTATATGGTGTTTTGTTGGCAAAACTTGGAAGCAAGTGCAGTTCTGTCTGAATCCAGGGCCTGCACTCTTAAGAAAAACACAAATGGTAAAATTTTTAATAACAATGAAAAACAGATCTCCAGGCTGGAGGCAGGAGGTCAGTGAGAAGCCTGCTGCATAATCCAGGCAAGAAGTGGAAGTGGATCAGAACAGGATAGTAACATGCTGAGAAGACACAGAGAGCAGACAGCAGAAGCAGGGAGAAGTACAATCCTGCAGCTTGTGGAACAAAAATCACATTCACAGAAAGACAAAATGAAAGGCAGAGGGCTATGTACGAGAGGAAGGAACAAGATAAAACCGCAGAAAAACAACTAAATGAAGTGGAGATAGACAACCTACCACAAAAAGAATTCGGAATAATGATAGTGAAGATGATCCAGGACCTTGGAAAAAGAATGGAAGCAAAGAACGAGTAGATGGAAGAAATATTTAACAAAGATCTAGAAGAATTACAGAACAAACAAAAAGACATGAACAACACAATAACTGAAATGAAAAATACACGAGAAGGAATAAATAGAAGAATAACTAGGGAGAAGAACGGATAAGTGACCTGGAAGACAGAATGGTGGAATTCACTGCTGCAGAACAGAATAAAGAAAAAAGAATGAAAAGAAATGAAGAGAGTCTAAGAGACAACTGGGACAGCATTAAATGCAACAACATTCACATTATAGGGGTCCCAGAAGGAGAAGAGAGAGAGAAAGGATCCAAGAAAATATTTGAAGAGATTATAGTTGAAAACTTCCCTAACATGGGAAATGAAATAGCCACCCAAGTCCAGGAAGTGCAGAGAGTCCAATACAGCATAAACCCAAGGAGAAACATGCCAAGACACATAGCAATGAAATTGGCAAAAATTAAAGACAAAGAAAAATTATTGAAAGCAGCAAGGGGAAAATGACAAATAATATACAAGGGAACTCCCATAAGGTTACCAGCTGATTTCTCAGCAGAAACTCTACAAGCCAGAAGGGAGTGGCATAATATACTTAAAGTGATGAAAAGAAAGAACCTACAACTGAGATTATTCTACCCGGCAAGGATCTCATTCAGATTAGATGGAGAAATCAAAAGCATTACAGACAAGCAAAAGCTAAGAGAATTCAGCACTACCAAACCAGCTCTACAGCAAATGTTAAAGGAACTTGTCTAAGTGGGAAACACAAGAGAAGAAAAGAACCTAAAAAACAAACTGAAAACAATTAAGAAAATGGTCATAGGAACATGCATATCAATAATTACCTTAAATGTGAAGGGATTGAATGCTCCAACCAAACGACATAGACTGACTGAATGGATACAAAAACAAGACCCATCTATATGCTGTCTACAAGACACCCACTTCAGACCTAGGGACACATTCAGACTGAAAGTGAGGGGATGGAAAAAGATATTCCATGCAAATGAAAATCAAAAGAAAGCTGGAGTAACAATACTCATATTAGATAAAATAGACTTTAAAATAAAGAATATTACAAGATACAAGGAAGGACACTACATAATGATCAAGGGATCAATCCAAGAAGAAGATATAACAATTATAAATATATATGCATTCCAAATAGGAGCACCTCCATCCATAAGGCAACTGCTAACAGCTATAAAAGGGGAAATCGACAGTAACAGAGTAATAGTGGGAGACCTTAACACCTCACTTAAACCAGTGGACAGATCAACCAAACAGAAAATTAACAAGGAAACACAAGCTTTAAATGACACAATAGACCAGAGAGATTTAGTTAGTTAGTTAATTTGCTGCTTTAGATTTAGTTAGTTATTTAGTTAGTCCTAGTTATAGGACATTCCATCCAAAAACAGAAGATTACACTTTCTTCTCAAGTGCACATGGAATATTCTCCAGGATAGATCACATCTTGGGTAACAAATCAAGCCTCAGTAAATTTAAGAAAATTGAAATCATATCAAGCATCTTTTCTGACCACAGCACTATGAGATTAGAAATGAATTACAGGGGAAAAAATGTTAAAAAAAAAAACACATGGAGGCTAAACAATATGTTACTAAATAACCAAGAGATCACTGAAGAAATCAAAAAATACCTAGAGAAAAATGACAATTAAAACACGACAATCCAAAACCTATGGGATGCAGCAAAGGCAGTTCTAAGAAGGAAGTTTATAGCTATACAAGCCTACCTGAAGAAACAAGAAAAATCTCAAATAAAAAATCTAACCCTACACCTACAGGAACTAGAGAAAGAAGAACAAACAAACTGCAAAGTTTGCAGAAGGAAAGAAATCATAAAGATCAGAGTAGAAATAAATGAAATAGAAACAAAGAAATCAATAGCAAAGATCAATAAAACTAAAAGCTTGTTTTTTGAGCAGATAAATAAAATTGATAAACCTTTAGACAGACTCATCAAGAAAAAGAGGGCAAGGACTGAAATCAATAAAATTAGAAATGAAGAAGGAGAAGTTACAACAGACACCACAGAAATACAAAGCATCCTATGAAGCTACTACAAGCAACTCTATGCCAATAAAATGGACAAACTGGAATAAATGGACAAGTTCTTAGAAAGGTATAGCCTTCCAAGACTGAACCAGGAAGAAATAGAAAATATGAACATTTATGATAAAAACTCTCCAGAAAGTGGGCATAGAGGGAACCTACCTCAACATAAAAAAGGCCATATATGAAAAACCCACAGCAAACAACATTCTCAATGGTGAAAAACTGAAACCATTTCCAGTAAGATCAGGAAGAAGACAAGGATGTCCACTCCTGCCACTATTATTCAACATAGTTTTGGAAGTCCTAGCCACAGCAATCAGAGAAGAAAAAGAAATAAAAGGAATACAAATTGGAAAAGAAGAAGTAAAACTGTCACTCTTTTTAGATGACATGATACTATACATAGAGAATCCTAAAGACGCCACTAGAAAACTTCTAGGGCTAATCAATGAATTTGGTAAAGTTTCAGGATACAAAATTAATGCACAGATATCTCTTGCATTCCCATACACTAATGATGAAAAATCTGAAAGAGAAATTAAGGAAACACTCCCATTTACCAATGCAACAAAAAGAATAAAATACCTAGGAATAAACCTACCTAGGGAGAAAAAAGACCTGTATGCAGAAAACTATAAGATACTAATGAAAGAAATGAAAGATGATACCAACAGATGAAGAGATATACCATGTTCTTGGATTGGAACAATCAATATTGTGAAAATGACTATACTACCCAAAGCCATCTACAGATTCAATGCAATCCCTATCAAATTACCAATGGCATTTAATACAGAAGTAGAACAAAAAATCTTAAAATTTGTATGGAGACACAAAAGACCCCAAATAAACAAAGCAGACTTGAGGGAAAAAATGGAGCTGGAGGAATCAGACTCCCTGGCTTCAGACTATAATACAAAGCTACAGTAATCAAGACAATATGGTACTGGCACAAAACAGAAATATAGATTAATGGAACAGGATAGAAAGCCCAGAGGTAAACCCACGTACCTATGGACAACTAATCTATGAAAAAGGAGGCAAAGATATCAGTGGAGAAAAGACAGTCTCTTCAATAAGTGTTGCTGGGAAAACTGGACAGCTACATGTAAAAGAATGAAATGAGAACACTCCCTAACACCATACACAAAAATAAATTCAAAATTGATTAGAGACTGAAATGTAAGACCAGACACTATAAAACTCTTATTGGAGGGGCTTCCCTGGTGGCACAGTGGTTGAGAGTCCACCTGCCGATGCAGGGGACACGGGTTCGTGCCCTGGTCCGGGAAGATCTCACATGCCGCTGAGCGGCTGGGCCCGTGAGCCATGGCCGCTGAACCTGCACGTCTGGAGCCTGTGCTCCACAACAGGAGAGGCCACAACAGTGAGAGGCCCGTGTATCGCAAAAAAAAAAAAAAAAAAAAAAACCCTCTTAGAGGAAAACATAGGAAGAACACTGTTTGACATAAATCACAGCAAAATCTTTTTTGATCCACCTCCCTGAGTAACGGAAATAAAAATAAACAAATGGGACCAAATGAAACTTAAAAGCTTTTGCAAAACAAAGGAAACTACAAACTAGACGAAAAGACAACCCTCAGAATGGGAGAAAATATTTGCCAACGAATCAACAGACAAAGGATTAATGTCCAAAATATATAAACAGCTCATGCATCTCAATATTATAAAAACAAAAACCCAATCAAAAAATGGGCAGAAGACCTAAAGAGACATTTCTCCAAAGAAGAACCTTCTGTAGAAAAAAATAAATAAAATAAAATTCAAAAAAAATTTTTTTAATATTAACACTTTTTACAGCAGGTATTATGACCACAGTGTACTTAAATTGTACTATAAATGTCACTTCTTTCTACATAGTCTTCTGAATATAATTTATATTTTACATTGCAACTTCAATTCAAAAAATGGCCATCATTATGATTATCAATGATAGTTCTTAGGTGTAACATAAAAGTGAACCTATACCTTGTGGATGGACCTTAAGGAAATTTGCACTTATATTAAGTGGCATGAACTACTGTGCATTTTGTATTCTTAGGTCTTCTCATGAATGGTTGTTTTTGTCCTCTTTCTGATTGTCAGATTGATGTCATTTGTCTGCTCACTGTAACCTCTTTTTCCTTTTTAATTTGCTGCTTTAATTTTCCATTATCATTGAAGAAAAAGATAAATTCTTGTTAGCAATTACTTCTTCCCTGAGATACTATTAGAAAGTCCATATTTAACTGAAAAACTTTGTGCTATTTATTTTTGACTGTTCAGGTATCACTTTGCCTCAGTTTCTACTTTTAACTATGTTCTTTTTCAACGAGATATTACATAGCTCATTCAAAATGTGTGGAGGAAGTTGAATGGGAAGAATTTGGCACAAAAATGTGAACACAGCCGTGAAGTCAATGGCAACAGAAAAAGGGAGGAGGGAGGGAGCTCTATATAAGATTTCAGCAAAATCAGGGATTTATATCCCAAATACTTGTTATGAAGCTAAGCAAGGAAGAATCCTCTTTTGAATTGATGTTACTTCTTTACAGACGTTTGTATCTCAGTGATAAGTGAAATTAACCATAATAATCTACCCAATAGATTGAGAGGACCCACATATACTATTCAATTGCCATAATTCAATCTCATGATTTGGGGAAACTTACCAGGGGAAAAAAGCTGATTAACTTTCGTTTTAAGAGATACATGTGGGCTTCCCTGGTGGCGCAGTGGTTGAGAGTCCACCTGCCGATGCAGGGGACACGGGTCTGTGCCCCGGTCCGAGAAGATCCCACATGCCACGGAGTGGCTGGGCCCGTGAGCCATGGCCGCTGAGGCTGTGCGTCCGGAGCCTGTGCTCCGCAACGGGAGAGGCCACAACAGTGAGAGGCCCGCGTATCGCAAAAAAAAAAAAAAAGAGATACATGTAACAGAAATACTTACCTCTATTCTTTCCTGAAACTCCATTAAAGTAACAGTAACAAAAATAAAATGATTAAATGAAAAATAACAAGTAGACAGAAGAGAGACCTTCATTAGCAAGAAGTTTAAACAAACTTATGAAAGGTGTAAAAAGGTTAGAAGAATGGCCTATGAAGGTGCTGGATGAAAGAAGCTGAAGGTTCATTTATGTACAAAGCAGACTATTTCTGCAGAGAGAGCCCTGCAGAACCTGGAGAGGCTCAGGATTCAGACAACAAAGGAAGGAATATTCTGAATCACAGAATAAAAGAGTCAAAAGCATCCACTTCCATGGACATAGAAACTGTCATACAGACTGAAGTAGGTCAGAAAGAGAAAAACAAATATCTTATATTAACATATATATGTGGAATCTAGAAAAATGGTACAGATGAACCGGTTTGCAAGGCAGAAATAGAGACACAGTTGTAGGGAACAAACATATGGACACCACTGGGGGGGAGCAGGTAGTGGTGGTGGGATGAATTGGAAGATTGGGATTGACATGTATACATTAATACATATAAAATAGGTAACTAATAAGAACCTGCTGTATTTAAAAAATGAATAAATAAAATAAAATTCAATAAATAAATAAATAAGCATCCACTTCCATAACCCAAAGCACAACTTTGGACAGCCAAGTGCTTTTGCCAACCACTCAGGCAAAAAACATGAGGTGGTAGTTCAAGTAATTTATTAAACATACAAAATAACCAGGGTAGAGGGGGTCAGAGCACCAGAGTAAAGGCCTCTGCATTCCAGCTTTTAGACTCTCCTGGCTAATTGCTACCTACTCTCTACAAAAAAAAGTTTGTCTCTTCACAAGATGCAATAAACCAAATAAGGATTCTTTAAACTCCCAGTGAAGGCTCACTAGACTTTGAAGAAAGCCTGTAATCAAAGTGAAAAATACTGAGTAAAAGAAATATAAAATTAAAATGATGGTAGCGGAGGTGAGGCAGGGACTGGTGAAGATAATTAAAGATAATTATAGCACCTCTAAATTATTATTCCTAGATAGATTTGAGGGGATATTTTTTCCTTAAAATAAGAAGATAAGGGTATGAATTAAAGCAATTTTAAATTGTAAAATTAATTTTAAATTGTAAAAGCAATTCAAAATTATAAACCTGATTATCAAAAGAAGGAAACATTTAATGAAAGAGTTTGAAGACAAATTTTAGAAACTCAGATAGTCTGAAAAAAAGAAAAAGAAATGTGAATATTAAAGAAAAAATAAAATAAAATCCAATCTAAATACTTTAGTGACCACTTAATCAAAGTTTATCAAAAGAGTATGTTAGATGAACAAAGGGAAAAGTCTCAAAGAAATGAGAAGATAGTCAGAGTTGAAGGATTTGAGTCTCTAGATTGAATGAACTCACCAAATGCCCATCACATTAAAGGATTAAAAACAAGACAACTAAAAATAGCACCAGGAAGTTTCAAAACTCTAATAATAAAGAGAAGATACAATGTTACCACTGAGAAGTAATATTTACTATTACAATTATCAGATTGACATTTGGCTTCTTATTAATAATAATAGATAGTCAGGGTAATGGAGAAATACTCTAGAAGTTCTGAGGGCAGAAGGATGATTAAACTAAAGTTGTATAACAAGCAAGCTATCAATCACATGTGAAAGCATTCTAAGACCATAGGATAGATCCTGTGGCCTGGTAGCATGACCACCAGAGTCACCAGGGAAATTGCTAGTTTCCCTACAGCACTGAGTTTTGAACTCTACTTGAACCAGGTTGTGTAGCCTGGAGAGGCTGAAAATGACAGAAGAGGGTAGTTTTTGGTGGTCTGAGTGTGTTATGTTTTACAACCATCTCATTTGGTGCTAGCCTTCATTTTGTGCTTTATTTAGATTAGCCCAGAGGTTAATTCAGAGATTGATGAGATTTCCTAAATGAGGTTATGTTTAGCCCATCTGGACTGCTTACTAGACTACTCATTCCAATACTCCTGTAGTTGGCTATGTACAAAAACTGTTATATTTCCAAAAGACGTGATGTCTCCTTCACTCATTCAAAATTTATGATTCAACATCACTGAAGGCTAGTGATGCTTTTTGTTTCTTGGATGAATGTGACAACTTATGGAGATACTTTAATCTTCTCATCGTTTTCCTGAGTTTATAAAAACCAAAAGTATAGATATCTTAATAAAAGATATCTTTAAAGATATCTTAATAAAATAGGATAAGTTAAAGATATCTTAATAAAATAGGATAAGTGGGCTGACTAACATGACTTACTTAATGTTCTCACCAACTCTGAACATAGCAATTTTATGAAAACTGTCAAAATATAAGACTGGGAATTAAGATACCCTAAGTTCTACTGCAAGCTGTCCCATCAAATAAGATTCTGGAAAAGTCATTAGATTGTGCTTTCTGCAAAAGATATGCAGAGGTACTCTAGTCTTATTTCTAAAATGATCTGTAACTAATGACTTGCCTTCTCAATGTGTATTTTGGAGAAAGAAAATATTTCACTCTCATCATAAAGTCTAGGATTTGAAGCATTACTATCTGAATACTAAGCACCTACAGTAGATATCTTCTGCAGGAAGAGATGGAAACTCCAGTTGGCAGATAAGCCAAGAGCTCTTCTCTATTTCTATAAAAACTATTTAAGGCTATGTAATGAGGGCAAGAAACTGTACTTTCTTGAATTTCTGAAAACTGGGTCAAAGCACATTAATTACTGAACATGGTTAGAAGAGCCCTGTTGACAAGGAAGCTATGGAAATGCAGTTACAAAAGATGAAAAGATGGGACTTCCCTGGTGGCTCAGTGGTTAAGAATCTGCCTGCCAATGCAGGGAACACGGGTTCAAGCCCTGGTCCGGGAAGATCCCACTTGCCACGGAGCAACTAAGCCTGTGCACCACAACTACTGAAGCTGCGTGCCTATAGTCCATGCTCCGCAGCAAGAGCAGCCACCGCAATGAGAAACCTGTGCACCGCAACGAAGAGTAGCCCCCGCTCGCCTCAACTAGAGAAAGCCTGCGCACAGCAATGAAGACCCAATGCAGCCAAAAATAAATAAATAAAATAAATAAATTTTTTACAATACCCGAAAACTTTCCAGATTTGATTAAAAATATCATTAGTCTACATATCCAAGAACATTTATTCTGTAGAATAAATACAGAAAGATCCACACCGGGGCTTCCCTGGTGGCGCAGTGGTTGAGAATCAGCCTGCTAATCAGGGGAGCCCTAGTCTGGGAAGATCCCACATGCCGCAGAGCAACTGTGCCCGTGAGCCACAACTACTGAGCCTGCGTGTCTGGAGTCTGTGCTCCGCAATAAGAGAGGCCGCGATAGTGAGAAGTCCATGCACCGCAATGAAGAGTGGCCCTCTCTTGCCACAACTAGAGAAAGCCCTTGCCCAGAAATGAAGATCCAACACAGCCAAAAAAAAAAAAGATCCACACCAAGGCACATCATAATCAAACATAATCAAAGACAAACTTGAAAGTAGAAAAGGATTTTCAATAACATTAACAGCTAATTTTTATCAAAAACCTTTGCAAGGCAGAAATAGAGACACAGATGTAGAGAACAAACATATGGACACCAAGGGGGGAAAGCCAGGGGTGGGATGAATTGGGAGATTGGGATTGACATATATACACCAATATGTATAAAATAGATAACTACTGAGAACCTGCTGTTAGAGCACAGGGAACCCTACTTCAATTTGTTGTACAGTAGAAACTAACACAACATTGTAAAACAACGATACCCCAATTAAGATGAAAAAGTGCTAAGAGGAGTGGCCAAGATGGAGGACTATGAAGACCCTGAGCTCACCTTCTCTCATGGGTACACCAAAATTACAATTATTCACACATAAATTATTGATGAGAAAAAACTGGAAGACTAGCAGAAAATATCTTGCACAACTAAAGATATAAAGAAGGAGCCACAATGAGACGTATAGGAGAGGTGGAAATGTGGTACAGTCAATGTGGTACCCCTGGGTGGGTAACCCACAAATGTGAGGATAATTACAATTGCAGAGGTTCTCCCAAAGAAGCAAGGGGTTCGAGACCCAAATTGGGCTCCCCAGCCTGGAGGTACTGCACCAGGAAGATGGTTCCTCCAGAACATTTGGCTTTGAAGGCAGGCAGGGCTTGCTTTCAGGAGAGCCAGAGGGCTATAGGAGATAAAGGGCACACACAGAATCTCACATGCTTCGGGAACCAGGGCAGAAGCAGTCATTTGAAAGAAGCCTGGATCAGAGCAACATGCTGATCTTGGAGAGCCTCCTGGAGAGGCAGAAGGCAGCAGGGGGCTTGCCCCAGGGACATAGACACTGGTGGCAGCCATTTGGGGAGCTCATTCTGCCATGTGGCCCGGGTGCTGGCATGACCCATTTTGGAGTCCTGCCTCTAGCTTATAAGTGCCAGGACTCAGCCCCATCCATCAGCCTGTGGGCTGGGACGCCTTAGGACAAGCAATGAGCTGAGTGGAGACACAGCTGTACCCACCAGTAGGCTTGCTGCCTTAATACCGCACAGCCCGCACCTGCCTCAGGACCTGGCCCTGTCCACCAGAGGACCCTGGACCCAGGGGTCCTCTGGCACTATCACTGAACGGAAGGTAAATACCAGATCTGAAACAACTTGGACACCTCAGCCAGCCACCATGGGATCTACCCCACTCACCAGTGGGCCAACACCAGCTTTGGGACAGCCCAAACCCAACAGCGAGCCATGTCAAAAACCAGTCCTACCCACCAGCAAGCCAACTCTAGATCTGAGGCTGCCAGCCCCACATTCACCCACTGCAGCACACATCTCTGCCCACCAGTAGACCAGAACTACACCAGGACCTCCTGAGGCCATGTGGCCAGCAGGTGACCTGAGCCTGTCTTCCAGTGGCTGGGAGCCTCCTTGCAAGGCAAGGCATGGCAACCACCCAAACCAGAGGCCAGAAGGACCCATATAGGCAAAATAGGGAGCACCTCTAGAGCATAGAGCCAAATAAGAACCTAGATTTCAAAATCATTATAGAATTCCTTCCCAAACATTTTATGATGAGAGTGGGAACATGAAAATTGGCTCTATGGTAGTATCACTAAGTAATTTCAATGAAAATATCCTTTTCACATTATGTTTAGAAAAAAGAAATGAGTCTATCATTATTCCAAAAAATTTCCCTAGATAAAGGACTCAGAAGATACAATCTATCTTGCCTGTCTTGATTACATTCTCCTACATGGTTAGAATAGCCATTGTCTCCCTCTGTCTCTTTTTTGTTTCCTAACCCAGCAACCTGCATCCTCATATTTCAAAATCTCTATCACTCTATCTTATGTAGGAGTCTCATTCCCACCAGAATTCTGGGAAAACAGTGTCTATTGGCTCTTTGCCAGAAATCCACTGTTCCTAAGTTTTAAATTAATAGAGCAATACAATTTCTGGAGGTTCCTTTTCATCCTTGTTTATTTATTTATTTATTTATTTAAACGTCCTTAAGGCTTCAAGGGTTGCCGTAGATGTGCAGGGGCAATGATGCCGTGTAGCACCTTCTAGGACTGTATTTCATCAGCCAATCAAGTCAGGGGTTGTGAAGCTGAAGCCAATGGGTTCAGACCAGGGGCGGGGCTTACAGCAAGTAACTGTCAGTGAGATAGCAGTTAGTTGCGGCTGTTCTAGGGTGAACGGATTAGGTAGCCTCCACTTCTCACCTACATACCACACGATACTCCTCCTGAGGCTCTAGATGGTGAGTCCTCCCTTGGCTTCCCCTTCAGGAAGTTGCCGTTCTCCTTGGGTACTTTCTTCCGCAAAGAAGAACAAATGCTCCCACAGTATTCCAGCTACAGATTCAGCCAGCCACTCCCTCTTGTAGTTTCCAACTTTCCTATGGCAGCCAATCAAACACTTTTCCGAAGATCAACCAGCCTTTCAGTGTGAATTTCTGTCCCTTAGCCCCTGCCCCTCCTCCATTACACTTCCCATATCAACTTTCCAGACTGTGGTTCACCTGCCTGGTGATTGTTCCCTTTTGCCTTATGAGCACCAAGAGGAAAGCACACTGATGCCGTGGTGAATCTCCTCAGGTGTATGCAGCAGAGCTGAGAGGGAGGAGGGGCTCGTTCTGAGTGAAGAAGCCTTAGGAGGGCAACAGACTGCCCACCTTCGGAGTCTGTGAGTAAGGCCCCGCTGTATTGTGTGGAGAGTCTTCTGAAGAGACAATCCAACCCCAGTTCTGTATCTGCCATAAATCAATGAGAGCTTTACAGCTAATGAAGATTACTGGGATCCCACAGCTCTCTTTTCAGGATAATTTTGTCACCAAATTCCTGCAAAATGTGGTGATTAAAAGGAAGAAAGATTTCCCATTTTCAAGTACAGAGTGAATCAGTACGATTTCCACTCCATGAGAGAGAATTTCTCAAGGCTAAGTGATGTTCAGGACAAATCCATATGCCATTTTTGAGAGGACAGTTATTAACTCCACACAGAAAGAGATTTGAGGCATTATTTAATTTATTGATAAGTTACTATAGGAAACCTATGTGGCAATTTCAAGGCAAATCAATATTTTTTACCTAATGAGGCATTAACTCACAAACTTATTCAAAATTGTCAAAAGTCAATTTAAGCTGAAGAGGAGTTTTAATTACATTGAAAATCTGTTTAATCTAAACTGCTACTTCTTTACCCATATCCTTTAAAGTATCAAACTAGAATGATATTAGCATTTACATGCTAACTTAACATGAGATCATTTTGGTCAGGGGAAAGGTTTGTTAGGAGAATTTGGAGTAGAGGTTGAAGAAGCCAAATTGAGTATTTACAGCCAAACAGGGAAATTCTGTTGAACTTGATCATATATGTCCCTAAAGTTCAAGAATAATTAAGATTTGCAGTAATTTTATTCTTTTATGAAAGAGATTTATTAGGATTGAATGTATAAACACTTATTAAGGTTTTCTTTTTTAATTTATTTTTTTATTGGGGTATAGTTGTTTTACAATGCTGTGTTAGATTCTACTGTACAGTGAAGTGGAGTTCCCTGTGCTATACAGTAGGTTCTCATTAGTAATCTATTTTTTACATATTAGTGTATATATGTCAATCCCAATCTCCCAATTCATCCCACACCCCCTTTCCCCTTTTGGTGTCCATACATTTGTTCTCTATGCCTGTGTCTCTATTTCTGCCTTGCAAACAGGTTCATCTGTACCGTTTTCCTAGATTCCACATATATGCGTTAATAATATATGATATTTGTTTTTCTCTTTCTGACTTACTTCACTCTGTATGACAGCCTCTAGGTCCATCCACATCTCTACAAATGACCCCATTTCATTCCTTTTTATGGCTGAGTAATATTCCATTATATGTATGTACCACATCTTCTTTATCAATTCATATGTCAATGGGCATTTAGGTTGCTTCCATGACCTGGCTATTGTAAATAGGGCCACAATGAACATTGGGGTACATGTGTCTTTTTGAGTCATGGCTATTAAGGTTTCAAATAAACAATTTTAGAAATGAGAAAATGCTTATGGGAACATGTGTCCCTGCTTTTAGTTTGGAAAACAATAATTTCCTTAACTGTATTAAATTCTGAGAGCCTATAGGAATGTATAACTATGATGCAGAAAATAGTTTTCCTTTTTTGGTCAAACCCATTTGCTCCAGAATATTTAGTCCAGGAGTAACAGTGAGAAAATTAATAGGTGAAATTGACAATGTTTTCCTAAATAGTTTGATGCTGGGAGCAAATACCATCAGTCTATCACAATGTTCTTCCCTAATGGCACAGATTTCTCCTAGAGCAGTGCTTCTAAATAATGGCTGATTATTAGAATCACTGGGAAGTTTTTAGGTTCCAATACTCAGGTTGCACCTTAGACCAATTAAATTAACCTCTGTGGTACCACCCAGGTATCTGTATTTTTAAAACTCTCTGATTCCAATATGCAGTCAAGGTTGAAAATCTCTGTCTTAGAGGGATAACTGAGCTTGCTCTCCTCTATCACTTAAATTACTATCAAGGTACCTTGGTCTACTTTCAGTTCTTAACATGTTAAAGTGAGGTTAAGGAATTTAGAAATCCTTTGAGGAAAAATGAAACAAATCAAAAATAAGCAGCCCCAAACATCAGGGAACTGGTCTGACACCCAGAGCTAGGTGTCACCTAGTATTACTACAAGCTGGTCTGATGCTCACAGCTAGTCCATGCTGTTCTCCTACCGGACATATAATCTCACAGAACATCAAAATCAGATGAGTTCACTAGGAGACCGTAAATAAAGTTGGACAAAAAGAAGTCACCATGCAACCCATACAGTACCAAACATCCCCTCCCTCATCTAAAATGAGTGGCTGCTGCTTCTGTACTCATCACAGCTTTATCCCCATTCTAGTCTACTTTCTCTATACATAAGATTTATTGAGATACCCAATCACAGAATTGTCCTTGCTTTTTTTTTTTTGCGGTATGCGGCTTCTCACTGTTGTGGCCTCTCCCGTTGCGGAGCACAGGCTATGGACGCGCAGACTCAGCGGCCATGGCTCACGGGCCCAGCCGCTCCGCGGCACGTGGGATCTTCCCGGACCGGGGCACGAACCCGTATCCCCTGCATCGGCAGGCGGACTCCCAACCACTGCGCCACCAGGGAAGCCCTGTCCTAGCTTTCTGACAGCACCCAAGTTATAGTAAACTTTCACTTCCTTAGACCTTCTCCAAAATTACCCAGATCCACAATTAGTTCTTTCTAACATCCTTTTACTGAACCTCCCAACAGTTCCCCAGGGTGAATGACCTCCCTCACTGAGACACATTATAAACCAAACTTGTCAACTACAGTTGTGTTTCTGGGGTCTTCACCAGAAGGGCATTGATACCCTTTCTCAAAATATCTGACTCAAGAATATTGAAAATAAGCTGGCTTTGAGACTGAAAACTGAGCAATGTTGCCTTTGAATTGGGTGAATCACAGTGGTTACTACCATTGGCTACACATTAAAATTGCCTGGGGAGCCCAAGCTGCCACCTAGACTGATTTAAATAGGAATCGCTGAGGATAAGACTCAGGCAATAGTATCGTTATAGCTCCCCAGGTGATTTCAAATAAAATTATAAATACAGGGAGAGGAATTACATAGACTGGGAAACTATACAGATCAGAAAACTGAGGCCAACAGCAAGTTGCTCAGAGTCTTTTACCCTGCAAGCAGCAGCCCATCAGATCTTTGCGTGCAGAGAGTCGCAATCTGACCAGAGAATCGACACTTTTACATTGGTGCTAATATGGTACAACGTTTGTAAACAGTGTTCACAAGGCCCTTTGATGCTGGTGTTACAATACCATGTGGAAAGAAGTAGAAGGTATAATTATATAAGGATGAACAGAACTATATAAATAAAATATATAAAAGCCACTAGATGACATGACTGTGCATATTTTTTTTGTTTTTGAAATGCTTCTTTACATATTTATTTCAAAAATATTCACAATAAGCATGTACTCATTTAATTTTCTTTCAAAAGGTTGTTTTTATAGTCAGTAAAGAGCATATTATAAAACATATGTATGTGAAATATGAAACTGAAAAAGACATTGCTGGATTGTGAGAGGAAGTTTAGTAATAAGTGATTGCTTAGCGGGGCAGCCAGATGAGATGCTAATAGACATGAGAAAAGGTTAAGCTAATACTATGAGAGAATTGGAAGAGTTCCCTGCATGAAGTTTAAGACCCCGACGTAAAACTTTCCTCACCATGGGAAACAAGTGGGATTGGCAGACTGCAGCTATTACCTATTTCTTCAAACCAAGACACACCATGGCCTTTGTTCCTTTTCCAAGAAGTAACAATAGAAACATGTAACAACTCCCTTGTTTTAAATCATCTTGTTTTCAATATTTTTCTTAGGTCCTTGGTTGCTATAAAAATATTTAAAAGTTAGAGAAAACATGGCCTATCAATGTCTCAGAGGAGATAAAAGAAGGCTGTTATTAAACATCATCATAGTCTATTCATTTCTGTCTGGATAGAACAACAAAAGAGATCAGAATATTCTCACCACCACCACTTCTTACTTTGGAATAGCTGCCGGAACATGCTTCCAGAGGCTCAGATAAGCTGAGAGCAGAACCCTGGTTGTCCATCCTCAGAACTAAGTAACCTGCACCAGCTTGTGGTCCTGGTGACTGGTTAGATGAAAAATCCTCTTTTCAGCTGGATAGATACAGGACGAAAATAGCTGAGTAGCGCTTGGCATCATAAGAACACAGGATGACACTGGCTCGTCTCTATCACTTGGGGTTGTAATTCTTCTATCATCTAAATTGAAAACATCATAGAAGAGGGAGGCATCCCTAATTTGGGCACACCTTAAGAAATCACTAGAAATAACTAAAGAGAAATATAGGCTTTTTATTTATTTTTTAAGAAAAGCTGTAGAAGGCCACCAAGAAGGAAAATCTTATGTTCTTTTGGTCCTAGGTGAGTTTTGCAGAGTCCTAAGAGTTGGATTCAGACGGCCTATGAGAAACCACAGGATGAGTGGCCCTGTTTCTAATTTCACTTTTCTTAACAAAGGATTTACCAACATATGGCTGGATATTTTTAGGACAACATTCACGAAAACTTCTCAGGACCTCCCTGATATCATTCTAATATTGTCTTTGATCTGTACAATTGGAGGTAGGTGTAATTCTTTTTATTTAAGTGTGTTTTGTGCTTGTATTTTGTAAATGTCACCATAGAGAATTAAGAAAAGTAGCAATAATAGGAAATTAGATTTTTTTTTCTAAATTCATACCTCTATACCAAGATTTTCAATCAAATGAATCCAACGGTAATCTGCCCCTGAGGAGAGACCATGTAGATCTGATCCACATTCTTCACCTCTATTGAGTTCAGAGTATTCATACCTTCTTACTTGCTAGGTCATGGTTAGATTTAAGTGATGTGGAGAATTGAACCAGATAAGCAGAAAATCAAAGGTTAGGGATTTTATTGTTACCTGCATCATCATAAACTAGAGTTTCATTCATATTTTAAAATTAGGTGTCCCACAGATTTCTTCACTTGGAAAAAGAATTTTCAAAGTGATAGGTCTTCTGAATGATTCAGTTACTTTTTAACCCCTTGGTAGGTGTTCCCTTAGGTTTTGTCCAAATGGTAAATTATGCCCAGCTTTTATGAGAAGAAAAGAACACTGTAGAAATCAAAAGAAAGCACATTTTTTGCATGTGCTTTTGACCTGATTAGGAATTGTATTACAAAGAATTAGAAACATTAAACTGAAGGAAATGCTGTGATACTACTTATTGCACCTTGAAAAAAATTATAAACAAAGTTAAATATTCATTTTATAGGCTTTCTAATGGGTAGTAGGTAATTAGTAATAGGTAGCTAGTTTTTCTCATTATTAAATTATTATACTAATTCCTCATTGCTATCTTGGGAATCAGCCAGGATATTTCATTTAAGGTTAGTAATTTATTAATCCCTCATTGCAGGATTGCTAAAGAAATGAATATCTGATTTATAGCATGTACATAAACTGCTGTAAATATTTTAGTAGGAACACAAGAACGAACGATTACTAGCAATATTTAATAAAGATTCTAAGAAAATGATAGACTTTGTAAAAGAAGTAAAGCATGAATTTAGTGGATGACCAATTATACTGATTCTATATGCTTAAGTGTGAGGGAGGGTTTCAGTTACAGGAATATAGCAAGTAAGGAGTGGTGCAGTATTTCATTGTCCTCAGTATTAAGAAGTCATGTCCAATTAAAGTTCTATAAATGTGGTATTTCACTGCCTTTCAATAGACATATTTTTTTGCAGCATTTTTGAACCTACACTTGAAAGACTTTCCAATTCCTCTCCCTGTGATATTATTTTTATTTGGATGCAGTTTTGAAATGTTCAGTTTTACATCTGACCAGGTGTGTATAGTAAATATGAGTAAATATAGTAAATATTTTATATATCTGACTATATCTAAGATTCATATAAATACAAAGATGGCTTAAGAAAATTTGTAAACATATTTCTTCACTGCTGTGCCAGTTGATAGAGGCTTATGATGTGGATAACATCATATCAGCTGTGTAGAAGAAGGAACCAGGCATGAAAGAGCTGAAATCCAGGTAACATAGTCAAAACAGAGCCTAGGTCTGAAACTAGGTAGGCAATTCAGAATGAGTACATGTACAGCTGCTAAGAATGTGAGTAGCTGAGTATTTAATCATAATTCAAAACCTTAGACAAGAAATTGGTAAACAAGATAGAAGCCCAGAGAGACTTTGAGCTACTGATACAGGACTCTAGTGGCAAGAGAATTCTGACATTGAACAAATCTATTGCCTTGGGAATGTTTCATAGTGTTCCCATTAGAATAGAGGCTACTCTCTAAGTGCACCTGCCTTAGAATATTTCAAGAAACATACACTGAGCCTCTTACATGGAGCTGGAAGTGAGGAACAAGACAAAGTATATAGTCAAGGCATATACAGTATTACTAAATAGTTGGGAACAGCCGGAGTCAGGTAAAGGAGAGACAATATGCTTACTACAAGGAATATAGAATGCATTATTGACACATTAAATAGTCCTCTAGCCCAGGGGTTGGCGGCAAAGTGTTTTCTGTAAAAGGCCATATAGTACATATTTTAGACTATGAAGGCCATATGATCTCTGTCACAACTACTCAACTCTGCCATTGTAGTTTAAAAGCAGCCATAGACAATACATAAGTAAATTGGTATGGCTGTATTCCAATAATACTTTATTTATGAAAACAGGCATTGAGCCAGATTTGTTCCCAGGGCCCATAGTTTGCCAACACTTGCCCTAGTTAATCAGTATATAAACACGAACGTGTGTGAAAATGATTGACTTTCCCAAACAAATTTAACCAGTGATGTTAAAAACCATAATGGAAACCATGTATCCATGCCAGAACCAGAAGCAGATTACTCCTTCATTTGTCATGAACAGGTTTTATAATCATCTGATTTTTGACATAAGTGCAATTTTAAGTACTTCTATAAACTTTACTATTTGTCAACAACTCTTTAAAGGAAGAGACCATATGTTGAGAACTGTGAACGGTCTAAGATTTTACTCAACTTTCAATCTAATAATTTTGCTTGCCACAGTTTCATCGTCCTGGCAAAAGACACGGGACTCCTGGGCTAGAAACAAAGGACTTTATTACTCATAGCAATAACAGAAGCCAGAGTCTCCGCATTTTCTTGCCCCTGTTCCATGAGCCCCACAGGGAGAAGTAAAGAGGGCAAGGTGAAACCTGCATACACAATGGGTTGCATTATAGGAGAAGAAATCTGAGCTTAGAGAACTTGAATATGTTATGATGGGCAGTGAGCTCATCTGCCCTCTTGCTCCAGAGAGAGATAATATCTTTATAACACTGGACAGTATAGTAAACCTGCCTTTTTCTCTGGAGGGAGACACTTGCTTTATCTTCCAAAGCTGTTAGCCATACAAATATTCTTGAAAGAAAATATTCCTGGAAGAAAAGCAGTCAGTGCCCCCATCCATAGCATACAGAGAAACACAAGAGACCCATGAAGAATCATTTCCCAAATGCAAGGAGAGAGCCTAACACAGTAGGTACTCAGTGTTTCCTTAATGAGTGAATGTTGAATGGATGTGTTAACGAACCAAACTGGGTCTGCTTGCCCACGGGCAGTAAAGCCAATCTACTGACAGTGGGTTGTGGTGAAGGAAAGTGCAGCGTTTATTGTAAGGTGCCGTACAAGGAATATGGGACAGCTAGTGCTCAAAAAGCCTGAACTCCCCGATGGGTTTCAGCAAAGCATTTTTAAAAGCAAGGCAAAGGAAGGGAGTCCCAGGGTATATGATGAGCTCATGCACAATTCTCTGACTGGTTGATGGTGAGGTAAAGTAGAAAGATCAAAAATTGTTGCAAATATTTCCTGGTTCCAGCCAGACTCCTGAAGGGATGTGTTAATTTCTTTCATTTGGTGCGGCTGGGGGGGGGGGGTTGCATCTGTAAAACAACTCAGGAAATGTGCATGAGATACTATTATCTAGGTACTTCAGAGAGGACCTAAAGCAGAGGATATAAGGGAGACATCTCTCTGGGGAAGGCCCCATAGGGTCCTGCTTGGTTACAGATGCCCATATAGGATTTAAAACTATCAACTAAATATTTTATGATAAACACCATTAATTGGTTATTTCATAATCTGCATTACCTTCCCAGTCTCTATCCCTGCTATTCTTCCATACACATCTTCTGTATAATCCATGGCTAATTACGTAGTTTCTGGAAATTGATACGATTGTTTACTCCTTTGTGGATTTTGTGCATGATGATCCGTCTACCTGAAATCTCTTTCTTTCTCTTGTATGCCTGAAAATCTGCTACATACCCTTTAGTACTTTTGTCAAACTGTTTCCTATATCTATTCTTAAAAAAAAAAAGAAAAAGAAGCATAGAGATGTTCATTAACCTTTTGCTGTAGTTGGTAATGATCTGATGCAAAATTATGAAAATCCAAGAGTTAAGACTTCAGCACTTACTATGTTGTGATTAATCTTTCTATCTTGTGCTAGGCATAGGAGTGCCTGGCATGTATTCCATGCTAATAGACCAACAGATAAATGAGAAAATAACATTTTTATATTATTAGGTCCAAAACTATGCAGATGCCATACAGTGGATGGATCCACATTTATTTTTTGATATATTTACACCAATAATTCTCTTTAATGTTGCATTTGACATGGATGTTTACCTGCTCCACAAGTTATTCTGGCAGGTAAGAAGTGTTATTTTCAATAATATTATTCACTCATGAACTACTACATGTTATCTGTGTTCAGATTTTTTTACCGTTTTAAAAATCAACTATATTTAGGTATAATTTATATGCAATAGTATGCATACATTTTGAGAGTACAGTTTGATGAGTTTTGACAAATATCAACCTATCAAGATATAGAAATTTCCATTATCCTAGAAAATTCCCTCAGACTTCTTTGAAGTCAATCCCTCATCAATGCCTCAGAGAGGTAAGTACTGATCCAACTTTCTCTTTTTTAATGATTCAATTTCATTTGATTTACCTTAGAAATTCTGTCCAAATATTATGTAATTTTTGGTACAGATAGTCATTTGCAAGGTCATGGGGTACAAGTGCAAAGACTAACTTTCTCATTACTTGTCATTTCTATATAGTATATTTCTTTTGAATATTAATTCAAAGAGAAAAGTAGGAAATCATTTCTATAGCCTTATTATTAAAGTCTCAAATAGATGCCAGGTGAAAAAATTTACATAGTGACTATTACAGGCATTATTTTCAAAAGTCATTCCTAAGCAAGATAAATTATATTCAATTAAATTGATTAAAAAATCCATTACATATTGTTTTTAGCAGGTTCTTCAAGATTTACATAACAGTGTCATTGTCTTCCATGTATGACTTAGATTCACAATCAAAAATAAGTCTCCACTTTGATACCACTGTAGTTTTCTTTTTTCCAAAAATTTTTACTTTTGATGAAGTTCATCAATTTTTCTTTTAGAATTTGTGTTTTTATGTCCTATTAAAAATTATTTGCCTATTCTAAGGTCACTAAGATCTTTTGCTATGTTTTCTTCTAGAAGTTTAATAGTTTTAGATTTCACATTTAGGTCTAAGATCCAATTTGAGTTAATTGTTTTATATGATGTGAGTTGGGTGTTCTGTTTCATTTTTTTTCATATGGACATTCAATTTTTACAAAATCATTTTTCTTCTTCCAGTTTTATTGAGATATAATCAATGTAGAGCACCATATAAGTTTAAGGGGTACATCATGATTTGACTTGTATACATCATGAAATGATTATCATAATAAATTTAGTGAACATCCATCATCTCACAGATACAAAATTAAAGAAATAGAAAAAAATATTTTTCTCTGTAATGAGAACACTTAGGATTTACTCTCTTGACAACTTTTGTGTGTAACATACAGCAGTGTTCATTATATTCATCATATTGTTGTACATCACATCCCTACTACTTATTTATTTTATAATTGAAAGTTTTGTACCTCTGGACTGCCTTCATCCAATTCTCCCTCTCACACCCCCTCCCACCCTGCCTCTGGTAACCACAAATCTGATCTCCTTTTCTATGAGTTTGGTTGCTTGTTTGTTTATTTTTGAAGTATAATTGACCTATACCACTGTGTTAGTTCCTGTTACACAACACAGTAGTTTGATATTTATATACTTTTCAAAATGATCATCACAATGTCTAGTTACAATATGCCACCGTACAAAGATGTTAACTAGTTATTGCCTATATTACCCACACTGTACATTTCATACCTGTGAATCATTTATTTTGCAACTGGAAGTTTGTACGTCTTAATCTCCCTCACCTATTTCTTTCCTTCTCCCAACCCCTCTCCAGGTGGCTACCTGTTTGTTCTCTATATCTATATAAATCTGTTTCTGTTTTGTTACATTTGTTCAGTTAGTTCTTGCCACAGATGGCAAGATTCCATTCTTTTGTGGTTGAGTAATATTCCATTGTGTGTCTGTGTGTTGTTTGTGTGTATATATATATATATATATATATACACACACACATATATAAACCGCATCTTCTTTATCCATCTATCGATGAACATTTAGGTTGCTTCCATACCTTGGCTATTGTAAATAATGCTGCAATGAACATAGAGTGCACATATATTTTTGAATGAGCATTTTCATTTGCTTTGTGTAAATACCCAAAAGTGGAATTGCCAGATGATAGGTAGTTCTATTTTTAATTTTTTGAGGAATCTCCATACCGTTTTCCATAGTGACTGCACCAATTTACATTCCCATGAATGGTGCATGAGGTTTCCCTTTTCTCTACATCCTCTCTAAAACTTATTTGTTGTCTTTTTGATAATAGCCATTCTGACAGACGTGAGGCGATATCTCATTGTCGAAATCAGGGATTTGCATTTCCCTGATGATTAGTGATGTTGAACACATTTTCATATGCCTATTGGCCATTTTTCTGTTTTCTTTGGAAAAATGTTCAAAGAATGTTCTATTCAGATCCTCTGCCCATTACTTAATAGGTTTGTTTGTTTGTTTTTGATGTTAAGTATTATGATCTCTTTGTACATTTTGGATCTTAACCCCTTATTCAATATATTGTTTGCAAATATCTTCTCCCATTCAGTAGGTGATCTTTTTGTTTTGTTGAGAGTTTCTTTCCTTCACTATGCAAAAGCTTTCTAGTTTCATGTAGTCCCATTTATTTATTTTTGCTTTTGTTTCCCTTGCCCAAAGAGACATAGCCAAAAAAAACGTTACTAAGACTGATAACAAAGATCTTACTACCTATGTTTTCTTCTAGAAGTTTTTCAGGTCTTACATTTAAGTCTTTAATCCATTTTGAATTTATTTTTGTGCAGGATGTGAGAGAGTAGTACAGTTTAATTATTTTGCATGTAGCTATTCAGTTTTCTCAACACCATTTTTTGAAGAGGCTGCCTTTCCCAAATTGTATATTTCTCCCTCCTTTGTCGTAGATTAATTGCCTATATAAGTGTGGGTTCATTTCTGGGCTTTCCATTCTGTTCCATTGATGCATGTTGCTGATCTCTTAAGCTCAGATGCATTTCAACAACCCTGCATTTTTATTCCCCCCCTCACATTTACTGTTTTTGACATCATATTTTACATATTTTTGCTTTATGTACCCCTTTACTGCTTATTGTTGATATAGATGATTTTACTACTTTGGTCTTTCTACCTTCCTACCAGCTTTTAAGTGGTTGATCTACTACCTTTACTGTATATTTGCCTTTACCAATGAGATTTTTCCTTTCATAATTTTCATATTTCTAGTTGTAGCCTTTTCCTTTTCACTTAGAGAAGTACATTTAACATTCCTTGTAAAGCTGGTTTGGTGGTGCTGGACTTTTTTAGCTTTTGCTTTTCTATAAAACTTTTCATCTCTCCATCAAACTTTAATTAAAGCCTTGCTGGGTAGAGTAGTCTTGTTTCTAGGTTTTTCTCTCTTATCACTTTAAATATATCATGCCACTCCTTTCTGGCCTGCAGAGTTTCTGCTGAAAAGTCTGCTGACTGTCTTTTGGGAATTTCCTTGTACGCAGGCCTCTCACTGTTGTGGCCTTTCCCGTTGCGGAGCACAGGCTCTGGACGCGCAGGCTCAGTGGCCATGGCTCACGGGCCTAGCCGCTCCGCGGCATGTGGGATCTTCCCGGACCGGGACACGAACCCGTGTCCCCTGCATCGGCAGGCGGACTCTCAACCACTGCGCCACCAGGGAAGCCCCTCCCTTGCTGCTTTTAATATTCTTGCTTTAACTTTATGATCATTACCTTGAACTCTTTATCAGGTAGGTTGCTTATCTCCACTTCACTTAGTTCTTCTGGGGTTTTATCTTCTTCCTTCATTTGGAACATATTCCTCTGCTGCTTCATTCTGCCTAATTTGCTGTTTTATTTATATGTATCTGGTAAGTTAGTTACATTGTCCAACCTTGGAGAAGTGGTCTTTTTTAGAAGTCCTCTGTGACCCAGCAACATACTCTCCTCTCATCACCAGAGTTGTATCCTCTAGGAGTTCTTCCTATGTGGGCTTTGTGGGTCCTTCTGTTGAAGGAGGATGACCACTGTGTGCATTCTGGTAGATGTGGCTGACACCCAGTCCAGTTGGTTGCCAGGTTCTGCCTTGTGTGGGTGCTGTCAGCTGCTGGTGGGCAGGGCCAGGCAGCTGCCTGGAGAGCCCTGGGTGGTCCTGGGGCTAGGGTTGGCCCACTGGTGGGCAGAGCTGGGTTCTGGAGTGGGTGGTTTTGGGACCTGGTATCCTGGGTCTAGTGTCTGCTGCTGGTGGGTGGGCCCAGTTCCTGACACAGCTGATTACAGAGTCTGGAGTACCCCAGAGTTCATGTTGGCCTGTTGGTGAGTAGGGCTGAACCCAGGGGTGGGGAGCTGAGGGGTCAAAGATATCTCAGAGCTGGTGTCAGCTTGCTGACGGGCTTGGTGGTTGGGTCCCAGAACTGGTGTTGGCCTACTGATGGGCAGGGCCATGGTCTAGGGGGTCCTGGAGCAAGTGCTGTCCTGCTGATCTGGATGGCTTTGGTGCTCTGGTGGCCCCTGGGCTCATGTCCACCCACTGGTGGATGAGGATGAGTCCTGGGGCTAGTGCCAGCCCACTGGTGAGTGGAGCTGTGGCCTAGGTTCTCTGGCTGCAGGGCCCTGAGGGTCCTGGAATTGGTGTGTTGGCCTGCTGGTGGGCAGAGCTGGGGCCTGAGTTGTCCTGGGGCTAGTGCCAGCCCGTCGGTGGGTGTGGCTTGTCCAGGGGCTAGTGCCAGCTTGATGGTGGGCAGAGCCAGGTCCTTACAGATGGCTGTGGATATGCAGGGGATCCCAGGACTAGTGCCAGTGCATTGGTGTGTGGGGTTGGATCCTAGGCCTTTTGATGGACAGGGCTGTGTCCCAGGATAGTTGTACACTCAGAGAATGTTAAGGCAATTGGCCTGCTGGTGGGTGGGGCTATATTCTCACCCAGGTAGCTGCTTGGCCTGAGGCGTCCCAGTACTTTCCCAAGGTGAGCTCCGGTTGCATCCTTCCTTTCTGAGAGGCGCTCCGAGATCAGCAGGTGGGTCTGACCCAGACTCCTTTCAGATCACTCCCTCTGCCCTGGGTCCCAGAGCATCTGAGATTTTGGGTGTGCCCTGTAAGAGGGGAGTATCTATTTCCCACAGCCATCTGGCTCTCCCAAAAGAAAGCCCTGCTGGCCTTCAAAGCCAAATGTTCTAGAGGAATCATCTTCATGGTGCAGTACCCCCAGGCTGGGGAGGCTGATGCAGGGCCTGGACCCCTTGCTCCTTAGGGAGAGTCTCTGCAATTGTAATTATCATCCTCCTAGTTGAGGCTCACTCACTGTGGGTATGGATTTTGACTATACCGTGTCTCTGGCCCTTCTACACATCTCATGGTTTGTTTTTTTGTGTTTTTTTTTTTTTTGAAGTATAGCTGATTTAAAATATTTAAAATATTATATTAGTTTCAGGTTTACAATGTAGTGTGATTCAGTATTTTTGGAGAACATACTCCATTATAAGTTATTATAAGATAATGACTATAATTCCTTGTACTATACTATTTTATACATGCTAGTTTGTGTCTGTTAATCCCATATACTTAATTTGTCCCTTCTCCCTTTGGTAACCACTAATTTGTTTTCTATGTCTATGAGTCTGTTTCTGTTTTGCATATACATTCATTTGTATTAATTTTTTTAGATTCCCCATATAAATGATATCAGACAGTATTGGTCTTTGTCTGGCTTATTTCACTAAGCATAATATTTTCTAAGTCCATCCACATTGCTGCAAATGGCAGAATTTCATTCTTTTTTGCATTGGTTGTATAGTGGTGAGCATAGGTGCCTTCCATTCTTTTTATGGCTGAGTAATAGTCTATGGAATACATATACCACATCTTCTTTATCCATTTACCTGTTGATGGGCACTTGGGTTGTCATGGTTTGTTCTTTATATAGTTAGTTGTAGAAGATCATTTCTGCTAGTCTTCTGGTCTTTCTCAACAAAAGCTACTCTGTAAATAGTTGTAATTTTGATGTGCCAGTGGGAGAAGGTAAGCTCGAGGTCTTTTATGCACCGCGCCCCCCACGTCTTTGCCACTGCCCTCTATATTCAAAAATTTTAAAACTTTGCTCCAAATTGTAAAACAAAGTAAACAAGGAAAAAGTATAAAGTGTGGGAAAAGTAAATTCAGCTCTACATTTTAGTGAATAAACTATATCTTTTCAATTGTCTAGCATGTTGAAGACTCAAGAAAGAAATTATGGAGGAAAAAATTAACAAAAAAATCTGACTGGCAAAACTTAACGCCACTTATGATTTTAACTCTGATACTATAAGAAAGCTATTATTAAATATACTAGGTCCAGTAAAAGGAAATTACTGATAAAAGTTGTGTTTTAAATACCCACCTTCTAAAATTTCCCACACACACACATAAAAGAACAGCACAGAGAAGACTACTCACAGAAACAGCAATAATCCTAATTCACAAGCTATTATGATTATTTTCTAATCATGTGATATTTGAACCCCTCCAGGAAAGACCTTGAGAAAAAATACTCTAGATTATAAGCAGGATGTGCATTTCTTTCAAAGTAATCAATACAGTTTTGCAAGTATAAAGCTGTTACCTAAAATACATTAGAATCAAAACTATTAAAATAACTTACACTTGAAACAGAGTCCAGGCAAATTAAATTCAGACAAATTATAAAAAAATGAAATTGAAAAGAATAGAGATATAATACTAGTTTGAGCTGGTTCTAGTGTTCCCTGTCAAGCCATCTCCTGAGTCTCTGTTCAACTGGGGGGTCAGCTGAGGTAGGATGAGCTAGATGGCTCTGCTCATATGTCTTTTGGTTGGTACTGTTAATATTGGCTATAGGCAATGAGTGTCACTGTACATGTATCTCATTATCCAGGCAATTATTCCAGGCTTCTTCACATGGTGATTTCAGAGTCTCAAACATCAGTGGGAGAGGGCAAACTTGAATTTACTAGTGCTTTTTAAGAGAAAATTTTTATTGAAGTATAGTTGGTGTATAACATTTTCTAAGTTACTGGTGTACAATATGGTGATTCCCAACTTTTTAAAGTTATACTCCATTTATAGTTATTATAAAATATTGGCTATATTCCCTGTGTTGTACGATATATCATTGTAGCTTATTTTATGCATAATAGTTTGTATCTTTTAATCTTCTACCCCTATATTGCCCCTCCACACTTCCCTCTCCCCACTTTTTAAGTCTCTAGTTACATCAGGTTTGCTCCTGTTCAGTCAGTATGGAAGATAGCTACCCAATGGTGTGGATTCAGGGAGCAGAATTACTGCAGCCATTTTTGCAAACAATATACCATGTGATTTATTGAGGTATCAACAGCTATTTGGTGGAAGAACAAAGATTTGGATATCCTGACCCTCAATCCTCTTGTCTCAAAGCCTCATTTTAATTTGTTCCTTTGAACAGGAGTTAGTAATACAACTCCCTTGACCACCATAACCTTAAATTGAGAATTCAGCCACCCTAGAGGTAAATTACCTAGGGGACCTTGATTTTCTTTCACCATTCTGATGCTGTTATCAAGCTTTATCTACCAAAGACTCCTTCTCAATAGTGTCAGGCCTCAGTAATGCCGTATAAGCACTCTGTCATTGTTCTGTCAATTTTAAGATTGGGTTAGAAATGTCTGATTAAGTGACAACCAAAATCACTCAGGACTAGCACCCGGGCCTCCTGAGTCAGAGTCCAGTTATTTCCCAACTGGACCCTAACTCTCCGCAAGAATGTCCCTGTACAGACAAAAGACTAAAATAATCAGAAGGAAGATAGCTTTTAATATTTTAGCTCTTCTGAATTCTCTTTTTCATTAACTGCATTAGGTATGTCTTTCTCCAGTGCCTATTGCAATGCCTCATTGCATAGTAGGTAGTGAATAAATGTGTAATAAATAAGGGGGTAAGAACTTGTGCTTTTTCATTTTTCTTGATGTAGCAAAAGTTGAGACAGGAACCTGGGGATTTTATTTGATTTTACTTCTCTGGCGAATTGTTTTAAATGGGAATGATTAGTACACTGCTGGTGGCTGTGTTTGTTGGTAAAACTTTTTGGAGGATATATTAGTAATCTCTATGGAAAGTTCCAAAATGATGCATGTCTTTAATTTTACTCATTGAAATTCTAAGGATATAATTAAGGATGTATGATATTGCTGTTTTTAATTTTATATTGGCAGTAAGAGCATTTTTCAACATCATTATGAAATTCTTAGTTATCCATTTTTATTTCATTTTATTTTTAAATTGAAATATAATTGACATATAACATTATTTAGTTTCAGGTGTGCAACATAATGATTTGATATTTGTATATATTTCAGAATGCTCACCAAAATAAGTCTAGTTAACATCCATCACCGCACATAGTTACAAATCATTTTTCTTGTGATAAGAACTTTTAAGACCTACCTTCTTAGCAAATTTCGAATATGAAATACACTATTGTTGTTAACTATAGTCACCATACTGTATATTGCATCCCTATGCTTCATTTGTTTTATAACTGGAAATTGGTATCTTTTGACCCCTTTTACCCATTTCACACCTCCAACCCCCCACCCCACCCCACTGCCCGCCTCTGTTCTCCATATCTATGAATTTAGTTTTTTGTTTTTTTAGATTCCACATATAAGTAAGTGAGATCATATGATATTTGTCTTTCTCTGTATGACTTATTTCACTTAGTATATGCCCTCAAGATCCACCCACATTGTGGCAAATGGCAAGATTTCTTTCTTTTTCTTATGGCTGAATAATATTCTATATAGATACCACATTTTCCTTATCCATTCATCCATAGATGGACATTTAGCTTGCTTCCATGTTTTGGCTATTGTAAATAATGCTACAGTGAACATGAGGGTGTAGTTGTGAATTCTCATAGGTACTTTAAGGCACAATCACCACATTTTCCCAAGTGCATTTGGTAATAAAATCTTGCTAGATAACCACCACAGGTAGAATAGGAGAAAGTAGAAGACAATGGTGGGAAGGCAGAAGGCCAGGATCCAGTTGTAGAATAACAGAATGCCCCTTCCCATCTTTTTTCTGGTCCTCTGCCCTTTCTATACATTCCTTCTATTATTTTGTTTTCTCTTTTTTCCCCTCTTTTGTAACTTCTTTCTAAATTTGTGTTCTTTTTTCTATGTTAATAGGCTATGTCTCAGTTTTTATGCATTGTTAAATGTGTATATATATATATATATTATATATATATATATGGTATGTATGTATATACCTTCACACATATACATCTATATTCAGTGGCCTTATCAAGAAAATTAAAAGTTCATTTTTTTTCCATTATGGTTTATTACAGGATATTGAATATAGTTCCCTGTGCTTTAGAGTAGGACCTTGTTGTTTATCTATTTTATATGTAGTAGATTGTATAAAAGTTCCTTTTTAACTATAATGTGGTATTTCCTGTAACTGGTATTTCTTAGGTCCTAAGAATCTCATTGCAATATTTGTTCCTTATTTCCAGAGTTGCAATCACATAGTTGTTAAATAAGATAATTTAAAATTTCCCTTTAATGGATTGCATGTGATTCTACATCTCCAGTATCCTGATTATCTGCATTTAAAAATGGAATACAAATGCCATCTGATTTTTCTATCTGTAAAATTTCTTTGCAGATACTTTTAATTACAATTCCTGGCTTTTTGATTAATTATACCTTAATTCTTTGGTATTTGGCATCTGTGAATAAATTAGTTTTGAAAACCACCACATGGTTATTATTTTCAGCTATCCTTGTGAGTTCAGATCCTATGCTGACTTCATCTTCTATAAAAGACCTGGGTAAGTATATTTTTCTCTTTTCCTATATTTAAAATATATTCCATGCTTAAACTGTCTAGTTTTAAGATCTTTTGTTCACTATAGCTTTTCACTATGTGAAGTGGGGTGCTGGGACATTGGGGATTGAGCATAGAGATTCAGGTGGTGATGCTTAGAAAAGAAGGAAATGCCAGTGATGGGCTTACTTAGTATTTTAAGTCTTACATTCAGTTGTGGAATAGGGCAGGGGATTATTTGTAATCCTTGACTTTATACATGCTTCTATCCTGAGCCAACAGGGTAGTTCTGGGAGAATCACAATATTGCATGTACATTGCGGTGACATTTCTATTGCCCAAAACCCCTTTTCTGTTGAAAACACTGTCATTAAGATAATGCTATTGGTAAAAAAAAAAAAAAAAAAAGAAAGAAAAAGTCGTTGGAGTGTTTGTCACCATTAAGACCAAAAGCCTAAAAAGTCAAAAACAATAAAATCATTAATGATACAGTGTGTACTATTTTAGGAGAAAGAAATCTATATTTAGAAGTATAAAATATCAAGTCAATGTAATCCAGAAAAAAATCCAAGAGCCTCATTCAAAAAAAAAATTACCTAATTTGTATTCCCTCAGCTATTTTTTAGTAATGAGAACAAAAACATTTGCTTTAAAGTAGAATTAAAGTATAATTTTAATATGGCACATACATGCACATACACACACACATACTTTTTATGGCCACTTGAAAAGGAAAGAGCTCTCTGAGGCAAGTAGAAACAGAGTAGTGCAGAAACCTCAATTGTACCTATGTGAATAAAGATAAGCCATATCTTTAAGACAAGGAGATTTGTCTGTCCCTCAACCCTGCTTCTATGAGACTCTGTCAATGTCAGGCCCTTTCCTACTCAAAAGATTTGGAAGAGTTCTATGCTACCTGAGAGAATTCCATACTCCTCTTAATTGGAATCTAGTTACTTATTCCACTGACTTCCTGGCTTACCATTGTTGAATTTAAATAATTTCTTTGGGTTGAGTTACAAGGTTGTTCTCATAAACTTTGGCCATCTTGTCGTTACTTTTGGAATTTTATTTTTCTCCTCAATTTGCATCTTAAAAAAAATTTTTTTAAATGAAGTATCTTTCTCTTGGCAACATTTTTGTCTGAGTTTTCAAAGCAAGACTTTTATATATTTTTTACTTTATTCTCAAAAATAAAATCTGCCCAGGCCAATGTCTGGAGTACATGAATACATTCACATTGTTTTGAGCTTTTTAGGGTCCACTGACTTCTCTTATGTTCCTTGTCTGTTATTTATTTCTAAATACTCACATTTTGTTATAGCCCCATTTTCTAAAATGGAATAGTTATACAACAGTGTCAGTTAGGGTTTGTCTTTGTCTTTGTTTTTGACTAAAAAGCCACCACCAAAACATAGTGGCTTAAAACTACAATTATATATATATATATATATTTTTAAACATCTTTATTGGAGTATAATTGCTTTACAATGGTGTGTTAGTTTCTGCTTTATAACAAAGTGAATCAGTTATACATATACATATGTTCCCATATCTCTTCCCTCTTGCGTCTCCTTCCCTCCCACTCTCCCTGATGGCATAGGCTGGGCTCCACTGATTGTGGCTAGGCTTACTAATGAATCTCCAGTCAGCTGGAGGGTCATTTGGGGACTAAGTGATCTAGGATGGCCTCAACTAGGAAGATTCACCTTTCTTCCATGTATTTCTCACATTCCTCCAGAAGGGTAGCCAGGGAATGCTGCCATGGTGGTGGCAGGGATCCAAGAGAGAGGAAGCAGAAATCTTCCTCAAGCCTCTGCTTTCATCAAGTCTCATTAAAAAATAATATTTTTTTTAAATTTAAAAATCAGAACTCTTTGGTGAGAGAAACTGCAACTTCTTACAGCAGAGGGCCTGGATGAAGGGAGAGGTGAAGAATTGGACCATCAAGGCAATTGAACTTCCACAGGAACAGACTGCCTTGGCTTTTCTTCTCTTCCAACAGCATACTTACTGTATTAGATTGTGATCACAACTATAGAGTGGTTGGTTCACAGGGAGGGCTTTTACCATTTCCTTAATAATATTTCCTTTCTATGGACATTTTGAAAACCATTAAAGGTGCTCAAAGTTATAGTTTTCCCCTACAGGCACATTGAATAGCAAAGAAAAATGATAATTGATGGATATCTAAACTTAGAATATCATCATAAATAGAGGAGGATGAGGATGGAAGTAGATTATATCAGGGTGCTCTCCATTAATGGAGCTTGATTTCTAAAACCATCGAAAGTGATGTATGAGAAAGTCAGACAATGTCTAATTATAGTGTGATTATCAGGACAATTGCCTTAATACTTTGATTGGGTACCGTGGTATAAAGCCTTAGTTTATAAATATACTTTATTCCTCCACCATCAGTTTTTCTTGTCTTAAATGCATGATGTATGTATTTATATAAGCCAAGTCTCAGAATTAAAAGTAATAAATTTTATGTTTTCATCTGTGCTTTGAAACAAGGAATGAGAGCTCTAGTTGATTATCTTACTTACATAAACTATAATCAACCACAATTAATTTGGTAACTAATCACGGTGATCTAGACTTAACTTGTAGTTGATACATAATGAAATTTCCTTGAAGGGAGTTTACAAACATGACTAAAGTATACTTAAGTATGTAGGAAAAGTATGTGATATAAATACATAGCTGAATATCCTTCTAATTGTTGATAAAATTTTATTCTTCAACATTGATGAAGTTTTTCCCGCCTTAAAAAAATATTTTTCCTTCTGCAGGTCTTTCTAGAGGCCTCGTCAATTTAATTAATGGAGAAAGTCTGATGACCTCTATAGTGTCTTTAATAGTGTTTACTAGTATTATGGATATTAACTTTGGCTTGCAAAAAAAAGTAAACTATTCCTTAGGTAAGGACTTATTTTTTTCTTAATTTCTTAAAATTAGAATCCTGTATTTTCTGAAAGTTTACATGGATTTTGTAACACCTTACCATAAGTTATGCTTATACAAACATAATTGTATTAGTATAATGATTTACTCTTTACAAAGCACTACCACACATCCCTTATTTAATATCCGTTGTAGTTTTGTTGTGAGGCTGAGTTGGGACTTTTCACGAGGATGCATATAGAAGCAACATTCCACAGGCCTAGGCTGAATCAGAATGCTTGATAACAAGAATGAGGGATGTTGTTTTTTATGCGTTGAAGATGAACTCAAAAGATAAGCCAAGTAGTGCATCCACCAGTGGCGAGAGGAGGTGGCTTCCCTTCCCTTCGCCCTGGGACTATCTCCCTGCAGGCAATACAGAAAGCTGTCAGCTCAGGGAGGAAATGTGAGTTATACAGCCATCTACAAGGCCTGAGCGCAGTGCTTGTAAGCAAAGAGACTGTAATATGCCTGGAAGCTCATTTACCACATTCAGATAGCCCTGAACAATAAGTATTTTATTTCCTCTATCATATGTGTATGTGTGCATTTGTGTGTATGAAATAAATGATATATGCACACTATAATGAGTGATTATAAAGTATTCATAAAGTATACAGATGAGTAATTATCACTCAGGACCAGAAATACAGTTACCAGCACTCCCATGAGCATCTTATATGTCCCTTCCCCATACTTTCAGTGGTGCTCAGAGTGTAGTCTCAATAAAATTAGAAATTAAAAAGGAGAAGTTACAATCAACACCACAGAAATACAAAGGACCATAGGAGACTACTATAGGCAACTATATGCCACTAAAATGGACCCCTAGAAGAAATGGACAATTTTTTAGAAAGGTACAATCTCCCAAGACCAAACCAGGAAGAAATAGAAAATATGAACAGACTAATTACAAGCACTGAAATTGAATCTGTGATTTCAAAAACTCCCAACAAACAAAGGACCAGGACCAGATGGCTTCACAGGGGAATTCTACCAAACATTTAGAGAAGAATTAATACCTATTCTTCTGAAACTATTCCAAAAAATTGCAGAGGAAAGAACACTTCCAAACTCATTCTATGAGGTCACCATCACTCTCATACCAAAACCAGACAAAGATACAAAAAAAAAAGAAAGAAAATTACAGGCCAATATCACTCAATATCACTGATGAACATAGATGCAAAAATCCTCCACAAAACACTAGCAATCCAAATCCAGCAATACATTAAAAGGATCATACCCCATGATCAAGTGGGATTTATTCCAGGGTTGCAAGGATTTTTCAGTATCTGCAAACCAATCCATGTGATACACCACATTAACAAATTGAAGAATAAAATCCATATGATCATCTCAATAGATGTAGAAAAAGCTTTTGATAAAATTCAACATCCATTTATGATAAAATCTTTCCAGAAAGTGAGTGTAGAGGGAACCTACCTCAATATAATAAAGGCCATATATGACAAACACACAGCTAACATCACATTCAATAGTGAAAAACTGAAAGCATTTCCTCTGTGATCAGGAACAAGACAAGGATGTCTGCTGTCCCCATTTTTATTCATCATGGTTTTGGAAGCCCTAGACACAGAAATCAGAGGACAAAAAAAAAAAAAAAAAGAATTAAAAGGGATCCAAATTGGAAAAGAAGAAGTAAAACTGTCACTGTTCACAGATGACATGATACTATACACAGAAAATCCTAAAGACACTACCATAAAACTACTAGAGCTCATCAATGAATTTGGTAAAGTTGCAGGATACAAAGCTAATACACAGAAATCTGTTGAATTTCTATACACTAACAATGAAAGATCAAAAAGGGAAATTAAGGAAACAATCTCATTTACCACCACATCAAAAAAGATAAAATACCTAGGAATAAACCTACCTACGGTGACAAAAGACCTGTGCTCTGAAAACTGTAAGACGCTGATGAAAGAAATCAAAGATGACACAAACAGATGGAAAGATATACATGTTCTTGGATTGGAAGAATAAATATTGTCAAAATGACTATACTACCAAAAGGCAATCTACGGAGTCAAGGCAATTCCTATCAAATTACCAATAGCATTTTTCACAGAACTAGAACAAAAAATTTTTTAATTTGTATGGAAACACAAAAGACTCAAAAGCAAACTTGAGAAAGAAAAACAGAGCTGGAGGAATCAGGCTCCCTGACCTCAGACTATACTACAAAGCTACAGTAATCAAAATGGTACAGTACTGGTATATACCATACTGTTTTGATTACTGACTATTCTTTTCCAAAAAGAATCACCCCTCTCATGTCTTCCTCTAGGGAGCTGGTTCAAGTGGTGGACAATTAATTACCCTACTTGTGCATAAGAAGCACTTGCTTTCAGCATTGTTCTGTATCCAATTATTTTACCCAGGCCATGGCAGCTTGGAACATCAACTGGAACCCCAGTTTAGCACAGGAAGGTACATTCTCTTTAA